>NC_062285.1:126825277-127436840 GCF_902655055.1 Lutra lutra
AAAGACACAGGGTATCAGAATGGATAAAAAAACAAAAACCATCTATATGTTGCCTACAAGAAACTCATCTTACACCCGAAGACACCTCCAGGTTTAAAGTGAGGGGGTGGAAAAGAATTTACCATGCTAATGGACATCAGAAGAAAGCAGGAGTGGCAATCCTTATATCAGATCAATTAGATTTTAAGACAAAGATTATAATAAGAGATGAGGAAGGACACTATATCATACTCAAAGGAACTGTCCAACAAGAAGATCTAACAATTTTAAATATCTATGCCCCTAACGTGGGAGCAGCCAACTATATAAACCAATTAATAACAAAATCAAAGAAACACATCGACAAGAATACAATAATAGTAGGGGATTTTAACACTCCCCTCACTGAAATGGACAGATCATCCAAGCAAAAGATCAACAAGGAAATCAAGGCCTTAAATGACACACTGGACCAGATGGACATCACAGATATATTCAAAACATTTCATCCCAAAGCAACAGAATACACATTCTTCTCTAGTGCACATGGAACATTCTCCAGAATAGATCACATTCTTGGTCCTAAATCAAGTCTCAACCGGTATCAAAAGATTGGGATCATTCCCTGCATATTTTCAGACCACAATGCTCTAAAGCTAGAACTCAATAACAAGAGGAAATTTGGAAAGAGCCCAAATACATGGAGACTAAACAGCATCCTTCTAAAGAATGAATGGGTCAACCAGGAAATCAAAGAAGAATTGAAAAAATTTATGGAAACAAATGATAATGAAAACACAACGGTTCAGAATCTGTGGGACACAACAAAGGCAGTCCTGAGAGGTAAATATATAGCGGTACAAGCCTTTCTCAAGAAACAAGAAAGGTCTCAGGTACACAACCTAACCCTACACCTAAAGGAGCTGGAGAAAGAACAAGAAAGAAACCCTAAACCCAGCAGGAGAAGAGAAATCATAAAGATCAGAGCAGAAATCAATGAAATAGAAACCAAAAAAACAATAGAACAAATCAACGAAACTAGGAGCTGGTTCTTTGAAAGAATTAATAAGATTGATAAACCCCTGGCCAGACTTATCAAAAAGAAAAGAGAGAGGACCCAAATAAATAAAATCATGAATGAAAGAAGACAGATCACAACGAACACCAAAGAAATACAGACAATTATAAGAACATACTATGAGCAACTCTACGCCAACAAATTTGACAATCTGGAAGAAATGGATGCATTCCTAGAGGCATATAAACTACCACAACTGAACCAGGAAGAAATAGAAAGCCTGAACAGACCCATAACCAGTAAGGAGATTGAAACAGTCATCAAAAATCTCCAAACAAACAAAAGCCCAGGGCCAGATGGCTTCCCAGGGGAATTCTACCAAACATTTAAAGAAGAATTAATTCCTATTCTCCTGAAACTGTTCCAAAAAATAGCAATAGAAGGAAAACTTCCAAACTCATTTTATGAGGCCAGCATCACCTTGATCCCAAAACCAGACAAGGATCCCAACAAAAAAGAGAACTACAGACCAATATCCTTGATGAACACAGATGCAAAAATTCTCGCCAAAATACTAGCCAATAGGATTCAACAGTACGTTAAAAGGATTATTCACCACGACCAAGTGGGATTTATTCCAGGGCTGCAAGGCTGGTTCAACATCCGCAAATCAATCAATGTGATACAACACATTAATAAAAGAAAGAACAAGAACCATATGATACTCTCCATAGATGCTGAAAAAGCATTTGACAAAGTACAGCATCCCTTCCTGATCAAAACTCTTCAAAGTGTAGGGATAGATGGCACATACCTCAATATTATCAAAGCCATCTATGAAAAACCCACCGCAAATATCATTCTCAATGGAGAAAAACTGAAAGCTTTTCCGCTAAGGTCAGGAACACGGCAGGGATGTCCGTTATCACCACTGCTATTCAACATAGTACTAGAAGTCCTAGCCTCAGCAATCAGACAACAAAAGGAAATTAAAGGCATCCAAATCGGCAAAGAAGAAGTCAAACTATCACTCTTCGCAGATGATATGATACTCTATGTGGAAAACCCAAAAGACTCCACTCCAAAACTGCTAGAACTTGTACAGGAATTCAGTAAAGTGTCAGGATATAAAATCAATGCACAGAAATCAGTTGCATTTCTCTACACCAACAACAAGACAGAAGAAAGAGAAATTAAGGAGTCCATCCCATTTACAATTGCACCCAAAACTATAAGATACCTAGGAATAAACCTAACCAAAGAGACTAAGAATCTATACTCAGAAAACTATAAAGTATTCATGAAAGAAATTGAGGAAGACACAAAGAAATGGAAAAATGTTCCATGCTCCTGGATTGGAAGAATAAATATTGTGAAAATGTCTATGCTACCTAAAGCAATCTACACATTTAATGCAATTCCTATCAAAGTACCATCCATTTTTTTTCAAAGAAATGGAACAAATCATCCTAAAATTTATATGGAACCAGAAAAGACCTCGAATAGCCAAAGGAATATTGAAAAAGAAAGCCAAAGTAGGTGGCATCACAATTCCGGACTTCAAGCTCTATTACAAAGCTGTCATCATCAAGACAGCATGGTACTGGCACAAAAACAGACACGTAGATCAATGGAACAGAATAGAGAGCCCAGAAATGGACCCTCAACTCTATGGTCAACTCATCTTCGACAAAGCAGGAAAGAATGTCCAATGGAACAAAGACAGCCTCTTCAATAAATGGTGTTGGGAAAATTGGACAGCCACATGCAGAAAAATGAAATTGGATCATTTCCTTACACCACACACGAAAATAGACTCAAAATGGATGAAGGATCTCAATGTGAGAAAGGAATCCATCAAAATCCTCGAGGAGAACACAGGCAGCAACCTCTTCGACGTCAGCCGCAGCAACATCTTCCTAGGAACATCACCAAAGGCAAGGGAAGCAAGGGCAAAAATGAACTTTTGGGATTTTATCAAGATCAAAAGCTTTTGCACAGCAAAGGAAACAGTTAAAAAAACCAAAAGACAACTGACAGAATGGGAGAAGATATTTGCAAATGACATATCAGATAAAGGGCTAGTGTCCAAAATCTATAAAGAACTTAGCAAACTCAACACCCAAAGAACAAATAATCCAATCAAGAAATGGGCAGAGGACATGAACAGACATTTCTGCAAAGAAGACATCCAGATGGCCAACAGACACATGAAAAAGTGCTCCATATCACTCGGCATCAGGGAAATACAAATCAAAACCACCATGAGATATCACCTCACACCAGTCAGAATGGCTAAAATTAACAAGTCAGGAAATGACAGATGCTGGCGAGGATGCGGAGAAAGGGGAACCCTCCTACACTGTTGGTGGGAATGCAAGCTGGTGCAACCACTCTGGAAAACAGCATGGAGGTTCCTCAAAATGTTGAAAATAGAACTACCCTATGACCCTGCAATTGCACTGCTGGGTATTTACCCTAAAGATACAAACGTAGTGATCCGAAGGGGCACGTGCACCCGAATGTTTATAGCAGCAATGTCTACAATAGCCAAACTATGGAAAGAACCTAGATGTCCATCTACAGACGAATGGATAAAGAAGATGTGGTATATATACTCAATGGAATACTATGCAGCCATCAAAAGAAATGAAATCTTGCCATTTGCGACGACGTGGATGGAACTAGAGGGTATCATGCTTAGCGAAATAAGTCAATCGGAGAAAGACAACTATCATATGATCTCCCTGATATGAGGGAGAGGAGATGCAACATGGGGGGTCGAGGGGGTAGGAGAAGAGTAAATGAAACAAGATGGGATTGGGAGGGAGACAAACCATAAGTGACTCTTAATCTCACAAAACAAACTGAGGGTTGATGGGGGGAGGGGGTTGGGAGAGGGGGTGGGGTTATGGATATTGGGGAGGGTATGTGCTATGGTGAGTGTTGTGAAGTGTGTAAACCTGGCGATTCGCAGACCTGTACCCCTGGGGATAAAAATATATGTTTATAAAGCTGTAAAAAAAAAAAAAAAAAAAAAGAAAGAAAGGATGAATCCCCAAGTTTTGTAGCAACATGGACGGGACTGGAAGAGATTATGCTGAGTGAAATAAGTCAAGCAGAGAGAGTCAATTATCATATGGTTTCACTTATTTGTGGAGCATAACAAATAGCATGGAGGACAAGGGGAGATGGAGAGGAGAAGGGAGTTGAGGGAAATTGGAAGGGGAGGTGAACCATGAGAGACTATGGACTCTGAAAAACGATCTGAGAATTTTGAAGGGGTGGGGGGTGGGAGGTTGGGGGCACCAGGTGGTGGGTATTGTAGAGGGCACGGATTGCATGGAGCACTGGGTGTGGTGCAAAAATAATGAATACTGTTATGCTGAAAAAAAAAAATTAAAAAAAAAAAAAAAGAAGAAGAAAAGAACCATAAAGAACTCAAACACTGAGAAGCCAGGTAGAAAAGGGGAGCTAACAAAAGAGACAGAAAGGAAGAGCCAGAGAGATGGAAGATGAACCAGGGGAGGTTGTGTCAGCAGCAGTGAAGAGGCCAGAATGTTTGGAAGAGAAGGGCACCATCAAACATATCCACGGGACGTTAAGAAGTAGAGTCAGACAAGAACTGAACATGTTCTTTGGATGGCCTGCTCATGATCTTACCTGTTTTTATTGAAGTGCTCATTATTTCCTCACTTAAGAGCATTTTACTTATTAAAAATATCAATCCTTTGCCCACCATGTATGTTACAAATATTTTTCTCAGTTATCACTGGTCTTACAACTGTGTTTCTAGTTTTCTGAGTTGTGTTGTTTTGGTTTGCATGTAGTAATTTCACCCTGTTTAGATAGCTTTATTAATTAGTTTCTTTGTGATTCACTTTTTGCTTTCTTGCTTGACTCATTGACATTTTCTTACAGGTTTTTAATGTAAAATTTTATTTCTTTACATTTCACTCCAGTCATTCTGTAATTTGTTTTGGTGTGATGGTGCAAGTAATTTAACTTTACTAAATAGTGAACCATTATCATAGCACTATTTAGTCCATGATCCTCCTTATCTGAAAAGCTTCTATCATTTATTTATATTTTATTTATTAAATAAACAAAATATAAATAAAATTTATATTTTGTTTATTTAATAAATAAAATATAAATTTTATTTATATTTTGTTTATTAAATAAACAAAATATAAATAAAATTTATATTTTATTTATATAAAAAAGAGAGAGCAAGCGAGTATGAGCCAGGGGAGAGGCAGAGGGAGAAGGAGGCTCCCCAATGAGAGTCCAACGTGGGGCTCAATCCCAGGACTCTGGGGATCATGACCTGGATCCCAAGGCAGACACTTAACCAACTGAACGACCCAGGAGCCCCTAATTTTTTTACATCTATACCTGAGTTGATACCCGAGCTTTCTGTTTTGTTCCACTGAGCTATCTATTTTTGCTCCCAGTAGTATTTTTAAAATCATTACAGCTTCATAACAGGTTTAAATAAGTTCATACTCAAATTGCTCTCATTATTTTAAACTCTCACTCTCAGATATTTTTCCTCCAAGAACTTTAAAATCATTTTGAAAATTTAGAAATGTTTTAATCCCATTGAGATTTCAATTAGAACTGTTTTATATACACAAGTCAACTGTGGAAGAACTGGTAGTTTTACAACCTTGAGTTGTCCCATCCAAGAATATGGTATGTCTCTCCATATACTAAAATTTTGTTTTCTGTAATTCTGAAACTGTTTTTATAAAAATAAAGATCCGGGGACGCCTGGGTGGCTCAGTCATTAAGCGTCTGCCTTCGGCTCAGGTCCTGATTCCAGGGTCCTGGGATAGAGCCCCACATCGGGCTCCCTGCTCAGCGGGAAACCTGCTTCTCCCTCTCCCACTTCCTCTGCTTTTGTTTCCTCTCTTGCTGTGTCTCTCTTTGTCAAATAAATAAATAAAATCTTAAAAAAATAAAAATTAAATATAAAAATAAAGATCTTACATATTTCTTGTTACATTTATTCTTAGATTTTTTAATATTTTCTGTAGCTGTTGAAAATTGCATCTTTTGTTCTTTCCATTTTTCTGTAGAGCTTTCTTAAAATTGTTTTTTTAATAGGGGCTCCTGGGTAGCTCAGTTGGTTAAGCATCTGCCTTCAGCTCAGGTCATGATCCTGGGATCCTGGGATCAAGCTCTGAGTTGGGTTCCCTCCTCAGTGGGGAGTCTGCTTCTTCCTTTCCATCTGTTGTTCCCTCTGCTTGTTCTCTCTCTCTCTCTCTGTCAAATAAATAGATAAAATCTTTAAATTTTTTTTTTAAATAAAATAAAGTTGTTTTTAATAAATCGTTTTGTTCCATTTATCTAAAATATTTAGAAGTTTTCAAAGGCATCAAGGGCAAAACATCCGATTTTAGTCATGAAAAGCTGATATTGCCCCATTTTCTACAACCTGCAGACAAGATCCTGTAATTCAATGCATTTACCCTTTGCACTGGTAAGAAAGTCTGCCCCTTAAAAGCGAAATGATACTCTCCAACCCACCACATCTGCCACCTGGAGGGTAGCCAGCCATCTGTCAAGATGAAGCCATGCTGGGACCCATCCTTCTGCCACATCTGTTTGTAGTCTGTCTCTTCTGGTGTTTGACTTTGCCTAAAAATGCAACTGCAGCCAGAAATGGATTTTCTCCACTTTGATGTGACCTAGGACTCCAGTCAAAACCAAGCTTACCATGTCACAGATAATCTATAAAAATTGAGCCAACTGATTCACAGACCTGTACCCCTGGGGATAAAAATACATTATATGTTTATTTTAAAATTAAAAAATTAATTAAAATTTTTAAAAAATAAAAATAAAATGAATTTAAGATACTGTCACTGGTTACAGAAAATTATTAATAAAAACTTTTTAAAAAGTAAAAAAAATTGAGCCAACCATCAAAGTTGTCCTGTGGGCTCCAAGCCCTCTCTATTGGCCATCAGTCAGAGACTAACATGCCAGGATGCATCCCGCCAGGAGGGGCAAACCCAGGCGGCAAGTGGGCAGGCAGGAAGCACCTGGGGAGAAGCAATGTCCGGACTCAGAATCTTCTTTCCCACCAACCGGACAAGTTAGGGCTCTGGTTCTTGTCACAGCCACCAGGGGGAGCCAAACCACAGAGTCGAGCGGCAGGCGCCCTAAGCCAGGCAGGACATGCATTCTGGCAGCAGCACAGCCTCCTGCAGCAGAAAGAGTCCTTACACACTCCTCCACTCCCCCGGCCGGCTGACGAGCCTACCCATGCTCTCTTGTACCGGTACAGGACTTGCTCAGATCTTCAGGTTTGTTACTCTCGCCCTCGACTCGTGGCCCTCAAACATGCTGTCCCCTCCGCCCTTTGTCCACCACGATGTCCCACTCCTTCAGGCTGAACTTCTCGGGAGTGTCTGTTTTACACTCCACCATAAGCTTCATCACGGCAGGAACCCTGTGTCCCGTGGGCTGTGGCACCCCTGGCATCTAGCACCAGGCTCACTACGACGCAGGCACTCAGCAACCACCGCCACACTGATTCCGAGCATTAGCTGGTCATCATTACAAGCCTGCCTGCCCAGACCTCGTTATGAGAAGGGAGGACTGGGCTGGATTGGCAAGCCACCCCTGAGACTGCAGACCATAAAACAGGGTTTCTCAAAAACCCCTTTGAAAGCACATTCCAGTTTAAGGGTCTTGCCTCCAGCAGCACCCTAGGAGGCCCCATTGTCTCAGGGCTGTGTGTGGCTACAGAACCACGGTAGGAAAAACAATGTCTGGGGGGCCCAGACAGCCAACCAGACCACTGGAATGCCTCCTGGGACTATTATAGGACTCCTGCTATAATTAAACCCATTCCAATGAATCTGCTATTGCTTTGGTGACAAGTCGTTGGTCTTGTGACTTCTACATTCAGCCTTCCAAAAGGCGGAAAAGTAAACCTACACAGTCCCAGAGGGACTTCACGAAGCCCCTCCCCCTTCCTCCCCGCAAAATGACCATGGGCTGACTCTGCCAGCCAAGGTGGAGATAAGACATGAAGGTGGACAGCAGCAACGTGCAGGGTGACTTGATCACAGCTTTGCTTTATGAAGACTGGTCAGACAGAGGGCATGAGGGCCTGGAGCCTAAGACGGAGAGGATGCGAGAGGCTGGACCGGGCTGTGACAGGACATGAGGGGTGAGGAAGATGGAAGGTGTCAAAGGCAGTGATGGACGCCAGGACTCCCTGCTAAGGAGCGTCTCAGGGCCCAGAGTGAGCAGAGACTAACCAGCACAGGATCATACGAACAGCATGTTTGCAGATCACCAGAGACTTAAAGATGTCTCCAGCCTAATTCAGAGGGACACATTCTGAACTAGACTCATTTACATCCAGAAAATCCTCACACACTGAAATGTTAGGTGATTTCCTCCCACCAGCCAACCCCCAGCCCCCAGCCCTTTCCATCACCATAACAACCATGTTATGACAAGCTGCATGGCATCATCAGGAAGGACTCTCACCCCCACCCCAGAGATCTCATCTTCTGGGGTTAGCTGCCAGCTTCCTATGACACACAGCGCTCCCCCCAACCCCCCGCACCATCCCGTGTCCCCTGTGTCCTTCCCACGCCCTACATCCCTAGGCACTGATACAATTCCAGACGCATCCTGGCTTTATTCACCACAGCGGAATCCTCAGACTACCGCTTGGGTCCTACCGCCCAGAGGATTCGTGAATTGGAGAAATTCCAGAATTACATAATTCATACACGGTAGTAAGAATATCGACAGCATGCCTGGAGGGGGCCCAGCTGGTTAAGCATCCAACTCTTGATTTTGGTTCAGGTCACGATCTTAGGGTCAAGAGACTGAGCCCTGCATCAGGCTCTGTGCTCAGCGTGGAGTCTGCTTGCGATTCTCTCTCCCTCCCCCTCTGCCCCTCCACTTCTTTGTGCTCTCTCTCTCTCTCTCAAGTAAATATTTAAAAAAAAGAAGAAGAAGAAGAATACAGGTAAAGGCTATACAGTTAAGGACCAAAAGGGATGCAGGAAAAAACATAGTCCAAATCCATCCCTAACTATCTGGGACACCTTGGGCAACTTACCTCACCTCTCTGAGACTCCATTTCCTTAGTTTCAACCGAGATATTAGTCGTATTACAGAGATTTTCTTAGAGTTGAACAAAATATATATCAAGTATTTAACTTAGCGGCTGGCACGTGACAAATGTTCAGAATCTGTCCTTATGCTCACTAGATGGTAAAACCTTGGGAGCAAGGATTCCATTCTGAACGAGTTTTGAATGAGTTGGCCTCGTTCAGCGATATGTCAGGAGCACCCAGTGAGCCCATGGCCCAGGGAAGGTGCGCAGTTACTGCTTGTTAGAAGGATGCATGAACTTATCACTGTTTAAGAAGCCAGGAAATGAAGGGAGAAAGAGACACAGGCAAGGGGACCTCATATGGAGCACAAAGGGAAGAAACATTGACCAGAGTGCTGTCCAAATCCAAGCACGTCGAAGAACAGCTGCCCCAACCCGGATTGAGGCCATGCTCGACACTAACTGCGTGTCTCCAGGACTGAGTGAGGGGCCGCGGGGATGGGCGAGTTAGGGGCAGCATGAGCTCCTAACAGAGGAGCCCCTCCCTCCTCTGAGGGAGACAGAAAGAAGCACAAGTGCGGAGGAAACATCTAGAACGATTCAGGGTTTGCATGTATTTCGTTTGAACTGTTGGCTGGTCACTGGGGAGCACCGCCGGCGGAGCTACAGTACTGCCTGGAGCCCGCGGGAGGTGGGCCACATGTGCGGCTGGGAGAGGAGGGCAAGGCTGGAACGACAGAAGAAAGAGGAAGATGCTGGGAGTGTACCTGAGGCCGTGAGAAAATAGAGAGGAAGATGCAAAGGACGGAGCCTCGGAAAACAGCCACAGCAAGACAGAAAGAGGAGCCGTCTGGACACTGATGCTCTTTCTCCATTTCCTATCTTTGGAAATGGCTGGCTTGAGTTGCGGGTAGGAGTACTCAGAGGTCTGCTGGGATGACCAGAAGTATGTGAGGAAACAGGAGAGCAGTCACTCGTGGCCACGTTACATCCCCGTAAAATGGAACTGAACCACAGCAACTCACAGTACCTGAGAGTGTGTTTCTCTTCTTCACTTTATGGCACTTGTCGGCTTTAATCTTGGCCACCGTGAACAAGTAGGCCTCAGCAGCGTCATATCCAACTTCTGATAACACGTTCCAGTAGTAGATGAGGTGCAGCCTTGTCCAGAAGCTTGGGTTTCGGATCTTTGATAGAAAGTCTGTGATACTTACAACACAACATGTTAATGTAAGTCATTTCTGTATTTCGTGTCTTGAAGGGAAGCTATTCTGCTATCTGCCCCATTCCATCAGCCTATTTATAAACTCCTTAACTACTATGACTTTCATAGGTCGCCAGATAAATGTGAGCCTGTCACTCTTAAGCACTCAAAGCCATTGCCACTCATCTGTCCAGGTGGCCACCTCCTCCAGGCAGGCTCCCCGAATCTCCCAGGCAGAGTGAGCCCCTCCTTCTCCCAAGCTTGCCAGCTCTGTGTCTTTGCTCTAATGAAGCACTGACTCCCATGGGTAGCTCTTCTTTGGCTCCACATGCTCCCCGCCAGACAAGAGCTGCATCCCCAGGGCCTACAAGAGCTGGGATTCAGAGCGAGTCAAGGATACATGTTTGCCAAGGGGTGCATAAGAGGACAAGGGGGGAGGGGACAGAGAGGAGTAGAGAGGAGGGAAAAGAAAGAAAGGGACAGGAGGAAATTCAGAGGGTCTAGCAGGACGATGTGGCCAATCCTTTATCCTAGCCCATCTACAAATCTTCCTGCCTCTGGAATTGTCCTAACTTTGAGAGGAACCCCATGGAGTCACTCTGAGAGCCGGGTGATCCACCGGAGCGATGCTGGGAATCTGTGAGCCACAGAAAGGGGATGCCAAAGGAGGGGCCCATCCGAAGGAAGGCACAGGTGCTTGACCGGGTTTGTGAATGAAGGAGCCCCCGCTTAAGGGACACGTGGGCGTGTCAGCACCGCGCTCAGCAGAGGAAGGAGGAGATATGCTCCAAGGCCGCCGCGCAGAAGGACAAGACTTACCTGGGGCTTGAGAGGAAGCTGCACAGGTCGCCCCAGGAGCCGCTCATTTTCATGTGCCACGGCAGCTCCTCGTACACTCTCCAGAAAGTCGTCTGCCGCTGGAAGTATCGGGCTAAGACTCGGTGGAAATGTGTCTTCCTGTGATTCGTTGGGTTCTGAAAGGTATATGGACTGCTTTCTCTGACGGGAGTGAGCACACCTATTGAGAAATCAATCACAGTGGAAGGCATCTGCCTTTTTAGTACGTGAAAACACTACATAACAGCTCTGTGGCCATCATTAGAGATAATGAACAGGGAGTTGGGGGAAAAAAACCCATGAAATATTAAAAATATACCTTCTTATAAGTCCGTCTGAATTTACCAAAGAATTAGAGTTATGATCACTGACCCAGATTTTGAAAAGCTAGGGGGGCACACTCATTTTTCACACTATCTTCCCCTCCCCCCAAGAAATGTTCATAACCTACTTTTTTCTATCTTAATTATACGTCATGGTTGTCACCTAAATGAACACTTTCAAATATGTGAGGACACGCAGTTTGGAGAAGTTAGTCTGCCCCAGGGTCTCGGAGAGGCAAGGGGAAGTTAAGCAGACTAACGACAGATTGGACACTACGGGCCAGATGTCGGTATTTTCTCCACCAGAGGAGGGATTCCAACAGATCGTACTACCCAGAAACGAGCTCCTTAAAAACAAAAGGGTTTTGTTGCATTAAAAGTTTAGAGGTACCTATCCTTGGACGGTGAAACAGTATTTTAAATTTTCTGCTTGAGGCTTTTTCTCCAAGATGAATCATTCTGCTGGATGGCCTACGCGGCCCAGCTCTTCACAAGAGCAGTAACAGAAAAGAAGCCCATTTGGGGCCCCTGGGTGGCTCAGCTGTTAAGCCTCTGCCTTCGGCTCAGGTCATGATCCTGGGATCCTGGGATTGAGCCCCACATTGGGCTCCCTGCTCATCGGGGAGCCTGCTTCTCCCTTTCCCACTCCCCCTGCTTGTGTTCCCTCTCTCGCTGTCTCTCTGTCAAATAAATAGAATCTTAAAAAAAGAAGAAGGGGAGCCCACTGCTCAAATAACCACTCCACATCCATTGGAACGATTTCCTGGTTATCTGTGCACTTGGAGAGACTTCATGCTAGCTGGTGGCATGTACAGTGATTCAGAAACCCATAGAGGAAGAAGGAAACTCCTCTCTTCCTGTGGTCACTGTGAGGGCATTTCTGTGGGTCATAAATAGGGAGGGGGGTTGGGGAATGAGAGAGAAGGAGAACTAGGACAAATATTACCCTGCGTCCAAGATTTAGAGTATTAAACACAGGGCTTAAAGGGCACAAAACACTGTCACAGAAAACAGCTTATCCTTTTACAAAATGACCTTGTGAGATATGAAAGGATATGAAAATCTGTGATCTTCCCGTGTAATTTTACATGTCAACTTTACTGGCCTAAGGGATTCCCCGAGAGCTGGTTAGGTATTATTTCAGGGTGTGTCTCTGAGGGCGTTTCTAGAGAAGATTCGCATCCGAACCAGTAGACAGAGTGAAGATTGCCCTCACCAAGCAGGTGGGCATCATCTGATCAGCTAAGGGCCGGAACAGAAAAAGGCAGAGGAAGGAGAGTTTTCTCTCTGCTGGAGCTGGAATCTCTCTCTTCTCAGCACTTCCGGGTCTCAGATCTTCAGACTCAGACTAGAACTTACAGCATTGGCTCCCCTGATTCCCAGGCCTTGGACTTGGACTGGAACTCTACCAACAGCTTTCCTGGGCCTCCAGCTTGTAGATGGCAAGATCCTGGGGCTTCCCAATCACCATAACCACATAAGCCAAACCCTCACAATCTTTTTCTAGAGCTCTATATAGAGATAAACATATAGAGAGATACATTGAGTTATATAGAGACAGAGATCTAAACCTATTGGTCCTGTTTCTCTGGAGAACCCTGGTTAACCCAATCCCCATATAACAGACAAAGCTACTTAAACTCAGAGGGACCAGGTGGCTAGAGGCCAGCCCATGACTGAAGCAGCAGGATTCAAACCTTCTGACCTTCCTGCACGAGGTATGAGGAATGGCTCGACCTCAGCATCATCCACACATACAAAGTTCAGCACAATTCTCACCAACTTACTGACTGGTATTTCTGTAGTGTCGTTCTCTCTCATGACAGGCTAGATGATGCTATGTGGACAAATGGCCCCAAAATCTCAGTGGCTTAAAACAGCAAAGGTTTATCATGCCATCACAGGTTGGCTGGACCTCCAAACCCAGGTCTACTCACTCCGGGACTGAGAGACCAGGCACCATCTGGAACATTGCCAGGAGCCATGTACAACCATTGGACAGCACTGGTGCTTCCCAAGGTCGGTGGAGGGGCTAGAAATATTGGCAATTGGCTGTCATGGCCACCACAGTGCTTATCATTGTGCCAGATGCTATATTAAGCACCTTACATTAAGCATACTTAGTATTTTTATTACCTTTGAGGTAAATACTGTGATTATCCCCATTTGCAGGTGAGAAATTGAGTCTTAGAAAGTTAAGCACCTTTCACAAGGTCATGCCAGTTCTGTCAGATTCCAAAGTCATTACTCTTATTAAGAAATTGTTTATAATAAAACTCATGGTGATTGCCAGTAGGAAAGAAGGTAGACTCTTTGCCAAACAGCAGACAGGCCTGGGAATGAGGTAAAGAGAGGCTGGAATGAGGCTGTTCCTCTCCCATAACCAGTGTCACCTGCAGGTAGCTCAAACCTCCTCCCCTCTCCTGTGGTCAGCCCTCCAGATCCTGATTCCACTACAGGCAAAAACTAGAGACTGGCTCTCAAAACAATGGATATGGAAGCTTCTAGAAATGGCAGAGCCAAAAAACCAACTGCCAGGAATAGCTGTGCATTCATTCACTGAACATCAATCACATGTAACTGGAGTGGGGCCCAGGGAATTCAGACCTGCGTGAAGGAGTCCGATAAAATGGAAGAACCCTCAGGCCAACAGGACTCAAGATCACCAGTTGATCTGCATGGGTCATTTTGGGAAAGATGGTAGATAAAAGGCCACAAGGGAGACAGATGAGTAAAACAAAGGGAAAATTCATAATGGCTAACATCTCTCAAGAATTTACTACATGCCAGGCCTACTCTATATACTTACAATTACATGAATCCGTCATTGAATGCTTACTAGTAATGATGTTCTGAGGTTGGTTCACTGATTACTTTAAGAGGGACCTGGGTACAGAGTGGTGAAATGATGTAGCCACAGCTTCAGCTGGAAAGTGGGAAAGCCAAGGCTCACCCCCAATCTCGCATCAGGACCCCATTTTTACCCATTATGCTATGCTGACTCCTTCCTCAACAATTGCTGTAAAATGGGCTTCACAGATTGGGTTTTCAGAGCTTTATGAGGTGAGGAGTTCTTAGAAGAAAAAGAAGGGGCTCTTTCCAGGAAGGGCTCCCTGAGATCCTGAGGAAGGGTGGAGTTTGGGGGAGGAAGCTCTCATGGCTCAGGTCTCCTAGAAAACACCTATTCCCCCTTGGGACACCAGCACCACCCTGGCACCTCTCGATCATGGGACAAAGGGAGAGGGTCCTCAGCACAAGGCCTTGTTTTCTCATGGTGGACCTCGCAGGGGCAGTTGGGAGGTACCCACACCAGTAAGCACAAACAAGAGCCTCTCCGGGGTGAGTATAGCCAACAGATGGGGGAGCCCATGGAACACTGCTCAGGGACTCCCACAGACACCCAGAGCAGGTGAGGACTTTCTAGGAGGCCAGTGAGAACCAGAATTGATGTGACCGAGCCTTGTCGAAGGATGGTCTATGTACACAAGAAATAAAGGAAATAATGTAGATGAAGTGGCTGGCACAGTGAAAGCACTAAATAGAAGGTAGTGGCCATGATAGCCGAGGGCAACAAGCCACGGTAATGATCTAGAAGCAATAGAAGAGCATCTCCCAGCTTTTCTACTCTCCTCCCTAATAGACCTTTTCCTTTCCAGCCCCACTAACATGCACGCACGCACACATGCGTACACACACATGGGCACCCACACACAAAGTATGCAAGACCAAGTAATCCTCAGCTCTAGTAGCAGAAGGGGAGAGATGCCTCTCTAGCACAGCCCAGGGATCAAAGCATGCCTCTAGACTAGCGGACGTTCGATAGGAGTAACTTAAGTTACACACTTGAATATAATACCAGAGTATTAATCTCAAAGGAATGGAGCATGCATATGTATGCATGGGAAAGAGACTAGTTGGCCCTAAAAGGAAGGATGTGACATTTGGACAAAATATGTCAAAAGATAGCCCTTTACCAAAAATATCATCACAAACTCAAGTCCTCTAGCCCTAGTTTTGGGATCTTTTTTCTCCTTATAGGATGTGTTTGCTTCCCGTGCTCAGGCCATGTGGAAGTGAATTATTGAAATGACAATTCCCTGTGCCTCCAGGAAAGATGTATTCATGTCCTGATTCCACAGCATGAAAAGTTGGGTTGGCTTTGTTTTGTTTTGTTTTGTTTTGTTTCTGAAAATAGTATTGCCAGCAGTGTCTTATTTTGGGGCTCACAGTGCAGAGAAGGGGTACAGCCTATACCCAGAATCTTAACAGCCACACCATGGCCCTTTCGTTCCTGTACCTCCAAGAGTGTTACTGTTCTTTGGGAAAACGAAGAGACTGAGTGCTGCAAACCATTGGAGGCCAATGGGCAGAAGAGCAGGCTTCACACCTAGAAACATCCTCATTCCTTGCCCTGTTCTCTTTGCCACGTTATGTAACTTCAGAGGTGGTGGAAATGATGACAATGTAGGAGGGGAACAGTGGAAAGGATTTATCTTTTTAAAAAAGAAAGTGAAAGAGGACATAGTAAACCTAAAAGGAAATTTGCACAGAGCTTAGAATCTTTGCAGAGGCTGTGATTTAAAGGCTTTTTTAAGTCCTCATACCTGTACGAGGACCCTATATGAATAGAATGGTCTGCCTCTAGATCAAGTGTCTGTGATTGCCATCGTGTCTCAGGTTCAAACCTACTGTCCTTTCAGAAGAGGACAGAATTTGATCTCAGATTTAGGGTAGAGACTGCTGATGCCTATGCTGTAACCACATACCTCATCTTTGTTAGTGACAGATGCCAACCTTGGTTTAGGGTAGCAACACTCCTGTTGAAACCTCTATTCACCAGCTTCCCTTGTATCTAGTGCAGCCAAACAACAAAGTTCTGGAAATATAGCGGAAATGTTGGTGGAAACCTGGGAAAGCTCCTTAAAAGGAAATGAAAGCCCTTCCTCTTCTCTTCATCCTTCCTGTTGCCCAAAATGCAATGGCTGGAGCTCTAGCAGCCATGCTGCTTCCAACAGTCATGAACATGAGGTGACCTTGAGAGTCAAGCTAGTGTATGGATTGGGGGCACAGAAGGAACGGGATCCCAGATCATGATGTGGAGCCTTGAAGGCAGCCTACTTCCAGAAAGTTCTCATGTGAAAGATTAAACCCTGGTATGGAAGCCATTGATTTCAGGTCTCTGTTATTCACAATTAGGTACAAGTATTAATTTATATCCCCATGTTTATATGTGTTTATAGATTCACTTCTATTTGAGAAATGCCAGCAACAAGCTTCCCCTTGTGCGTGAACTTCCCTTTTCTAAACGAGCAGATACTCGCACAGACTCAAGCCTTACCCAGAAGCTTGTGCTCCACAGCATTCCGCAGGGACTGGTGCCTGAAGTACAGGAGGCCATTGGGCTTCTCCTGGACCCACTGTCTGGTGGCGTTGCGGAAGGCAGCCCAGTGCAACGTGGTAACTTTGTAATGATCCCTGTAGCCCAGCATGTCCAAAATCTGGAATATCTCAACCTCGGTCAGTCCACAATGTGAGATGCTCAGTAAGCACAGAGCATCAGCCACCTAGCCATCCAGTGCTGTTAAGACAACAGAATGACAACGATGGCAAAATAGAAGAGTTCCCAGCTACCAGGCATCATTCTAAATGTTTTATACGACTAACAACTTGTTTCTTTTAATCATCCTATAAGTAGGTATGACCTAACCCCGTCCCCATCTTACAAATAAGACAAAGCACAGAGAGGTTAAATAACTTACCCAGAACACACAGAAATATGTGCAGAACTGGGATTTGAACACAGACAAGCTGGCTTCCAAGCCCAGACTTTCAGGCATTAAGTAACAGCTACACTGTCCCAGCTAATACAGCCACGTGAGCTACGGTTCCAAGCCGGCAAGTTGGCCAATTACTAGACCAGTGAGCAGTCATTACTGAGATGTGCAAACATCAGATTTGCATTTTAGGGCAAGGAGTGGGCCTTCCGCATGGTTGCTCTCTTGGCACACATTCACAGACACCACCCAAGGCAGCTACACACATTACTCGCCTGACCCTCGGATTTTTCCACCACAGCTGGATTTCCCACTGGCTTTATGATCGACCAAGTCGAAAGAGACCCTTAAGACCATCAAGAGAAACAGCAGGGTCTGCTATCCTAGATGGACTTCCTCTGCTAGGACTGGGGAATGACCCCAAACACTGGCAATCACAAAACAGGCAGCTGCTCAGCCCCAGGTGTGCAAGCCTCTTTCAGAGGTTGATCCGAGTCTGACCAAGCTCTTCTTGGACCCGTGGCTCAGTGCCTTGGACTTGAGGACTCAGTAGGCAGTGCTAGACAGTGAGGGTCAGTCAGCCAGGGAAAGGAGTAGTCCCTCGGGAGACGAGGGCCTGGGCTTTCCTGAACAATGCTGGACGACTAGGGATGGCCATGGGCACAGCCATGTGTGACCCTTTGCCTGCGTGACCCTTCTCAGGGCACAGAAATGTTTATTTCACCTCCTTGCAGGTGGGAGAGGGTACACTAAATTTGAAATTAATTTTATTTGCCGAAATGCAAACTCTGGAGCAAAAAATGGAGCAGGACAATATGTTGTCACACCAACCGATATGTCTCTCAGTCCAAGCATTTTCTGCTTCCTTCCTCACCCTCACATCCTCATCCCTGCTCCATTCTAAATTCATCGTCCTTCAGAGAAGGTTATTGTAGCAGAAACTCAAGTTTCAAAAGAGACCTTTGAAGCTCATAGCAGAGATAACAGCTCTGAGAATAAACTTACCTTCTCAAAAGACTGTTGAATACCAAAAGACAATCTCCTGACCAACTCATGGAATACATTTTTTAACCACAAACAGACTCAGACAGTTACAGGATGAGCTAAGGAAGACTGAACCAAGAAAGGAGGAGGAAGCAGTGAGGAAAGAGAGCCATGGAGTTGCTAGGGCAGGTTTCCATGAAGGGGCCTGTGCCGTCCCCTGAACCCAGGCTGTGAGCAGCAAGAGAGGACCCATGAGACAGATGCGCCGGGGGACCCAGGAGTACAGAGAGCCTGCACTCTGCTTCCCATCGGGAGCCTGAAAATCAGAAGCTCTGCAGATCTCCTGATGCCCTCAGAACCAGACAGCAGAAATTGCTATGGAGAGACCTACAGAGCCAGGAGCTCCGAGGGTATGGGGAGTAACCAACGTGCCCTGTCAGGAATGCGGACTACCCACGAGACGGTAGGCTCCAGAAGGGTGCAGATGTTAGTGGGGCCTCCTCACGTTAAGATGAGGGAATGTGGTGGCTGACAGCAGCATAGAGCGACCAATCCAAGGACAGATGGGAATACAGGTGTCCTAGACGAGGCCAAAACTGGAGGAACGTGGGGCGCCTGGGTGGCTCGGTGGGTTAAAGCCTCTGCCTTCAGCTTGGGTCATGATCTCAGGGTCCTGGGATTGAGTCCCACGTTAGGCTCTCTACTTGGTGGGGAGCCTGCTTCCCCCTCTCTCTCTCTGCCTGCCTCTCTGCCTACTTATAACCTCTGTCTGTCAAATAAATAAATAAAATCTTAAAAAAAAAAAAAACTTTAAAAAAGAAAAAACTGGAGGAACGTCAGTTAACTGTAGACCATCTGGGGCCATGACCACCTCAGTGGAAGACAGCAGGGACAGAGGACAACCGAGGACACCCAGCACCAAGGGCCTCAGATTTAAGGTCAACCCAAAGGAGACACAGAAAGGACACAAATCCTCGCTTGACTGAAAAACACCCTGATCTGTCTGAAAGCAAGCTAAATTGATATAATTAACCTAGATTAACTGAATTAGGTTTCTGCCAAAACTTGGACTATAGGCTCAAAAGAATTGAGTTATAGAAATAACAAAGGCCAAGGGGGTCTGGGTTGCTCAGTCGGTTAGGCCGCCAACTCTAGGTTTGGGCTCAGGTCGTGATCTCAGTCCTGAGATCGAGCCCCACATGGGGCTCTAGGGTCAATGCAGAGTCTCTCCACCCCTCCCTCTCTCTCTCATTCTCTGTCTTGCTCATAAATAAAATATTTTGAAAAAATAAAGCATAAAGGCCCATTCCTCAGACTCCTGAAAAATGTGCCTCATACAGTTCTCTTTACCGTCAACACAGAGCTCCCTACACAGGGTTGTTGGATTTAGCAAATTAAAATACAGAGAATGCAGTTAAATTTGAACTTCAGATAGCCAACAAATTAATTTTGGGTATAAGTAGAGTCCGTGCAATAATTTGGGATCCCCTTCTAATGAAATTATTTTATCTCTGATTCGACTAATTTTTAGTATAAGTATGTTCCATGCAATAACTGCACATACTTTTACTAAAAGATTATTTGTTCTTTATCTGAAATTCCAATTTAACTGGGCAACCTATATTTTCTCTTACAGCCTTATCCTTACACCCTCCTCCTCAGGGTGGCCCACCATACATCTTTCTCCCCATGGGCTCCAGCTCGTTGTCAATACTGGCTGAGACCTACCTTCTCCTGAAGCCCCAGTGTCCAAATTGGCCCTTTTTGGCAGAAAAGTCCAGCTATAGTCTTCAATCCAGCGTTTCAGAATCAGTTCCCAGAGCTCCTGAATGGAGACCACCTCCAAGTACTCCTTCAGACACTGATACTCATCTCGGTAGATTCTACATTCTCTCAGCTCATTTGCTAGGATCGTGAGTTTTAAAGGATTCAGGTTTGTTCTTTTCCTCAAAGGGTGTCTGGTCTGTCGGAGGGGGTCTCTGCTGGGAATGAAGAGATACTGTCTAAAGATGTTCAGTTTCACCTCTTCGTCTCCTGCACTCAGAAGCTCCACGGTCCTCACATCCGGGCGCGCACACAGCGACTTGTAGGACAGGCTGGAGGAGACGGTGCTCATGATAAGTTTGCAATGAGCAGGCACTGAGCTCGGCAGCCAAGAGAAATCCTTCACCTGAGAGAGAAAGTCAAAGACATTTGAAATCTTTAAAGACTTTAAAACTACTTGGTTTATGGTTTTTAAACTCAGCGCAGCTGGAATTAGAGGGAGTTAGTACAGGGTAAAGGCTGGGGTTAAGGTTACAAACAATAAGCCGGACAGTAAACAATACGGTGGTAAGAAAATACCCACTCTCACCCCACAGAACTATATTTGACTGACGCCCCCTCTGTGATGACTTTGATAGCACAGATGCAACCTCCAAAAAGAGATTCCTATGAGCAAGGAATCCGACAGATCGTAGGCTTCTGAAGAATGACCTACAGTGCTGGCCAAAGGAAACCCTAAGAGTGAAAACCAAACCACTGGACTGAAAAAGATGCTGGACTGTTTGATGCTGAAGAATCGTCGCTTTATACAACAGTACCATCATAAGTTAAATGGTTTTATTTGGGAATCAAATAAACACCTAATCAAATCTTTCTAGGTTAACAGCCTCTCCCACCCCTAGCAACGATTATGATAATAATAAGAGCAACTAGCAAACAGTGACCACTTACTCTGAGCCAGGCACCGTGCTGAACGTGTCTTCAGGTACTCTATTAGCTAGAGATTTTTATTTTGGGGGTCTTCTGATAATTTGCCTTCTCTCAGGGGCCTTACAGACAGATCCAGGTGAGACTGGTCCTCCCAAGACAAGTTAATTCCTAGAGGCGGTGGACACCTTGCCTGGAACGTGCCTGTCATGAGCAGACCAGCAGATCCAAGACCACACCCCCACCGCCTTCTTATCCGCCTTTCACTCACCAAGCCCACATCTCCCTGACCTACATCATCCCAGGGCCAGAGCCAGAAACCAGGGACAGTCCCTACACCACAAAGTCTGCCAGAACTGTACATCCTGAATGATTTACTCTGCCTTTCCCATGGGAATCCCCACAAAGGCTTTGGCCTGGGCCTTCTCCTGGCTCCTGTCTTCTGCCTCCTGGCCACCATGAGACTTCCCCCGGGGCCCTGTATGACAAGGAGTATCTTCATCTCTTGGGAAATGCAAGTCATAATTTCTTCCTTCAGTGGCACTGGCTTCTCCATGTCAGCACTCAGTCATCCTCCTATAAATCAAACCCCAGGTATAATTTTAATACACCAACTCACTGAGTCCTCCTAACAACCCTCCTGAAAGGCAGAGGGGGAAACTGCAAAACAGAGGGGCTAAATGTCATATCTAACTCATTCTGATAGTAAGCAGCAGGGCTAGGATTGAAACCAAGGGTCTGACTCCCCAGGCAGGCTCCCAACCACTGCACGACACTGGTGCAGGTAATATCCTAGGACATCTAGGATAGTCCGTCATCCTCCCACAGACTTCTGCTGGAGCCCCTCTTCCAGGGAGCCTTCCCCAAAGGCCAAGTGCCTTCGTTAGAGGCTCTCACGGCACTACATACAGACCCTTGGCAGGCCCTGTCACAATTGCAATTCTATACTCATTGCTATAATTGTGCCATTAACATCGGCCATCCCCTGCCAGAATGAAAGTCCTGCTGGTTTGCAGGGACCACGTCCAACTCTGCTTATGGTGCTTTTCCCATAGTGAGTGGTCAATAGTTACTTGTTGAATTGATGGTGGTCACTGTGTATTAAATTAAAGAGCGGATTACAAAACAAAATGGTATGTAACTTCATTTACATAAGCTTCAATGAGTGTGTATAGACATCCATAGAAAAAAGAAGGGTCTACTCCCAAATGTTGAGCAGTGGTGAGAACGTGAGTATACTTAATTTTCTGTGTTCTTCTTTCATCATATTCTCTATGAGAAACATAGATTATTTGTAAATTACTGACATAATTTACAATTTCATGTGTGTTTAAGTTTTAGAGAAATTGCTTCACAAAGTAATGGCTGATACCAAGGTGACTTAGAGTTTCCATGGATCCAATATTACCTCAAACAGGATAAAAACTAAGGAGCAACCAATTTGGTATGTGCAAAACCAGTGTAGATGAGGCAGATCAAAATATGCAACATAAAGAAAATACTCAGGGCCCAATAAATGCTTGATAAAAGTATAAAACAGCGAGAGCGGGAATAAAGCCCAGGTGGGAGTAAAGGTCACAGTTTCTAGAACCAGACCACCCACATGTGAGTTCCCAGTCTACCACCATCTTCAGATGCCCCATAAAGCCACCTAACGTCTCCTCATGCCGTCCCCTCTGCATAAGCAGGGACGATGATCACAGTCTCTCTTCCACAGAGTTCTTCTGAGAATTCTATGTGTTCATACTTCTAAAGTTCCTAGAAGGGTGCCTGACCCACTCTAAGTGCCACCACAAAAGTATTTGTTCCATAAAATGGAGAGCAGTGACCATAAGCAATGTCGCCTGTAGATACAGATACGCGATACAATGGAAAGATGTTACATACGTTCTAAATTATGGTGTTTTCTTTTTATAAAACAGCAATAAAATAAGTATGATTTTAAAAAGAGATTACCTTCTGTCCTGAGATCCCATAAATGCCAATCAATTCTTCAATTCCATCTAGGACAAGTATACAGGGCTTTAAACTGATGGAAGCAATGAAGACTTCCACAAGAAATGGAAAGACCAAGACGTTTGAGTCTTCGTTAAGAACATCGGTTTCAAGCTGAGTACCTAGAGCAGAGGAATTTGCTCAGATTAGGCAAAAATGCTCCCATCGCTGCTAGAATATGTTAATGGGATGGGGAGGCGGAAGGGGTTGGGAACAATGAGTGCTATTCACAGCTGTACAGCTGACGCATATAGGTATATGTGTGATTAGCAGCCTAAAAATATTCAACCCAAAAGGGATAATGGTATTTACCACCAGATGTCTCCTATATATTTTCAGGATTGTATATAAAAAATTATTTTGTATGATCCAAAGCACTACTCTCGTTCTCCAAAATGCAAAAATAGATCATGTTACAAAGAGTTGGATGGGAGAAAGAAGCCAGTCTATGTGGTCTACGAAGTTTCTGTAGCTCTGTAACGTCAGGGGGCACTTTAAGCACCTCGACCACCTCCCCGGGCGGTACAGCCATGCACCCATGCATCACCTCCCCAAGCCCCTGCCTGGTGCCTAGGCTGCGCGCTCCTTGCCCACATTAAATCTGACATAACCTATCCTAAATTACTCTACCCACAATATTGGACCCCAGACCTTGGAATCTGGAAATTATCGGGGAGAATTAGGCAACAAGCCAGCAAAGCTAGAGGATGTAATAAGAGGACAAACTTTCACCCTATTAAGTGACATAGTAGTAGCCACCCAAAATTGTAATCAGCTACCTAATACTCTTTTTTTTTTAAAGATTTTATTTATTTATTTGACAGAGAGAGATCATAAGTAGACGGAGAGGCAGGCAGAGAGAGAGAGAGAGGGAAGCAGGCTTCTTGCTGAGCAGAGAGCCCGATGTGGGACTCGATCCCAGGACCCTGAGATCATGACCTGAGCCGAAGGCAGCGGCTTAACCCACTGAGCCACCCAGGCACCCCTCTTTTTTTTTTTTTTTTAAGATCTATTCATTTATTTTGGAGAAAGAGAGAGAGAACACGTGTGTGAGGGGGAGCAGTGGGAAGAGGGAGAGGCAGAGAGAGAGAGAACCTTAAGCAGGCTCCATGCCCAGCACAGAGCACGACACAGGGCTCTCGATCTCATGATCCTGTGATCACAACCTGGGCCAAAATCAAGAGTCTGATACTCAACCAACTGAGACATCCAGGCACTGCCCCGCAACTACTTAATATTCTAAGGGCATTTCAGCACATACAACTTTGATCTTGCTTTTATTTTTCAAAGCCAATATTTGAAAATTTAAGTATATTAGAATCTAGAAAATCAAGTTATGCAAAGAAGCTTTAATGGATTTAGCCTCTCAGATGCATTAAGATTCTGTTAGAAGCACTGAGAATAATTACGTTTCACAACTACTTACAGCCTGACTGTTATGTGCAAGGTACTGAGCTAGCAGCCAAGAGGAGATAAAATGATCTATAACATAACTTCAAGGAGTTAAGGGAAGTGAAAACGGGTTCTGTACATGAATAACCATGTTTGAAGGCAGAATATGAGACTGAAGTTTACTGGAGTTTGATACAGAACCATCACAATACGGAAAAGCTGCGTTCAGAAGACATTTGAGATGAGTCTTGGAGAATGCACAGCTAGAGACGAGGACAAGGGCATATCCAGCAAGATAAGGCAGAGGTGAAGGAAGGAAAAGTACATGAACATTCAAAAAACAGGAAGCTAATTAGAGCAGTGGAACTCAACAGGGGGTGTCCCAGGGATTCTAGACATCCTACAACACAGGACAGTCACGCACAATTAAGCTGTGTCCTGGTGTCCACCTGACTTTCAAATGTTCTGTCAGTCACATAGGGGGGAAACTTTATTAATTACCACACCTAGAAACCCACTCCATTTTCATGCAAATGCAAAATAATTTGCAGATTTATGGGGCGCCTGGGTGGCTCAGTGGGTTAAAGCCTCTGCCTTCAGCTCAGGTCATGGTCTCAGGGTCCTGGGACCGAGCCCCGCATGGCATCGCATCGGGCTCTCTGCTCAGCAGGGGGCCTGCTTCCTCCTCTCTCTCTGCCTGACTCTCTGCCTACTTGTGATCTCTGTCTGTCAAATAGATAAATAAAATCTTTAAAAAAGTAATAATAATAATAATTTGCAGATTTAAAACACATAGAATTTTCTAGGAATACAACTACCATGTAATGTGATGGAAGATTAAGTATTCCTTCGTCTGAAATGATACCAAGACTTTTTCACCACTTCAGAAAATCACAACCCTGAGAGGAATATCACTCATGATGCTCAAACCTTGACTATAACACACCTGGGCCAGTCTACCCTGACAGCTATTGCTTCCACGGTCATTTCCATAGAGAGCCAAGCACCTGCCTACTCCACTGTGGCCTCCGCCGAAATCATGTCTGAGCACTTATATATTGAAGAACATGTTATTTTATAATAAACTACTTTATCTTTCTCTTTTACATGGGAGTAGAGGGTAGCATGGGTCTTCTTGTTATTGAGGTAGAAATCACATATAATATTATATTAGTTTCAGGCATACGACATAATGATTCGATATTTGTATACTCTACAAAATGATCACCACCATTAGTCTGGTTACCATTCAGCACCACACAGATACAAAATCATTTTTTTCAGAGCACTTGGCTGGCTCAGTCATAGAGTATGTGGCTCTTAATTTCAAGTTTGTGAGTTCAAATCCCATCTTGGACATGGAGCCTACTTAAAAATTTTTTAAAAAAGAATTTTAAACAAATATATTTTTGGGGATAAGAATTTTTAAGAAGTACTCTTACCCAGTTTCAAATGTGCAATACGGTGTTATTAACTATAGCCACCATGCTGTACATAATATTCCCAGCACTTATCTTACAACTGGACATATTGATTTTTAAAGATATTTTTATATTAGCAAATGGCCATAAAGTTAATGACTTGAAGGCTATGTATGAATGTGAGACATAAAGGAGGAGAAGGAATCAAAAAAGATAGGGGCACCTGTCTGACTCAGTCAACAGAATGTGCAACTCTTGGTCTCAGGGTCATGAGTTCAAGTCCTATGTTGGGTGTAGAGATAATTTAAAAAACATATCTTAAAAAAAATGGTTTGTGCTGTGGCACACAAAAAATATATTTTTCAAGAATGGGAAGAGAACATTTAATCTTGGTGCTTCATCCTTCCGGGTATTTTGGGAATTTTTTTTTCCCCAAATCTTTAACATATGGGCAATATCAAGACTCTAGGCCTTAGGTAACTGAAGTTTAGAGGAGGAGAGATTCTGGAAATCATGTAGTCTAGTCCAAATCCTCGTTTCATCGGTGAGGACACAGGCCTAGGAAGGTGAAGAAACTTGAACACAAATCAATGGGAGCTTTAAAAACACCAATTTGCTAGTAGTTTTCCTGCAGGCAACACATCATCATTTAAAGACCACTCCGTTTGAGTTTTCAAGCTGTGTGGGTCACTACCACCGCGTATGGTTCACCAGCAGTCATAAGCGGAGGGCACGCACTGCTCACCTCTTGCGTGAAACTGGTGGAGGCTAAGACACAAAATGGAACTGCATGAATCTCGGGAAATACACACAGCCTGACAATCATAAAGCACAATATCATTCAGAAAAATCAGCAAAACAAATAACCCGACAAAAAAAGGGGGGGAAAAAACCCTCAAGGAGGATACCTACAGATGTCTGCATACACAAAGGAAAGCCCAGTGTTTTAAAAATCCCATTGGGGGTGATTCAAATGGTTTTTCCTCAAGATAATATTGGAGATAGTCAGAATTACTAGGAGTGGAAAATGATCCTAAACATGTCTCTTTATTCTGTTAGTGTCAAATGATCTCTACTCAGTGACAGTGGTCTATTGCCTAATTTAAATGGTGACATCTCAAGTGTTGGAAGACCCAGTCAGGATAGGTAAATTTATGGGGAGAGAAAAAAAGTCGATTGATACAATTTCAAAATACCCTGTAACAAAAGGACTTAGTGATTGACTGATTTTTTTCCGTCTGGGGCAGTGTTAATCTCTTGCCATTCAATAAGGATTTACTGAGAACATTTCTCTATTAGGCTCTGTGTCAGGCACAGAGTGGGACAATGTCCAATAAAATAGACATGGTTCAAACATGTTATTTTTGATGTTTATATGCATGAGTATGATGTTTATTATTTTTAAGCTAAGCTTTTTCTCTTGTTTGGAAAAATAAGCTCCTCTGTGCCACAGTGGAAAAAAAAAAATAGACATGGCTCCCTGCACCCGCAGGACTGTAAGGGATACAGTAACACATATAATAACAGGATCCCCAGGATGCCAAGCTCAGTCTTTGCAGGGAGACACCCACACAAACTAGAATACAATGGGACTGGGGCTGTCCTTGCCACTTGGTCAAAGTTAGAGATGAAGGAGAGAGGCACCTATCAGGCTCTCACTGGGAGGGTGATCTTTATTATTCTTTTAAAGATTTTATATTTAAGTACTCTCTACACCCAATGTGGGGCTCGAACCCATGACCCCAAGTCAGCCCGGCCTAGGGCCTAGGGCACAAGGCTTAGCAAGCCCTACCAAGAAGTCCTGCTCCTATTTCTGCCCATTCCACATCACCGATTTGAGCGCAGACTCTGGGGAACTGATGCTAGGGGAGGACCCAATGGAAATCACTCAAAAAGCAAAGTGTCCCTCTGTTGGTTCAAGGAGGCAAGACAGAGCAGTACAAAGGACTAGGGGCCTGGAGCTGGGTGAAGACCTGAGTCTGAACCCCTGCTGTGCCCACGTGCCCCGTCTGAGCATCTGCGGAGAGAGTGCTGGCTGCTGACAGCATTAAATAAGATGCTGATAAAGCCCTTAGCACAGAGCGCGGCACTCAGAAAGCGGGCTCAGTAAATGAACTCATTGTTCTTCGGGCTGCCCCCGGGGTTGTGGGGGTAACAGGAGGAAATATGTAAACAAGAAAGTCAGCCGCTCTCCCCTGACCTTCTGCGAAGCACGTCACAGAACATCAGTGGCCTGCGAGGCAGGCGAGGGGCGTGGGAGTGGGGAGAGCGGGCTCCAGGCAGTTCTCGCTGCAAGATTCCTCTATCCGGGCAAGCAGGGGCGAGGACGGAGCAGCAGAAATGGGAGCTTCGCAGGGCACGTTTCGGGGTCCCTTCTAAAGAGGGCGCCCACAGGAGCTGCGACTGCACCCCGCCGAGGCAGGCGGCCCTGGGGAACCGCTCGGCAAAGAAGCTGAATGTGCCCCAAGCCCTTGACCTCCCGGCCAGCTGCGTTCTCTGCCGCAGCTCCCCGTCTCCTGCCCGCATCCACCGCACCCAGGTGAAGCCCAGCTTCAGGGCTGCAGAGGCCAAACGGAGCGCGGTGCTTCCCCTGAGCCTCCGCCCCGGCTGGGCTCCCCTGCAACCTCCTGCGTTGCCGCCCCCTCCCCGAGTCTAGTTAATGAATACAAGTTTCTTGTTTCCCTTAGCAGTCCCCCGCTCTCGGCCTCTCTCTCTAGCTCAGGGAGGAACAGTCATGGTCACCGTCATCATCATCTCAACAACACAATCACACTAACGGCGACTGTGTGCAGGGGACTCTTCTCAGTACTTTACCTGCAGACTCTCACTCCTCACACAGCCGGACGCAGGCACTGTTAGTCCCACCCCCATCTTCAGATGAGAAACTGGGGCGCATGCGGCTTAAGCAAACTGCCCAAGAGCACACAGCTAGCAAGCATCAGCACCGGCTAGCAAGAGGCAGGGGGGCCTAGCGCAGAAGCACAGCCCTTGCCCCTTGGCCCTGGGCTGTTCATGAGGTGGGGGCCTCCTTTCAGGGACACAAGGTGTCACTGAGTGTCTGCTATTCACCGGCCCGTTCCTGAATGGATTCCGCATTGTCGACCTCAAGATCTGTTTGTTTTGAAGACAGCAGCTGTTTTTCTCAGGAGCTTTCAGTATCTAAAAACACACTCATTAAAATCACAATTCGCTTTGGGAATAAAATCATAACTGGGCTCGTTGGGTTGAGTTCATCTTCTCAGCCTGGCCAGACCGAACTCCCCTGGGCTGTGGCTGAGCGGGATCGGTGGTCGTCCTCTAGGACCAGTCACACCTGCTGCTACTGATTTTGATTTTACCCACATTCCACGCCCTGGGAAATGCAACCACAGAGGACCCATTCCCCTGTGCCTATTTGTGCACAGATACACACATGCGCGCGCACACACACACACACACACACACACTCACACAAAGGAGCTCAGATACCTGGCCCATCAGATAGAGATAATACACATCCATCAAAACTCGTTCTGGGATCCACATACCCACTCAATACCCAAATGCACGCTTGGGTACAAGCCCCACGTAAGAAGGGACGAGTTCCCTAAAACAGTCAGATACGCAAATACACAGCAGACAGCTAATAATAATAACAGCTGATACTTATCAGGGCTTACTCCATGCCAAGCACTGGGCTAAATGTCTTTATTTTTCATACTTTACCTTAGTTAATCTTCTCAACTACCTACAAGACATTTCTTCTATTATCCACATTTTACAAAACAGGAACACAGAGCCACTGCGAGTTAAAATAACTCACAGAAGCTCGCTCAGCTAATAAGTAGCAGTTGGGCTCCCCAGCTGCTCCTAGAACAGAGGTAGATCCCACACAATTGTTATCATTACCCATACACACCTTGTATCTTAGCTAGCTCTCATCCAAAGCAGAACTCTTTTGATTCCCCTCAAAACGTGCTGTCCCCACCCCACTGATAATGTCCCATCTCAGTACACAGCCCTCACCATCTCACTTCGCAAAGCTATCCTCAATGCCTCCTGTCCTTCAAGCTCCACATCTAGTTCCTCAGGAGACTCTCCAGTGAAAGCCCTCCAGCTCCTCCTCCGCTACTGCCCTCCCCAACCAACCCCCATCACTTGCTGGGACCATTGCAGTAGCCTCTAATGAGCCTCTACACTTGCTCCCTACATCCATTTTCCATACATCAGACTGACAGATCTTTTCCAAGTATCTATCATTCGTATCACTCCCCTGGTTAAGATCCTCCACTGCCCTCCCACTGTACTCAATAGAATCTGAACCTAGCATTCTGTGCAACAAAGCCCAGACCCGAAGTGGCCTGGCCTTTGCCTCCTGCTCCATCTGGTAGGACTCCCCTGCCAGCCACACTGGCCTGCTTTCCTTTCCAACTCACCTTTGTGTCTGGCTTAGGACCTGTATTACCTTAACTGTTCTCTCTGCCTGTAACGTTTTAATCTCCACGTGGTTAGCTACTCCGTGTCTGTGAGATCTCCACAGAGTATAGCAGAGAGAGCTACTTACCGTGCAAAAAGTCCATGCTCTCCCTTCTGGGGTAGAGTCAGCATTTTGTCCCCATTTGACCCTCAGTGTGGCCATGTAGGCCCACGGTGGCCAATTTCTTGCCAAAAGAATGGCACGGGAAGTGATCTGGATCACTGCCAGACCAAGGCATTAAAGGAACAGGTGTGCCTTTTCACCTCTTTTTCCTCTTCCTCTAGCCAAAGGCAGAGGACTCTGAGGCCCTAGGGGATTACACAGCCTCAAGAGGGACAAGGCCTGTGTCCCCGGATCACCACATGGAGGAGAGACACTTGTTACCTAAGAACCCCTTACTGGATTGTTCCATGAGCGAGAGAAAGACTTCATTCGAGAAGCCACTGAACTGGGACTTAGCTGTCACCGCAGCTAGTTATTCTAATACAGAGACGCAGGCCCAGACTGCTCAACCTAGCAAGCACCTGCCCCCTTACCACACCAATCTGCATGGCGTTTATCACTTTCTCAACGAGAACATCGTATCTGTGGGAGTCATGTCCTTACCGGCCTGAGGCAGACATCCCCAGAACCCAGGGCAGTGTCTGTCACAGACCAAGCAACCAATCAGTACTCAGTAACGAGTGACTGAACGAGCACGTGAGTAAACGAACATGCTCGAGAAATAGGGACGGAATCAAACAGGAGGAGCGATAGTTGGGAGGCACGTCCTGTCACGGAGGCCTTGTCCTTGTTTCCCTCGACTGGAATGCTATCCCTGAGATACCTGCTTGACTCCCTCCTTCCAGTATGTATTCAAATGTCTTCTCAGCGAGACTTTCCCAGACCTTTCAACACCTAACAGTTCTGACACACACCACACGCTGTCTCCCTTCTTGTTCTGTTTTATTTTCCCTCATGGAACTTACATCCAACATTCTGTATTACGTTTTTAGTCGGTGAACTCTTAGTCTCCCTCACCCCAATAACATAAACACACCATGAGGGTAAGGACTTTTGTTCATTTTGTTCACTCTCGCATCCCCACTGCCTAGTGCTCTGGCACGTAAAGGTGCTCAACTAACATTTGGTGAAAGAGGAAGGAAGAAAAGAAGGAAGGAAATGGAATTCGGTGAGGGAAAGAGGTGGGTAGATCACGTAAGTGAGACAATACAGGGTTTACACCAGAACAAGATGAAAACAGCTACTGGAACAGCAGACGGAATATCTAATCTCTAACAAAAATTCGCCAAAGCTAAAGGCTTGATTCCAGTACCGTAGTTTTTGTACTGCAATTCTGTGATGAAGTAATGTATCACAGACATGATGTCACTGCTTTCACAAGTGCTGCCCACAAAATGAGGGATCATCAAGATGCTGGGATATTTCTTTTTGAAATCGTTCACCCAGTTGGCGATCAGAGTAGACTTCCCACAACCACGTTCTCCAGACAAGAGCAAAATGGACTTGTAAACTGGAAGAGGATTTATTCTGAAAAAATAAAGGGGCAAAATGTAGTCAAGAATATTTACAAATGGAGGGAGGGAGGGAGAAAGGGAGAAAAAAATTTCCTGCGTCTCTAAGAGATACGAAATTCTAGTCTCAACTTTGGCTTCAGTTGGCTCCAAGTAAATTATTTTCCCTCTGGGGTTTAGCTCTGTCCTATGTAAAATTAGAACAGGAGAGAGATGGTAACCTTGGAAGGCCCTTCCAGCTACACAGGTCCTAGGGTTGTCCTGCATTAACCTGGGGCTCATCAAGGGCCCAACCTGCCCAAAGGCCCAGGGAGGGAGGCTCTTCTACATCGGTCTACTGCTCCTACAGCTGCCCTGCTTAGCCCTTCCCAGGGTCATAGCCACCATCGCCAAAGTGGCCCTCCATTGAACATCACATCAGAGGATAAGAAACAGAAGCATCCGTATGCCAGGGATTCCCATGAATCTTGATTACCATGACTTTGGAAATTACAATTGTTAGTAACTCACTAAGACATAGCCTGCTCCTCTACCAGGGTGTTTTGGCTCGTAGAACTGCAGAAACGTGATTTCTCTGAACAGGCGTGGGCACAGTATAACCTGTCCCGTTGCTTAATTTTTGTAGTGAAGAATTTCCAGATATTGGTATCTGGAAATACCAATTGGTATCACTACATATAGACTCCAACCCTGTTCCTTACACATTTGTGGTTTAATAAGTGTGTGCCTCGTGATTTTTTATGCATGGAAGATTCACAGAGACAGTTAGCAGGCTTATCTTACTCACTATAAGCTTGTGACTGGCACAGTAACTTATCATAAATTGTTGAATGAGTGAATGAAATCAAATAAATAAGCCTGACATTGGGGTGGGGCAAAGCAAGAAGATATCAGCCTGAAGATTCACTAAAATAGGAAACCTAGGGATGCCTGGGTGGCTCAGTTGGTTAAGCCGCTGCCTTCAGCTCAGGTCATGATCCCAGGGTCCTGGGATCGAATCCCACATCGGGCTTCTTGCTCAGCAGGGAGACTGGTTCTCCCTCTCTCTCTGCCTGGCTCTCTGCCTGCTTGTGTGCGCTCTCTTTCTTGTTCTCTCTCTCTGACAAATAAAATCTTTAAAATAAAATAAAATAGGAAAATTAAAGCAGGTTCGGATCATTTAATAGAAATTATTCCATGAGAATTCCACCTCCATTATGATGAATTAGGAGTCGATGTGTTATTGCTTTAATTACTTCGCCATCAAATTTGAATGGCAGAATCTGATTTGGTGTCCTACCTCCACCTTTGCCCTCTTTTGGTCCCTCCTCAGCCAAGTAGCCAGAGTGAACTTGTCCAGATATGTGACATATGTCACTGCTCTGTGGTAAAAATAGCAAAAAGCCCAACTCCTTACAATGGCCTGTGAGACCAGACAAGACTCACACCCTCCCCCTATCCATGACACATCCACCCTCATTCCCCACCACCCTCCCTACAGCCCTGGCTTCCTTCCAGCTGCCTGGCCTCCCTGCCATTCCTCCAGCCTCAGGAACTCTGTGCTTGCTGTTCCCTCTGTCTGGAATGCTTGCCCAGTCCGTATTTGCATAGCTCGCTTCCTCACCTGCTTCTAGGATTAGCCAAGGTTTTATATTTTGCTCCATAGCACTAAAGGCATCGGACCATTACATGTTTTCCATATTTGCCATGTGTGTTGCCTAGCTCCATAATGTAAGCTCTGTGGAGGCAGGGAGTTTGGTCTCTTTGTTCACTACTACGTTCCCTATGTCTAGAATACTCCTTGGCTCTTAGCAGGTAAAGCCAATGAAGCAAAAATACAAATATAATACATCCACATAATTAAGCCAGGGTCTGAATGATTTCTTCTTAAGAACAAATAGAAAATGAAAACAGTGCAAAGAAATCTATGGGTATTGTTCTAGATGGTCAGTTGTTAGGACAATGCTTTCAAACTTCAAAAGAACACCCCTCTCTTACCTCTACATGTGACTCGGGAACTTACAGTACAAAGCATTGTTTCCAAATGTCAAAGTTCTGTTTCCACACAGCTAATTTCAAAGGGCTTGTTTCATTATTGTATTTAATTGGGCACAGTTGGGACTTGTATTTTGCAATAAAAATCTTCAAATTTCTCATCTACTCTGAAATACGCAAAATTATAACTTACATGAGATATAATTCACGTACCCAAGTCTCACCATTTTACAGTATACAGCTCAGTGGTTTTCACTATATTCACATGGTTGTACAAATACTATTAATTGCAAACCATTTTCAGCACCGCCAAAAGAAACTCCAGACCCATCATTTCCTGTTTCTCCTCTTCTCTCATAACCTGCCAGCTACTAACCTACTTTCTGTCTCTAAGGATTTGCCTATTCAAACCTATGATTTTTTTTTTTTTAAACGCATGACCTATATATTCAAACTCCTGGTAAGTTTTTAAAGCCTTGCCTGGGCTCCATGTTGTATTAACCAAATAACTTGTCTTCCTCTTGGCACGAGTTCCCAGAACCACAAAGCTGTTGGTAGCTCTACCCCTCAGTGGACTAAAATGGCGGGTGCAGAGACTGGGACAGAGGTGGTGGAGATGGTGGAGATGGAGAATAAAGGAGATCTGTAGTAAGAAGAGGAGGATGAGGATGAAAGAAAAAAAAAACTATCTCAAGAATCTCCCTATTTCTGCGGATGAGACAGGCAGGGACACTGTGGACAGCCCCAGTCCTTCTTCAAGCCCCAGCCTCTTCCTGCCTGGAGGTGATGAGCAGAGGATGCACCACACCAGGGGGTAGGGAGAAAAAAATAGGGGTTTTGATGTGGGGGACACTGGATAAAACAATGAGTGCATACATTGGGTAAGATAATTCAGTTCCATACACAAACACAAACAATACTGTGGCCCGGAGTAGGCATTCAATGAGTGTGAGCTGCATATCTTAATGTAATTAAAAATGAGCTGATGATGTATGTGGAAATGCTTTGTAAGTTATACAACACTGCAAAAATGCATTATTCATATTTCCTGGTCTAATTTCTTCTCCTTAAAGTCATTCCATCATTGTCATGAATTACTTTGACCAACTTAGAGCAGGATGGGGTGGAGGAGGAGACGCGTGCTTTGCCCTCCAGAGTTTATCATCTCCTTAAGGAGACTGGAAGAAAGGAAGTGAAATAGTCATGAAAACTTTGCAAAGGCAGACTGGTATCTGATAAGGAAATTCCAAACCAAGGGTGGCTTTTCGGGGGTGCTCTTGCAGGAATGTTGGGCATAGAAAAGGGGAGGTGGGGAAGACAGCTGAAATTTGAGGGATCATATTTACTCAAGTCAGGCTATTTTGCTCAAGCCTAAAAAGTCTTAGATTTCTTGACATCTTACCTGAGAAGAGAGTCTAAGCTGGAACCAGGTGCAGCACTGTTACAATCAAATCCCACATCCTTTAAGGCAAATCTTTCCAAGATTTCAAAGGTTCTATTTGATTCCTTGGAAATTACAAACACTTGCTTACACTTCTCAGTAAACTCTTCATGATAGAAACGTTCAAAGTTGTGCTTATAGTCTTTATAGACAGAAAGATAAGTTTTAGTACCTTACATTTGTTTCACATTTTCCACTACATATGGTTATTATAAATGCCCAGGAAGGTATCTCCCCTTCTGTATCCTTATCACCTTCTCCCTATGCTGGCATCGTATTTCACAGCCCGTTTCGTATTCTAATGAAAGCAAACAACAGGCAAGCAATTTAATCTTCCTAAATTTATTTGTATACGAAATCCTCCTTAGGATTCCAAGTTATTCCTTGACCTGGGAATAACAAGGGCAAAAAAAAAAAAATTTAAAACTGAGTTTGCGGCATACCTCCCCTCATTTTTTAGATTGTTATCTAGTATGAAGTTACCTAATTCAATCTTGTGGCAAATGTATGCAAGTGTATCCATGGCAGGGGTTGGGAGAGCGGGGCGTACTTTTGGACAAGATGCCCTAATGCAATGACAACCATGGGTACGGATGTAACTCTGCCACTGGGCAAGCCCCTTAAACTCTCTGGTGAAATAAGGGGTAGGGCTAGACACTTGGATCTCTGAGTGATTCCTTCTAGTTTCAATTTACTGTAATTCTAAACCTGCAGTTTAATTAAAGTCAAGTTGTTCTGGACTGCCAAAATGCCTTCTGTCTCTGGAGAGACTTATATCCTCAGGGTTTTGTTTTTGCTTTTAATGGAGGGAGGATGTTATACAAGAAAATGAATGCCAGGTAGGTTAACCTGGTAGGTTCCCAAGATACTCACCTTGTACCTCCACAGTTAACTGGGTTGCCCTCTGGTTCCAGTTAGAGCCAAAGAGACCTGGAAGACCTAGAGTCTGGCCAAAGTCAGCTTCAAATTTCAAGATCTTAGAATTGAGAATGATCCCACAGTCTAATGGGTCTCTTGAGGTAAACCTGAACCTTACCCATTAATCTTAAGTATCTTCAGGGAACTCAGACGTTGTTTCTATGAGTTAAGAGTGTGAACCAATAGATCCACATTGCCTTACAATAAACACTTGCTTCCCAAATATCTTTTTTTTTTAAAGATTTTATTTATTTATTTGACAGAGAGAGATCACAAGTAGGCAGAGAGGCAGGCAGAGAGAGAGGAGGAAGCAGGCCCCGTGCAGAGCAGAGAGCCCGATGTGGGGCTCGATCCCAGGACCCTGGGATCATGACCTGAGCCGAAGGCAGAGGCTTTAACCCACTGAGCCACCCAGGCGCCCCCCAAATATCTTTTGTTACCCATCCCTCACCCCCATCAGATTCTGGAACTCCCCGGGTGGTAAAAGGGTATCAAAGATACAAAAGAAAAATAATATAACACTTCTTTCTAAAGCCCTTTTTTAAATAATATATCCATTCTGTAACTTCTAATTCACACATTTAGTCCACATGTTATACATTCAAAAGTCTAAAGCTATTTTTTCCAATAATAACTAAAATCAAAGGCTAAGGAGAATACTATGGAGAAATATCCTGTCTCTAACCCAAATAGACTTGATTCTTTTTTTTTTTTATTAACCTATAATGTGTTATTTGCTTCAGGGGTACAGGTCTGTGATTCATCAGTCTTACACACTTCACAGCACTCACCATAGCACATACTCTCCCCAATGTCCATCACCCAGCCACACTATCCCAACCCCCCACCCCCTCAGCAACCCTCAGTTTGTTTCCTGAGATTAAGAGTCTCTTAAGGTTTGTCTCCCTCCCCTGTCCCATCCCTCCCCAATCCCATTTTGTTTCATTTTTTCCCTTCCTACTCCCAACGACCCCACCATCCTGCCTCTCAAATTCCTCGTATCAGAGAGATCAAAAGATATTTGGACAGACTTGATTCTTGAACACATTAGGAAGTATTGATCTATACAGGCAGTTCAGACTGAGAATAGTCAAAGAATATCACTAATCATCATATTTCGAGCTTTAGCCAAATCATCTGTTCTTCCCAAACTCATTTGTTGCCATCGTTCCCATTAACTATTTACTTTGTGCCTCACATGCGTCAGGCATGGCTTTTGGCTATTTTACACACATTATTACTCTCGAGGTGGTGAATGTTAACTCATTATGTAGAAGAAGAAACAACAGCTTGCCAATATTGTCGTTTGCTCAGAGTCACACACATCTAGGAATTGAAAAATCTGAGGTCTGAGAACATGAGTGTCCTTAGACATTCCAAAACTCCAAGCTTGTAGTAAATATTCAGGATATTTTTGGGGCACTCAACACCCATTCACCTAGTTTCCTTAACAGCCCCAGATCACCATCCAGTGTCCCACCTGTCCCGACTCTCAATTCACTTTCTTCCAGTGGGTCTGACTCCACCTCCAGCTCCAGGGGGCATCTGACCCAGGATTAGCCAATCAGAGCATCACCTGGCACCAGGGATTAAACCAGTTACAAGCATATGGTCCCAGTCAGGCTAATCAGAGACAAAAAGACTCGATGCTAGGACTTTGAGCCACTTCTGCTGGACTTGAATGTGGAGCTATTACAGCCATCTTCCTTCCATGATGAAGGAGCAAGGAACTGAGGGAGTATCAGAACCGCAGAGCCATGCTGATAAACAGTAAGAAACCAGGGCAAGTCATACCGTTTGACCCATTGCTTAAGCCTGAGTTGAACCAGACCTAATCCTAGGCTTTAAAGTTATATAAGCAAATAAATTCCCTTTTTGTTTCAGGCAATTTGAGTCACCTGCAACCCAGAGTTATGATTGACACACTATTCTTTTCTAGGACTCCAAAATGATTTGGCTTGTAGGCAGAGTTGATCAGCTGATCGCCACCTGCCTCCCTCCCCACCAACACTGCATTCGAATGAGTTTAGGTGAGTCAACTCTGTCCTGCTCAGTTCACCAAGATCCACCTGCTCCCTGTCATAAGGCCTATTGCCTGCCTGGCCCCTGAGAACATTCAGGAATGCACCACCTGCCATCGTTTTTGCAATCTCACGTTAATGGGGCCCTTGCAACAGTAATTCATAGCCTTTTCTGGGTCATGGAACCTTTTGAGAATCTGATCAAAGACACGGGCCATCTTCTTACCCACCCCCCCAACACACATATGCACATAAACATTCTATTTTTTTTATATAATTTTAAGGGCATCCCACAGACAGACCCAAAGTCTGTCTAGGTGAAAAAACTCTGCCATACTCTAATATCGCTCTGCCCTTTCTTTCTGTGTCTGCAAGACGTACCTTCAAAAATAAATGTAATCACTTCATTTAGAGGCAGGATGGCAAGTTGTGCTCCTCAGACTTTAACGTGTATGCAGCTCCCTTGGTCATCTTATTAAAATGTACTCCCTCGGGGGGCCTGGGTGGCTCAGTGGGTTGAAGCCTCTGCCTTCGGCTCAGGTCATGATCTCAGGGTCCTGGGATCGAGCCCCGCATCGGGCTCTCTGCTCAACAGGGAGCCTGCTTCTCTCTCTCTCTCTCTTTCTGCCCATCTCTCTGCCTACTTGTGATCTCTGTCTGTCAAATAAATAAATAAAATCTTTTTAAAAAATGTACTCCCTCATTCAGTGGACCTGGAATGCTTTTCTATCAACTCCCAGGTGATGCCATGGCTGTGGGTCCATGGATTACTGAGCAGTAAGGGTAAGGGCTGTTTAGCAGTACCCTGGACCTCCACCCACTAAGGTGCCAGGAGCTCTCCCCCAACTCTGACACCAAAATGACTTCAGACAAGGCCAAATGTCCCATGGCAGCGGGGTGGGAGGGGAAGGAGACAACCAGCTGGGGCTGAGAAGCTCTGCTCTAGATCTATTGCCTTAACTGCCAGATATTTGAGGCCTTCTCCAAGCTCCTGGAATTCCTAAATAATCTTCCATGACCCTTTATTTGCTCTTATTTCCAGTTTCCAAAATCTTCAAATGGAGAAACGCATGTTACAGAAATACGGTAACAACTTTAAATGCTTACGGAATATTTTCAATGATTTCAAAAGTCCTCTTACAAGGAAGACATGCAAAACATGCTAACTTTATGTTGATAAGACACTTAGCTGTATCTCCATAGTTACTCACCCATATGTTCAATCATGAAAGTGGCTGGGTAAAGTTGTTTTATCACAACTGACCAGTCTTTGAAAACCAGCTCACCCAACTCATGGAGGTCTTTATAAAATCGGACAGGGAGTCCTTTGTTAATAATTTTGGCCTTAAGCTTGCCAACCCTTAATTTTTCTTCATCATTCAGAGAGCCTGAGAGCAGCCTCTCCTTTTCCTCATCTAAAGTCTTCAGCAGCGTGGGTCCAGTCCTAAAGTAAAAATACTGAAATTGAGACTTATTCAGAAATGCCGCTTGGATGATCTCAAACTCCGTCAAACTGTAGTTGGGATTCTCCAGGACCCAAGGATAACCATTTTTTGCAGCAACATAGAGATTCTGCTCTATTGGGGATAAACTTGACAAGTCAGTTGCTTTGGAGAACAGTAAAGGCACATGGTCAGGGAGAAAGTCCCCGTACGTCTGACCCAGCATGCAGATGAGAAAGGGAAAGCAGCTGTTCACATAGTCGAGACAGAGCTTCAGGTACTGGGCGTGGAGACAAGAATGCTGTCTAAACAGGTTGGAGGATAAGGGCGGCGGGGCCATCAACGCTGCACACCTCAGGTCTACAGCTTTGAAATACGTGCCCCGGGAAATGCAGAGCTCGTTAAGCTGAGGAAAGATGTAGTTTGCCAAAAAGTCTCTCTCTTCTTGAAAATCATTCAGAGTTGAACAGATGTAAGGCTGAATGGGTTTCTGGAACTTTAAGACAAATTGGGCGTACTTATCTACACTTGCCTTCTGGCTTATTTCACTTTGCTCAGGGGATGACATCATGCTTAAAATACAACGATTTTCATCCCAGCATAGCTGCCAGTCTCCACGGCTTCTAAGACGTCTTCCTAATTATGTTAGTTACAAACACTTTGAAAACTTTCCCCAAAATGGTTTCTTTCTTATTGACATGTGAAGGTGAGAGGTGCCAACCAACGGGCAAATCAGGTTTGAAAATCTAGTGGAAGACTGAAAAAGAAAAAAAAATTTCATTTTAGGATTAAAGGAAGTTCACATTCCCCTTCTCCCCCAAAGCTTTTGCTGACAAGCTGAGAACCACAAGGTGAGCAAGCACTGGACCCAAGGCTCTCCACCTCTCCCCAGACTACCATTCCACCTTCCCGGTATTCCTTCCACCCTATAAATTTGGAAATCATGCAAGGGGACTTCCTGAGTGTGTGAAAAGGAAGACAAACCAAGAGAAGGATCCTTATGTGTCTACGAGTTGAATTAGCCAAGACCCATGACCAAGGTCAGAAGCAAGAATGAATAGGTATGAAGTCGAGATTGGGATAAGAAGAAGATACCAAAGTGTAACAAGGCCCGAGACCAGTAATGCACCAGATATCTAAGAGACACGAGGAAGTTGGGATCTAAGACCTTCATGGAGTTCTGCAACACTTTTTTTTAATCTTAAATTGAACAGACTCATACAAATTCCATCCACCTACATGAGCTAGGAATTCAATTCCACTGAGCTAATGATAAAAAACACACCCTCCAACACTGATGTAGATACGCTTGCACCTTGCTCAGAAGAAAAAAAAATAAATGAAAACGACCCTTTTTATGAGATTTTTCTTAATGCAACTCATTTCCATACTAAGCACTGCTTTTGGGGTTATGTTTTTGCCTCCACCTAAGGAGAAACATCATGTTATCATGTATACAGCAATTTTTCATCACAATCCCCTGGCAAGAATAATGCAGTACCTTTTTAAAAAGTGTTAACCCTTTCACTTTGAATTGTCACAGTAGTTCAATGATAGCTAATATTGCCACCCTACTTTACAGTCAAAGAAACAAAAATTCAAACAGGATAAGCAACATGTCCAAAGTCACTTGGCTAGTGAACGGAGAGCCAGGATCTAAACACAGGTTAGCCTGACTCCCGAACAAATACTTTCAGTGTTTCTATATTATAGAGATAATGAAATCCCTTAAATCAATGGGTGTAAATGCCTATCCGATAAATAATATTGTAATAAATAGGTGGCAACTTGAAAAAAATCAGTTCAAGCTGTACTCTCACACTACTGCACCAAAAAAAACCAAAAAACAAAAAAACCTAAAAAAATGACAGAACAGGTGTCATGAGTGCTTTATTAACAGACTTCTCTTCTGCCATGTAGGAGGCTGGAATTAGATTATCAGCCGTTGCAAATATCCACCTTCTCCTAGTCCCATGCAATCAGAAATCATTTCTATTTTAGTTTCTACCATATTCTCAACACCTAGTATAATGACTGGCTAAGAGTAGGTGATAGGTAAATATTTGTTGAATGAAAATTTAACATAATTTTTCAATGAAAAGAAAATATAATTAAATATTTATCAAACCTGGAGAGGACTTCTGAAACTTACAAGCTGTAGAAGAAATCACAATGGATAGACAGACACGGTTACATTTTGAAAAGACTTAAAAGGCAATCAACAAACTGTAAAAAAATATTTGCCACAAATAAGTTTATCTTTATTTTTAAAAAAATACTGGCATCCTAGTAGACATATAAGCAAAAGATACAAACAGATAAAAAGAAAAACAATACAAGAATACATATAAAAGCACATGAAACCTTTCTAGAATTCAAAAAAAATTTTTAAAGCAATGATACAGATTTTTAAGTTTAAGTATGTAACTTTGGTGAAATTTTATGTCATATATAGCTACGGAACTGTAAACTGGTAATTTTGGAAAGCTATTAGAAGGTATATTTAGGAAATAAATGATAATATATTTCAAAATATATTAAAATGTTTACAATATTTGATTCAGTGATTCTACTTTCTGGGAATCTCTCCAAGGAACTAATCAAAATAGCGAAAAACTATAGCCATTAAAATGTCATTACATTGTTTATGATAGAAAAAAATGATAAAAGCAAGCAAACTAAGTGGTCTTTGCTTTTTGCTAAGGGAATAACTAATAGGACAAAAGTACAACCACAGGTGGCAGCTTGTATATCTGTTAAAAAGACAGGGGAAAAAAAAAAAAAAGACAGTTATGGACTTCTGCTTGTAGCCATGATAGAATAATAGGGACTAGACTTACCTATCCTCTTCAGAAAATTAGAACACTGGACAAAATATATTAAACAGACCTCAGGCAGTATGGGAGTATGAATCCTGCGAACTAGAGAAGTTTGTCAGGAAAAGAATACTTTGGAACAAAGGGTGTTACTAGACTAGGAGTGACATTACATAATGATAAAGCAGTCAGTCCACCAAGAAGACATAACAATCCTAAGAGTGTATGCACCTAACAACACAGCTCCAAAATACATAAAGCAAAAACTGGCAGAGGGGCGCCTGGGTGGCTCAGCGGTTTAAGGCCTCTGCCTTTGGCTCAGGTCATGATCCCAGGGTTCTGGGATGGAGCCCCACATCAGGCTCTCTGCTCAGCAGGGAGCCTGCTTTCTCCTCTTTCTCTCTGCCTGCCTCTCTGCCTGCTTGTGATCGCTATCTGTCAAATAAATAAATAAAATCTTTTTTTAAAAAAATTGGCAGAAATGAAAGGAGAAACAGACAGACCCTTAAGATAGTTAGAGATTTCAACACTCCCATTCATATATTATGTATTTTGTGCTACAACAGCAGAGTTGAGAAGTTGAGCCTGTGTGCAGGTATTGAGTACAAAGCCTGAAATATTTTCTATCTGGCCCTTTAAATGATGTTCACTGACCTCCATTCTGGGCCACAAGCCAAAACTCAGCAAGTCTGAAAGAATTGAAACCATATAAAGTGTGCTCTTTAACCACAGTGGTTAAATTAATTAGAAACTAATAGAAAGATCCTGAAAAATTCACAAACTCTGGGAATTAAACATTACATTTTCAAATTTCTAAATTTGTGGGTGGAAAAGGAAGTAAAAAAGAAAAATCAGTAATAGAAAGCAGATTACTGCTTGTCTGGTGGAGGGTGGGGAAGGAAATAACTTGAAAGGGTCGTGAAGGAACTCTTTAGGGCAATGGAAATTTTTTAAAAAGATTTTATTTATTTACAAGAAAGAGAAAGAGAGCACGAGCAGAGGGAAGAGGTAGAGGGAGCCTAATGTAGGGCTCGATGTGGGGCTCAATCCCAGGACCCTGAAATCATGACCCGATGAAAGTAGACATTTAATTTACTGAGCCACTCAGGCACCCCGGGAATTTTAATTATAGTGGTGGTTAGGTATAGGCAGGCATTAAAATTTATCAACTGAACATATTTAAAATGGGTGCATTTAAATTTTATGTAAATTATACTGAGATAAAGTTATTTCTTAAAAAGTCTGAGAACTAGCAAGAGGAAAATACTTATAAGGGTTAGTTAAAAAGGAAAAAAAACCTATAGGCCATAATAATAACAGTGTCAACAAAACACAGCTAAGTATGGGAAACAGCACAGTAAAGTTGTGAAAGGTCCAAGCTCAGAAGCCCAATTCCCTGGATTCAAGTTCTTCTAGTAAATTTCTTAATCTCACCATGCTTCAGTTTCCTCATCTGCAAAATAGGGATAATGCTATCTATATCATAGAATAGTAAAGAAGATCAAACACGTTATTAGAGGCAAAATGTTAAGAATAGCACCTATAACAAATATTCAATGAATGTTAACTATAATCATTAGAAAAAATGCCCATGAGAAAAAAACAGGGAAGAATAATGGTATGGTAGCTGTGTCAGAATGGCTAATTATAGCAGATTATGGCGTGTCTATTTCCTGGCTGGCTCACCTGGCTGGCTCAGTTGGTGGGGTGTGCAACTCTTGGTCGCGGGGTTGTAGGTTCGAGCCCCATTCTGGGTGTAGAATTTGCTTAAAAATAAAATCTTAGGGGTGCCTCGGTGGTTCAGTCCATTAAATATCTGTCTTTGGGGGCGCCTGGATGGCTCAGTGCGTTAAAGCCTCTGCCTTCGGCACAGGTCATGATCCCAGGGTCCTGGGATCGAGCCCCGCATCGGGCTCTCTACTCATCGGGGAGCCTGCTTCCCCCTCTCTCTGCCTGCCTCTCTGCCTGCTTGTGATCTCTGTCAAATAAATAAATAAAACCTTAAAAAAAAAATCTATCTTTGGCTCAGGTCTTGATCTCAGGGTCCTGGGATTGAGCTCCACGTCAGGCTCCCTGCTCAGTGGGAAGTCTGCTGTCATCTCCCTCTGCCCCTCCTTCTCCCTCCCCCACCTCATTCTCACAAGCATCCTCTCTCTCTCAAACAAATAAATAAAAATCTTTTTTAAAAAAATCTTTTAAAAAGATAAAATAAAATAAAAAATAATATCCACGCCTTGCTCCACAATTGCTAATAATGAGCCTTCCCAGTTTTTGCTGGAAAAGGGGATTAAGACAGGGGAGGGGGGAGAAGAAGGAACCTAAATGGAAGGAGTTATTTTTGAGTGGAAGGAAAATATAGAAAAGACGTGACTTTTAATTGTTAAAACAATTTAGTACAAAAAAGAATTGTAACCAGAAGCTTCATTATTACCATAAGTGTAAAATCCTTATCATATGCCACAAATAGATGGTAGCCATAAAAATAAATGCCTTAAAAAGCAAACAGTGTGAAAAAAATTCTAGTTAGATATACTTCTCTTTTTACTGAATAGATTAACATGTACTTACTAGAGAGACATTTAAGACAAACTTGTACCAAACTAACTTTCTCTTGGCCTAATCAAAAAGACTGAAGCAGAATTGAAAGCCCCAACATGTACACCAGGGATCCAAAGTTATTTAATATCTGTCCCTGGCCCATCTGATAGCAGTAAGGGGCATTGATCAGAGTGGGTACACTCTTGGAGATTGAGTCCCATAAACCCTGCATCAAACTGACCGTGACACCTGTAGATCTGGAAAGGATGACCACATCCATGACGGGATTAAATGAGACTTAGCATAATAAGCATAATAAGCAGCTAATTGTGCTAAAATTTGTTTTAACACTGTTAAAATGGACTTCTCATAAAGAAATATCCTGCCCGCCTGAGGGGCTCAGTGGGTTTAGCCTCTGCCTTAGGCTCAGGTCATGATCTCAGGGTCCTGGGATGGAGCCCCGCATCAGGCTCTCTGCTCCCCTCCCTTTTCTCTGTCTCTCTGCCTGCTTGTGATCTCTGTGTCAAATAAATGAATAAAATCTTTAAGAAGAAGAAAAAAAAAAAGAAATATCCTGCCCAACAGATTTTTTAAGCAAGTGATCACTGTTTAACTTATTTATAATCTACAAGGTCCATACTAAGCCCTCAGTGTTTGTTATTCCTATTGTTGTCAACTGCAATATGACCTTTACCGCAAATGTTTGCCTTCATATTTTGTGATATAGCACAGGCTCAACAGCATTACTCCATATATCACTGTACTTTATAACTAAAAGATGAAAGTACCTATTAATGGGTCAAAAGTTCCTCTGACCTTTTAAAGAAATTTCTCTCAATATTTTAAGGCTTAGAAATTTCTATATTCAAATGCCACACCCCCTGCTCCCCACTCACAATGACCACAGGTTCTAACTTTGGTAAGTTTACCCTGGACAGCCCCAGATTTTTTTAAGCTTCTAATGCTTAAAATGTCAATGGTGGAAATGTAAATTGGTACAACTTTTCCAGAGGGCAATTTTTACTGTCAAAATCCTTCCAAAACAAGTCGTATTTTTTTTTACCAAGCATTCCAATTTTAAAAAATCATCTTGTATGTAAGGATTTATCAATAAGGATTTTCACTGTAGCAATATTTATGATGGTTTAAAAATTGGTGATAAACGAAAGACCTAACAATAATAAATTGGACCATCACAGTCTAGTCATAACGTGAAACACTGTATATCCATTAAGAGATAACTTGTAAAAATGTTTATATGGAGGAATCTCACATGGTGGCTCAGTTGTTCAGCATCTGCCTTTGGCTCAGAGCTCAGGTCATGATCCCAGGGTCCTGGGATCAAGCCCCATGTCAGGCTCCCTACTCAGCGGGAAGCCTGCTTCTCCCTCTCCCACTCCCCCCACTTGTGCCCCCCCCACACACACACTGTGTATCTTTCTATCAAATAAATAAAATCTTTTTAAAAAATGCTTATATGGGCAAAAGTTTACCGTATATTGACAAGTGAAAAGGTTTCAAAACAGTATTATTATGTGATTCTAATTTTAACTTAAAAATACATGTTAAGTTTTAATGCGGACAATAAGATGTCTATAGTGATTTATCTTATTAAGGCATTTCTTATTTTAATTTTCTTCCTTGACCTTTTTTTTAAAGATTTATTTTATTTTATTTACTTGAGAGAGAGAGAGAGTGAGAGAGCATGAGAGGGGAAAGGTCAGAGGGAGAAGCAGACTCCCTGCCAAGCAGGGAGCGCAACGTGGGACTCAATCCCAGGACTCCAGGATCAAGACCTGAGCGGAAGGCAGGTCTTGATCTGAGCCACCCAGGCACCCCATCTTCCTTCACCCTTTATTTAATTTTCAATTTTTTTAATAATACACATTCATGACTTTTAAAATCATAAAACAATAAAATTTCTTTTTTTAAAAAAGCATTTAAAAATCTTTTAAAAAGTAGTCAAGAGGTATGCAGTGGCTAGAACAATGTAAGAAATGTTTAAAATATGAGTTCTACCTTGACCCACCAATACCTAATTCAGTTACATCATTTAATTTCTCAGGACCTCAAATTTCCTAAGCTGCTTTTTTAAAAGAGGGGTGGGGGGGAAGGCTTCATACGGGAGATAAATTGGTATAGTTTTTTCAGATTAATTGGTAAATACCCATAGAATTTTGAATGCACATACCCTTTGATCTAACTATTCCAAAACTAAATATTTATCTTCCAGAGAAAAATAAAAAACCTGTGCATATTAAAGCATTCCCCACAGCACTGACTGTAATAGCAACTGGAAACAATACGAATGCCTATCAAATAGGAGAGATTAAAAAGAATGAGACATCAAAGATGTATTAAATGGAATAAGCTAATGTGTATTGTTCCATGTATCTTTAGAGAAAATCAAAATTTTCATCTTTAATTTTACCACACACACGTACTTTGCACACATACAAACAAATCTCTGGAAGGAACCTCTGTCAGTTCTGACCTCTAGAGAATAGGAACAATGAGGTGGGAAAAACCTAAACTTCTACCTTTGACCTATACTTCTCTGTACCAACCGGGCACTTTTTTAAACCATGAAAATATATGCGGTTTGTCATTTTAAACCGAAAGGGAACTACATGATTTCCAAGATCCCTTCCAGTTCTAAAACTCTATTTCGTCCCTAATGTAAATTATCATCAGCATGGCTAATTGGATCATGCAAAATATGCACCTGTTACATACAACTTAAAATGTAACAAATCTTATTTAAAGTTCAATTCCTTTTACACTCTGCTAGTGTCCAAAGTTGATAGAAGACAATTGGATAGACATTTTTTAATTGACCTATTTTTCTAAGGCAGACTCTAGGGAGATATTTGTTAACTAGTAGAAAAAAAAATACAAACTACAAGACTATAAGTGAATTTAATTTAAAACAGATGTAGGTGCACCTGTGTGGCTCAGTCGGCTAAATGACTGCCTTCTGCTCAGGTCATGATCCCAGGGTCCCGGGATCAAGGCCCCAGAAGGGCTCCCTGCTCAGTTTAGAGCCTGCATCTCCCTTTTCCTCTGCTGCTCCCTCTGCTTGTGCGCTGTCACATGCGCTCTATCAAATAAATAAATAAATAAATAGGAGCGCCTGGGTGGCTCAGTGGGTTAAAGCCTCTGCTTTTGGCTCAGGTCATGATCCTAGGGTTCTGGGATGGAGCCCTGCATCGGGCTCTCTGCTCAGCGGGGAGCCTGCTTCCCTTCCTCTCTCTCTGCCTGCCTCTGCCTACTTGTGATCTCTGTCAAATAAGTAAATAAAATCTTTAATAAGTAAATAAATAATAAATAAATAAAATCTTTTTTTTAAAAGGCTTAAATTTTCTAATTGTATAAGAAAGTTACAGCACCCAGAGATTTTATTATCCAATGCAGGTGACCATTTTATAAATCCAAGATCAATTCTCAAGCAAGTTAATTCTCAAGCAATTCTCAAGCTTACCCCAGGGTAAGCTGGGGCAGGGTATAGGGCAAAGATTACAAATATTTCACAGCGAAAACTAGTCAAAAATAAGATAAAACTACAGTCCCATTAAATATTCAGAAACACATTTATTGTTCTACAGCCAAAATAATACAAGTTCCACAGTTTGGAAACATTAAACATTACATAAATTGCTTGATGAAAAACCACCTAAAAGTTAATCAAAGAAAATAATCATGATTGTTTAGTGTCTTCTCTAAATTTTTTTTTTTTAAAGATTTTATTTATTTATTTAACAGAGAGAAATCACAAGTAGGCAGAGAGGCAGGCAGAGAGAGAGGAGGAAGCAGGCTCCCTGCTGAGCAGAAAGCCCGATGTGGGGCTCGAACCCAGGACCTGGGATCATGACCTGAGCCGAAGGCAGCGGCTTAACCCACTGAGCCACCCAGGCGCCCCTCTTCTCTAAATTTTACTTGAAGCCTTCAAATAGGACCACGGAATTCAGTATCTCCCATGGAGAGCCACATCTACTTGTATAATTTACTATGATGGACAATGTGAAGCAGACAACCCTTAGGCCAGAACAAGAAGAAAAGCCAGATAAGATACTTGTTTAAAGGCATCAGGATTTGAGGAGACAAGATTCCAGAAAGAAAGGAAGCGTTGCTAAGTGAACCCTACATTCTCTGTTGCTTTTCCCCTCAAAATACTTGCTGATTCTTATACCACACGGAACCTATATTCTTGGAAGAAAGCACAATGCTAAAAAGCAGCAGTCTCTAGAAAGACAAAAATTGGAATTCAGGGCCCAGCAGGGAGGAGGCCTGGTAAACACCTTAGGCTTTTTGTTGCATTTTTCTGGATGCTCAATCTGCAAAGGTTTCCTGCATCCCTAGTGTGTGCTCACAGGTGCTCTCATTCTCTTCTAAACTGGATTTTATTTATTTATTTATTTATTTAAGTAAGCTCCATGGCCAGCATGGAGCTCAACGTGGGGCTTAAATTCATGACCCTGAGATCAAGACCTGAGCTGAAATCAAGAGTTGGTCGCTTAACCAACTGAGCCACCTACGTACCCCTACATGAAGTCTTTGAAATTTCCACTTCTGTGTGCTTTTTGCAAGATTAGAGCAAGTCTATTGGTGTTTATATATTTATTGTACAGTCAATAATTTACCAGATTTTCATACTTATTATAATGTTTTCTCCCTAACTAGGGTCTCTTGGGTTTCCAGCGTATACAGTTACTTCACCAGTGAGAAGGAATTCCAAAATAGAAGACTCTGACTTTCCTAAAATTAATGACCATTACTTCATTTTCTTGTCTTAGACCCTCCAAAACAGTGTGGGACAATACTGACAAAACCAGGCATGTCTGTCTGGTTCCTGACTCCTACTGAAGCAGCAGGTTTTGGTGTTTTGCTGTTTAGAATGACAGTTGCTATCACTTACTTTGATCAAGGTACAATTTACATATAACAAAATCCCACTCTTCTTTAAGTGTAGAGCCTTTACTGCCATGTGTTTTTACCACCACCAAAATCAAGATCAAAAGCACTTCCATCACTCTAAAAAGTCCCCTCATACTCTTCTGCAGTCATTCCTCACAGCCTTGCTTCACTTTAAATAAGATACATGCACTTATGCAACTCTGCTGTTACTATCTGTTCAAGCTCTGCACAGAGACCGCATCTATATCACTCACCCTTATACAGCCAGCACCTTGCATAACCCCTGGCATGTACCAGATCAACACTTGCTGAATTGAATGAATGAATGAATGAATGAACCAATCAGCTAACAAATTCACCTTGGTGCTCACTCCCATTCCTTAAGCTCCCTAATTCCAAGCGCTTTCCTGCCTTAATCTCCCGGGTCTGCACTCTGCCTCCTCACTGCTGGACTACATCTGTCTACCAGGTTAGCAACACCTTTGCCCGTAATGGCACCCCTTTGTCTATATGATTTTCTCTTGCAAGAAGAGACTTACCAACAATACCAAAGGTAGTTGTTTCCCATAGTGTCTATGGATATACAGTGTCAAAGGGAAAAACCAAAATTAGGAGGCAAGGAAATCAGATCCAAAGGGAGGGAGTTTAGTAACAGCCTGGAGTATAAGTTCGAGAGGAAGCAGACCAAGATGGGAAGTGAGAATCAATAATGGGTAAAAAGTCAGAAGAGGTGGACACCCCAGTTGAGAATTAAGCGAGGCTGGGATCTGAATAAGCTGTCCTTTCCTTGCACAAGGTGCAAAGATAGGGATCCTGTCTTAAAGGGGTAGAGCCAAGCCAGACAACAGCTGGCCATCTTCTGCCAGTCTATGTTTTACATCCTGCCTGCCTCATAAATTCCCACCATCATCCGGTGAAACATCTACTCACAAGCATTGGCTCTATTTTGGAGGACATGTCTCATTCTCAGTTCCCCCCAGGTGCAACACCAACTAGCACCACTGACCCGTTAAGATAGAATTTGCAATTTCAGAACTTTGCTTACTTGTTCAGAGCTAGAGAAAGAGCTGAAAAAGTTGAATTGTGAAATGCAGAAAAGTGAAAGAACTCATCTTTTCTGAAAACAAAAAAAAAGAGTTAAAATATTTAAAAAATCCAATTATTCGAGATTTCTGAATGTAATTCTCACCCTGGTATACTCTAAAAAAAAAAAAAAAAGATAAAGCACAAAAGCATTTTTTAAAAAGCTTTGTAAGGCACCTTTGCTTACTAGTAACAAATGTTGGTAATTTGAGCAGATGTAAATAAGTCACCACCACAATGTGTAAACACCAACCACAAGATTAAGATTGGCAAACCTAAACAGGGGAAGTTGCAAAAAGATTATGATAGCCTGTCACTGAAAAGCTTGTTTTCAGGAATTCGAAGGCATATCTACAAACAAATTCAAAGTTCCATTTTCCTGGGGGAAGCAACAAGGAAGGGGGTGTTTTTTGTTGGAAACAAGGTCGGAGTTGGGGGTAGGGGGAGAGGTATGTAAAGACTAGGATAAATAGATACAAAAAATATTTCCAAAGGCACAAGTTTAGGGTGAGGGACCTCCCTTGACGGAAAGACACCTGGTCCTTTGTGTCTTTCTAAACGCTGAGTAGGTATTTCTATGAAGTTACAAAGCTGCACACTCATTTGCAGCCCCACAGGTTTTGCTTTCAAATATCTGCAGGTGTATCCTCCTGCGCCGGGGAAACGAGGGTTTTTTTTTTCCCCCCTTTTTTTGTGCTAGACAGAACTTTACGAACACGCTCTCCACCGGACGATAGGTTCTAAGGCCGCCAGTCACCGACTCTGAACTTTAGGGAGTTGAGGGCATCAAAGCTGCTCTCAGTTTCCCTCAAGGGGGGGGGGGGGGGAAGAGGCCCCACTATCCTCTCCTGCAAACCAGACCAGAAAGGCCGCAGGTTCCGGCCACTTTAATCAGAGAAGCAGCGAGGGCTCCGGCGGCCCCCAAGTGACGCAGGAGAAGCCAGATGCGGGTTTACCAGCCGGAGGCGGAGTCCGGACTCGGAGAGGCCGACCCCCGAACTCAGGGCGGCCGCGGCCAAGGTGTCGGAGCTTTCCAGACCTGCTTCTATAGGCTGTGTACCCTGGAGAGTCCTGGAATAAATACAGACCTCTACTACAATCAGAACAAGACGTAAGTTCTAAAACACGCAGCACATAATCACAGCAAAGACACGGTGGGAAATGCCGCAGAGATAAACTACGCAGCTCGTCCACAGGCCAAGGACTACGATTCCCAACATGCAACGCAGCGTACCCCCCCCACCCCGGTACGTTGCATGCCGGGAACTGTAGTTCCTCACCGCCTTCATCTAAAAAGTACTCCGGGGTTTTTCAACCTCTTACGTGTTTCTCTTCTCCGGGATGCACGGCCAAAGAGAAAGTTGGCTGCGAAAAGGCGCGCGGGTATCATTCCCAACGTGACCCCACGCATAGATGGAGGAAGCGAAGAACCGTTGCCATGACTACCGTTTCCCCTGGTCACCGAATAAATGTGCTCAAGGTTCCGGAAGTGGTTCCTCTGTGACCTCTCCAAAACGAGGGATGTGTTTCTGTGCTGACGTTCATTGGGCCGTTTCCTTGAGAGGCCAAAGCTACCCAGGCAAAGGGGCGGTCCCGTGTGAGAGGGCCCGCGGAGTCATTTGATTGGAGATGAGAGACTACGGATGACCAATCGGAGGGAGCCACGCTTCGGGCATCGGGCACCGCACCTGGACAGCTCTGATTGGTACACTGCTGTCCCCCCCACGAGTCCCCATTGGGTAGAGGGGGTGCGTGGTGCGGCACCATTGGTGGGTTCGTGTTTCCCGTCCCCCGCCCGCGAGAGGCTGGGGTGAAAAGCGGCCCGACCTGTTTGGGGGTAGTGGGCGGACCGCGCGGCTAGTGGTGTGAGGATCTGAGCCCCGTGGTGGGGGGTGGAGGCGGCTCCTGCGATCTAAAGGGACTTGAGACTCTCACCGGCCGCGCGCCATGAGGGCCCTGTGGGTGCTGGGCCTCTCCTGCGTCCTGCTGACCTTCGGTGAGTGATCCCAGAGAAGCGGGCACCCCCGGACGCCCCCCCATTCCTCAAGCGCGTCTTCTTCTCGAAGGTTCTGGGGGCGTTGAGCCTAGGAGGGGGATTACGGGGCCTCAGTTGGGCCGAGGGGAGTTCATCGCCTTTCCTCGAAAGAGGCTCAGGGGAGTTCGCGCACTCGCCTCTGTGGAAGGGAAAAGCGAGGACCGAGAACACTGAACTCTCGTGCTCATCTCCTAGTATTCGTGCTTAGAGGTCTCGAGCAAGTTGGGGTGGGGCGCCTCTCGGGCTCTTGGTCCCCTGGGAGCCTTGCGGGTGCCCCTTCCGGAGGGTTTTTGTCCCACGCAGGAGCGTTTGGCCCTCTGAGCTTGGGGACCCCCGCACCCAGTCTGCGAGTCAGAACGCGGGTTTCCTTTCTTAGGTGCTGGACTGGGGACTGTGGGGCTCTGAGTCAGAAGAAAGGCGGTGTCAGCGTGTTTGCTTCACTTTTGCTCGAGCTTCTCTCATCTCTTCTCTCGCTCAGTTGGGCCCGATTTCGGTTCCTCTCGCAGTGGTTGCACAAATTCTATTTGTAGTTTGACCTGCGGTGTTGCAGGTCTAAGTTTTGGCATGGTCAATCGGGAGGCCTTGCCTCGGCCTGCACGCAACACGTGTGACTGTAGAAGGGACCTGGTATCAAGTCTGCCGAACTTTATTTATAAAGCATCCCAGGGCCGAGGGCCGCTCATCAGACATGATGGCAGCCTCCGTATTTCAGAATTTACTGGAGGACTCAGGATCTGAACTTAAATAAGAAATATACCAAGTTGGGTTTTACAGTGGGTCTTTAAACTAGTGGATCCATTCCTCCGACCCCACCTCCCATATTTACCCCTGAATTTTGCAAGCCCCTACTCTTGCCCTGTTTGATTTTATTTCTTCTGAGAAGTACAGGAAGCAACCATGGTTTAAGAGTTTTCTGGTGTGAAATCTTTCAGGGTCGGTCCGAGCTGACGATGAAGTCGATGTGGATGGTACAGTGGAAGAGGATCTGGGTAAAAGTAGAGAAGGTTCAAGGACAGATGATGAAGTAGTGCAGAGGTTTGTGTTCTTTTGAAACAGATTAGCCCTTATGAACACTGGAATATAATCGCTTGTTATCTTTTCTTCAGATGTCTAGATGGCATGTAACACCCCAAATTTGAATACCTAAGAAACGGTCAAAGAAAATGTTAGGGCGATGAGGCATGGTCATCCCTAAGTATCTCCTAACTTGCCCCTAGAATGACTGGTCAGAATGGGATGAATTTCTTTTGAAAACTATTCGGATAACTAGATTGCAGAATATAAGCTCTGTGACTTTCCGAAGACCCATTGGTTTTATATGCAGTAAGTGTGTAAACGTAGTAGTTTTTGTTTTAACCTCTGCCCCCACTGTGGGACGTGAACTCCTGACCCCTACATCAAGAGTTGCATGTTCTACTGACTCAACCATCCAAGTGCCCCTAAACTTCATAATTTTAAAAAGATTTCTCTCAGTTGAGTAGTGTTTTCAAAGTTGACCCCTGGGACTTCACTGACAGTTTTGTAGAGCCTTAGAGGCCAAAGCTTCCCAGGCAAAGAGGCAGCCCCACATGCGAGGGAACATAGAAGTATGACCTTCCTTTTTATTTTTAGTAGAGGAAAGTCATGTTCATTTTTCTGACTGTTTTAAGAACTAAGTATTATAACTCAGTGCTAAGGTGATAAAATTTTACTGTGGTAAAATAATAGAAATAGTGGATTGGTAATATTTTATAATAGGCTTCCATTTCACCCTCTTAACCCTTAAGATAATCCTCTGAGGCCACTGTGCTTTCATCACAGAATCCCATGTTTTGAGGGGGAACTAAGTAAACAATGCAGTAGTTGTTTATCAACATTTTTTCCTTAGAGAGGAAGAAGCTATTCAGTTGGATGGATTAAATGCATCCCAAATAAGAGAACTTAGAGAGAAGTCAGAAAAATTTGCCTTCCAAGCTGAAGTTAATAGAATGATGAAACTTATCATCAACTCACTGTATAAAAATAAAGAGGTAAGCAACAATATAGTTGGGATAATACTATTTTCTCTCTGTGCAGTAGCATACTTGTTTACCTTTATAATAAATATACTTAGGTAGTAACTCCCAAGTTAGTAGTTATTAGCACAGTTTAAATACCCAGTATATATAAAAATTACTGCTAGATACTTGTGGGGGGTGGTGGTTGGACATTTTCCTTTTGTCCTTTCTCCTCCAAATATGTTCATAGTCTGCTAAACAGGGTTGAGGGCAGCCACACAAACCAAGTCCTATTTGTTACATACATAAAGATCACTAGTGTGAGACTAGAGTGTTACTAATCTTACCAGTTTGGGTATTCCTTACAGTTGTTACAGTCTTATGTGTAAAGAGCTGTACCTCCTTTTACCAAGAGAGTAGAGCCCTTCTGTACATGAGTTTGACATTAGATTTGCTGTTTTATATATCTTGAGGGTAATCAAAGTGTGTGTTAAATCTGGCTTCCATTTAGATTTTCTTGAGAGAACTGATTTCAAATGCTTCTGACGCTTTAGATAAGATAAGGTTAATATCACTGACTGATGAAAATGCTCTTGCTGGAAATGAGGAACTAACTGTCAAAATTAAGGTAAGCTTAAAACTTAAAACTTTTTCTTCTAAAGCAAAAAAAGAGTCCATAAGTATAGGGAATCTGAATCAGTCAAGGTAGGTCAGATTATGCTGCAGTAACAGAAAACCCCCCAAGCCCAGGGGCTTAAATTGGGGTTTCACACTTAGGTGTTAGCTATGACTGCCTTTGTGCTACACAGTGGGTTTGAATAGTTGTAACAGAGACCATATGGCCCACGTGCCTAAAATATTTACTCTCTGGCCCTTTTTCAGAAAAAGTTTTCTAACCCCTGGATTAACTCATCAACCACAGGCCACTGTGGCCTTTGTTTTGTATCATCTTCACTCCTAGACACAGGCTGATTGAGTAGCCACCATCTGGAGTATAGCTTGTTGCCATGGTACAGAGAGCTTGGAGGGTCTCCCATCCCATAAAGGCTCTAATCTGAAAGCTACATTCTTGACTCCCACTTGCAGATCATTGGCCAGAACTGGTCACATGGCCTTAATAACCAAAAATGAAGGAAGCATATTCCTTCTATGTTTCTGGAAGACAGAGCTGGGAGTATTTAGTGAAGAACATTGATCACCATAGAATCTAACGTTAGTCATTCAAGTTTTGAACCTTTTTATTTTCTGTGAAAGAAATAGTCACAATATAAAATTCTATTTTTCTTAAATTTTTTTTTCAAAAATAACTTGTTTTGTTTAGTTCTGTCTCTGCCCTTTGAAATTTAGACCAGTCTCCTTTATATTGATACTTTCTCAAATACACTGAATTTAAGGTTATTCTCTGTAAAGAAAGATGATTGCATGTAAGGTACACATTTTTCTGAAAAGGCCATAAAATACTATATGGAGAAAAGTTACCCAGTTTAGTGTTCTGTGTTGGAATTGAGGTGGCCCAAAGCTGGTAGTTTCTGAATATAAAGCCCAGTATTTACTTGTCATACTGTGAGTATTAAACAAAACTGTCCTGTTCTTGTCTTGCTTTCAGTGTGACAAGGAGAAGAATCTGCTACATGTCACAGACACTGGTGTAGGAATGACCCGGGAAGAGCTGGTTAAAAACCTGGGTACCATAGCCAAGTCTGGAACAAGCGAGTTTTTAAACAAAATGACTGAGGCACAAGAAGATGGCCAGTCAACTTCTGAATTGATAGGCCAGTTTGGTGTCGGTTTCTATTCTGCCTTCCTTGTAGCAGATAAGGTTATTGTCACGTCAAAACACAACAACGATACCCAGCACATCTGGGAGTCTGACTCCAATGAATTTTCTGTAATTGCTGACCCAAGAGGAAACACTCTAGGACGGGGAACAACAATTACGTGAGTATTACTGATTCCTAATAAGAAGTAACCGTCCTAGTGAGGATCGTGACTCTGAGCAAACCAGAGCTTTCATTCTGGGCTTTCATTCCTTTTCTATAAAATTGACCTGTTCCCATCACCTGAGGAAGTATTTTAAGGACCACCTAAGGGCAAAGAGTTTTATAATGGCTGCTATACATAGCAAAAAGTCGAAGGGTTAGCTCCTGTAGGGGAGAAGGCAAATTGAAGGCGTCACAGAAGTGGGTTGATTCAAGAGTTCCCGAGAAACAAGACTTGGGAAAGAAGTATCAGATCTGCGGACGATTATGGCTGTAAAGGCAAGGAGGCACAGCATGTTCCCAGGATTAAAGAAACTCCTCTCGGTTGGTGACAATGATAGACATTTTGATTAGCTTTTTTAAGGTTTTCTGAAGATGGATGTGGAGGGTGGCAGGACTGGATGAGAGGATACTCTGGGAGCGACTATTGCTAGTACTGAACTATGGTAGTAATTGGCACTGGGTGGGGACCGGTTGGAGAGAAAGGGTACAAATAAAGAGGTTGAAGAAAGTTAATGAAAGTTCTTCAGAGGAAGATGTCTCCTTTGAGGATGGTTGCAAATTGTTGAATTCAAACTAGAATTTGGTTTAAGCCAGTAACCGTTACTTGTATAGATGAGGCAGATCTCATGACGAGGGTCTCTTGGTGTTCATAGCACTGCGAAGTAAACAGAGCGGCTTTTGCCTCACCCCCACAAATACAACAAGATACTTAAATTTCCTTAATACCTGGGGAAGGACAAGTAAATACTGAGCTATATGAAGCTACCAGCTTTAGGCCACATCAGAGAAATCCCATTTCAGAGGCCATTTGGCATGCTTGTTGCCGGTGAAAATGTGCCTACAGCCTCAACTTTTTTCCTTAATCCAGTTTTAAATTTTCCCAACATAAGAATTTTTAAATAGAGCATAAGAAAGTATATATCTATCATTTTGACCAGTGTTCTTCACGCTAGAAGGTGAATAGTTCCTGTATTCATTTTCATAAATGGTATTTTAACAAAGACTAATTAAACGAGTCATTTTAGTACTTTTACTAACTCTTCCCAATTTACCTTTCTCTGCCTCCGTTATTCACAGTCCTCTCTCCTGCTGTCATTTGGAAGCATCACTAATAGTTACACCCCCGTGCCCTCTCTGTTAGGCGTTAAGGGAACATAGGTAAATTTCATCTCGTCACTACAATGAGCTAGAAAATGACATCCCAAGAGGGTTGATGTCTCAGGTGAGAGACAGGTGAGAGAGTACCTAGATGGAAGCTCCATGGAAGCAAACATTGCTTGACTGTACCATTCCCAGAGCCTAACACTTGACCTGCAGATGTTTCTAGGAGTGAATATGGGTAATCAGGACAGCTTCGTGCAGGTAGCATGGATGGCTGATGAGTGAGTGAAACCCTACAGACCCTGAGCAAAGTTGCCATTTTCCTTAAAGTCCTTCTACCCCAGCATTTATCAGCGGATAATCATTTGAGTGCCTTTCACCTGCTAGGGTTTACGACTCCAGTGGGGTGTAAGACCAGTGCAGTCACTGCTTCCATGTGGCTAGTTCTGGTAAAGAAGAAAAACGTGAGATAATTTCAGAGTGGCAAATGCCACAAAGCAAGCTAGAGAACACTTCCCTTATCAGAAGGACTTTCTGAAATCGTGGTAAGTTTAGGTTCCAGTATTCTAGGCAGTGAGCACAGTAGGTTGGAAGTTCCAAAGACATGAGGCCCATTTAAGGAACTGACAGTCTAGAATGGCCAAAGGAAGAAGGAAAGAGAAGGCAAGAAAGTGATGAGGTCAAGGTCCCACCTGAAACATGATTTCATCTTCTATTTGACAATAAAATAGAAGCCATTAAACAATTGAGTGCCTACCTACTTCTCTTCCCACCCCTAAATTAGCCCCTGCTGTACTCTTATGAGCAAGTTTGTGAGGATTCAAGGAGATCGTGAAATTAGCATCCAGTAAACTAGTACATTTGCTTCTGTCCTTCCTACTGTCACGTACTATATGGAGAAAAGTTACCCAGTTTAGTTTTCTGTGTTGGAATTGAGGTGAGGGAGGTATTCTACATTTTTCCCTAAGGCTGGTCACTACTGCTGATCTGCTGCCTGCCTCCTACCTCCTCAGAGGCTAAGCATAAATTAATTCCAACCCCATCTTTTGAAGTTACTCTTTCCCACACACTCCCTCTTTCCCATCAAAACATAAACCTGTTCAAGTGTCAGTAGGGAAAGAAGAGAGGTGATGCCACGGCCCCTTCCGTAGTCCGGCATTGACGTTATCTACCACCTTTCCATTGAAATAAGTCACCAGTAATCTTGTTGCTAAATCCAGTCGATTTTTAGTCAATTTTAGTGAAATTTAAATTGACTTTGCTCCCAGCAATAGGAGTTTTTTTTCCTGAGGTTTCCTCTTGTGTTGCCTACATAATTTGCTATCTATTTAACACCATCCGCTTAGTACCTCGTTTCCATGACCCTGAATATCTTTTTTTTCCTTTGCCTGTTGCTTAAATGTTGACAGTATCTCTCTTTCAAAGGTAACTGTCCGCCCTTCCTCATTATTTTTGTGTTCCTTGTGCAGTCTTCTTACCATGATGGATTTGGCTTCCAGTTCTTGCTCAGGGTTCTCAAATCTCTATTCTTAGTCTGGATCAGGAGTCAGCTAGTAAATATTTTAAGCATTTGGACAGATCTGTCATATGTCACAACTCTGATGTTCTTGCTCAAAAGTGACCATACACAATACATGATGAGGTTGTGTCCCAGTAAAATTTCTTACGGTTGCCAGCCATAGTTTGCCAATCTTAGATTGGAGATCTAGGTCTAGATCTCCCTACTGGGTTCTTTATTCATATATCCAGTGGCCTTTTGAATATCTCTAAGATGTAACCATCATCTTGAACTTGGATCCACAACTGAACTTTCCTCCAGCCCCACACCACTAACAAACATGTTCTGAAACCAGAGGCTCGACCACTTCATTAGGCTGCATCATCATGAACTATCTACCTCTTGTTAATGGCACTAAACTGTAAGCTTTTTGAAGCCAGAAGGGACGCATGATTCAACATTGGGCATATTTATTTATTGGGAGCACAGACACCAAAGCGTGTGCTCCACACTGTGTTTGAGGGTATGTTAAAGATGTGTTGTTAGTGGTGAGTGGAGGAGGGATTTGCAGAAGGGACAGTAAGGAAGAAGAAACAATGCTGCAATGTTCAATATTAGAATTATCTAAGCCAGTGCTGTCCAGTAGAGCTCTAGAAGTATTCTACCTCTGCACCATCTGGTATGGCAGCTACTAGCCACATTTGTCTACTGAATACCTAGAATATGGCAGTGCAATTAAAGAACTAGCTTTAAGTTTTATTAAAAATGAAATCTGAATACTGTTTTGGACAGTGGAGATATAAATAATAAGATTAATTTCCTAGCTTTTTTAAAGAACATGTTTTTAAGTGTTCACTCTCTATAGGAGATAATTTTTTTTTTAAAGTTTTATTTTTAAGTAATCTGCATACCCAACATGGGACTCAAACTCACAACCCCGAGATCAAGAATCTCACAGTCTTCCAACTGAGCCAGCCAGGTGCGCCTGCGTTCGCCATCTATGATAATCATTAGATTTCTAAAGTAACTATCAGAGTGCATGTCATTGCATTTTTCTCCAGAATGTTTCAGTGTCTTCTTACCTTTTTTTTTTTTATTATTTTATTTATTAGACAGAGATCACAAGCAGGCAGAGAGAGGAGAAAACAGGCTCCCTGCTGAGCAGAGAGCCCCATGCAGGGCTCAATCCCAGAATCCTGGGATCATGACCTGAGCCGAAGGCAGAGGCTTTAACCCACTGAGCCACCCAGGCACCCCAGTGCCTTCTTACCTTGAGCTAATTTAACATTTCGGTTCTTCAAATGAAAAAACTAAACACACACACAAAACCTAAACAAAAAAACCCAACATATTTAGAAGGTTGGAACATTTGCACTGTTTATTTGGAACTAAGGATATTTTCCACTTGAGGGACGCAAGGAAGATTCTTCCCACTACTGTACTCCTTTTCGGTATATTTAGCTCAGAAACCGTCATTGGTGATAAGAGTTTTTAACATGAAAAACGGGCCATCCTAGATTACACCGATCTCCTGGCCATTAGCTTTGTCAGGAAGGTATTTTGAATGAATTTATAATCAAATCTTTTAAACCAAGGATGTCTTTCTATAAATGTCCTATTTTCCTTTCAGACTAGTTTTGAAAGAAGAAGCATCTGATTACCTTGAATTGGACACAATTAAAAATCTTGTCAAGAAATACTCACAGTTTATAAACTTCCCAATTTATGTGTGGAGCAGCAAGGTAAATCTACACTGATAAAATTTATGTGTATTATGTGGGCATATATTTAAATAACACTTAAAAAAAAGGCTCAGTGTGTTTCTTTCAGTGCAGGATACTCAGAATTTTCATATTGAAGACCTATTTTTTTGAGCTGTAATTGCATTTCATACTCACTAGACAGCATTATGAAATAAGAGAATTTAACTGTAATTCTCCTTCAACAGACTGAAACTGTTGAGGAGCCCATGGAGGAAGAAGAAGCAGCAAAAGAAGAAAAAGAAGATTCTGATGATGAAGCTGCAGTGGAAGAAGAAGAAGAGGAAAAAAAACCAAAAACCAAAAAAGTAAGTCTGGTTCATCTCCACACTAAAGTGTTGTTCAGGACATGTTTGAGAAAACACAGAACCCCAAGTATGCACAGACTGATCGGAGTTAAGTTTTAATTCCTTAAGGTCTTTTTTTCTCCAGATGTTAAGTCTATAGGCCCAACTTAAAAACAAGAACTAAGTTTATTTGCTAGTGTGTATGTTTTCTGCCTGTGGGAAGTTTTAAGTAGCAAACACAGATCATTTTTAGGCAGTTTTCTGAGTTTTATATATTGCCCAGGACAAGCTTATCATATTCCAAGTTTTAAAATCTTAAAAATCTTTCTGCATCTTTTGTCATATAGATATTAACCATAATATTAGCTCTCTGACCTCTTCAGGTGGCAGAGCAGGTGGAAGTAATGGTAGGTTTGAGGAATATTTATTGTAAGATGTTAGATTGCTGTAAGTCCTGAAGTAGGAATAATTAATGTGTATATATCCTTCTAATCTCAAAACAGATATTTTCAAGAAGTAACATTGTAGCTACTTTAATAATGGAAAGAACCTTTAATTGGCTTTCTGTCAGTTATAATGATAACGGGTTGCCTTCTTTGCATTATAGATCAGTCTTAAATGTTGGGAGAATTATTTTTAGATTTTTTATCCCATTGGCAGGAGCCACAGTAGTTTAGCAATGCCTTTCGGTGCTTCCCACATTCATCTGAACTGTCCTAAGGTTATGGTTCCTGCCGGTATTACTGTGGCTGGCTGACCATGTACTCTAACTTCAGGTAGAAAAAACCGTCTGGGATTGGGAACTTATGAATGACATCAAACCAATATGGCAGAGACCATCAAAAGAAGTAGAAGATGATGAATACAAAGCTTTCTACAAATCATTTTCAAAGGTAAGTATTATTTTAGAACAATGTGATGAACATTACTAAATCAAAAGTGTTTTTGATTGTTTTATAACTGTTTCAACACAATTGGTTTCCTTTTTAATCTTGTGTGTTTTTTGTTTTTTGTTTTTTGTTTTTAAATTTATTTATTTGAGAGACAGAGAGAGAGAGCATGAGAGGGCAGGTCAGAGGGAGAAGCAGACTCCCCATGGAGCTGGGAGCCCAATGTGGGACTCGATCCCAGGACTCCGGGATCATGACCTGAGCCGAAAGCAGTCGCTCAACCAACTGAGCCACCCAGGCGCCCCTAATCTTGTGTGTTTTATATTACGTATGCATTTTAAGAATTTACTCTGAGGAGGCATAGGCTTCACCAGATGGCCAAGGGGTCTGTGTTACAAAAAAGATTTAACTACCTACATAGGTAGGTGGATGATTTCCATAAAACGTATCTTATATTGAATAGCTTTTAACATTATTGGCTTTCTTCCACTCAAGGATGAATACCTTTTATTTTTTAAATTTTTTTGATAGCCGACATACAATGTTACATTAGTTTCAGGTGTACAACAGTGATTCAGTATCTGTGTACTCTGCTGTGCTCCCCACAAATGTGCTACCATCTGTCACCATACAACACTGTTACAGTATCATTGACTATTCCCTGTGCTGTACTGTTTATTCCCATGACTTACTGATTCCATAACTGGAAGCTTGTATCTTCTACTCCCTTTCACCTGTTTTGTCCATCCCCTACCCTCCTCTCTGGCAACCATCAGTTCCCTGTACCTATAGGTCTGATTCTGCTTTATGTTTGTTGATTCATCCGGCTTTTAATGTAACCTTTAAAAAGCCTACGTAAGGGGCACCTGGGTGGCTCAGTGGGTTAAAGCCTCTGCTTCCACCTCTCTCTCTATCTGCCTGCCTCTCTGCCTGCTTGTGATCTCTGTCAAATAAATAAATAAAATATTTATTAAAAAAAAAAAAGCTTACGTAAAACCTCAAACATTTATTGTGAGTTGTATGCTTAGGAATAATTACTAGATCTTTGTTTCCTTACCTATTTCCTTTTACTGATCCTTTTTAACTGTAGCATACAAAACTAGCACTAATTAAGATTGTTTCAAGTTAATATTTCCTCATACAGCATTTTGTACAAAACATTTAGCATGGCTAGATAAAACTTGACTTGCTGTGGTTGTGTTTGTTCTTTAATCTTTATTCTTTTGATTTGTTCCTTAACCTTCTTTGTTTTCCTTATGTTAACATCCAACCATCCCTTAAGTTTTATTTCTTAAAACTGTCCTCTTAGTTCTGCCTCCACTTTTATTCCCATGAAGAGTCTTAAGTGTATACAAATGTAACATACTTTCTTCTGGGATAGCTGTATTAGAAATGTAATGTGAGCTACATAGGCACATTTTTAAAAAGTTGAAACAGGGCGCCTGGGTGCCTCAGTCAGTTAAGTGTCTGCCTTCAGCTCAGGTCATGATCTCTAGACCTAGCCCCATGTTGGGCTTCCTGCTCAGCGGGGAGTCTGCTTCCCTCCTCTCTTTAGCCCCCACTCATGCTCGCTTGCATGCACAGGCACTCTCTCTCAAATAAATACAATCTTTAAAAGTTGAAATGGGTGTGGTTAATTTTAATGTTTTATATTTTATATAAATTTTATATTTTATTTAATCCAGCTACCCAAAATATTTTTATTTTAACATGTAATCATTATTCAATTAATGACCCATTTGGTGTTTTTTGGGTTTTTGTTTTTGTTTTTTGTACCATATCTTCAAAGTCTAGTTGTCTGTATTTACACTTAACCCATATGTATCCCAATTTGGATTAGCTGCATTTCAAGTGCCTAGTACCCACAAATGGGTACGGTAATGGATAATGCAAATCTAGGGAATTTGTTTTTTTTTTTTTTTATTTACATACCCCATTGTAGCCACTGCTATAGTCCATATCCCAACGGAAGAAAACTGTTCCTGAGAACTTTTCGTGGTTGAACAGTACACTCATGCAGCATTGTATACTGTCGATGAGACAAGATGATTTTTCTACCCTGTTCTTTGACAAATGTGGAACCTAGACTCATCCATTCTTCCCCGAGTTTAGGAGATCCACTGATGCTGTTTATTGATGATGATCAGTGATCATCAGCAAAACCACCATGTCTAGCCAGTTAGAATAGCAGTCTTAACTGTTCTTCTTTCCTCCATCCCCCCACTTTTGTTGGTGAGAGAACTTTTTTTTGCTAAATAAAGGCTTAGCTGAGGGTATACCACATGATGAATCACTTAGCCTTTGCACTGCCTTTTTCTGGTGCCTTTGGAATGACTAAATGCCTGACTAAATGCCATCTTTCCATAGGAAAGTGATGACCCCATGGCTTATATCCACTTTACTGCTGAAGGGGAAGTTACCTTCAAATCCATTTTATTCGTACCTACATCTGCTCCACGTGGTCTGTTTGACGAATATGGATCTAAGAAGAGTGATTACATTAAGGTGAGTTTTTAAATGTAAAAACTGAGTTTAGAATTTGAAAGTTTAATTTCCAGAAACTGACGTTTTTTTCCCCCTGCTTAGCTGTATGTGCGCCGAGTATTCATCACAGATGACTTCCACGATATGATGCCCAAGTACCTTAATTTTGTCAAGGGTGTTGTAAGTATCCAAAGATAATGAGGAGGGGATCCTTAAAAATGAGGGATGGAAGTATTTTTTTGGTTTGTTGGTTTGGTTTCTTCCCAGTTTCTGTTGCTCACTGAACTTTTCTTTTGCTGTCTAAAGGTGGACTCAGATGACCTCCCCTTGAATGTTTCCCGGGAAACTCTTCAGCAGCATAAACTGCTTAAGGTGAGTGTCTCTGGGAAGAGACTGGCTGCCTTTCTCTTTGGGCTTCAGAGGACACGCTCTGTTAGTGAAGTCGCCAGATACGGAGACTAGTCCTTGGCTCTCTAGCTGAAGAACTTAATTTTACTCTGGAATTATTAAATCCTAAGAATCTGATTGTTTTCTCCCTACTATTTAATGAGAATTTCAAACTGATAGAAAAGTTGAAAGAATTACGTAGTAAACACCTATATAAGCCCACTATCTGGTCTAAAGATAGAACATAAATGTCAAAGTGATCTTGTGACTGTTTTCACTGACAGCTTCGTTTCTGCTCAGTGTGACACAGGCTTGCTCACCATTCCCTGCTGCTTGATAAGTGGCAGTGACAGTGCCTGGTCTTTATATCTTTCACCAATATTCCTCTGCTGTCTTAAATATGGTAGGGTCTCAAAAGTTTGAGATGACGTTCTTTAATAAGTTATTCTTTAATTTCATTTAGGTGATTAGAAAGAAGCTTGTTCGTAAAACTCTGGACATGATCAAGAAGATTGCTGATGAGAAGTACAATGATACTTTTTGGAAAGAATTTGGAACCAACATCAAGCTTGGTGTGATTGAAGACCACTCAAATCGAACACGTCTTGCTAAACTTCTTAGATTCCAGTCTTCTCATCATCCAAGTGACATCACCAGTCTAGACCAGTATGTGGAAAGAATGAAGGAGAAACAAGACAAAATCTACTTCATGGCTGGGTCCAGCAGAAAAGAGGTGAGATGAACTCCTGTCAGGCATCCTTATACATAGCCAACTCTTGAGAAAGAGAAAAAAAAAAAAAATGTCATGGTGAACTAGAGTCATCATGAGGCCTGGTCAGTCAGTGACAGAAAAGTCATTATATTCTCTGCACTTCTTATTTTTTTTCCACTTGTAAAATGGGATTGTTTGTATATATAAATGTAGATACTAAGGTGAACAAGTATGCCAAGGCTAAATCTTGGAAACTTTATCACTTCTCTTCATTTTATAGGCTGAATCTTCTCCATTTGTGGAGCGACTTCTGAAAAAGGGCTATGAAGTGATTTATCTCACAGAACCTGTGGATGAATACTGCATTCAGGCTCTTCCTGAGTTTGATGGCAAAAGGTTCCAGAATGTTGCCAAAGAAGGCGTGAAATTTGATGAAAGTGAGAAAACGAAGGAGAGTCGTGAAGCAGTTGAGAAAGAATTTGAGCCTCTGCTCAATTGGATGAAAGATAAAGCTCTCAAGGACAAGGTATTTTTCAGGAAATTAGAACTTGTGAAATTTTAGCGTCTCCATTTTCTTTTTTAAAAATTGCTTTGTCAACAAATTATTTACGTCTGGTTACCTTGTAACCATTAAAAGTTGTACAGAACAACAACAAAAGTTATACAGAACAGTGTTTAATACTGTTAAATTTTGGTGAGGCTGAGCTTTAAAAAAAATTTTTTTTTAAGATTTTATTTATTCATTTAATTGACAGAGGGAGACACAGCAAGAGAGGGAACGTAAGCAGGGGGAGTGGGAGAGGGAGAAGCAGGCTCCCCACCAATCAGGGAGCCCAACGTAGGGCTCGATCCCAGGACCCGGGAGTCATGACCTGAGCTGAAAGCAGACAGATGCTTAACAACTGAGCCACCCAGGTACTCCCAGCTTAAAATATATAAACTACAGGGGCCTGACTGACTCAGTTGGTATAGTATATAACACTTTGATCTCAGGGTCTTGAGTTTGATCCCCTTATTGGGTGTGGAGCCTGTTTTTTATTTTTTGTTTTGTTTGGTTTTTTTGTTTGTTTTAAGAGAGTATATAAGCAGGTAGAGGGGGGCACCTGGGTAGCTCAGTGGGTTAAGTAAGCCTCTGCCTTCAGCTCAGGTAATGATCTCAGGGTCCTGGGATTGAGCCCCGCATCAGGCTCTCTGCTTAGCAGGGGCTTGCTTCCCTTTCTCTCTCTGCCTGGTGCTCTGCCTACATGTGAAATCTGTCTGTCTGTCAAATAAATAAATAAAATCTTTATTTAAAAAAAAAAAAAGGTAGGTAGAAGAGCAGAGGGATCTCAGTCTTACAACCTTGAGATCATGACCTGAGCCAAAATCAAAGTCAGACTCTTATGAGACACCCAGGTACTCCTACTTTAAAAGAAAAAAAAGGAAAAAAAATGGGGGCGCTTGGGTGGTTCAGTCAGTTAAGTGTCTGCCTTCAGCTCAGGTCATGGTCCCAGGAGCCTGGGATCAAGCCCCACATTGGGCTCCCTGCTCTCTCACTGTCAAATAAAAAAAATCTTCTTAAAAATAAGTTAATTAATTAATTAGATTTAAAAAGTGTTATAAGCTACAAAGAATTAAAAGGAAGACAGTGGTTTTTCTGTTCGTGGGTACTATTCAGTTTTTTTCTTTGCTACTGAAAGTTTTTGTAGTTTAGTACTGTTTTTTCTTTAAATAAGTTAAATTTTTGCTGTTTAAATTTGTTTTATGTGCTTCAGAAGTTTATTTTTTTACTGAAAAATCCAGATTATTAAAGATAAGAATCTTCTAAAAATCTGGATAAGAGGTATTTGACTTGCATCTGTCTATGATCTTACGTGCTGAATCCTTAGTTACTGAATGACCTTAACTGTTTGTACTTACATGTATCTCACTTTTGGTTTCTTATCCTAAGATTGAAAAGGCTGTGGTATCTCAGCGTCTGACAGAGTCTCCATGTGCTCTCGTCGCCAGCCAGTACGGGTGGTCTGGCAACATGGAGAGAATCATGAAAGCTCAAGCATACCAGACGGGCAAAGACATCTCTACCAAGTAAGCCTCCTTGGGAAGGTCCCTGGCAAGGTGTTAGTTCTTGTCCTGCCTGCCTTTAGCAGATGATGTCAGCTTCTGTACAAAGAGCTGATGGCGTTAAGTGTCCACCACTGCTGCTCTGTATGAGATGACACAAGTCCACAACCGGATTCCTCTGACATTACACTGATAAAGGAGAGGTGTTGGGCTCATGATTTATTTTATGGTATTTTTATACACAAAAGGAAATTTTCTTAATCCTGCAACATACATTGTTTTTATTTTTGCACTCGATTATATATTTGGCCTGGTATCTGGGCTTCTTTGACATTTGTAGATGCTAATAGTTACAGAGGTTGTTAATGACAATGACCTTTGATTAATGAATTCAGTCCTTTTTTTAAACTGCCATCTCCCATTCCCCCAAATAGTATGCCCCACAAAATAAAGAGTAAAGGCCCCTGAGAACAAGTTTATGAACTAAAGGGCTAAGTACTGGAGTTACACTGGGTCTTCAGTATCCCTTATTTTCAAGGAATATATATGCCAAATTTATATTTTAAAGTCACAGCAGTAGTCTTGAAAATTACTTCTTCCCTGCTTTCATTTTCCCTTCTCCCACCTGGAATGTTTTTTTTTTTTTTAATTTGCTCTCTGATCATCCTGCATTTCCCCAAGGCCTAGCTTAGGATTCATCTCACAAGTGTAGTCTTCATTGTCACAATTCCAGAACTATCTGTATTTTTTATATAAGGTGCACTCCATATTTAGTGAGACTCCACAAGTATAAGGTTTCCACTTTAAAATGCTAAAATGGCATCTTGCTTACATGTCTTGCCCCCCTCAAGATTTTATAGGTTATAAAATTCAGGGGGCACCTGCATGGCTCAGTAGGTTAAGCCTCTGCCTTCGGCTCAGATCATCTCAGGATCCTAAGATTGAGCCCCACATTGGGCACTCTGCTCAGTGGGGAGCCTACTCTGCCCCCCCGCCCCAGTGCCCTCTGCCTGCCTCTCTGCCTCCTTGTGATCTCTGTCAAATAAATAAAATTTAAAAAAAAAATAAAGTAAAATTCAGGTGGAAAACAGGTTTCTACTTACATCCCATTGCAGCAGTATAGTAGCTATTATATAAATGTCCATCTAATTCAGTCATTTATTAATAGGAAGTTACCTTCCATCCAGCACTTACCTACTATGTCTTTACCTTGGTGGTCTAAGTAGATGTCACTGCTGTCTTTTTCTGGCAGTAGGATAATGGATCAAGTCATAATCTTCTAAACTCTGCATCTGTACCCGGTATACCAAGATAGGGATAGATGTAGTTCCTCCCTGTCCTCAGCTGTAGGAGGGAGGACAGTCACAACTGACAAACATGATGGAAGGTAGACTAGAATGCATTGAGAGCTGAGCTCCAATTGAAGAAAGTTTGTCCTGGAACCATATTGGTGAAGGCATCATGGAAAAGGTAGTAACAGACCAGCAGGCAGAAGCTGCCTGGTTGTTTCCAAACTCTGGGGGACACCGAGCTGCAGTTAAGTGAGAATAAATTAAGAGTCGATGAAGAGGACACTAAATCCATTCATCCATTCAGCAAAGCTGTAGGTACTTGAGATGCATTAGTAAATAATTCTCTTTATAGCACTCTTCTATCACACCTTGCCCATCCCTATTTAAAAGCCAAAGCATGGTGTAGTGATATAAATAGTGTTGATTTTTTCCCAGGAGTTCTCTGTAATTGTAAAAATGTATAGAACATGGAATATGTATGGATCCTGAAATTTGATGTTTCTTTTTTTATTAACATATAATTATTATTTGCTTCAGGGGTACAGGTCTGTGAATCATAGGCTTACACATTTCACAGCACTCACCATAGCACAACCCTCCCCAGTGTCCATAGCCCAGCCACCCTATCCCTACCCCCCCTCAGCCCCCAGCAACCCTGTTTGTTTTGTGAGATTGAGTCTCTTATGGTTTGTCTCCCTCTTGATCCCATCTTGTTTCATTTTTTTCCTTCCCAACCCCCCACAGTCCCCCGCCCTGCCTCTTAAATTCCTCACATGAAATTTGATGTTTCTTAATGGTCATTTTTATCCCCTACCAGTTACTATGCCAGCCAGAAGAAAACATTCGAAATTAATCCCAGACACCCCCTGATCAAAGACATGCTTCGACGGGTTAAGGTGAGTAATATTGCAGCCATACTCCTTTATCTTTTAATTGGACTTTGTACCTTTAAATATTAACAGATGTCCCTTCTTCCATCTTAGGAAGATGAAGATGACAAAACTGTTTCAGATCTTGCTGTAGTTTTGTTTGAAACGGCAACACTGCGGTCGGGATATCTATTACCAGACACTAAAGCCTATGGAGATCGAATAGAAAGAATGCTTCGCCTGAGTTTAAACATTGACCCTGATGCAAAGGTTTGAAATAATTTATGGACTGTTCAAATCCTCCAGTGTCACACACTGCTAGAATTAATAAGAAATTCCCCTTTCATAGACTTTTTTTTTTTAAATCTGTCTCCCTTTGTTAGTGTGACTGTTAACTAATTAGCATATTCACTCTACATTTGTGGATAGAACAGGAGTGAAGTTAATTATAATATTACATATTTAAATGAATAAAGTGAAAATAGACCCAAAATACTGGATCCGTGAATGAGCTCATACATGTTGCCCTTAGGTGGAAGAAGAACCCGAAGAAGAACCTGAAGAAACAACAGAGGACACCTCAGAAGACACAGAGCAAGACGAGGAAGAAGAAATGGATGCAGGAACAGACGAAGAAGAAGAAACAGTAAAGGTATAGCAAGTCAAGAATGGGGCTCGCATTTTAGTTCTTGGAAAATTAGGCAAACTTATTTTTAGTTCTGGTGTTAGGCCTATGTAGCTTCCAGAAGTCAGACTTCAGGAAATCCACCAAAAAAACAGGCATCTAGGGCGCCTGGGTGGCTCAGTTGGTTAAGCGACTGCCTTCAGCTCAGGTCATGATCCTGGAGTCACGGGATCGAGTCCCGCATCGGGCTCCCAGCTCCATGGGGAGTCTGCTTCTCCCTCTGACCTTCTCCTCGCTCATGCGCTCTCTCACTGTCTCTCTCTCTCTCTCTGTCAAATAAATAAATAAATAAAATATAAAAAAAAAAAAAAGGGCATCTAATATCAAATCCAAAAGCTGGAGCCAGTCCTTTTTTTTTTCCCTCTAAATGAAGTATATGCTTTCATCATCCCATTCCTTTTTGTTTTAGCCGTCCATTCTTGAGATCTTGTTAAATAGATTTTTTTAAGCCCATAAGGCTTCTATAGTCTTTGCCACCTGCTTCTGCCTTACTATATCGCAGCAGTAGGCCCATTTTAAATTCTTATTTGTGTCCCGAGGCCATAGATCCTATTGTTGAGTTCTAAATTATTTTTCAGATTTATAGGTGAGGTTCTAGCCTACCTCTGAAATAATGGAACTATGCAGGGCCCATTAGAGTTGTTTTTTTCTACACATGAACTTTCTGTGAACTAACATTTTTTCTGCTCGTTTTTCATGCCTTCTGATTTTTCTCTTTTCACAGAAATCTACAGCTGAAAAAGATGAATTATAAATTATACTCTCACCATTTGGATCCTGTGTGGAGAGGGAATGTGAAATTTAAGTCATTTCTTTTGGGAGAGACTTGTTTTGGATGCTTCCCCCAGCCCCTTCTCCCCTGCACTGTAAAATGTTGGGATTGTGGGTCACAGACAGAAGTGGGTTTTTTTAGTTGAATTTTTTTTAACATTCCTCATGAATGTAAATTTGTACTATTTAACTGACTATTCTTGGTGTAAAATCTTGTCATGTGTATAAAAATAAAAAAGATCCCAAATATTCCGTGTCTTTTTTGTCTTCATAATGATTGTACATACTTAGCTCTTGTTTTTTTCTTTTTAATCCTGTGTTTTGGGGGTTTTTCTCCCTTACAAAATAATGCATATAGATTACAGAAAATTCTTTTTTAGATCAGTATTTTTAAAAGTCACCTATGTAGAGAAAAGACAGTGTTCCTTACAGAATTCCAAATAATATATGCAGATACACTCCCCCTTCCAGGAGGTGGGGCTTAATTCTCCTTTTCTTTTTGAAAGTGAACTAGGCTTAGTGGCTGTCCTCTAGAGTATGGAAAGGGGAAAATAGTAACTTTGTAGCAGAGAAACCTGGCAGACACTACCTTAACCTGGTGGTCAGGTTTCCTATCCCCAGTGATGTTGTGTATCCTTGACAGGCTGTGGTAAGAAAGGTTCTGCTGTCTTTACCATCAGACACACAGTATGTGAACAGTATTCTATCAAAGTTTCAAGGTCAAAACCAAGGACAGAAATAGACTGAAGACCTGGCAACTAAGCGCACTCTTTGCCTCGATTAAACTGGTAAAATTTAGTCTAGAGTTACGGTTCTTTGGCTTTGACCTATGGACGAGCATTCGTGAAAACAGGAAGGGGACATGGGGCTCTGTACTATCTGCAGTTTTCCTGTAAATCTAGAGCTATTCCAAAATAAGGGTGTTTTTCAAAACACCCATTATTCTACAACAGGTAAATTGTAGATCGTGATCATACTCATCAAGCAATCATTTAATTCCTTCTGATGTAGTATTTATGAGAGAAATAGTTTTCTCTAATTTCACTAATTGATAGCCATCTGAAATGGTAGTCTATTTTTTAGCTGGCTAGGGAGAGAAAATCTGAGTTGTATATTCAGAGATCATGTGTGTATACTCAGAGATCATGGAAATCAACTTTATGTACTATAATGTTTCATAAGGGACTCGATTTTCCTGATAATTTAGGACCCTTTTCTGGGCTTTTTGTATTTGTCTTATGTGTCCTACTCCCCTCCCACCCAAGCTATTTTTCTAGGCTTAGTTTGCAATAATCACTTTGAAAGCTAATTTACTTGATTTTTAAAAATCTGTTTTCTTTCCTTTATAAGAAATAGGAGCTCAGTCATAGGGAAACATGCTGTAAAGGTACAGCTTCCTTTCATGATACAACACTATATTAGCCATTAATCACAATACTCGTTTCCAATTTTTTGGTCACCATAATTTTTAATTTTTAATAAAGGCATATAGAAAAACCATTGGATTGCATTCATCTGGAACTTGCTCCTCATTATTCTCCCAATTACAAATTCTGAGTGTATACTATTTCCAGCAGGAAGCGTGGAAAGCATCCTATTCCCATAGTTTTGGGTAAAAATAAGCAGCTATGTCATATACACCTTGCAAAACCACTGTTTGACCTAATTTAATGACCAAACACCTTGCAACTGGTCTATCTTGGGTGGTTTTTTCCCACAGCTCTATTAAGGAACAACCTAGTACTACATTTAATTTTTGGTTTGTGTAAGTCACAGATTTGGTTCTCCAAGCAGCACTGAAATGGAGTTTAGTATACAGGCTATTAAGGAAAGCCCCTAAATCAGCACCTGTGGAAGGAAAGGAAATGGGATGGAGCAGAGGGAGGTGAGAAGCAATGCAGGGCCAAAAAGCCCCACTCAGCTCAGAGGGAAGGGAGCTAACAGGCCCCTCGAGAGTTGTGCTGAATGGCAGGAGGCGTGGCTCTGAGCAAGGCCACCCTTGAGCTGTTAAAGTCCCTGCAGAAGCCAAGACAACTGAAGGCTGCTCAGTGAGAAGCACCCAGTGCCTTTCCTCAGAGAATCTACTAATGCATTTCCAGGGCCACCACAATGCATATTTTTCACAATAGGGGTCAACTTCAGAAAAGGATACCTTGGTGAAAGTCACTTAGAATCATCAGAATCAGGATGTATTGAAAACGATGGCACTTCTACTTTCGGTATGTTTTTATTTAAATAGCTAGAAAATCAGTTTTCTCCCTTCATAAAGCCATTGTCTTGTAGAATTGGATTCAAATCATGACTTTTTCTCTCAATAGCCAGACCAGTCACTCTGTACCTGTCAACGAAAGGTATGGACGGGGAGGGGGAGTGAGTGACTTTAAAGTATGGTTCACTGCATTGGACCATATGGTCCACCCAGGGCATGGGTGGGGACCTTCCACTGTGCACAAACTGACCCCAAGGGGCCGATCCTTTCTTCTTCCAAAGGGTGAGCAACATCCCTAGCTCTTTATTCTGGAAAGTGATGAGGGGGTCTCTCCTCACTGATAGTTACAAAATGCATTATCAAAGTTCACCAGTTTCGTGTTCATATACTAAAATTAATGGAAAAATAGAATTTGAAAATGCTCGTTGGCAGAGAAAAAAAAAACTGCACCTAGTAAATTCAACTGATGAAACTAGTTGAGAGTTAAAAAATGATTTTATTATTGATTTATATTAAAATCAGGTATCCTTCCTAAAACCTTTGGGAATTCATATTATTTGAGGGAGTTAGGCACCAAATTTAGAATTACTGAGTTTTGGAAACCATTTTTTAATTCCTTCAACCAAAAAAACAAAGTCAAACTTTTTCCAGCCTGATATAAAACTCTTGCAATTGGCTGTGGCAAGATTCACCATTTGTAAAGTATAGAATTTTTTAAATATATCCATTTTCATTTTTTAATTAACATATAATGTATTTGTTTCAGGGGTAAAGTATAAAATTCTAAGAAAATAAGTATTCAGGGGTGCCTGAGTGGCTTAGTCAGTCAAGTGACTGACTCTTGGTTTCAACTCAGCTTATGATCTCAAGGTCCTGGGATCGAGCCCTGTGTCAGGCTACGTGCCTTACATGGAGTCTTCTTGGAACACTCTCTCTCCCTCTCCCTCTGCCCCTCCACCCTGCACTTGCACACACACACTCTCTCTCTCTCTCCCTAAAATAAATCTTTAAATTAAAAAAAAAATAGAAAAAAGTATTCAATTAATGGCAGCTATGAAATTTGCTCCAGAAAAAGTCTCATCACAAGGTCATAGTAAATATCAGCAAACAACCAGTCTCAACTCAAAACTTTGTTCTCCAGCCCTCTCCCTGGAGTGAGCCACTGCTCATCCATCATCGATGGAAAGACAGATCCTCCTCATGTGTTGAAGAATTTGGTAAGGTACCAAATAACACAGCTGCAGAAAAGAAAGAGCTTGTATATAGACTAGAAATAAACCATTTCATTTAGTTGCTTTACACTGTTAAACCAAAAAGGGTATTTACTACAGCAAATAAAACACAAACATTTTACTTGCATTTCCGGTTTTAAGATTTCAACAATGACCCCAAAGATTTATGTGATGTAGCAATTGGCTAACTGGCTAAGAAGCAAGCCTAGATCTTACCTTTAAGAACACAGAATTCTGAAAAACTTCTTTTGGAAAAATAGCCCTAAATGGAAAGCCAATTGCTCTATAAATTACTTTTGTCCTTTATTTATAGACTCAGAGAAAGACTTGAAATATTTGTTTTAGTTTCCAAGGGCTGCCATAACAGCCCTCGGAAACTAGATGGCTTCAAACAACAGAAATGTATTCTCTCAAGAGTTCTGGAGGGCAGAAATCTAAAATCCTGGTGTCAGCAGGACCATCCTCTGAGACTCTGGCTAAAACCCCCTCCTTGCCCCTTTCTGGCTTCTGGTGATGGCTCTCCATCCCCAGCATTCCTGGCTTCCAGGACTCCAATCTTTGATCTGTTGTCATACAGTGCTCTCCCTCTGTGTCTGTCTGTACATGGCATTTTCCTCTTATAAAGACATTAGATTAGATTAGATTAGATTAGATTAGATTAGATTAGGGACCCAGCCCAATGACCCCATCTTAACTTCATTTTATGTGCAGGACTCTATTTCCAAATAAGGTCACATTAACAGGTACTGGGGGGGGGCGGTGGTTAGGACGTCAACATCTTTGAGGAAAGGACACAATTCATCCCATGGCAAAGCTCATTTAAGCTTTTCACCTATTTTAAAATATATTTTATAAGAATAACTACATGGTAACATGGTTTCTCAAATTTGGGGATAAAGTACTTATGACAGTCCAAGTGACATCTGCTATAATTTTGTTAAGTACAGAATTCCAAAAGAACTTCAAACTTTAAATATTTCAACTTAATTCAGTTTGGTACAAATAGCAGTGTCCAATTTTAGAGAAATATTAACTTCACACCATAAGCTTTAATTGTCAATGACACTTTTATTATAGTTAATTTATAATTCCATTTTTCATGACAGTCAAGCTTCCTCAGAGAAATAAACCAGAATTATAAGAGCAGGAAACACTGTAAATATTCTTTCTCATGTGATATTCAAGACTAAGTATCTATTCAACCACATTCAAAAAGCTGATGATACACACTTTGGCAGTTTCCAAGAAACACTGGTCAATCCATAATTAAATCTCAGTTTACACCTGGGCACCTCCTCGTGCCGTGAGGATTGCTTTAGGTGCTGAAAGACAACCCGGCTAACTCAATAAACTTTAAAAATACATATTTAATACTTATAATACTATTCATGGAGTTCTTGGCAGAGTTAAGTTTTTTGAGGTTTCTATTGCTGAGAAATTTGAGGTTCGTGTTGTCTCTTTTTCAGTCCCAAAAGCTCCGTTTTGAGTTCTCCAGGCTTTGGTGGAATTTCAGGTATTGTCTATCAAAAAAAAAAAACAAAAACAAAAAGGATAGATGCCAGTGCTGCCTTAGACTGTAATTCAGTGTGACCTGAAAGAAAATAGAAAGGAAAAAAAAAAAGGGCACAAAAGTCCCTGTGCACTCAATGATGAATCCGTATTAGGAGAGCCTGTGGCCCATGTCAGTCCGTTTCTAACCCGATACTCACAGGACTCTACTGTCCAGGCTGTTTCTCCAGTATTGCAGGACTCACAAAGGGAGTGTTTAGATCAATAGTAACTGACAGATCACAAATCTTTTTTTTTCTAAAGTTTTTTTTATTTATTTGACAGACAGAGATCACAAGTAGGCAGAGAGGCAGGCAGAGAGAGAGGAAGAAGCAGGCTCCCCGCTGAGCAGAGAGCCCGATGTGAGGCTCGATCCCAGGACCCTGGGATCACAACCTGAGCCGAAGGCAGAGGCTTTAACCCACTGAGCCATCCAGGCGCCCAGATCACAAATCTTAATAAAGCTTTCCACAATCTAAAATTCATTCTTGCACTGTTTACTGAGTCTCTACCATGTGCCCGGTACAGAAAACAAGTATTAGGAATCAATTCATTTTGAACCGATTGCAAATCAATTTGTTACTGTTCAAAAACAGGAAGAGTCTAGGGCGCCTGGGTGGCTTTGTGGGTTAAACATCTGCCTTCGGTCATGCCTCAGGTCATGATCCTGAGGACCTGGGATAGAGCCCTGCTATTATTCTTACAATGGGAGATTATTCTGTCCTAAAAGGAAATGAAGTACAGATATATTTGACAATATGGGGCAAATCTTGAAAGCATACAAAGTGAAAGAAACCGAGTCACAAAAGACCACATGTTATATGATTCCATTTAAATGAACCTGTGTACAAGAAGGTGTGGACCTATGTTTCCATTTCTTTTGGGTATAAACCAAGATGTAGAATCACTAAGTCCTATGACTCTATGTTGAACTGTTTGAGGAATGGCCAGACTTGTTTCCCAAAGCAGCTGTACCATTTTCCATTCCTCGCAGCACTGTATGATGGTTCCAATTTCTCTGCATCCTCACTGACACCTGTCATGAGCTGTTTGGGTTTTCTTTAATTATAGCCATTGCAGTGGTGATGAAATGGTATCTTATTGTGGTTTTGATTTGCATATCTCTGATGGGTAATGATGCTGAGCATTTTCTCATGTGCGTATTGTCTGAAAAGGTGACTTCTAACAAAGATCTACATCAAGGAGGATGAGAAAACCAGCCATGCGACTATCTAGGAGTGTTTCGGGCAGAAGGAACCACAAATGCAAAGGATTTCAGGCAGAAATGTGCCCTTATGTGCACGGAAAAGGTGGTCAGCAGTGCTGGTATAAAGTATTCAAAGGAGAGGTCAGGAAGGGATGACGACAGAGGAAAAACGGGTGCAGAGATGCACAGTCCCTGGAGAGTTATGAGCAGAATGACGTGATCTGACTCAAGCATAAAAAGACGACAGTGGCTTTGTCGAGAAAAGACTGCAGGGGAGCAAGGCAGGAAGGTAGAAACAGATCAGGGAGCCATCACAGAAACTGAGGTGAGAGGTGGCTGACCGTGGCTTGAACTGGGTAGTAGCAGCGAACGTGGTGAAAAGCAGTGAGATTCCAGATGTAGTTTTCAGATCAAGCCAGTGGGATTTGCTATTATGTGTAGTAGGAGAGAGGCATTAAAGAGGACTCCTGGGCTTTGGCCTGAACAACAAGAATGATGAAGTCACCATCCACAGGGACAGGCAAGGCTTCAAGATGAGCAGGTCTGTTGGAGACAAGACCAGCAGCTCAGTTTTCAACATGCTCACTGCACATCCAAGTGGAACTGTTTGTCTTGATTCAGAGACATATCTACTTTTTTTTTTTTAAAGATTTTATTTATTTATTTGTCAGAGAGAGAGCACAAACAAGAGGAGTGGCAGGCAGGGAAGAAGCAGATTCCCCGCTGAGCAGGGAGCCCGATGGGGCTCTATCCCAGGATCCTGGGATCCTGATCTGAGCCAAAGGCAGATGCTTAATGACTGAGCCACCCAGGCACCCCTAGAGGCATATCTATTTCTACCAGCTATCAGCTTACATGGTGAGGTCCTGAGGAAAGGGACCGCATCGTAATTTCCTCCTTATTTCTTACAACCCTATAGGAAGCCCCTCATTCTAAAAGGGAAAAAGACTGTGCTGAATGGATAAGTCAACAGACTGTGCTCAGGACCCTTATAAGCTCATAAAATTGGAGAAATAAAATCTTTGCTCAGCTTATTTTACATAAAACTGCAAGATTAGGGGCGCCTGGGTGGCTCAGCTAGTTAAGCATCTGCCTTTGCTCAGGTCATGATCCCGGGATCCTGGGCTTGAGTCCTGCAACCGGCTCCCTGATCAGTGGGAAGCCTGCTTCCTCCTCTCTCTCTGCCTGCCTCTCTGCCTACTTGTGATCTCTGTCAAATTAATAAATAAAATCTTTAAAAAAAAAAAAGAAAGAAAGAAAGCTTCTATAGCCCTTCAATCCCTGAAGTTCAAACACCTTGATCTGGTTCATTTTACTCTTTTATCTAACAACTAATTAATCCTAAAGAAATAAAATAGGAAAGAAAGTGGGATTTGAGGTCGGGGTCACAGGAGAGGTAGGAAGCTAAGGGATGTGCTTCACAGCATAATTCTCATTTTGAAGTGGAAATGACTTTCTAAAAAATCAGTGATGGGGGGACACCTGGGGGCCCAGTTGGTTAAGTGGCTATCTTCAGCTCAGGTCATGATCCCAGGGTCCTGGGATCAAGTACCCTATCGCGCTCCTTGCTCAGCAGGGAGCCTGTTTCTCCCTGTCTGTTGTCTCTCTCTCTCTCTGACAAACAAAATCTTAAAAAAAAAAAAAAAAAAAAAAGGTAATGGGAACTAGAGCAAAAGCCAGAGTACCCTGTCTGACAATTTCCTATCTTAAAACTAGTCCTAGGATTTTGACATTCCCATCCCTTTAGTATAAGAACAAATGTAGCTTGCTTCACCTTCATTAAACTGTGTAAACTAATTAATGTAGAAGGGATGCTTTTCTCCCCAGGGTCACAAAAGGAAATTATATGAAATCACAAAGCCCTATAAAATACAGTATACACCTGAAACTAATATAACCCTGTATGTTTACTAACTGGAATTAAAATAAAAACTTTAAAAAATAATAAAAACATAAAATACAACAGTGTGTTTCAAATTTCTATAAAGTATATACAACCGCCCACTTACACACAGAGAGGCACATACTTGGAGTAATCTGAATTGCCAATACAGTACAAAGCTAAAATGACAATTCAATTTTTTTTTAAGATTTATTTATCTATTTGAGAGAGAAGAGTGAGTGAGAGAGAGAGAGAGCACGAGCACACAGAGGAAGAGAAAGGGAGAATCAGACTCCCCACTGAGCAGTGAGCCCAATTCAGGGCTTGATCCCAGGATCCTAGGATCGTGACCTGAGCCAAAGAAAGCAGTTCAACCAACTGAGCCACACAGGTACCCTGACAAGTCAACTTTTATTAAAAGAAATGAGTAAGGGACAGGCAGGGCTAGACAGGGAGAGATCGATAGGGGGCTATGAGATCGGGCTCACAAAAATCCCCAAAACGTGGAGATGTAAGGAAACCAGAGATAAGGCACTCCAGACCACCCGAGGTGGCGAGTCCTGTTATGACAGTCACCTGTGGTCAACAGAAAATAACCAGACCCTTAGGTAAGCCATTAAAGATGCTATCACTAGTCCTTAATCAGTAGTGCTGCCTGTAGAGAAGGCAAAAAGATTTAAGCTCCCTGCTTAGCCTTCAAGAAAAAAAGCAACCCTAAAAGCCCTCAGTGCCGACCTTATCGGGACCCCTCTCTCACTCCTGAGAGTTTTTTCAGTACTCTTGCTTAATAAAAACTCTATCACTTTACTCATTCTTTGTCCGTGAGATTCATTCTTCGATTCCATGAGACAAGAACCTAGCTCTCCTGCTTCAGAAAAACAGCACTTTTATTTACTAAATACATTAAATATATAATCAATTTTTAAAAGACTAATAAGTTTACTAACTCAAAGGTTAACAATATCAGCAGAGGTTCTAAATAGCAATTTGTGTGTATGTGGGTATGTCTGGAGACAACCAAAATGAACACTTTAAAATGAGTCCTGGGACACCTGGGCGGTTCAATAAGTTAAGTGTCTGCTTTCAGCTCAGGTCATGATCCCAGGTCCTGGGATGGAGTCCTGGGTGCTGTGTCGGGCTCCCTGCTCAGCGGGGAGCCTGCTTCTCCATCTGCCTGCCATTCCCCCTGCTTGTGCTCTCTCTCTAATAAATAAATAAAATCTTAAAAATAAAATAAAATAAAATGAATCCTAAGGATGTGGTAAACAAAGGCCAAAGAAAAATTAAATTTTCTTATTACCTATGGCCCACTGACAAGTCCTTGAAACAGGCAGTGTGACATTCCTCTAGAGATTCATCTGCCTTGATGTTACTACTTTGCTAAGGGCAAAAGGCAACCTTAGCCCAACCCCCAAGATCCTGTCAGTCTACTTTAACATATAAAAATTCAAACTTCCAGGGCGCCTGGGTGGCTCTGTGGGTTAAGCCACTGCCTTCGGCTCAGGTCAGGATCTCAGAGTCCTGGGATCGAGCCCCGCATCGGGCTCTCTGCTCAGCAGGGAGCCTGCTTCCTCCTCTCTCTCTGCCTGCCTCTCTGCCTGCTTGTGATCTCTGTCAAATAAATAAATAAAATCTTATGGGACACCTGGGTGGCTCAGTTGGTTAAGCGGCTGCTTTCAGCTCAGGTCATGATCTCAGGGTCCTGGGATCGAGTCCCACATCGGGCTCCTTGCTCAGCAGGGAGCCTGCTTCTCCCTCTGCCTCTGCCTGCCACTCTATCTGCCTGTGCTCACTCTAGCTCTCTCTCTCTCTGACAAATAAATAAATAAAATCTTTAAAATAAATAAATAAATAAATAAATAAATAAAATCTTTAAAAAAAAAAATTCAAACTTCCTTTATCTAAGATACATGTTAGCAATCATCCCCCAAGCATATGACCGGTCCACTGATATATAAATAAGGAGTCTCGTGACCGAGTTTTTACTAAGTAATAAATGACCTTTCCCTGACAATACCTAGCCCCCTCAGGATCCTGGAAACTTGGTTTCCAAAACACCTGGGAGGCTTACGGTATCCCTAACCGCCTCCCAACTTGAAAGTACATAATAGACCACTCCTCATGACCCAGTGCCGCTCTTCCTGCCCATGGATCCTGTCCTCGTGCTTTAATAAAACCACCTTTTTGCACCAAAGACATCTCAAGAATTCTTTCTTGGCCATCGGCTTCAAACCCTATCGTCTTTCCTACATCACTGAGCCTGCATTTTTTGAGTATGCCTTCAATATTAAGTAGATTATAAATTAAGGAAAAGAGGACCAGTAAAAGTAATGCAAAAGTAAATGGAGATGTGGGGTGCCTGAGGGTTAAGCCTGTGGGTTAAGCCGCTGCCTTTGGCTCAAGTCATGATCTCAGGGTCCTGGGATGGAGCACCGCATCGGGCTTTCTGCTCAGGGAGAAGCCTGCTTCCCCCTCTCTCTTTGCCTGCCTCTCTGCCTACTTGTGACCTCTCTCTGTGTTAAATAAATAAATAAAGTCTTTAAAAAAAAGGAAAAAAAGTAAATGGAGATGCAAACGGAAGCGCAAGCAAAAGCACACTTTGTATTCCAGGAAAGAACATCTGCCTTGAGTCCTTGCCTCCATTCTAATCCTGAGCAGCTTAGCTGGCCAACTAGAAAAGGCATCCTTAACGCTGCTCCCTTAAGACAGCACTGAGCATGCACTCTAGGCAGCTGTCATGGTCACGTCTGGACTCCACCCAGACCTTCTAGCTGTAAAGACTGAAGGACTCCAACAAAGGCCAGCAGTTTTTACAATAGTGACAGTCATTGCTAGAACAAGACCAACAGACACAGCAAAAGAACATAAATTCCTTAAATATTAGTAAAGCATCCAGCATCCTACATGTAACCAACCAGCCCTGGCCTTCAGGGCCCTATAGAGGTACCCCACTGCTGATATCTGTGCCCAATCAAGACCAAGCCTCTTCCCAAGGTCAAAGAAGCTGCTGGTAACAACCTTGCGTGTTCCTACTTATAATGAGATGGGCGAATCAAAGGTCAATTTCCCAGGGGCAAATCACAGGTACTCCTTCCTTTGTAATGCCCGCTTGATGTCTATTCCTCAGGAGCTAGTGACTCCACTGCATTTCTGTGGAAGGTCCTTACCCATTTTTGTCTCCACTAAGTAACCCTGACACACTCCTATAACTCAAGAGAAGCAGTCCCTGCTGGTAAGAGCTACTTCAGCATTGTGTGTACAAAAACTAGATACCACCAAAATGTCCATAGGAGATTACATAATATATGGAGCATCCATATTATAAAATGCTATTCAATGATCAGAAAGAAAAAAGGCTGTTGATATAAACATGTGTCTCTTCATATAGATATTAACCAAAAGAAACAGGTGACCGAGAAATGTGTGAATTCCTATTTCCATGGGGGAGAACACCCTGTCCACTGTGCATGTGTGTGTTTGTGTGCATGCACACGCATGTGTATCTCAGCAATAGTAAAAGTCTGCAAGTATACACCAACCAAAAAATGGTGGCTACTTGAGGGTAGCAGACTAGAGAAAGTTGGGTGGGGGAAGCCCTAGATTTTCACATTCCACTCTACATGACTGAATTCAATCTGAATGTTTTACAAAGGTGCGGTACCACCTCATTAACAGGATCAAAATAATAATAATAATAATAAAAAAAGAAACACTGAACAGAAAGCTTGGGCTTCAAATCCCCAGGAAGCTATGTGACCCTGGGAAATCACCCTGTCTTCTGAATCTCAGTTTCCCTGTCTGAAAACAAGAATAAACACCCCCAAAACTGTAGCTGACAGCTAAAATTAGAAAGACAAATGGATGGTTCTCCGTGTCACCCCTCCAGAGTCCAGGCAGAGATGACTGTTCCCACACGGTGCTCCAACCACTCTACTCACGCCTGTAGCAGAGCACCTAGCAACGTGCGAGTAACGATTTCCACTGCACTTCCTTGCCTTCATCTCCGCAAGACCGTAACTCCTTAAAAGCACCTCTAATTCCCAGTTCTAATTCAATGAATGCTTAAAATGCTAAAAGTTCATTTAAATTTCTCCCTCCTTGGACTGCCTATATTTCCTCGTCCTTCATTCATCAAATATTTATCAAGCATTTACTATATTCTAAGCTCTTTTCTAGGCTACTGAGATCAAGGGTGAACCAGGAAGGCCCAGTCCCTTCACGGAGATTACATTCTGGTGGAGGAAACAAAGAACGTGTAAACAGACAAAAGGAATAAAATACTTGCAAACTGTGACAAGTCCTCTAGGCAAACAAAGGCTGAGACAGAATAAAACGAGGAGGAATCCTTTAGGAGCTGTCCAAAGCAATCTCACAGCCAGAGGAGGTATTTGAGCAGACTGACGTTTTAAAGTAGGAACCCAACCCAAGATCTGGGAGAAAAACATTCCAAGATGAGAAAAGTTATGGCAATGAGATGGGGACAGGCCTGGAGAGTGTGGGAAACAGCAAGGAAACCGGGTGGCTGCAACAGTGGGAACAAGGGGTAAATGGTAGATCAAGGCCAGTGGCAGCCAAGTGACTGGCTGTGTAGGACCCGTGAAAGAACAGGCCGGGCGCTGCTCTAAAGGCAATGCAATGCCACCATCAGGCTCTACGCTCAGGGCAGATGGTCCTTCTAATTCCGTTTTAAGATCGTTTCCGCCGCTGAGAGGAGAACGGAGCGGTCCAGGGGCCAGGAACCAGGACCCTCCGGCACTCACCAGGTCCGGCCGGTAATACCTGTGCACCACTTCGGCCCCGGCGCACATGGTCAGGAGGCTGGCCGCGAACATTTTCAGGTAGGTGGCCCAGGACACTCCCGCGGGCATGCTTAGGGGGTGCTGCACGGGGAGGAAAGGCAGGCAGTGTTACAAGGCTCCAAGGTCAGGACGAAACCATGCCGGGAAACAGGGCACACGGCAGGGGCGGTACGGGGTCAGGACCCCCAGGTTGTCTCCCACCCCGCGCCCCGTGGGCTCACTTGGGACGCGAGGGCGCCGAGGACAAGCGCCCGAGCCCCCGCCCTTTCCACGCCCGCGCGCAGCCTTCAGCCTTCACGAGCCCCCAGTGTGGGGGCTGGGCCCGCGCAACTTAAGGGCAGCTCGAGCGCCGCAAGCGGAAGGCGCATACCCTGTGGCTTCCCCGCGCCTTTTCAGACTCTAGCAGAAGAAATGCACACCGCACTCCCCACCGGCCCTACAGGTGCGCCCCAGAGACACCGTACCGCAGAACGCACTGGCGTAGGGCAGCGGGTCAAAGGGCGAGCGGAAGTGCGCCCCGGGTCGCAGCAGACAACCTGCGGGCGGAACCGAAAGTACAGGGCCTAGGGGCCGCGCCGGGCCGGAAAGCCTGGGCTGTGCCGGCGCCGGGCACGTGATTCCGGCCTTCATGGGAAGTACGGCCGGCTCTTCTTTTTTTTTTTTTTTCTTCTTCTAGTCCCCGCCCCCACCCTCCTCCCCACCTCCCCCAGTTCCCAGTGGTTTCCCAGCCTCAGGCGCTCGGTGCGCCCTTTACTCTTCCCTGGCAGATGTCGAGTCTCGCAGCTGGCAGGATTCTTGCCTCGTGCGTCCTTTCACACGCCCAAGGAAATTGCTGGCGTTTGCCACCTTTTAGGAGCGGGAAGAGATCGGCACTCAGACTAGTGCTTCGATGAGGCCACCCTCCCGGGAGTGGAGTTCGAGCGCTGTCCGTTCTTGTGCCGCCGCGTTTTTTGGGCCCGGAAACAGAGCCACACTCACACGGCTGTTCCTACTGCTGCTACTGGAATAAAAGAAAACGGAAGTCGACCTTGTTTAATCTATGCATATATGGATGGTGCTGTGACTATGGATTTTTTGTTGAGAAAAAGCTAACTCGGGACTAAATTACGAAGGATTAGTGTTGTATGTATAACATGAATCATGATACACTCACCTTTTAGACACTTTTATGGAGGTGTAGTTGACATTAACGACATATTTAAAATATATAAATTGATAAGGTTTAACATGTGTCCACCTGTGTAACCCTTACTACAAGCAAAATAATTAACATATCTGTCATACCCAGTTTCTCTATGCCGCTTTCTAATTGCTCCCACGTTGTCTCCTCTGGATCTGCTGTCACAATAGATAAATTTGCATCTTCTAGAATGTTATGTAAATGGAATTATACCATACACTATGTAGCATCTTAGTCTGGCTTATGTCATGCAACACAATTATTTTAAGATTCATCCACATCGTTGCACGTATCAGTCATTCACTTTTTACTGCGGAGTATAATTGTAACACAATTGATGTATCCATTCACCTTTGGTGGACATTTTGGTTGTTCCCAGTTCGGGACTTATAGGAATGAAGCTGTTAAAAACAGTGAAGCGTACCAAAAAGACTCCCATACAAGCCTGTAAACATATACTTCCGTTTCTATTGAATACTTTCCTAGGAGTCGAACGGCTGCAGCATGTAGTTGATAGGTGTATAATTTAAGAAATTACCAAGCTATTTCCCAAAGTAGGTATACAGTTCAAATTCCCAGCAGCAGTTTTGAGACTTCCAGTTCCTCTCCATCCTCTTCCAATACCTACTCTGGTTAGTCTTTCTCATATTAGGCACTCTGGTAGGTTGGTAATGGTGTCTCATGACTAATGATATTGAGAATACTGTTATATGCTCGTATTTTCTTTGGTGAAGTATCTGTTCAATCTTTCATCCATTTTTTTATTGGTTTTTATTATTTTAATCATCTATATATTATGGATCTTTTATCAGATAGATTATGATCTGCAAATATTTTCTCCCAGTGTATACCTTGTCTTTAATTTTTAATAATCTTTTGAAGAGCAGAACCTTCTAATTTTAACAAAGTCCAATTTTTAATTTCCTCTTTTATGGATACTTTTGGCGTGCACCAGGTCACGCCCCCATGAAACTGGCCCTGCCTGCCAGCCCCACATCAGGCTCCACGCTAGGGAGTCTGCTTGAGATTCTCTCTCCCTCTCTCTCTGCCCTTCCCCCGCCTCCTCGCACTCATGCACATGCTCTCTCTCTCAAATCAATAAATAAAATATTACAGGAAACTTTTCTGGACTATGGTCCTCAGTGGTTAGAAAAACCAGAGAAAGAGAGTGAGAGAATGGGCTGTGTTCACTCATTCATTCAACAAATATTCACCAAACACCCACCATGAGTCAGGTTCTGAGCAGTACCTACTAATGGACAGAGCATCCATAAAAGTTGTGAAAAGTTGAAAAATATTGGAAGTTTCATTTCAGCAATGGATATAAGACAAATTAGTCATTCTTGGGCGCCTGGGTGGCTCAGTGCGTTAAGCCGCTGCCTTCGGCTCAGGTCATGATCTCAGGGTCCTGGGATCGAGTCCCGCATCGGGCTCTCTGCTCGGCAGGAAGCCTGCTTCCTCCTCTCTCTCTCTCTCTCTCTCTCTCTGCCTGCCTCTCTACTTGTGATCTCTCTCTGTCAAATAAATAAATAAAAATAAAAAAAAATCTTTAAAAAAAGACAAATTAGTCATTCTGTATTTACTCACAGAAGCCCTTTCCTGGATCCCAGAATGAAGACACATGAAGCACGGAGCGAAAGTCGTTCCCAGTCCATGTTACATTAGTGAGAAATAAACCTTGGTTGCTGTAAACCACTGAGATTGAAAGAGCCCTTCAACTACCTCCATTCTGACCACAGTCTGTATTTTCTAAATGACTAAAATTTTCTTTCCAGTTTATCTCTTAACTCAGCTAAAGACTCAGCAGGTAATGCATCCCATGTTGGGAACCGAAAGTACCCCTCAAGCAATAGGGACTACCCTGATGCCAGCAACACCGAGCATAACTGACCTAGGGACAACAATCAACCGGACCTTTATGGCCCACCTACACCTACCCACAGACCTTTGTTCCACATTCTCCCTATATAAACCTAGAAGTATTTTCAGCAGTTTGGATATGGTCGTTGGGACTTAGTCTGTCTTCCCAGTGTTGACGTCGCTGAAATAAATTGTTTCACCACCATTTCTCTCTCTGCCTTTGGATTTTGTCAGTGGTATGTGACCAAATCTGGTCCCTCTGGGACTCCCGGAGCCAGGTGCTCTTGCACCTAGCGCCCCAGTAACAAGATTTTGTTTGTTATTTGTTATTGCAGCCTAACTGGGAAAAATTAATACAGCATCCATGTTTTCCATCATGCAAAACAGAAAAACAGAAAAGCCTATCTCCATTAAGAGTTTATTTATTTACTTGCTTACTTATTTGAGAGACAGAAAGAGAACATGAGCAGAGGCGGGAGCAGGGGGAGAAGCGGACTGCTCTCTGAGCAGGGAGGGGAGCCAGGGCTCCATCCCAGGACCCTGGAATCATGACCTCAACATCAGGCAGACACTTAACTGACTGAGCCACCCAGGCGCCCCTCCAGAAGGGTGATCTAATGAAGTCCTTGTGAAACAGCAGTGACAACTTGAACACTAATGAAACAAAAACTAGCTCTAAGAGCCACTGAGATATAAAACAGAGCGGCTAGTCTGTAAGATAATAAGGGAGCCGTGGTGCTTAAATGGCATCTATCATACACCTGAAAAATTATTATTTTTACATGCACAAATTAAAGCAGACAGTGGTTCATGTAACGCTTTACATTTTACAAAGCAGTTTTACAGTCACCCTCGTTTTACAGAGGAGGACACTGAGGCCCAAGAAGGCACCGTGACCTCAACTCCCCAGTTTTCTGACTGCGACGTCTCTTATTCGCCCAAAATCACTTTTGATAATCGATACCTGATAATTAACGCAAAATACTTTTTCATCGATAAGAAACTAACGTGGACTGGTCTGGATAAGGCTGATATGCATAACCGTCCCACCCACACAGCACCCCAAAATGTATCACCCTCTCACCTCCCGATCCTCCCACCACCGAAGTGTCCCGGCGGACAAAAGCTTACGTTAGCAGAGCGCCCCCTCACCCCACCCTTTTTGTCCTCCACCCTTCCCGAAAGGCCAAGCGGCGAGCAGGAGCACCAAAGAGAGGGAGGCGAACATGATTGGGCTGTCTGTGTCACGTGACGACCACGGGCTGTAGGATTTGGCTTCGAGTGGACGGAAGCGCCGCGCGAAGGTAGGGGGGGGTAGGAGCTCGGAGGCGGAGGGGGCGGTGACTAGAAGCTCGGGGGAGGAGCTTGAGCGCCTGCCGCTGTCCGAGTTCTGCCGGCAATCGTGTCCAGCCTCTGGTTATCGTCGTACAGCCATCGGTACGCCGCGCTCTTACGGGGACCAGTAGTTCGCTTGCCCGCCAGGAGCAGCCGCCAGCAAGAGCGGCAGCGGGGAATGGAAGCGGAGAACGCGGGCAGGTAAGGCCGGGGCGGAGCGCCGCCCCTCCCCCCGCGCCCTTCGCGGCGGGGCTGGCCGGCGGGCGCGCGCACGCACGCAGGGGTCTTTAAAAGCCGCGGCCCGAGTACAAAGGCCGGGGCTGCGCGTGCGCACCGCTGGCCCACTCGGGCCAGTCTTTCCCCCCGCGGCTCGGAAGTGGCCCTCTAGCACCTGAGCGCTTCTTCCGGCCTTTCCGGCTTCCAGCCGGCTTTCAAACGCGTTAGTAAGCAGCTAGCAGTTTCCAGTTAACGCTTCCCTTCAGTTGCTATCGTCCGCGTTTCCCTCCACCGTCCCTTATGCGGAGAGCTGTAAAGAGGGAGTATCGCATCTATCGCTGCTGGAGTTTTTATTTTAGAGTTAGTAGGTTTATTGTGGCTTTTCCCCCCGTAGGTTTTTACAAGCCGCGTGAGGGGCCACAAGGTAGATAACACTACCGGACTGGGACTCTTGAATTCTGGGCTGTGACTCACACTCCCAAGAAGTCATCTGTGTTTTCTGGTGATCTTGGGAACGAACTTCAGAATCTACTTTCAATATGACCTTTGGGGAGAGTTAGATGCGTGGGGAGAACATTTGGCAAGAGCAGAGGTTTCGCGATTTGAACTCCTGGCAGAGAACTAAATGAAAAAATAATTGGGGTAACAGGGTCTTTATTTTTTTTTAATTTTTTCCTTTTTTTTAATTTATTTGATAGAGAAATCACAAGTAGGCAGAGAAGCAGGCAGAGAGAGAGACAGGGAAGCAGGCTCCCCGCTGAGCAGAGAGCCGGATGCGGGGCTCCATCCCAGGACCCTGAGACCATGGCCTGAGCCGAAGGCAGAGAGGCTTAACCCACTGAGCCACCCAGGCGCCCCAAGGGTAACAGGGTCTTTAAAAAGAAAAAAGTGGGACACCTGGGTGGCTCAGTGGGTTAAGCCGCTGCCTTCGGCTCAGGTCATGATCTCAGGGTCCTGGGATCGAGTCCCACATCGGACTCTCTGCTCAGCGGGGAGCCTGCTTCCCTCTCTCTCTCTCTGCCTGCCTCTCTGTCTACTTGTGATCTCTGTCTGTCAAATAAATAAATAAAATCTTTAAAAAAAAATAAAAGAAAAAGAAAAAAGTGATGACTTACATTGGAAAAAAATTCTTTTTGACCTAATGAGTTTTCCTGACTCTCCGTGGCTAATGGGTCCTGAACTTAGGCAAGACACTTCCTTTCTCTGTGTCTGTTCGTGTCTGTAAAATAGGGCATCTCTGGTATCCGGTTCTCACATGCTGTGAATCTGTGTTATGTAGAAGGGAACAGATCACCAAAATCTTTAGAGTTTAGGAAAGGTATATGTAGATAAAGTGTGGGCTTTATCCTGCCTTTGCTCGTCAAATCCAGACATAAAATACTGCACTTCCTTCCCAGAAGAACTTTACATTTGAAGAATTTACCAGAACTTGTGGAACTCTCTCCTACTTCTGTGATCTTACTTCAGATCAAAATTGAAACCTGGGTGAGGTCTACCATCAAATGAATTACACATTAGAAAACTTTGCTCAGTGTCTCCCAGCAAAGTCATGGATCTCTGATACAAAGTTTACCCAAAAATTGACTTATAATCTGTTTTAACTTCATCCACAGGGTTATAGGCCATTTAAAATTTTGACTCAAAAAGTTTTAAGCTCAGGAAATAAAGAGAATTTTGTGTTAGTAGTGTAAGGACTTTATTGTTGGGGATTCTGAAATGACTGGGGGCTCCAGATAATCCTGAGAAATTGAGTTTTTGTCAATCTTGACTTTATGCTAATCAGGGAGTAGAATGGAATACTGGGTATAATGAATTTACTTCTTTCTTTGGAAGACTAATTTCAAAACAAATTCAAAGAAAATTCCATTAATATGGACTCTTAAAAAAAAAAGATAGTTGTAGTATCATAACAAATATTTAAAGGCTAACCAGAGAGGGAAAAAGGAGGAAGAGGATACTATGTTTCTAATGAGCTCCAGCATGAAAAGAAGATTTACTAAAAATGGAAAGTAGGATGTCAAATCAAAAATGACTGGAAAAATGTGATACCAACCACTGAAAATACACACTGGGAACCACTGAAAATACACACTGAAATAAACTTCAAATGACATCATTCTTTCTAGAAACGTTAAAGGAACCAAGAACTTTTTTAGTTAGGTATTGACAACAAGGGTGAGAAAGGTTTTGGTTTTCTGCCTAGTCCACTGGATATTAGCAGATAACAGAAAACAAATACTTGGTTCTAATTTTGGTGGTTTTTTTAATCTCAATGATAAAGGGAAATGATTATAGACTGGGAATGGCAGAATGAATGTCTTTAAGAGACAAGATCAATGAGGGCATTTAAGAGAACGGTCACTGCTCTAAGAGAACTCATATTTCCTGGCCAGATAAGTTATATATTTCAAATGAAAGGCTAGATTACAGCCAATCTTTAAGAGTTGTAGACAACAGGAGAGGGGCCTGAAGCCTGAAAATAAACACGTGGGTCCCTATTTCTTCCAAAGATAGAGCCCTCTAATTTATTGATTTTGATCCTAAATAAAATTTTTACTTCTCAGTGGTTATTGAGCATATTTAAAAGGAACCAGTGACCAGTAGGCTACGGTATAATTTCAGGAAAAAAGTAGGACATACCAAGCTAAGTTCATTCCCTTTTGGATAATGATACTGAACTAGATAGCATTAGGAGGGTGATGACAGGGGGTACCTAAAGTATGTAATCATCTCCCACTATATTATTAGAGCAAAATTACTATATACTATGCAGTTTTAAGTGTCTTATGTGTTTTAACTAATTTAATCCTCATAACCAGTGAGTTAGGTACAACTATTGCCATTTTACAGATGTGGAAACTGGGACAAAGAAGTTAAGGAACTTGAGGTAGTAAATGGCAGAGCTGAAATTTGAACCCAGGCAATGTGGCTCAAAGTCTGCCTCCCTAACAACTGTGCCATATACCACTTTTCTGTGGGCAAGATGAAGATGGACTGATGGCAGTCCAGTTAGGGGAACTCAAAACCAGTTTACTGCTGAAATTATCAAGGGGAGGCTGAAGAGAGGTCTATGCTGATGTAACATGTAGTTCTACCCCAACTTGTTCTTTTCAACAATTTAACAGCCTCAAGGTGCTGATATAATCTGTGAATGACCCAGCTCTGGGAGAGGCTTATGGAATTGATAGTCAATCCAGATCAATCCTAATGGCTGCAGTGGTGAATCCTTTTTTACCAAAAGAGCCACAATCCTGTGCTTCGGTGCCGAAAAATCAGCGATACAAGAGAGAGGTGAGAAAAGGGCAGTTTTCATTGATGATAAACTCCATATGAATCAGCAGTATAACGTGGGTGCCCGTAAAGCTAATGTGGAGGCTGCAGTAGGACTCCAGAATGAGGAAGTCGATAGCCCTGCTCAGTTTCAGGTTATGATGAGGCTCTATCTGGAGCATTTTTATTTTGTTTGATTCCGAGCACCAGGAAATGAGAAAATGGTGAAGAAGTTTGGAATCCTACTGTATGAAGAATACTTGGATGAATTGAGGGTCTGACTTGTTCTAAATCTTCGTGTTTATAGTTTCCGATAGATTGTGTACAGCATGTACGCAGTAATGCATGGTGAATACACACACTTCTGCTTTGCAGTATTTTTTCTGGTGGTGGTGGTGGTGGTGGTGGTGGGCAGCAAAGTAAGGGTTACTGAGAGCGAAGTGATGGTACAAATCTCCCAGGGAGGGAGGGGACCTGGGAGGGTTGTCACCCGAATTTCTAAGTCTTGCCGTTTTTATGGCTTGTTGGCACACTGTTTTAATCAGATTAACCCTCCCTGCACCTGTCACCCAGTCAGATTTTGTCATCTACTTATCACGTGGGAAAGAAAGGGTGAATGGCTCCTTCCGGGTTGGTGTAAAATCCCTTTAAAGGTGGTTTCCTCTTGGTGGGGGTGGGGTGGGGGGGTTGTCCCTGCCTGCCTGCCTTCCAGCTGTCCTTCATAATCCCCCCCCTCTGGAAAGGTAGCCCTAACTGCTGTTGGGGAAGAAGGGTGACGACCAGTCGTAGCCACTTCCTGCTCGTCAGGGGCGTTTTTGGAGCAACAGTCAGGGTTCCTCTGGTTCTGATCTATCGAGGGGTCCCTGTAGATACCTGGCTTGACTTCCATGTGAGGTTCCATCTGAACCACCATTTGGAGTTTAGTGAACCCCCACATACTGTGGGGAGAGGGCGGGCGAAAGGAATGCAATAAGGATTATGATTTTGATGGGCTGTGGGGAAGGTAGCAGTTAAGAAGACTTACCTGTGGGCGCCTGGGTGGCTCAGTGGGTTAAGCTGCTGCCTTCGGCTCAGGTCATCTCAGGGTCCTGGGATCGAGTCCCGCATCGGGCTCTCTGCTCAGCGAGAAGCCTGCTTCCCTCTCTCTCTCTCTCTGCCTGCCTCTCCGTCTACTTGTGATCTCTCTCTGTCAAATTAAAAAAAAAAAAAAAGAAGAAGAAGACTTACCTGTTTCCTGTCACTTCAAGACTACTTTGAAGTTCTTGCTGGGTTCATGGAGGGATTTCAGTTCCTTGTTGTTAGGCCCCATTGGGGACCAGGATTTGACTTTGGAATGGTGAATCCAGGTTTCAAATTTAGAGGGGGGCACGATTTTTTTTCCTATTTTTTTCCTTTTATTCCTGGTATCCACGAGCGACAGTGTCCTGTTAGGCCCAAAAAACCTTTCTGACAAGGGAGAGTTGTGGGGTCCGTAAGATGTGTGGAAATGGGCCCTGGTGTTAAAGCCTAACCCACCTCAGCCTGAGTTGCCCAGATCTGGGGATTAATATCAGCCTCTCTTAAGGGGAGGCAATTGCTAGTCTGCCCAGGGGTTATCAATATGGGACCTAATATATCTACCTAAGGGAAGTGCAGGGCTCTCAGGCATTAAGAGTGAGAGGATATTAGATCCCCCCCTGGTACGTCCCAGAGGGTGAGAAAAAATCTGGCATATGGTCGCCCAGTGATGCCCTTAATGACGACACTGCAGTCGAACAATTGACCCAGGTTGGCGAGTAGAACAGAAAAGGTAGCTCCAGTATCAAGAAGGAAACCAACTGGTTTTCCATTTCCAGAATTACCTGAGGCTCTGGGTTCCCTCTGGTGAGCTGTTTTGGAGGAGCCACCACGTGGAGCCCCAGGCCCCATCAGTCCCAGTCAGGGCACTGGCCACCTGAGCCTTTGCTCAGGACTGAAGTCCTGAGGGCCGTCAGATTTCCAGTGCCCCCCTGCACAAGTGATTACAGGGCAGTGGTTTTTGCCACGAGGGCATTCTCACTTCCAGTGTCCCAGGCGGCCACAGAGATGGCATTTGGTGCCAGAGCCTTGGGCAGCCAAGCTGGCAACGGCCTGCAAGGCTGCGACCAAAACCTCAGACTTCTCTTTAGTTTCTGTTCCTCACTCTTCTCTTGGTCCCACTGTAAAAGACCCCCTAACAACTTGTTAGAGCTCTTCTAGGGTCCCCTTGGGGCCAACAGCCAACTTTTGCATTTTTTTCCCCAGAATATCTGGGCTTTAAGAATGATCTTGGCCTCAGGAGAACCGGGGGGAGACAGCTGTGTATTTAATGAGAGCCTCTCTTAATCTGAGAAAACTATAGGTTTTTCTTCGTGAGTTTGGGTTGATAGTTAATTTACCAATAGACCCAGATATCCTTTCCTAGAGACTTTGAAAGCTACTTTAACAATTGCCCATGAAAACTTTGAGACAGAGAAGATTAATCACTTTTTTTTTTTTTTTTTTTACCAACAGACCCTTAAATATCCTTTAAAAGCACAAACCTATGTCTGGTAATCAATGCTTTAGCACTTTATCCTATTCGGAAAAGACCTAGATGTAATCCCATTTGTTATCCAAGCAAAAGTTTCTTAATAATTACCATCAACTTTGAGAACCACCATTTTAATGCGAGTTTATTTCACCTTCAGCAAGCCTAGATAGAATCATTCCAGGTTCTACGCCTCCTCAGCTTGGACACATGAGCAGACACCATGTTTTTCCCACTAAAGTGGAAATATGCAGTCCATGTCAGGTCGGAGAAGTCAGGGATTTCCCTGAAACGAAGGGAGTTTCAGCAGCTGCTTGGGAATATTCCTTAAAGTCTCCGTCCTGAGGTAGACTGACCACAGTTGGCTCCAATTATAGCCACTAACCCAGGAAATGAATGAGGGAGAAGCCCCCATGTATTGCTCAGTCCCTCTAGGATGCAGGCTTGGAAGTAATAGCAGTGCCAGTTTCCAAGGGGATTGTTAAGATCCTAATTCTAGTCTTGAGAGGATCCCAGTTGGGGTCTTGAGGTAGAGCCTGGGCTCTAGTGGGAAACTGAAGCCACCCATGGGCTCTCTCATCCCTTGATCCCCGTATCTTTCAGAACCTCACGTTTTTCTGCTTCAGGGAGGGTCTGATTTAACAGAAGCATTACATCCAACTTCAGAAAACTTTGAGGTCCCCCTTCATCTCAGGTCCGTAGCAGCACCTTCCCTTGGTCCCCCTTCAAGCAGTACTGTTCTTGCAGAGGGTAAAGCCCTCAAGCACCAAAAGGGGTTCCAGGACAGGGCAGGACAGATAAGAGGGCCTGATCTTACCTTACGAAGGATGGAGCCAGGGGTGAGATTCCCCTGCAGACTCTGTTGGCCTATCTACTTTTGGTGTGGTTGTGGTATTCCTTTGTTCCAGTCCCACCCCCCAGGTGCCCAGCTGGAGTGGTCAAGGAGGTCTGGTAGAAAGTAGCCAGGAGACTGGGATTAATCTTACATTGCTGAGATCAAAACAAAAGAAAATGAGCTGCCTTTTTCCCATTTAAAACCAGGAAAACGTGGTCCTCAGGGGGCCATGTCTCATCCTCCCACTTGTATTGTGGCCGTGCCCCAGAACAAAAGAAAGGAGTTGTCTTTGTCCAGTGCAAACCAGGAAGGTATCCAAGTAAATGATATTGAGTGATTTACAGGTCTGATACTCTTCCTTTAGCCTGTAATTCCAGGAAGGGACTCTAAAGGAATGAGGGTCTGGTCAGGGAATTACCCATGTACAAGAAGAGAGGAAAATGCATCGCTTACTTCAGTTTCTTACAGTTGATCAGGAAGACTTCGGAAGAGAGGAAAAGGCGTCTCTCACCTCAGTTCCTTCTCATCTTTTCCTGGTGTGTGGCCCTAGGTGCTCCTGCAACTGACAGCCAGAGCCCCTGTCCTCTCTGTGAGGGTGGTCATGCTTACCCAGGCTTGTCCTACCTCCTTAGAGGGACCCTGGTTTCCCTACCGTTAAGATTCCCTTAGAAGTTAATGGATACCCTAGACTTCTTTAAGTAGAATTGTTTTGTGCGGCATAGCCATATGGAGGGACAAGATATGGGGCATCCAGGGAGAGGAAATCCACCTCAGATAACCCCTGTGGAGTGGAAAAGTTGGGAGATCCCTTAGATCTTAGTTTTTTGCCCTGCTTGGCCATTCCTTCACAGAGGTGGTATAGCCAGTTTGAGGGGTGTCCTAGTAATACCCAGGATAGGAGGGGTCAGAAACAGGAGACTGTTTCTGGTTGTAACAGGGAATTGTCAGTGAGATCCCTTGGAGGCCACCTGAACCACTCACCAAAGAATGGGGGGGGGGAACCATCCTGGGCTTTCCCACTCGTTCTCTTAGGAGAGGAATCAGCCAAGAAAACAGTAGTAGGGGAGTTTCGCTCTAGATGCCGGGATGGGCAAGTAAGGAACCAGCTCCCTCTGAGGGCCACCAAAGGGTAGCCTTGGTCAGGCCCTTCAGCTGCTGCTAGGTTTTTCCTAGGTCCCTCACATCCAGTGATCTGCACCAAAAGGAGTTCTGAGTCCTTACCAAACCAACATTCCCAGCTTCTGTTGGGGGATCAGCTGGGAAGGAGCCAAAAGAGCCTGTCACCCAAGACTTGAGAATGGCAACCATGCTAATGGCTCTTGCATGGCTGACAGGTGCACATTGTTTCAACAAACAAAATTGGGAGAAAGAGAGAGAGGCTTGCTGCCCACTACTCACAGTTAGTTGTCCTTAACGATGGTGGACATCCCAGACGAGCCCCCATAAATGTCACAGAATTTTTTTCTCCGTCTGTGCCCACAGTTCTAGGTCACGCTGCTTTGAAGAATGAAGAGGTAGACCAGGCAGAAAGGTGGGGAGCAATGCAAGGTTTATTGAGCGATGGCAAAGTGATAGTACAGAGCTCTCCCTCAAAGATGGAGGGGACCCGAGAGGGCTGCCTTCTGCTTTGCAGTGTTAAATGTAGACTTTAAATAGTTACGATGGTGTTTGATCATGGTTTATATAACTAGTTCCCTTTAGTTGAGCATTTGGATTATTTAACATTGATTGTTATTTTGTACTTATTCAGTGTTGTGTATGATGATTTAAATGAAAATAATAAAATACTGCTATAGATTGTCCTTTCAAAATTCGTTTGTTGAAAACTAGCCCTCCTGAATGGGATTAGGGCCCTTATAAAAGAGGTCCCAGAGAGACCCCTCTTACCTCTTCCATTCTGTAAGGATGTAGTGAGAAGGGAACCCATATGTACAGGAAGCAGACCCTCAACAGACAGTAAATCTGCCGGTGCCTTGAGCTTGGACTTTCCAGCCTCCCGAAGTGTAGTAAGTAAAAAATGCTTTTTGTTTTTGTTTTTGTTTTTTTAGAGAGAGAGAAAGTAGGGGAGAGACAGAGGGAGTAAGAGAAAGAATCCCAAACAGGCTCCATGCCCATTGCAGAGCCCAACACAGGGCTGGATCTCATGACCCTGAGATCGTGACCTGAACTGAAACCAAGAGAAGGGCACTTAACCGAATGAGCCACCCAGGTGCCCCTAAAAATTGTTTTTCATAAGCCACCCAGTTTATGGTATTTTATTATATCAGCCCAAGGGACTAAGACAAATATATTTAGAAAAGAGCAACAGAAATCTTTAAAATAGTGGAAAATGGGGCACCTGGGTAGCTCAGTTGGTTAAGTGTCTGCCTTCAGCTCAGGTCTTGATCCCTGGGATCGAGCCCCATGTCGGTCTCCTTGCTCAGCAGGGAGTCTGCTTCTCCCTCTGCCTGCTGCTCCCCTCCTTGTGCTTGCGTGCTCTCTCTCTCTCTCTGTGTGTCAAATAAATAAAGTCTTAAAAAAAAAAAAAATAGTGGAGGGGCGCCTGGGTGGCTCAGTGGGTTAAGCCTCTGCCTTCATCTCAGGTCATGATCTCAGGGTTCTGGGATCGAGTCCCGCATCGGGCTCTCTGCTCCGAAGGGAGCCTGCTTCCTCCTCTCTCTCTGCCTGCCTCTCTGCCTACTTGTGATCTATCTCTCTCTCTCTCTCTCTCTCTCTCTCTCTCTCTCTGTCAAATAAATAAAAAAATAATCTTTTTTTAAAAAATAGTGGAAAATAACAAAGGATTAAAGAAGTTGGAGTTTGGGGCACCTGGGTGGCTCAGTGGGTTAAAGCCACTGCCTTCGGCTCAGGTCATGATCTCAGGGTCCTGGGATTGAGCCCCACATCGAGCTCTCTGCTCAGCAGGGAGCCTGCTTCCTCCTCTCTCTCTGCCTGCCTCTCTGCCTGCCTCTCTGCCTACTTGTGTTCTCTGTCAAATAAATAAATAAAATCTTTAAAAAAAAAAAAAGAAGTTGGAGTTTGTTTTAGAGAAAATTTGAGAGTTTTTTCAAGTACAGCAAAACCTGAATTAACTGGATTCCTCGGTCCTCCGTGTGTGTGTTTTGAGAAAGACTGTCAGGAAATATGCAGTTTGTCAGGAAAATACACAGTGTATCAACTTCAGATGGCTATAAAAACGAGTGCTTTGAGCACTGATGGTCAAGAGAAGGGGGTGTGAATGGAGGCTGGGAGAGGAGGGGGCGTTAGGTGCAGGCAAAGGAGGGGTGACAGAAGGTGTGGGGACAAATGGTAGGGAAGAAAAGTGAGCAAAGGAAATAAGATCATCCCTCATGCTTAGAAATTTGGTATGAAGGAGTACAGAAAATAAAAACTCTTTGGGGTCAGTTCGGAGTCCAGACAGATTTGGTCCTGTTTTCTGTACGTTGTCTCTATGTGTAGAAATCATTTTCATGGTCCTGAGAGGATGAGTGACTTGACCAGGTGCTCTTCTGTTGCCGTCCCTCACACAGAGAAAATGATGCTTCCTAACTTTTGCACAATTCTAAGTTAATCAAGTGGCAGTCATACATAAATACAACAAATGTATTAAGTATTTTCAGATTACGGTTAAACAGGTTTATGCTGCTTACAGATAAAACTATTACTGGATAATAGACAATTAAATTATCCAGAACTCTAGTTTTCTAGCTTTGAAGTTCTTGAAGGTTTTTGTACAGATGTATTGCTTGCTTCTGCCAAATAATAAGAATGCTGTGATGCAGTCTTTTCCTTTTGTTCTGTGAGGAAGCTGTTGAGACTCAAAGATACTCAACCACTCAAAGATAGTGTATTACCTTAGAACTTATACATCATATTTTTCATAGCTTTATTTTTTATTTCTTATTTATTTATTTTCTGTTTCTAATTTAACTTACTATGAAGTTACCAGGGATCATTCTTAGAAAGATTAAGGGACATACTGATATTAATGATAAGTTTCTCAGTTTCTTTCAAAATTGATCTATATCTGTAAAATCAAACTTCAGATTTTTTTCCTTCCTTTTCACTTTTTTTTAGCCAACTGATTTCTAAAATTTTAATTTTCAGATTCTGAGCTTCAGAATTTAATGACCCCTAAATATGGAAAAGGCACCAGGTTTTAGAAATTTATTTTTTAAAGTTCAGGATCCTTTTGTAATGTAGTGTTTTCCTAAATTAAGTATTTCAAGTTTGGACTTTGTGAGGTGCCCGAAATGGGACACATCTGTGAGACTCTTGAGAGTGGTAGCAAGAAACAAGGAAGAGGGTAGAAGGTTGCCCTCACTTCAGTGTGACAGACTAAGAACAGACATTGTGCATTCTTCTGGCCGCTCACTTATGGTCACCATATGTCTTTACTTTTATACATTCCAGCTGAACAGGGCTGCTCACATCTTAGGAAACTGCTTCTGGCCACAATCAGAATTTACAGTTCATCTTACTGGCATTTCCAAAGGGTCACTATACAAGATCTCGTGATGTAACCTAGCAGTATCCACACCTTCATTACAGTATTTATGTCAACACTGAACAACTAATGTTTTTACAATTTGTCAAAAAGAGCTATGACTTGGGGCGCCTGGGTGGCTCAGCGGGTTAAGCCGCTGCCTTCGGCTCAGGTCATGATCTCAGGGTCCTGGGATCGAGCCCCGCATCGGGCTCTCTGCTCAGAAGCCTGCTTCTTCCTCTCTCTCTGCCTGCCTCTCTGCCTACTTGTGATCTCTCTCTGTCAAATGAATAAATAAAATCTTAAAAAAAAAAAAAAAAAGAGCTATGACTATTATTAAAGAAAAGGCTGGTGGGGGGTACATTTTACTTTGTACCAAGCACGATTTAAGCACTTCTCTTCCTTTTTCATATTTGAGCTTCAGGGACTTGTCTACATAGTTTCCTGATGTGCAGCCTTAGGTTACAGTACTGTCTTATGTTCTTTTCTACTTTAAAGTCTACATTAAACATTTTCTGTGCTTTTACAAATATCAGTAAATATAATTTTCCTGCATAGAGTTTTCTCATGTTAAATGTCTCATGTTTAGTCTCATGTACTAAAGTTTACTGCATTGCTGTGTCTGGTTTTTTTTTTTTTTTACATAATTGAAAGCAATATATCTAAAAAAATAAAATTTAAGATGTAGTGAGATATCTTTCTAATGCTTAACCTTTTCTTTAGCAGCTTCCCCTTAAAGATAGCTTGAAGCTAAAATTCCTCTCCAGTGGTTTGTCCACGGGGTTTGGCCCCTGCATGTCTCTGAGCACCCCGCACCCTAGCCCAGCTGCCCCAGTAGTCTCTTACCCTGCGCCTGCCTTGGCCATTTAAGCTTACTACAGCCATTTTATTAAGAAACAAATTATATACTATAAAGTTCACCCATTAAATTGTACTAGTTTGCCTTTTCAGTCTCTGCTTTCTGAGCTTCCACTTTTCTTTCTCTGTGACTAATAAGTAAGTAGTTCACCACAGAGATCATGACTTTTCTCTCCAAATGGTAAGCGATACTTACCCATTTTAATTCCTAGTGTTCTCCTCCCCATTGCATCAGCTGTAGCTTGAGTTTCACAAAATGTGTGTTTACTTCTCTGGCCTTGCACTGAGGGGCAACAGTTTGAGATAATGGTTTATAGTCATTAAAAGTACTTTTTGGGGGCGCCTGGGTGGCTCAGTGGGTTAAGCCGCTGCCTTCGGCTCAGGTCATGATCCCAGGATCCTGGGATCGAGTCCCGCATCGGGCTCTCTGCTCGGCGGGGAGCCTGCTTCCCTCTCTCTCTGCCTGCCTGCCTCTCTGTCTACTTGTGATCTCTCTTTGTCAAATAAATAAATAAAATCTTTAAAAAAAAAAAAAAAAGTACTTTTTTGGCATTTGTTTTCTGTGAAGGCCTGTGTTCCTTATATTGAACTGAATATTTGGAACAAAGTCTGAAAAATGTTCAGAAAAGAGACTTAAAGTGTTTTTTTCCATACATTCACAGATATGTACAGAATATCCATTTCTAGTCCTAATCTATTGGCAAAAACCCAGCAACAATTTAGAAACAGGTCCAATGAATAAGTCATTAAGCAGGCAGATAAACCAATAGAGAACCTTAAGTTAGACTGGAGGGAAGGCAGGAATGAGGAGATATTGGTCGAAGAGTGAAAAAATTACCAAGATCTGGGAATCTAATGTACATCATGGTAATTGTAGCTAATAATACTATACTGTATCCTTGAAAGTTGCTAAGAGAGCAGATCTTCAGTGTTCTCTTTGCAAAAAAGAAATGGTAATTGTTTGACGTAATGCAGATATTAGCTAAGACTGTGTTAGTAATCATTTGTAATGCATGTATCAAATCAACACATGATATGACTTCACTTCATACAAAGTTTTATGTCAATGGTGTATCAGTAAAGCTGGGTGAGGGTTAAATTGGAGGGGATCTTTGTGACAAAAGGATTAAATCTGAAGGTAGAGACACAAATTATTTTTATGGACACTTTAATCCTGTATGAACTGCTCTGCCTTTTAAGTTACTCTGCTATAAAATTCCCATGATCTCATTTCAGAGAAAGCAGAGGCTGACTTGACAGGACTGGTAAGTTTTATTGATGACACACCGTGTCATTAAACAGTGGCAGAGTTAATTAATGTTTGCCTAGCAGGCACAAAGTAGAAATTGGGTGAATGTGTGCATATGGGAACAGATATTCCTTCTCCCTTTGCCCCTATTGTCAACTCCAAATATCACAGTCTGATTTACGAAGTGTTTGGATCCTGAAGTTTTTTTTACTACTGATTGGTTAAACTTCTAGTTGGGTAACTTGACTGTCATATTTTATATTATTGTTCCTTCAGCTATTCCCTTCAGCAAGCTCAAGCTTTTTATACGTTCCCATTTCAACACATGATGGCTGAAGCTCCTGACGGGGCCGTGGTGAGCGAACAGCACATGCCGGCAGAAGTTCCAGACCCCGCTCCTGCTCAGGAACCTGTACAAGGTAGTTTTCATCGGGGCAGCATAGAAAATTAGCTGTTGGATGAGCTAATTTATGTAAAAAAGGATTTAATGATGAATTTTCCTTTTATTCTAGTGTTAAAATTTTTAACCACTTTTTAAGTATGTGCCAGGCACTGTGATAGGTTTGAGGGAAGAAAAGAACTTGGATCCTCTCCTCAAATACCTCATAATCTGTTAGGAGAAAATAACAAGTAAACACGCGTTATACTTCAGGACACAAGGGTGCAGAGGGGCACAGATGCTGTGAGAGCTCACAGGGTTGACTCCTAACTCTGACTGAGGCTCAGAGGTAGCTTCCCCGAGCTCTGGAAGCCAGGGGTGAGGAGACTTTCTCCCCAGGAAGAATGGGCTGGGGAAATTCCAGACTTAGGGAATGGTGTCTGCAAAAGCACAGATGTGAAGAAGCATGACTGTTGGAAAGTGGTGATTCTGTGTCATTGGCTTCTGGTATTTAGCCAAAAAATAGTAAGTGATGAGGCTTATAACCTGAAGAATGTATATTCTGTCCTAAGGCAGTAGGGAGCTTTGAGAGAATGTAAGCAGAGGGTGACTTACGTAGACTGACATTCTAAAAGCCCAGAAATATTGTAGAGGATAGAGTGGATATTAGGGAGTTTGGCAGAATTTGGAGGCAAAAAGTGCATTCAAGACCAAATAATCTGGGGATGAAATGAGGAGGACCTGAGGGGATGGAGAGAAGATAATGATTTTCTCCAGGGTAGCAGTATTGTATGAGAAATGGGCTCAGAGTTTCAGTTTATGATTCCAGAAGCACACCTGACTCCATTGCCTTGGAGATACCTCTGGCCTTGACTCTCCTCTTGCTGCAGAGTAGATCCCTTGGCGTAGGGAGTGGCTAAATCAGAGTGAAGTAGAGGGAAGAGGGACACATGGCTGCATTAGGGAACCGCCAAATAATAGTAGAGTCGGGGAGGGGGCCCAAGAAATTAAGAGAGATGTTAAAGAATTAAGGGTAAGAAAACCAAGCCTTTCTGTGGGCAACTTTAGGTCAGTGATTTTTGATCAAGCATCCTCCCACCTCCACCCTGAAGGGGACATGAGGCATTGTGCAGAGACAACTTGGATTGTCATGACTCTCAGCTGCTTCTGGCATCCAATGTGTAGAGGCCAAGGTGCTGTTAAACATTCTGTAAATACAGGACAGCCCCCCAGAACCCCAAACCACTCAACCTCAGATGTTAGTAGTGCTGAGATTGAGACTCTGCTTTACGTCCTAAGATAGATCCTGCTCTTGCCTTTTTTTTTTTTTTAAAGATTTTATTTATTTATTTGACAGAGAGAGATCACAAGTAGATGGAGAGGCAGCCAGAGGGAAGCAGGATCCCCGCTGAGCAGAGAGCCCGATGTGGGACTCGATCCCAGGACCCTGAGATCATGACCTGAGCCGAAGGCAGCGGCTTAACCCACTGAGCCACCCAGGCGCCCCTGCTCTTGCCTTTTGAAAAACACTCACCCCAGCGTTTTCATCCTCAGCACCTCTAAATCCACCTCTTTGGCTGTGTGTGGAACAGAATATACACTCGTAATCTCTAAAGTCCACAAGCTATTTGAGGCTTTGTATTGCTGGAAATTATGGGGAAGTTGAGTTAAAATGCTTCTCTTCCTCCCACTTTTTCCACTTATTTTTTTCATTTGTTTATTCAACTATTTATGTATTTACATTTAGAATTCCTATAAAATAGTATAATTGCTTTGTATCCCTGGTGACAGGTAAGAGAATGGGGAAAATCAATCTATAGTTATTATGGACATTTTATCCTAAGAACAGCTAACAGAAGAAAGGGGGTGGGGCGTGAGCTGCTTGAACCCAGTCCCAGGGGGAAGAAAGGGGAGGATAGTGCAGAAGAGCCTGAGGTTGGGAGATAGAAAAGTAGAGAGTTGATAGGGTGACTTTTCTGGGAAAGCTGCCTAATGTTCATAAGTTACATTTTTCTGCATCTACATCTACATTGGATATTACTGTGTTTCAGAGACTCCAAAAGGAAGGAAAAGGAAACCCAGAGCAACAGAACCAAAAAAACCAGTAGAACCCAAAAAGCCTGCTGAGGCCAAAAAATCTGGCAAGTCCACAAAATCAAAAGAAAAGCAAGAAAAAATTACAGACACATTTAAAGTGAAAAGAAAAGTAGACCGTTTTAATGGTGTTTCAGAAGCTGAACTTCTAACCAAGACCCTCCCAGACATTTTGACCTTCAACCTGGACATTGTGATTGTAAGGATTTTTATCCTCATGTGGTTTTATAAATAGCGTTGGTGGATTAACTTTGCCTAACTTCTGTTCTTGCCAATAGCATTTTGTTGAGAAGAACCATTTCGGAGAATCCTTTTGAATTCTCCTTCGTGAGGTTGTGTTATACGGGTGTGTTTAAGAGGATGGGCTCCAGAGTGGGGCTGTCCAGTTTCCTATCCTGCCAATATCAGTATGACCTTGGACAAACCTTAACCTTCCTAGTCACCAGTTTCCTTACTGGTGAAGCAGGGGTGATGATAGTACCTCCCTCCCAGGGCTGCAGTTAGATAAAATAATCCATGTGGCTCGCTTCGATTGCATGATACCTGTGGGTTCTCTATAAATGAGAATACGGATTCTGAGCTTTGGTTTTTCTCAGCAACTATCAGAAACAGCGTGCAGACAGCTGTTGCTGATGTGGATGCCCTAAGCTGCTTGCTGGGAATGGAGAAGCAGTCTGTGGCTGGAGCTGGACTCAGCTGATGGGCTGCTCCAGCACCTCTCTTTCCAGCCCAGATGGGCGGCTGTGGGGGCCTGGAGATATGAAGGAGTCAAACTGGTCTTCATTTTTAAAATTTATTGTATTATCTTTCCTTTGTGTCAAAGTAGAGTTGACACAGCGTTACATGGTTTCAGGCATACAACATGTGATTTGACTGGTTTGTACACTACAGCGTGCACACAGCAAGTGTAGCTGCCATCGGTCACCAGACACTATTACAGTCCCGTCAGCTGTCCTCCCTCTGCTGTACCTCCCACTCCCCTTCACCCATTTTGCCCATCCCCCTGCCTCTGGCCACCACCAGTTTGCTCTCTGTATTTATAGCTCTGTTTCTACTATTTTTCCCCCCGGCTGGTTTTTATTTTGTTTGGTCATTCTTTTAGAGAGAGAGAGAGAAACAGCACAGGCAAGAGCAAGTGGCCTTTGGTGGGGGAAGCGGCAGAGGGAGAGGGAAAGAGAGAATTCCAAGCAGGCTCCACACCCAGGGCGGAGCCTGACACAGGGTCTGTCTCAAAGACCCTGAGATCATGACCTCAGCCAAAGTCCTGGATGCTTAACCAGCTGAGTCTCCTAGGCACCCCGCAGGACTGGTTTTTAAACACAACAGCAGCACTTGTAAAAGGGAATGTTTTTCTTAAAAGAGGAATACTTTGGGGGTGCCTGGGTGGCTCAGTAGGTGTGGAGCTTACTTTAAAAAAAAAAAAAAGAAATAGTACTTTGTTCAGATCAAGACTAGGTACTTGATAAACAATATTGCTTATAATACTGGATTAAGTTTTTATTTTAATAAATTTAGTTTTCTCCACCACTCCTCCACAGAAGCCCTGAGGCTTAAATCCTACTTTTTAAGACTTACTGTATAAACATTTCTTGTAGATTGGCATAAACCCAGGACTAATGGCAGCTTACAAAGGGCATCATTACCCTGGACCTGGAAACCATTTTTGTAAGTAATTAGTTCTTTTAAATTATTTTACTTTTAAACTAGGTATCTCTGTTAATAGTTTGGGTGAGGGGTTAAACTAAATTGTGTGGTTTCTTTGTTTGTTTTAAAGATTTTATTTATTTATTTGACAGGCAGAGGTCACAAGTAGGCAGAGAGGCAAGCAGAGAGAGAGGGGGAAGCAGACTCCCTGTTGAGCAGAGAGCCCGATGCGGGGCTCGATCCCAGGGTCCTGGGATCATGACCTGAGCCAAAGGCAGAGGCTTTAACCCACTGAGCCACCAGACAGAGTGGCAGGCAGAGGCAGAGGGAGAAGCAGGCTTCCTGCTGAGCAAGGAGCCCAATGTGGGACTCGATCCCAGGACGCTGGGATCATGACCTGAGCCGAAGGCAGAGGCTTTAACCCACTGAGCCACCCAGGCGTCCCCAAATTGTGTTTTTTAAGAGAGATTGTTCATAAAAATACATACATGTTTTCTGTGCATGTGTACACAAAAATAAGTGTTTTGAATCTTTTTGGTGTTTTTTTGTTCACACTTTGGTGTAAGAGAGGGGAGGGGCAAGGAAAGCAGTACTTCCTCTTTTGTTTTGCTAATAGTTTTATAGGCGTTTGACTGCATTTTTAAATGAATTTTCTTTTTTACTTGATATCTGCAGTGATAGTAACAATAGTACCTCATTGGTGCCCATGCAGACAGATACTGACCTTTCCAGATTTCTGCTTATCCTATTTCCAGGAGAGATGAAATGCGTTGATCACTGGCAGTCAGTTGTAATAGTTAAGAAACTTTGTGACCGGAGACGTTCTCTACAGATACTTTATATCTAGCAGGGCGTAACATTAAAGAGCCTCATACTTGTAGAGTGAGCTTTAAAACCGAGCATAACTACTGTTACCTTCCTTGTAAGTCCACTTACCTAACACCGCCCAATAGAAAAAGGCATGCAGTAGTTCCTCAGGAAATACTAGTCCGTTCTCTTAGAGTAACATTAAAAACATTTAAGACAAAAAAGTACAGTAACGTGTTTTTGGAGCTAAGGACATACTATCTCCATTATTTTAAAAAAAATTTCTAGAAAAGTTTGAACTTCCATTTCTTCCACTGTCGGGGTGTTTGAATGTTCCGGGTCTCTTGGTGTATATTTATTTGTTTAAGTTATTCTGGGGCACCGGGGGCAGTTACTAGAAAGGAAAACAAACCGTTTCAGAGTTTCCTACACTGACTAGCTCTGTATTTCCGACAGCCATTTACCTTAACTTCCCTGTGAAAAGGAGATAAAAATAGTAATTAAGACCTCATAAGACAGTTATGATCATTAAATGAGATGATCCATGCAGAGGGCTTTGCACATAGTAATTGCTTGATATGGTATTTGACCCATAATTTTTTAAAATATCCTAAACCTTTAATTTAATTTAATTTAATTTAATTAATTTATTTATTTGTTTTTTGTAATTTCAGGATAAAATGTAGACTACCGCATCGATTCATGGGGCAAAAACCTCTGATCTATATGGAAATAAACTCAAGTCTTATTTTCACAGGGAAGTGTCTGTTTATGTCCGGCCTGAGTGAGGTCCAGCTGAACCATATGGATGACCACACTTTACCAGGGAAATATGGTATTGGGTTTACCAATATGGTGGAAAGGACAACACCAGGCAGCAAAGATCTTTCCAGGTAATTACATTTAATTTTATAGGTTGGAACCTGACCGTGCAGTTGCGTCATGTACTCTAGGAATACTATATTTACCTAGTTGAAGCTGAGCTTAACATGTAACATAAATCAGTCTTTTATTCACAGCTATCTGAATTTAGGATATTATAAATATTGCCGTACTTGTATCTTGACTACTTTTTAATTCAATTTTAGTAAAGAATTTCGTGAAGGAGGACGTATTCTAGTGCAGAAATTACAGAAATATCAGCCACGAATAGCAGTGTTTAATGGAAAATGTAAGATTTACTTTTAAATTTTATCTTTTTTCTTTGCTAACATTATGGGCAATGTAAATATGTTTGTATTTCATTTTAGGTATTTATGAAATTTTTAGTAAAGAAGTTTTTGGAGTTAAGGTTAAAAACTTAGAATTTGGACTTCAACCCCATAAGATCCCAGACACAGAAACTGTAAGTCCTTAAAATTACATTTGTAAATCAGCTAAATAAGAATTTTTTTCTAGCTAACTTCTCTTTTTTATTTGTCCTATCCATTGTAATTGATGCCATGGGGAAAGAAAAAAAAAGCACTGGATTTCATTGAGTAATAGTTTTTATGTCAACTCAAACTAATAGCTGCAAATTAACTCAGGTACCGTTATTTAAAAAAAAAAAAAAGAAATGTTTGTCATATAAAATGTCTTACTGATGTTATTTGGTTAAAATGTTAGAAGGAGCTAGCTAATGTACATTCAAAGTCTATTTAGTGGCATATTCTTTTTTTTAAAGATATTTATTTATTTATTTATTTGACAGAGAGAGAGAGAGAGATCACAAGTAGGCAGAGGGCAGGCAGAGAGAGGCAGGGGAAGCAGGCTCCCTGCTGAGCAGAGAGCCCTATGCAGGGCTGGATTCCAGGACCCCGGGACCACAACCTGAGCCAAAGGCAGAGGCTTTAACCCTCTGAGCCACCCAGGCGCCCCTAGTGGCATATTCTTAACCAAATTCAAGTAGTTTAGCCCTTATTCGGTCTGAAACAAATATGTAAATAAAGACATGCTCCCGATTAGCGAAACTGCTCATCACCCCCTGCTTCTATATCTTAGCCCAGTTTCATTTTAGAGCCATATAAATAGTATACAGTCTAGTTGCAGACAGACATCCCGCCAGTTAACTTTGGTCTTGTCCCTGAAGGTGTCATGAAGTAACAGTGGTTTTCAAACTCTGTCATTTTTCTATATAGAGCTTCTGCAGACATTTGGTTCAAAGATTGCTTCTTAAATGTAGTTTTAAGTTTTGTTTATAACTTTGAAAAAAACAGCATTCGTGCACAGACCCACGTGTTCTAGACAGCATTTTAAATGATGGAGAAGCCGGTGTGCCGGCAGGTTTTTACAGAGACCTCAGAGCAAAGTTTTGCCACTTCCATACGTTTGAGCGTCTCCTTTAAATTTCTTCTGTTTTTAACTTGTTATAGATATGTGATTGATAAAATAGGTGGTAGCCCTGGTCTTTCTTTAAACTGAGGCTTACACTTGTCTACTTTGGTAAAATTGTAAAGGAGTCCATTGCTTTCAATAAATCACTGCATTATTGTCCCTTAAGAGCCAGATAAGACTCAGGTACATCTCTTGGATATATGTGACCGTAATAGTGCAATACTATATATATATATATATATATATATACACGTATATATATATATATATATATATAGTGAACTTGAATCTTATCACAACAGGTAGTTTTAGGTCTTACGATGAGCTGGGAGTACTTGTATCTTATATAATTTTTTCTTTGGTATGAAATACAGTTATTGCTGATGTTAGTGATTCAGCTTTGAAACAAAAAACTACTTTTTCAAATTTCTGGATCTCTTTTTTTAAGATTTTATTTACTTGAGAGCACAAGCGCATGCAGGGTAGGGCAGGTGGAGGCCAGAAGCAGACTTTCCGCTGAGCAGGGAGCCCAACTTGGGGCTCGATCCCAGGACTCCAGGATCATGACCTGAGCTAAAGGCACTTAACTGACTGAGCCACCCAGGTGCCCCTCTGGATCATTTTATTTTATATTTCATTTATTTCAGACAGGGGAGAGAGAATGAGAGAGCACACAAGCACGAGGAGGGGGAGGGGCAGAGGAAGAAGCAAACTCCCTCCTGAGCAGGAAGCCCGATGTGGGACTCAGTCCCAGAACCCTGAGATTATGACCTGAGCCCAAGACACTTAACCAACTGAGCCACCCAGGCGCCCACCCCCTGGATCATTGTAATTGAAGAATATCTTGGGATGGGAAAATGTGCTATTACAAAACCTGGTAGCATTTACACCTACATATCTTTATGAGTCAGGAGTTTCTAAATGCTTTCTGAACAAAACAAAAGAAATAATTTGTTTTTTATAATGTTACGGAGGCCAGTATAAAAATTGCAAGAAGTTGGGGTGCCTGGGTGGCTCGGTGGGTTAAAGCCTCTTCCTTCAGCTCGGGTCATGATCCCAGGGTCCTGGGATCGAGCCCCGCATCGGGCTCTCTGCTTAGCAGGAAGCCTGCTTCCTCCTCCCTCTCTGCCTGCTTGTGATCTCTATCAAATAAATAAATAAAATCTTTAAAAAAAAAAAAAAAAAGATTGCAAGAAATTGCAACTGGAAATTCCATAGCCCAGCAGCCTCTCTCTTTGAAATATATGTGATGTATATTATTATATATTTTGTAATCTGTGAAGGACAGTTGCCATCCCAAGTGATAAATGCAAATGCCTTTCTCCTATGTCATTCTACTTCTATGAATTTATCCAGCAGATAAGCTCACACATACTCAAAATTAAATATATACAAGGTTTTTCACTATAGCTTGTAATAACAAAAGACTGGAAATGGCACGCCTGGGTGGCTCACTTGGTTAAGCAACTGCCTTTGGCTCAGGTCATGATCCTGGAGTCCCGGGATCGAGTCCTGCATCGGGCTCCCAGCTCCATGGGGAGTCTGCTTCTCCCTGTGACCTTCTCCCCTCTCATGCTCTCTCTCTCTCTCAAATAAATAAATAAAATCTTAAAAAAAAAAGACTGGAAACAACCTAAGTGCCCACAGATGGGGATTGGTTAAATAAATATGCAAGTACTACATAGCTATAAAAAAGAACATCTTTTTACTCTAATACAGATATCTGGCACAGAATCATCTCTGAATACACCATTGAGTCAAAAAGAAAGGGAATAGAGAGCATGTTACCATTCACGTGTGTTTTAAGAAGGATGCGGGAGAGTACCTATATTAGACACATTTGATTGTGTATTCATAGGCTGCACCTCTGAAACCAGCAACTTTGATTGCCCTGAGAAGAGAACTAGGTGAATAGAGACAGCATTGGGAGGGAAAACTTCCGTTATATACTTTTGTGCCCTTTTGTACCTTTAGAACTGTGAACCATATGTTTACTGTTAAAAAGACAAGACTGTTAATTGATAAATGAATGTGGGGCAGATGCCTCATTTTTTATTTATTGACTTAAAGATAAGTAAATTTTACAAATTTGTACTCAACCACAACTACGTTTATTGAGTTTGCATATATTAATATGTGGTAAGCATCGTTATTAACCCAGAAAAAGATAAATTTTTTCATCTCTATGTGACTATATTCAGTAGACTTGTAAGATTTATGTAACTATATAATTTTATAATTCTAGCTCTGCTACGTTATGCCGTCATCCAGTGCGAGATGTGCTCAGTTTCCTCGAGCCCAGGACAAAGTTCATTACTACATTAAGCTCAAAGACTTGAGAGATCAGTTGAAAGGCATTGAACGAAACACAGACGTTCAAGAGGTGCAGTATACATTTGATCTGCAGCTGGCCCAAGGTGTGTTCCCTTCTGCACCTCACTTATTCGTCTTGTGGATCTGTACATTATAGGAAGCAAGTTGTGGATTTAAAAGCAGAAGAAAAGAAAAGTTAAATTTGCAGTCAGTGCTCTGACAGTAGACATTGGTCACTATTAAAAATCTCCGTTTACTAAAGTCTGTTGTGGGGACCCCTGCAGATGCTGAGGATACAGGAAACATCGTCGCCACCTGAAATTAAAATCTAGTAGGCTTTTACAATTCCTGTGAGTTAATTTAGTATATGTTATAAAGAGTTCAGAAGATGATAGTGAAAGATACATCTTAGGATACGTGACCTAGAAAGGGATTTGTTCATGATGACTTCTGATAAAGCTAGTTTCAGAACCATTGTACAAAATCCGTTTTAAAGCCCTTTTACTCTCCTCGCAGAGGATGCAAAGAAGATGGCTGTTAAGGAAGAAAAATACGACCCAGGTTATGAAGCAGCGTATGGCGGTGCTTATACAGAAAATCCGTGCGCTGGCGACCCCTGCAGCTTCTCCTCCAGGGGGCTAGGTATGCTCCCGTCCGTGTGTATGTTCCTTCCCATCGCTTGGTTTTGTCAGCACTGGGGAAGGGGGGGTGGGTATTTCTTTAAGAGAATGAATTATTGAAGCTTAGAAATGGGACTATGAAAATCTTTTCAGTGGCCAGCAGTGGAAATGTGCTGGTGAGCTGACATTCCGCCACGCGCGTGTACAGCGCATTGTCTCTGAGTCACCGAGTTGTCCTAATCGCATTCCCTCCGTGAATAACCGTGAGGCTTCCTCAGTCCTGTGTCTGCCGAGAGAACAGAGATTGGTGGTTGTAGTCAAGAAGCCTGTGTAACTATTTTAATAGCAGTTCCCCTTTGCTGGACTGCTCAGACCTCCTGATTGAATCCTGTAACGTTTTTAGGTAAAATAAACGAACTCTAACATTCTTTTCTCCCCTGGCAGCTGACAGTGCAGAATCAACTTTCGGTGACGTTCCAAATGGGCAGTGGATGACCCAGTCGTTTACAGACCAGATTCCTTCCTTTAATAATCATTGTGGGACACCAGAACAGGAAGAAGGAAGCCGCGCTTAAGAGTGGTGCTTCTCAGATCTACCTCGGTGCCGCCGTTCTGTCGTCAAGAAGTGGCCCTCACTTGGCTCACTGAGGCATTTTATTAGTACTTTGCTCTCTGATGGGAGGATAATACAGTTGCGTGATAGAATCAACTGTATGAACCTACTAAGTAAGTTGGGAAGGAAAAAGGTAGGGTTTTTTTGTGTATGAGTTTTTGTATTTGAATTAACCATCATTCCAGCTTTTTATAAACTATACTTCGTTATGAAGAAACTGATTCTCCTTGGGGAGTCACTTTTAATCTGTAATTTTAAAATGGAACAGTCTGAATATTTATACTTGATTATTAACTGTGCATAAACTGAGATACCCATTATTCCTTTTATGCCTAAGAAGGGCATGCTAGTAATAATTACCCCTGGTAAAGAGGCAGATGTGTTCTTTTTTGTATATGAAGTCAACCCACAGTGGAGTCTCATTTGGTAGTTTTTAGTGGCGTTTGATGGGCTCCCTGAAGCGTAGTCATGTTCACACCTCTTGGCCTCACCAGTGGGGAGCGTCTGTGAGAGATGCCCAGCAGGGGAAACGTAAAGTGCAGCCTCCGGCAGCAAGGCTGGCCTCGCCTTCTCTGACAGGGCCCTGCAGCCTGGCTGTGGCCTCCTCTTGCTGGGTGTTAATCCTCTAGTGTAGGTAGAAACTGTTGAGCTGGGATGCTAAATTCCAGAGAATGCAGTAGACCTTTTTTAAGTTTGTTCCTTCCTCTGTGTTTTACTTGAGTGACATACATTGATAGGGAAGGAACTGAATTTCTCTTACAATATCTGTCGCCATTCTACTTCTTTCCTCCTTGGCTTTAAGGGTATAACATGGAAAGTGGTGAGAAATGAGCTCTTAGGCTGAGCAACAGCCTGCTGGAGGTATTTGATTATCTTATTTAAATTGGTGCTTTATGTACGTGAGATGTATTAAGATAACAAAATTTTTTCATGCTGGGTATATCTAATCAATAATTTAAGAAAATCTCCACATCATTGTCTGTTGCTGTGAACTAAGTGGGCCTCTTGGCAGGGTTAGTTTGAAGTAACGTACCTTTGTGATTTTCTAATGCCTTTTCCATGGTGCTATGAAGAGTCCACACTAGTAGGCCTGGTGGATAGTAAAACTGGGTGTTCAGAAATGCCATTTGCAGTTACTCCTGGTCACTTCTGAATGTCCTGATGTCGCACATACCCAGGGAGCATGCTGTTTTTCAATACGAAAATATTTATGAGGTGTTCTTTTTTCTCTTTTTTTTCTAAGAGATTATATGGCCTGTTCTCTGTATAATAAGAGAAACAAAGTCTTGTGAATCTTAACATGCCTTTTAGCTGTGGCTGTGATGGATTTTCTATTTCCCTTAGTCTAGGTCAAGCTGTGTCAAAGTTACTCAGCCCATGTTCTCTCACTCATGTACTGCACTGCCGTTTACATGGATGTTTTATGCGGGCGCTTGAAGTGCCTTGCATCAGGGATTAGGAACAATTGAATTATTTTTTCATGGGACTATGTAAAGCATGTAAGTAGGAATTGCTTTGGTATATAATGATTGTAGCCTTACAATAGTTTTGTTTTATTTGTTTTGTTTTAATTTGAGTGGAGAAAGTACCCTTTAAATTATGATGGACACTTATTAGAGAATGGGATTGAGGATTTTTCAAGCATACAATAATGGTGTTTTCCATTACCTACGGAAGATGACTAGTAAATGTTGATATATCCTATACGTGACTATATGAGACTTTTTCATTAAAAAATATTGAAAAAGTTTTTAAATTCATTTGGAAGTCTGATGGTTTTTACAATAAAAATATTAAGAATGATTATCCTAAGCTGCAGATTTTTCTGCAGTAGGAGTGACTGGTAATCTTTCCCCCTTTACACGTGAGGTTGGTCTACCCTGTGTTATGTTTAACTTAGAGAATAACATATATACTGAAAAATCATTAGAAAATCTGCAAATATTTTATTTTCTCAGACATTCATGTTTTAAATGTAATATATTGTTTTACAAAACACAAGACTGGCAACCTGTTTTAAAAAAATAATACCTACATGTGAAAAAACACATTTAGAAATTTTTAAAAATTGTGAATACAAGTTGTCGTTTAGAGTGTAAGCAAATTGCTGAAACCGAGACGGGTTCATTTCCTTCCAGCAGGCCAGCTCACGCACATCATCCCAATTTCCGTAACTGCCCCTGTCCTTGAGGAGTCTGTGCCTGCACGACCAGGGTACTATTTGCACACAGTAGTCTTTGAGGTTTACGTCATAGGTGCTGTTCGTGAACAATGAAATAGGGCTACAAATGCACAACTCGACATTTTTATGTAGGAAATACTTAAAATGTCAGATTATATCAGCTGTTGCGGTGATTGAGTTTAAATATCCCCGCAGGGTCAGGAACAAACCAGCTCTCCCATAAGTCGTTGTGAACACTAGGAAAGTCCCAAGGTTTGTGTCTTCCATTCCAGTGGAGTAATTTTGCTTCCTGCAGAAAGTGCTCGGAATATCTGGTATCTGGATTCCAGCCTTCATGGTGTTTAGAAGAAAATAAGAGACTTGTTAGAAAGTAAAATTTTTATATTGAAAATTGAATACAAGTCCATTATTTAAAAAACTAAGCAAATCAAAAAGTATGTAAGAATTTACCACCCTAAATCTCCAAAATAACCACTGTTAAGAGTTTCTCCTGAAATCCTTCCAGTAACATTCTAACCTGTATACGTGTGTGTGTGTGTGTGTGTGTGTGTGTGTGTGTGTGTGTGTAGTATAGCACATGTAGAATGGATAGAGAATTATTAGTCTATAATTGTTTACTTACTGAGTTCCTTATTAAGACTCTCCAGGTTGTCTCTGTCCCTTCACTGACATGAGTGAACACCGGACAGGCTCGTGTGCACATTTGGCACGTGTCTACAGATCCGTTGGGTAAATTCTTGTAGATGGAATCACTAGACCGAAGGGTGCGTGTCTTACATTTTGGTAAGAGATTGCGGGACTGTTCCCCGGAAGAACTTGTGTCCGTTTCCCTCCCACCAAGAGTTTACAGGCGTTCTGCTTTCTCCACATTTTCCCTCAGAACAGCAACGTCTTCCTGTAATGATCTTGCTCTTACCAGATGGAATGCGAAGAGTAAGACGCACTTTCCAACACAAAGCTCTCCCCGTTGGAATGTTATTCCTCTCATAAGGAATCACTTAAGAGATGGTGCGTTTACCCTAATACTGCCATTGCTTAGCATGTTTTTAGAATATCTCTTCCAGAAGTATGTTATGAATGTAATCTTTTTTTTTTTTTTTTAGTATTCTCTATGGTGTTAAATTTCCTTTCTATGCAAGAGAATTTGATATTTTTTTAAAACTGAAAATCCCTTAAGAGAGGGTGAGTAGCTGGAGTTGTGTGTTAGTCCCTCTTAACACATGATGCAAGAAAGAAAAAACAAAAACCCATCTCCTACTATTCATAACCCAGCTGTGAAGGCAGTTACAGAAGAGGAGGGGGGTGTTTCAGGTTATGGGAACATAACTGGAATAATTATCAACTTCCAAAGACTGTACAAAGGAAATGCTCATCTGGGAAGAAGCACCCTAGAGTCTCCACTCAGCAGGACATCATCTGTCCACTCCATGGTCTGAGGACTCCCTGTGGGCTTGCAGTTTGCCTTTAATTAAATAAAGGTCCTACATTTTTAAAATCTTAAGCCTACCTGCTTAGACCCAAACTGAATACCCAGTAGTGTTACATTGCTTTCTGCTTCCAAAACACCCTAAACCAGAATCATTTTTCAAATGATTTCTGGGTAGATTTACTTTGCAGACTTCCCTGATTCCAAAACCTTCAGGACAGATGTAGTCTCTGTTCCACAAAGAAATATTATTCCTTTCACCTTAGGAAGATTCTGCCCCTTCCTACTTACCAATTGGATAGTTCATAAAATGTGATTGAGACTCTGCAAGTTCATAGAATGCTCTAACCTTTTCATCTAAGTTTCACGTAACTATTCCTACACAACCTTTTATAGACCTACAACTTTGATGGGATTTTTCTGTACATTCATTACAGGGAAACATTGACTTTTGACCTAACAGTGAACCCAACATTATTATAAATCAAACCAGATGGAACATTAATGTCCTGAACTTCCCTGTGTTGCTCCTGTATGCATACAGATGCTCAGGAAAGTCAAGGAAGATTCTCGTAATGAGGCAGAAGCAAATCTATACAGAATCATCAAGAAACAGGAACCCAGCTACTATAGTTTTATGTGTCCCTTTTTTTTTCCTTTTTTTTAAAGATTTCATTTGAGAGAGCGCACAAGCAGGGGCAGGGCAAAGGAAGAAACAGGTTCCCCGCCGAGCCGGAGCGTGAAGTGGGCCTCCATCCCAGGACCCTGAGATCATGACCCGAACTGAAGGTAGCCACTTAACCAGCTGAGCCACCCAGGCAATTATGTGTCCCTTCTTTTAAAAGGGAGAGTAAAGGACATACCACCTTGCAGGTTCTGAGAATTAGAAATAGTATTCACCTTTGTCACCAGAACCTAGCTCAGTCCTTGACGATGTAGAAGGTACTTAGTAAATATACATCCATAAGTCATTGTCTCCAATTCTAAAATAATGCCCAAGTGTCTGAAAACGAGGATTTTTAATAACTTTTTTGGTAACAAAGCCTAGATCCCACTCAGGGTATTGCATGACATAAATGTATGCATCACGGTGCTTTTTTTTTTTTTTTTTTTTTTTTTTTTTTGAGGGACAGAAAGGGAACGCAAGCAGGGGGAGTGGGAGCAATAGAAACAGGCTTCCCACTGAGCAGAGAGCCCAATGTGAGGATCCTAGGATCATGACCTGAGCTGAAGGCAGACACTTAACAACAACTGAGCCACCCAGGCGCCCCTCACGTTACCTTTTTAAAATTCAAAACCTTTCCCATTTCTAAACAGGTCTGGCCCAGTGCTTTTGGCTAAGGGATTGTGGCCATGTGTTTGAATGAATGTGACTGTCTTCTGCATCAGGCCCTGTGCTAAGCAATTTACAAGTATTAGGTGATTTATTCCTTATAAAAACTTTATAAGGTTCTATTGGAATCAGTTTACAAATGCACACCTAAGGCATAGAAAGATTGAATAATTTGCCCGACATAGGTAACAGCAAAGTTGGGATTCCAGTCCATATCACAGAGCCTGCACTCCCGCAGTGAGGAATGAATAAAAGACTCACATGGTACACAGTCAAGAAACAACTTAAAAGAGAAGCTGTGAGCCGTCTAAATACATCAGAAACCATAATGCTAATTTGTTTGGTTTTGCCCACTGCAGGCTACTGCAAGACGGCAATAAAGGCTAGTGAAAAAGTTCTATTTTAACAATAGGTGATGTTTACTGAGCACATACTCTCTCCTAAGCATGAATCTAATTGCTTCCCATGAATTCCTAGAAGCATACCTCTCAGGCCATTTCTATCAGCTGCATTTGTAGAATCTGAACAACGGAAGGTTAAATAATGGATCACCTCCAAGATCACCTGGAGGATCTGCCCTGAGGAAGCTGGTGTTACAGCGCACTCTCTTGCCCTTGGGGCTCACGGGTCTATAATATGCGTATTTGTGTTGTCTCCCTAAAATACTCACCCAGGTGCCTTATGTGCCACAGGGGGTTGATTGCAGAGTATTTCCCATGAAACACAATCAGCATTGGGGACGTGGCCACCCCGCCTCCCAGGGAGCTGCTGTAGAGATTTTCCCTAAGAAAGGGAATAGAAAAGCAACATTTGGCCTCGAAGCACACAGACTCAGGTAAAGTAGCATCTTCTAATTTTGAAAGATGCAAGACCATTTCCCACTATATATAGAAAGACTATAGTTTTTCATTGTCCCTCAACTTTTTATTTTGAAAATTGTCAGACTTACACAAAATTGTAAGAATACCATGAATTCCCATCTAATTCATCTACACTCACAGCATAGCGTTTTGCCATTTTAATTTTCAGCCTTTTTTAATGGCAAATATAGATCAAATTCCAATCCTACATTATATAGAAGAACTACTTACAAATTCAAGGTTATCATGATATTTTTAAATATCCAGATAAAAAAGATGGACAGGAAATACAATGACATGTTTAATAGTGGTTTTGTTAGAGGGTTTTTTTTTCTTTTAAAATTTCGATGATAAAAAATGCTACATTTTTAAAAAATTCAATCTTCAAAAACAAAGTTGAGTTTATAAAATAAGTCTTAAAAACAAGTCTACATAAGAAGGAGACCCTCAACTGAAATAAATGATTTTCAGTGGAGAAGGTTCACTAGGCTTCTGGAAGAAGACTTTACATTATTAATTCATTAGAAAAAAGTTTGCATAATAAGATTCTGCAGGATCCTGCTTCCGCTGACATACCATCTGTGATTAGATTCTCATCTCTCGTGCCCATTCTTCTCATCAGTGCCTCTGTAAGAAAATCTAAGATGTCCGTGAACTATTTCTAACCCGAGTTACGCCTAGAAAACTAACTGAACCATTGTGTTGCCAAGCATGGAAGGTGGCAGACGGGTCTACACATACTCCACATTTTTTTGCATCCACTTCTCCAGTTGTTTGGTGATGCGCTGGTGCTTCCATTCCGTCATGTTGGCCACAATCACACCCGGATTGAACGAGCAAGTGCTGGGGCTTATGCCAAGGTCTTTTATCGTCTTCTTCCTGTAGTCCAGGTAGCCCATGTATGTATTCTATAAAGGGACAGCATATGCTTTTGACCAAATCTTTCATTTCTGGAAAGTAATCATTTTCTTGAGACCACCGTGCAGTATCTGGGTTTCCTGCTAGGTCACCGGCCACTTCCTAGTGTCCCTGCTGGTTTTCTCGTTTCTCCAGCCTCACTGCCAGCACCTGTTCCTGTCTCTAGAACTGACTCCTGGGACAGCCTCATGGCTCCAAATACCATCTGCAGAGCCAGCCCTGTTGTCTCCGGACTCCCAGGTCCTGCCACATCTGCCAATGCTGTCCCCTGGGGGCTTAACACGGCAGCTCCCCGTACACCGAACACAGCTCCCAGTCCTGTCCCAAACCTGCTTCCTCATAACCTGCCCCACCTCGGTTCCTGGCAGCTCTGTTCTTCCAGGTACTTAGGCAAAAAACCCAAAACCCAGGGTCGTTAGGATCTCCGTGGCTCCTGCTCATTGACTTTTCATCCAAATCTGTCAGCAAGCCCTGTTGGTCTCGTCTTCCTGACCACACCGCCCAACACAGCTACCTTCCCTGGTCTGGGCTGTCATTACCACTCGGGGTTTCTGCAAGTTTCAACTCCACTCGGTCTCTATGTCCCTCATCTGCTCAAAGCCTCCCCGGTGGCTTCCCATCTCAGAGTAAAAGCCGGGCTTCCTAAAATGGGCTGCCACACACTGTGCCAACTGTCCCCACTGTCATCACCTTTCTAACGACTCTTCTCGCCCCGCTTTCCTCTGCCACACTGATCTCCTTGTCTCTTCAATGCAAGAAAGATACACTTCTGTCTCAGGACCTTCGAACATACTGTCACCTCTTCTTGGAAGGCTTTTCCTCTAAGTATCTGCTGAGGTGGTCCCCTCAGTACTTTCAGGTGCAGGCTCAGGGACACCTCCTCAGGGGAGCCTTCCGTGATCACCCAATTTAAAATACAGCTCGACCTGCACCCTGGTCCTCTGTTAAATACTTCATTTACTGACTGTCTCTTCCCACTAAAATGTAAGCTACACAAAGGCAGAAATTTTCATTTGTTTGCTGTATCACTGGTACCTAAAACTGTCAGGCACATAGGGAGTTGCCGAATGGATGTGCCATAAGGCAAGACACATTGTTTCATGCGCACGGGCTGTCCTAACCCTCCTCCGTGTGATGCTCAAGGTAACGGAACTAATGAAGACACTCGCGCACTTCCTGGGTGTCAGGCAGGTTCTGGGAACTTTGCACACACTACCTCATTAATTGCATCCAATCCCTTTCCATGTATTAACTAATTTAATTCTCACAATCGCTCCACGAGGGAAGTACTCTTCCCATCTCTGTTGGACAACAGAGTGAGAAGACGATTGGTAAGTAACTGGCCCAGGGTTTCAAGCTAAGTGATGGATCCGAGGTTTCGACCATGTCAGGGGTGGCCTGAAAGCCTAGGCCTCAAAGTGTGTCACATCTCCATTGTCACACATAAAAATGACTTCCTGGAACGTTTTTTTTTTTTTTTGGAGAACAGCATGTGATTCTTAACAGCACCAAAAGCCATCCTTTTGGCTTTAGTATTCCATATAGGTTCATCTTTCCTCATTTCTTCCAGGATAAGGAGCTCTTTCACCTTGAGGAAAATCAGTATTTTTCCTCTATTGCAAGTGGGGGGGAAAGTGGTGATCACTACTCTGAAGCTAGAACCCAAAGTGCAGGGAGCCTCTTAGAGGAAACCCCCTGTCTTGGACAGAGAGTGTGGTTCCGGCCACCTACAGAACCAGGGTCCCTTCTAGAACATTACTACAGGCTAGAACTTGGGCGTCATGGTATCCCATTGTGGCTCACAAAAACAGAACAAGACAGGTACTGTTCTTGCCGTGTTTCAGACCAAGAGAGCGGGACTTGCAGGGTCGTCCTGCCCCAGCCTCGGTATGCAGGGAGATAGGGTGGACCGGGCAGCCCAGGCCCCTCCTGGGCAGGGTTCTCCCAGGTTAGATTATGATGAGCTGTGGGAAGGGAAGGGAGGAGAGCAGCAGGGTGAAATCAGGATCTCCGAGCAGCGAGCCCACCTGCAGCCCCACAAATCTGTTCATGTCCTGAGCAGAAGGCAAATCGCAGTCCCCCGAGAAAGCTGCCGCGTGGCCCAGGGCCAAGGTGGTGTCATAGAGTTCTTGGATATCACCTGAATTTAGAAACACCAAGAGTTAAAATAGTATAGCATTTGTTTTAGAGCTAGATAGAGCCTTAGAACATCAGGCAGGCCCCGATTTTGCTGTGGAGGAAAAGTATGTGATCCCAATTTCAAGCGGCCTGAAGATCAGCTTAATAACCTAGCTTGTCTGGGTTCAGAAAGCCACTGGATGGTAAGCTCGGACCGGCACTGGGCCGACTTCTTCACTTCGGTTGCCATGTGGCTTCCACACCTGTGCTCATCTTATTTGCACATGGGAGATAGCAACACTGAAACACCCAAACCGAGCTCACTCCCGAGAGTGTCATCAGGGAGACTTTATTACCCTACATTTTAGGGATGCAAAGAAAGGGAAGGCTAGGTTATTTATAGCTGACTTGGACAGAGTAGCTCCCAGGTCGGCTGGATACTCCAGGGAAGTGGATATCCACACCTGTCTTCAAACTATTCCCAAACTTATAACCCTCAATTCTCCCCACTTGAGTACACAAGTCAGAATCACTGAGCACCTCGCTATTTGGAAAATGAAGGGGGTAAGTCACTCATTCTACTTATCAGCCGCTCCTGTTTGTTCTTGGCAGTCGGCAGTATACCTTGTACAATGACGTCGTCGTCCAGATAGATGACTTTCTCATGTTGATGGATAAGCAGGGGGAGATAAAATCGAACAAAGTTCAGCTGTCAAAACAACAACAGAAGCGATGGTGGGCCTCAGCTCAACTCCAGGTGCAGAGCAAAATCCAAGAGGCTGCAGAGATGCCTCAGCGGCCAGGGATGGGGTCCCGGGGTCACAACCTGAGCCGGCAGATCAGCGCCCTCCTAGATCCGAGCCCTCAGCTGTGGAGACCGTGACAGGACACCTCCCCTCTGTGACTGGCTACAGCGGCAGTCAGAGGCTTCCTTCCCGGTCTGTCTTTCAGGCCACAAATTGCCTGTTGTCCTCTACACTCGTAATTGGACTGCTGTCAACTAAATCAGCCTCATGCACATGCACACACGCATGCATGGGCACGGGCACAGACACGTCCCGGCCACAAGTTCAACCTCTTAGCTCTGTGGACCAGAAAAAAAGTCAGACAAGCATGAGCTTGGGTGGGAGTCGTGTAGTTTTATTAGTTGCACCATTTAATCCAAAATCCCATCTCAGCTCACACTCCAATAATAAATATAAGGGATTGGGGAAAGAGCATGTCATCAAAGGGCTTAGAATTCACTGCCTTCTTGAGGATGGATTTCAGTAACAATTACGTGTAGAAGGTGGCTGCATTTTCTGTGAATCTGCCATCAATACTACTCTTTATGCAAGAAAGAGTCCCTTTGGTAAGAACTCTTGTAGTAAAATACCTTCAGATTCCCAATGCCAGGGAAAACAGTGGGTGTCTCCTGAAAATATCTTAGTTGAACTTATGAGGTATATAATCTATCACGCTACTGTTTTTCCTTAGCTACTGGGATACCCTGGGCTGAATTTAATGTCCAGTTGCCGTACACAACAGCCTGTGGGTTGGGAATATTTTTTCCTGGCCTCACTGGCCCCAACCCCCACCCCCACCCCTACAAGCATATTCACATACATAAATGCATCCTACATTTTCTTACACATCATTTCTTCTTTAATAGTTTCATTATATTTATGTAAACCATCTTAAATTCTTCTGGAGCAGGTAGCTTATAAATTTTAAGTAACCAGAGCTTGGTGGAGATCTAACACTGCTTCAAAAATATTCCGTCCACATCCCAGTGGCTGGTGCTCCACACTGAGCAAGAGTCTCACCAAAGACTGTCCCCAGCACATGCGTGTTTCCTACTTACAGGCTGGAGCAATTCAGGCCTCGATGAGTCTGGTCTAATCTTCCCTTTGAGGACTATAGGGTTGAATTCCACGATTTTAAAGTTTATTTCTCTTAGTTTAGAATGTTCAATCCATTTTCTAAAGAGATAATAAAAAAAAAGAAAGAAAGCTCTAGTTGCTTCAGAGTCAATCTGTTTCCTCCTTAGAAGGTTAAGAATAAAATGTGTATAACTTTAGTAGAGTTTAGTCTATAAATCCTTCTGATTTTTTTTTCCCTCAGTCTGGCCCAGCTTCAGATCTTTCCTCTTTTTTACTTTAATTCGCATAACTCTGCAAAGGAAATGAAGCAAAATAGTAATAATCAAATATCTCCCCAGATCCACATAATCTCCACAGGAAACTGGAAGAACAAAAATGTTCCTGCCATGGGCTAACAGATTTATCAAGTTATGAAGCAGGACATTCAGAATCTTCTACTCGATGGAAGTCATTCTCACTCTGCTGTTTGGACTCCAAGGATGATTTGAAGTTATCCTTGTCTCTTTGTCTCTGCCTCTCACTGTTCGCCACCTGTCCTCGCCTCCCACACTCCCCTCCCTGTCCCCATCCTCTCCCCTCATGTTCGCTCAGTCTCACACAATGTGTGACTATCTTTTATCCAATTCATAATACAATTCTTGGTAGAAATTCTCTCAAAATACAATTGTCAATGACTCAAGTCACACATGGTAGTGTTTGTTTTTGCTCAAAAATCGACAAAAGAGGGGCGCCTGGGTGGCTCAGTGGGTTAAAGCCTCTGCTTTCAGCTCAGGTCATGATGCCAGGGTCCTGGGATCGAGCCCCGCATCGGGCTCTCTGCTCTGCAGGGAGCCTGCTTCCTCCTCTCTCTGTCTGCCTCTCTACTTGTGATCTTTGTCTGTTGAATAAATAAAATCTCTTTAAAAAAAAAAAATCAACAAAAGAGTTGATCTTCTGAATAGCATTTAGATCTGCAAAATTTGAACCATAAAACCAGTCATTTACACAATGTTTTTTTTTTTTTAAGATTTTATTTATTTGTCAGAGAGAGAGCGAGAGCGAGCACAGGCAGACAGAGTGGCAGGCAGAGGCAGAGGGAGAAGCAGGCTCCCCATAGAACAAGGAGCTCGATGTGGGACTCGATCCCAGGACGCTGGGATCATGACCTGAGCCGAAGGCAGCTGCCCAACCAACTGAGCCACCCAGGCGTCCCTACACAATGTTTTATGTCAATTATATATCTTTTTTTTTTAAGATTTTATTTATTTGGCAGGCCAAGATCACAAGTAGACAGAGAGGCAGACAGAGAGAGAGAGGAAGGGAAGCAGGCTCCCTGTTGAGCAGAGAGCCTGATGCGGGGCTCGATCCCAGGACCCTGGGATCATGACCTGAGCCAAAGGCAGAGGCTTTAACCCTCGGAGCCACCCAGGCGCCCCATATGTCAATTATATCTCAATAAATCTGGAGGTGAGGAGAAGTCATGAGATGATCCAACTGAAACACTGGCAAGTACTCAAGCAACTTCTAAGTGGCCAAGAAATGTGGGAAAAACAGTGCTCAGACTCACTAGATATAAAGGGATCTCAAGGTAAACCACAATGAGATAGCCCGGACACCTGTCGGAATGGCAAAGTTAAAAAGACTGACCATACCACGTTGGGGTGGTAGTTGTTACGGGGGCTATGTTTACTTTGTGATGACTCACTAGGCTGCACTCAGGATTTGTGCAATATTCTGTTTTTGTGTTTTACTTCAATGAAAGGGTTTTTTGTTTTTAATTCTTTAAAACAGGGGTAGTGGGCTACACAACAAGAGCTGGGAGACAGTGCCTGCTCAGAGTCCTGGAGTTCATGCCTTTTGTTCGAGTACAAACCCTTGCTCCGAACATATTACACACGCTACGCTTTGGGGTTTGGTTATCTGGTTTTCATTCCCACTGAGAATTACACGGCTGTTAACAGCAGGCTAAGGGAACAATATGCAACAATAGATGATAAGAAAAGTGCGATATGAGACAGAAAATCTAGAATGTATACATAAACCCTCAAAACCCACAGGAGCCGAGGACCATTTAGATTAGGAGCGAGTGTTTTCCGTATCTCAGTACCTCCTATTCATGCTAGGACTTAAAAATCTAATTGTAAAAATCATACATAAATACATTTTCAGGGAGCCTGGCTAACTCAGTTGCAAGATCTTGATCTTGGGGTCATGAGTTCAAGCCCCACATTCAGTGTAGAGGTTACTAAGATAAATAAACTTAAGAAAAATAAATGCTTTCTTTTTTACTTTTTTTTTTAATATTTTATGTACTTGAGGGACAGAATAAGTGAGAGAGCAGGAATGGGGGGATGGACTGAGAGAAAGGGAGAGGCAGCAAGGAGCCCACAGTGGGGCTGGGATCATGACCCGAGCTGAAAGCAGATCTTAACCAACTGAGTCACCAGGCGCCCTTATTCTCTTTCCAAATAATAGAAATAACACTTGAAATACCTTGAACTTCCCTTCATCACTGATCTCCCCAGTCCCTCCATCCTCCCCAGAGATAGCCATTATTAACAGATGGAGACCTTTGGGGCCTTTTTTTTTTTTTTTTTTTTTTTTTTTTTTACAGAAACACATATATGTACACGTACACATTTATAGTTTGGATAGGGTTTCTTTTTAAGAATTTTTAAAAATTTTTTATTTATTTATTTGGCAGAGAGAGAGAAAGAAAACACAAGTAGGGAGTGACAGGCAGAGGGAGAAGGAGAAGCTCTCCCCACTGAGCGGAGAGCCCAGCATGGGGCATCTGATCACAGAACCCTGGGATCATGACTTGAGCCCAAGGCAGATGCTTAACTGAATGAGCCACCCAGGTGCCAACCCCCTTTTTTAAGATTTTATTTTTAAGTAATCTCTACACCCATTGTGAGGCTCGAACTCACAACCCTGATATTAAGAGTCACATGCTAGGGGCACCTGGGTGGCTCAGTGGGTTAAAGCCTCTGCCTTCAGCTCAGGTCATGAACACAGGATCCTGGGATCGAGCCCCGCATCGGGCTCTCTGCTCAGCAGGGAGCCTGCTTCCCTTCCTCTCTCTCTGCCTGCCTCTCTGCCTACTTGTGATTTCTGTCAAATAAATAAATACTATAAAAAAAAAAAGTCTCATGCTCTACTAAGCCAGCCAGGTACCCCTGGTTTTTTATTTTTAAAGCTATAAACTAAATGTTTTTGTGCCCCCCCCCCCCCCGCAATTCATATGTTGAAACCTAATCCTCAGCGTGATGGCATTTAGAGGTTTGGTCTTCAGAAGGTGTTTAGGTCCTGAAGGGTGGGGCCCTCATGAGTGGGATTAGCGCCCTTACAACAGACACCCTGGAGAACGCCCTTAACCCTTCCTCCACGGGAGGACAAATGCAAAATGCAGCAAAAATGCAGCCCTCTATGAACCAGGAAGCAGGCCCTTACCAGACGTGGAATTGGCAGGGGCCTAGATCTTGGGCTCCACAGCCTCCAGAACTGTGAGAAATACATTTCTATTTTTGTAAACCACCCAGTCTGGGACATTCTGTCCCAGCAGCCTGAATGGATAAGACATTCGTAGAATGGGTCATAGCATATGAGATATACTGCAACGTGTGTCTCCTACTGGCCAATAGATCTTTGTCAGTATACCACATTGCCTTCTTTCTCTTCTAATAGCTCGGTCATACTCCATAGTTTGTTTCAATATTCTTATATTGATGGACATTTAAGCACTTAACAATTTTTTTTGATATTTCATATAATGCTGAAATTAACACTGTTGCACCTATATTTTGATAATATTAGAATTTCTGTACCAGATTCTGAGCAGTGGAAATGGTATGGTGAGTCAAACTATACATGCATATAACATTTTTTATAAAATTTAAATTCCAGTTAGTTACCCTAAAGTGTAATATTAGTTTCTGGTGTACACTCTAGTGATTCAACACTTCCATACAACACGTGGTGCTTATCACAAGTCCACTCCTGAATCCCCATCTTCTGTTTTGCCCATTCCCCCGACCCACCTCCCCTCTGGGAACCAGCAGTTTGTTCTCTATAGCTAAGAGTCTGTTTCTCGGTTTGTCTCTCTCTCTTTCTTTTTTCCTTTGCTCATTTTTTTTCTTATATCCCACGTATGAGTGAAGCCGTATGTTATTTGTCTTTCTTTGACTTATTTCACTTAGCATAATACAATCTATCTCCATCCACCTCATTGCAAATGGCAAGATTTAATTCTTTTTTCTGGCTGTATAATACTCCACTGAATGCACACATCCCTTCTTCTTTATCCATTCATCTGTCCATGGACGCTTGGGCGGCTGCCTTGATTTGCTGCTATAAAAGGAGGAGTGCATGTGTCACTTTGAATTAGTGTTTTTGTATTTCACAGGTGATACCCAGGAGTGCAGTTACTGGATTGCAGGGTAGTTCTACTTTTAACTTTGAGGAAACTCCATACTGTCTTCCACAGTGTCTACAGCAGCTCAATGCATACAAAATTTTATTAGACATTGCCATATTGCCCTCTCAAAATACGTTACCAATTTACAAAGTGTACATTGTTTAACTAAGGGATAGGCATGTGCATTTTCTTGCACTGGACTTTGTCCTATTTAATTTAATTTAATTTAATTTAAACCATCTTGATGTGTGAAAAATTATATGTCATTGTCATTTTAATTTGCATTTCCCTGTAATACAGAATACCTTTTCATGTTTGTTGACCACTTGTGTTTTTTCTTCTGTGAATTGTTTGTTGGTATTCTATGCTCATTTTTCGACTAGATGCTTCTATGTTTAAAAAAATTTTTTGTAAGAATTCCTTTTATACTTTGGAAATTAATCCCTCATCTATAATACATGCTGAAAATATTTGGCCTAGTTTATTGTATGATTAATTTCACTTACAGTGTTTTTCATCTTTTATAAAAGTTTTTAGAGGTATCTGGGTGGCTCAGTCATTTAAGTGTCTGCCCTCAGCTCAGATCATGATCCCAGGGTCCTGGGATTGAGGCCCAGGTTGGGCTCCCTGCTCAGTGGGGAGTCTGTTTCTCCCCCTCTCTCTGCCACTTCCCTGGCTGATGCTCTCTCTCTCAAATAAGTGAAATCTTTAAAATGGGCAAATAAATACATAAATAAAGTTCTTGTCACTAATTCCAACACTTGGGTTCTTTAAAAAAAAAGTAAATCAATAAATTAATAATGTTTTAAAATATTAAGCAGTAAAATTTGTCCATTTTGTTCTTATGATTTTTGGGCTCACAGAGTCATTTTCCATAGCAAAGCCTGCATTTTTTAGAATACTTTAAAATTTGATTTTCTGTTTATTTTTTCTAAATCCATTTCCAACTTGTTTTTTTAGTGTGTTGTGTGATAGGAAACAGATTGCTTAGCAGTTCAAAAATCATAATTAGTGATGATCTGGGTCATAGTGAAATGATATTACATTAATATCCTCCCAGGCTAAGAAAGCAGAGAAAAGAGAAACCATTTGGGAAAGAAAGACTTCCACATAACCTGCTTAAGGAATGCAATTCTTCAGTTCATTAGACAATTCACTTAGGCAGAATGATGCATTGCCCTACCAGATTAATGAGGCTTTGCTATAACTTCCCTAGCGAGGCAACACATTCATCAGGTCACCAAGTAAATCTCAAATTAATTCAAATGACATTTATCAAACCCAAAACACAGGGAAATCCATTTAAGGAAAGATAAGAAAGATGAAAAAGTAGAAAACTCCAAAGTCTATAGGGCACAAATTACCGGATTCGAGATAGTGTGTTCCGGAGTCCAACGACATAGAAGAGAATGTTGGCATCAGTGTTGCTGTAGATGCTGTTGATGGCAGCCATGGTGGCACCCATTCTCCCTGCCGCGGCACAAATCACCACAGGAATCTCCTCCTCCATTTCCTCAGGAGGCTCAGAGTCATCATCTGGACACATCAAAATCAGTGCCTTAGAACATGAAGGAATTTCAAAGTAGGGCCAGTTTAAATTGTGTTCCACACTCCTGGCGGAAGACAGCATAGAGTGGAAGAGACTGCCAACTGTTCTCCAACACCCAGTCTCCTCTTCTCTTAGAACGACAGAATTTTACCTGGCACATTGCCAACCACAAAGGATCTGTTTCTCAGATTCCCTTGCAAGTCTGTGTGATCAAGTTCAGACCAACAGCAGGTTAGTGCAGGTGTGTGGGCGACTACTGGGTTTGCCTTTGAAAGAAATGTGCTGGCCTCCCCTCTTCTCTTTCCCCTTCCCATTGTCTGGAATGGGGATATGATGACAGGACTTCGGGCAGCCATCTTGGACCACCAGATGGAAGCTACCTATGGAGGACACCAAAACCCTAAGAGAGAAGGAATCTTGATCGGGGTCACTATGGAACAGACACATCACACTTTCACCTGAGAGCAAATAAACTTCTGTTTTGCTTCAGGCACTATTATTTTGGAGCTCTCTGACAGAAGCCAATCAGATAGCCTAACACAGACACACAGTTGAAAAACACATGAAGAAATGAAAGCCTCCTTTGACTCAACAGTTCCTCAGCTCCTCACCTTTTTTCTAAATTGGAATATTTACCCTGCCTGTGCTGCTATAAAATCTACTGCTTGTGATCTTCCTTCCCTTATCCACCCTCTAGTCAAGTGTCTCAAAAGTTGATGGCAAGAGAAAGGCAGTAAATGAAAGAGCATGACTAATGGACAAGATGAACAATTGTTCTTTTGAGCTGTGGCTGTGATATAAAACACTGGTATTGTAACATCACATTTTGGCACCACAGTGCAATTTTCTAGGATGAAGGGATGAAGGATAATCATTATCCTTATGTAGAGTATCCATTATCTGGTGCCCTTCTGGGTTTTACTTAAAGTTCACTCTCTGTTCACAGATACTTTTTGCAAAATACCACTCAGAAGCAGGGTAGTCTAGCTGGTGTTTAATCCAACAAATATATAGTAAACTAACTACCAGAACCTGTGCTTTGTATAACTTAAGGAACATTGAAGAGTCTGCCTGTTCCCTTCCCACATCTCTTCCACAAGCAGGCTACTACATCGGACATGTCCACCATGAGAATAAGTCTGTTTTCACAGTATCTTTACTGATGTGAGAGAATGCTCATAATACAATGTTAAGAGGGAAAAGAATACAAAACTCTCTCTAGTATTCGGCGCACAAAATTACCACAGGAATCTCCTCTAGTGTTTGATCCCGATGTGATATACAGACATATATATTTTCAAATGGATCTACATCTGTTTATGGAATGATGAGTGATTTCAATTTCCTTATTTGCATCTCTCATGTTTTCCAAATTCTCTAAAGTAACCATGGTTACTTTCATAAACAACAACAAAAATATTTCTTAAGGGATTATTCCTTTTAGACTCAACTGTCACCTTGGCGAGGTTTCCCAGTCATGTGGCAAGTCCACCTGCTGGCAGTGAAGTGAACTGCCCCACACGCAAATCCAACCGTTTGTTCCCTGCTTCCCAGCCTCCAGTGGTTTCCATAAGGTAAAGCCACCTTTCCTTTGCCTGGCGCACAGGGTACCTCGTGATCCAGCCCCTGCTCACTTCCCTAGCTTGGACTATTCCAGCAAAACCAAACTCCCTGTGGTCCCTGGAACACTGCACCAGGCAGGCTGTACTTTTCCGCAGTGCCTTTGCACACACTGTTCCTGATGCCTGGAACTCTCCTTTCATCCTTTCCTGCATGGCTAGCTCTGATACCATCAGTCCAGATCAGACCCTCTGAGAAGCCTTAACAGCTTCTTAAACAAATTAGCTCACCCCCTGTCTGTGCTCACTTTGGCTTTGTTTGTGGCTGGACTTAGTAGCTGCATAGCTACATTGCAATGTTTTTGGTTGCATGTCTTTCCTTTCCCATTACACCGGGAGCTCCGTGAGGGCTGGGATGGTATCTTGGTCATCTCTGTCTGTTCACTTGCAGCTAGCACAGTGCCTGGAACACGGTAGATTCTCAATCTGTTTTGGAGGGATCATGAATGGATGGCTGAATTTATTAAATCCTCTCTTTGAGCACTCACCCCACTGCACACAAAACATCTATTCATGTGTCTGTCTCCCCTGCTAGACTGTGAGCTCATTATATTATCCCCGCGGAGTCTGGCACCTAGGAAGCACTTAATAAAAGTTTGCTGGGTTTCACTGCATTGATGTGCAGCTCTTACAGAACAAGGTTTTGGAGGAATGATTCCTGAACTACTTCTAGGCGCAAAGAGAGAGAGAAGGGCTGGAAAGCTGGGGCAGAGCCAGGCTGAATTAGGTGACAGAATAAGGGAGGAAGAAGGTGTCCCCAGAAAAAAAGGGCCACCCCAAGAGGTCAAACACCAAGTTTACAGCCCTGCTGCAGACACGTCACACTGCCACACTTCTCAGGATCCTCTGCCAATCAGAGGAGCTGGAAGCTAACCTAAGCCAAAAACACTGCTCTCTGCCAAGAAGTCTTCCCTGGACAGAATATGGATGAAGGCTCACTAGAGAAAGAGGGGGAAGATTTATCAACGGTAAATTCTTCACTCATGTGTCATCATTACGGCTCCTTGGGGAACCATCTACTGTATTTGGATCTGTTGTGCCAGGGGGCACCTAAACCAGTCCACCAAAAGATTTAGCTGCTTGGTGCCCATAAAATCTCTAGAAAACACTGTACCAATGGCGATGTGGACTAGAAATGTATTACATTGGACTAGTCTGCTCTCACAGCCTCTCTTATCGGACCATGCCCATTTCTAGAAAAAGTGAAATGTCTGCTCTCCCAACGCCAAGTCTCTGAATCCCATTTCAAATTAGGGTCTTTTTAGCCAAGCATGTAAACTTGCCTCACCTCAGATGGGCCAGGTGTGAATCACCAGCTAAATTATTAGAAGATTACATCAAATGTCATTATCAGGAGAAGACACAAAAAGGCACCATGCTTTTCTTCCGCATGTGACCTGACAGGGCTTCTAGACATTATCTCATAACACTAGTTCTTTGAATTATTGTCTTTGAAAATAGAAAAGTTAATATGGAGTAGGTGGAGCACAGAGGAGTTTTACTGAGTCTGTATTATAGAATGGTAGAGAAAAGTCATTACACATTTCTCACAGCCCATATACAACACCAGGAGTGAACCTTAATGGTATAAACTGTGGATAGTCGGTGTTAATTACATGCCCGTGAAGGTTCGTCAGTCGTCACTAATGTACCATCTGGCAGGGGATATTAATAATGGGGGAAGCTCTGTGTGTGTGTGTGTGTGTGTGTGTGTGTGTGTGTATGTGTCTGTGTGTGTAGGGGCAGGAGTTATATGGGAAATCCCTGTACCTTCCACTCAATTTACCTATGAACATAAAACTGCTCTTATTTAAAAAAATAAAGTCTGTTTTAAAAACGATTTTTTACATTTATTTATTTATTTAATAAAGAGAGAATTTATTTATTTATTTATTTAAGAAATAAATAAATATTTATTTATTTATTTTTAATTTTAATAATTATTATTTTTAATTTTAATTATTATTAAAATTTATTTAATTATTATTTAAATAAAAATTAATTTAAATAAAAATAAATAAATAAATAAAAATTAATTTAATTATTATTTTTAATTTTAATAATTATTTATTTATTTATTTATTTAAGAAAGAGAGAGCACAACAGGGGGAGCAGTAGAGGGAGAAGGAGAGACAGACTCGCCACTGAGTAGGGAGTCCAATGCGGGACTCGATCCTGGGACTCTGGGATCATGACCTGAGCTGAAGGCTGATGCTTAACTGACAATATATAAAGCCTATTAAAAATACTAATATGCACTTCCTGAAAAAAATTCCAGGGGCACCTGGGTGGCTCAGTCAGTTAAGAATCTGTCTTCAGGGGGTGCCTGGGTGGCTCAGTGGGTTAAAGCCTCTGCCTTCGGCTCAGGTCATGATCCCAGGGTCCTGGAATCGAGCCCCACATCGGGCTCTATGCTCAGCAGGGAGCCTGCTTCTCTTCCTCTCTCTCTGCCTGCCTCTCTGCCTACTTGTGATCTCTGTCTGTCAAATAAATAAATAAATAAATCTTTAAAAAAAAAAAAAAAGAATCTGCCTTCAGCTCAGGTCATGATCCTGGAGTCCCAGGATTGAGCCCTGCATGGGGCTCCTGGTTCAGCAGGGAGTCTGCTTCTCCCCTTGCCCTTCACCCCACTCATGTTCTCTCTCTCTCTCTCTCTCTCTCTCTCCTTCTCGGTCTCTCTTTCTCACATAAGTAAATAAAAAATCTTAAAAAAAAAAAAATTCCAGCCCCCAATTCCAATAAACCATGATGATTTTCTTCAGACCTCTCCTCTCCCATTCCAAAGTTTGATCTCTGCTACGAGTATAGTGTGTGCCTCTCAAATCCTTCTTCACATCATTCCAAAAGGAAATAGACCACTTACATGTATTATTTTAAAACCAAAATGAAATCATCCTCTTCACGGTTTTCTGCAACTTGGCTTTTTTTACTTAACAGAGTACAGACGTCTTTCCATGTCAACACTATATTCTTTTGAATGGTAGTCCATAACACTGATTCTTTTTTAACACCGCATGGGATAAAAATGTGACACTGGACCCATTCATGTGCTCCAAATACTTTGTTGTTTTAACAGCTGTTACAAAAGCTATTCATTCTTCTCTGTGGAGAAAGGAGCTTGCAATGGGATTCAACGGGCCAAATGTGTTGGTTTGTGGGCAGGGAGTGAAGGGTGAGGAGGAAAGAACTTGAAGTTCGACAACTTTGACCTTGTATGGCTTCCTTTCTCAACTGAGGCATAATTTATCATTATGGGCTGAATTGCATAAATTCATATATTGAAGCCCTAACCCCTAGTAACTCAGAATGTGACTACATTTGAAGACAGATCTTTTAAAGTGCAGTTAAATGAAAAATGAAGCCATTAGGGCGGGGCCTTAATCCAGTATGACGGGTGTCCTTATAAGAAAGAGGCAGGGACACCAGAGATGTAAACACTCAGAAAAGGTCATGTGAAGGCACGGGGAGAACTGTGAGCCTAGAAGAGAAGTCTCGGCAGAAGCCAACACTGCCAGCATCTGGGTGTTGGAATTTCAGCCTCAAGAACTGTGAGAAAATAAATTGCTTTTCTTTAGGCCACCTAGTCTGTGGTATTTTGTTAAGGCAGCCCAGGCTGACTAACACAGATTTCTTAAAATGTGGACATCTTGGAATTTTCTTCAAATTTCCTACTGTAGGCATACAGTTCCATGACTTTTAGTAAATTGAGAGAGTTGCACAACCATTGACACCACAGTCCCGATTAGAACATTTCCACCTCCCTGAAAAGTTCCCTTAAACTGGGTTGCAGTCAATCCACTTCCACTTCCAGCCCCAGGCAACCATGGCTGTCTTTTCTCTGTATATTTACCTTTTCTAGAAGCTTCTATACATGGAATTGTATAATATGTGGGCTTTCAGGTCTGACTTCTTTCATGTAGCATCATCTCTGTGAGATTTATCCACAGGGGAGCACGTATTACTGTGTTCCTTTTTATTGTTAAAAAGGACTTCATTGTATCAATATACTACATTTTATCTAATCGTTAGTTGAGTCACATGGTGGGTTGTTTCCAGTGTGGCTACAAAGGATAACTCCCTAGAAACACTTGTATACATGTCGATATGTGGAATCAGTCTCTTTCCAGATGTTCCTCATGTTCATTTAGACCAGATTACATATTCTTTAAAGATTTTATATATTTATTTGAGAGAGAGAGAGCAAGTAAGAGAGAACATGAGAGAGGCAAAGGTCAAAGAGAGAAGCAGACTCCCCGCAGAGCTGGGAGCCTGATGCCGGACTCAAATCCAGGACTCTGGAATCATGACCTGAGCCAAAGGCAACTGCCTAACTAACTGAGCCACCCAGGCGCCCCAAGATTACACATTTTAACTGTTTAGTTTTTGTTTCTTTGTTTGTGAGAAAGAGTGCATGAGAGAGAGCATGAGCAAGGGAAAGGGGCAGAGGGAGAGGAAGAAGCAGACTCCCCGCTGAGCAGGGAGTCCTATGTGGGGCTCCATCCCAGGACCCTGAGATCATACTCTGAGCTGAAGTCAGATGTTCAACTGACTGAGCCACCCAGGTACCCCTTAACTTTTTTTAATGCATTGTTTATATTAAGATAAGTCAATTTTATGAAAACACAGACATTGTTTTTTTCATTGTATGTTCAGTGCCTAAGCTGGCTTAAGAAAAAAGTGAGAGATGAATGTAATTCATCATGTAAAATATTAATTGTATTTGGTTTTGGTTGATACAGAAACCGGCAATATTTTTGTCTTTTGCATTTTCCATAAATGTATTTGTTTGATCAATATAAAAATTAAATTATCTAAAAATAAGTGCATCTGGCTGGCTTATTTGCAGGAGTGTAAGACTCTTGATCTCAGGGTTGTGAGTTTGAGTTCCACAGTGGGTGTAAAGATTATTTAAAAATAAAATCTTTAGGGCGCCTGGGTGGCTCAGTGGGTTAAGCCGCTGCCTTCGGCTCAGGTCATGATCTCAGGGTCCTGGGATCGAGTCCCGCATCGGGCTCTCTGCTCAGCAGGAAGCCTGCTTCCCTCTCTCTCTCTGCCTGCCTCTCTGCCTACTTGTGATCTCTCTCTGTCAAATAAATAAATAAAATCTTTAAAAAAAAATAAAAAAATAAAAATAAAATCTTTATAAGTAATATAACATAACATAACATAACATACATGCTATCAGTGCTTCTGAATTTTTGTGTGGGTTGATTTTGTTTGTTCAGAGGTTGTGAAAGTGCCATTTCAAGCAATTCACCCCTTAGGAGGGAAACCGGGCTTCTTGGCACAGCTGGAAGAGGATATAGGGTCAATACAGGATCTTTTTTAAGTTGAAAATTCTGAGGCTATTGGGGTGCTGATGGGAATGAACCAGTGGGGAGAAGAGAGAGAAGGCAATTTTCATAATCAAAATTATTGAAGACTCAATGGACAGAGGTAAAGCAAGCTACCCAAAGTGAAGTCAGATGTTCAACTGACTGAACCACCCAGGTACAGTGTCACTGGGAGTTTATTAGAAATGCAAATTCTCGGGCCTTACTCCAAATTCAAATTTTCTAATTTTGATTCTACTAATTCAAAATTTCTCAGGGTGGGTCCAAGTATTGTCTTTTAACAAACCCTAATTGTGATTCTTATATGTGCTAACGGTTGAGTAGCATTGATCGTTCTAGAACATCTCTGAATACTTGGCCTTGGGTGGCTATTCTACAAGCAGGTCCTTGAGATCTGACCAGATTGTGGCTTGTCTCTGAATCCAGCTACTGAAAGGAATCAAAGGAACACATTTAAACCTCAGTCCTAGGTATCCCATCTTGACGGATTACATGCTTGTTTATCTGCTTTGTTCCTTTTTTAAAAATTCTTTTTATTGTAGTAAAAAACACATAAAAGTTATCATCTTCACCATTTTTAAACGCACAGTTCAGTGTATTAAATACATTCACACAGTTCTACAAATCTCGCCACCGTCCATCCCCGTAACTCTTCTAAAACAAGAGTTTTATAAACTCGTCTTATAAAACTACCACTTTGGGGCACCTGGGTGGCTCAGTGGATTAAAGCCTCTGCCTTCGGCTCAGGTCATGATCCCAGGGTCCTGGTATCAAGCCCCGCATTGAGATCTCTGCTCTGCGGGGAGCCTGTTTCCTCTACTCTCTCTCTGCCTGCCTCTCTGCCTACTTGTGATCTCTGTCTGTCAAATAAATAAATAAAATCTTAAAAAAAAACAACAAACTACCACTTATACCCATTAAGCAAGAACTCCTTATCTGCACCCACCCCCAGCCCAGTCCTTGGCAACCACCATTATACTTTCTGTCTGGATAATTTTGACTGTCTAAGTACCTCATATAAGAAGAATCACACAGTATTTGTCTTTTTGTGACTGGCTTATTTCCTTTAGCATACCTGTTTCATTCCTGAGCACAGTCCCCTTATGAACTTTCTTATACAGGATCCCACAGAGGGTCACAATCAGAAGGAACAGCAACACCTGATTAACTGAAATAAAAACAGAAACACATTCGAGTGTAACCTTTCGAGCTGAAATCTGGGGGAAGTTTAGAATAGTCATAGGAGCAGATGCCTTCCCTGACATGCATAGCAGTGGTGGTCTGGGACACTTCTTTAAGCAGATGGCACGTGCAGCAGAGGTTAACCTGGGATGTTGTTGATGCTCAAGGATATGGAGATGTAGTTTAAGAAGGATCCAGGGTTACCCCTAGGCAGTCTGATGGCAGAGGCTACAGCCTTAATGCCTATATGATGCTGCCTCTGGAGCCACTTTCTGTGCGTGAACACTTCATTTCGATTGATAGCTCACATTTATATAATGCTTATGATGATCCAGTACTTCTAAGAAAACATGTTCTCAGCTATTATAAGTCAGCTGCTTCTCAGTTAATTCAACCACTGGTCAAGGATGACGTACAGAAAATTCTTTCCATGAGTGAGAAGCCGGAAGACCCAATTATCTCTTCCAGTTGTAAGCATTCAGGACCATCTGTTCCAGAACAGTGATGCTTTCCCTTGGGATCTACTGAGAAGCAGAGTGATACAGGACAGTGTTTTCCTAATATGAAGCACAAGCCACTGATTGTACATGAGATGCTTATAGGAGGTCCTTGATTGTGGCATTGAGTAATATTAAATCACGGTGTGAGAAATCAGTTTCATTCTATTTTTTTTTAAACTTTTTAAAAATTTATTTTTATTATTTTTAAAAATTTTACTTATTTGACAGACAGAAATCACAAGTAGGCAGAGAGGCAGGCACAGAGAGAGGGGGAGGCGGGCTCCCGCCGAGCAGAGAGCCCGATGTGGGGCTCGATCCCAGGACCCTGGGATCATGACCTGAGCCGAAGGCAGAGGCTTTAACCCACTGAGCCACCCAGGCGCCCCTGAGAAATCAGTTTCATTTCAGCTGCAGGCAGGCAACAAAAGCTACCCAGAATTGAATAACATTGTTCTAATCATATGTATTTGTTTAATCACCTTGTTTTTATGATAGGAAATAGCTTATTCTATTTATAGTAAGAGTATACACTTTCTATGATAAAGTACACATAATTCTTTAAGTGAGTCAACTTAAAGGAAACGGTTAAGTCATGCATAAGACAGAAGAAACACAGATGATGAAAAGTTGAGAAGGTGTTCACTGGTCTACATGGGACATAAGTACTTGAAGTTTGGAAAGTGTTGGTAGGAGAGGAAAGGGCTAGGATTTCAAGTGAGATTCAAATATTGATTCTATCACCTCTTGGCTGTGTGGCTTTGGGCAGGTTACTTAACCTCTTTGAGCCTCAGTTTGCTCATCTGCTCCATGAAGACTGTGATTGTAATATTTATCCTAGTCTCACGTGAGTGTTTGGAGAGTTAACAGAGGCAATGTGGGCCTGTAAACTGTTACAATTGTTCTGCATTCTCATTTCCTGCCATTGTGCACAGGTGTTTACATTTATTGGCCTCATACTGACCTGTTTTCTGGCTCCTAGACCTTTGTCTTCGCACTGGTAAAAGGAAGGAGTCAGTCTTCACGGATGTCTTCCAGAACTATATTCCAAACTCAATGATTCTATTGTGCTAACATCCAGCTCCCCTCTGACTCTCAGATTCATCCAGAGACAACGGGGTAATAGACTCAATTTAAAACCGAACTATAGAGGGGACTTCTGGGTGGCTCTGTGGGTTGGACCCTCTGCCTTTGGCTCGGATCGTGATCCCAGAGTCCTGGGATCCAGCCCCACGTTGGGCTTTCTGCTCAGCGGGGAGCCTGCTTTCCTTCCTCTCTCTGCCTGCCTCTCTGCCTGCTTGTGCTCTCTGTCTGTCAAATAAATAAATAATCTTTTAAAAAAAAAGGAGCTATAGGGAAATAGAAGGTAAGGAACAAAGTCCTATAGTTTATTTATATGTCTGATTAACATGTACCTGCCACAGCCAGTTTAGGCAAGCAACTCAATGTCTACCACCACCTCTTTTTTTTTTTTTTTTTTTAGTTTAAGTATGTCTTATGCAATATTTGGGACATACTTATACTAAAATATCATTCATAGTCAATCTGAAATTCATATCTAACTGGATATCTTGTCTTTTCATCTGCTGCATCAGGCAACTCTACCCTGAGGCTAACAGCAATGCAATTAGATTACTATGTTTCCCTCCCAGGTTTACAAACTGCTAGATCCAAAATCAAGGGCAAATCCAGGTTCTGATGGGGCTTGAACATTATATAATTTAAGATTATTCTTTAAGACTAAGAACACGAGGGCAGCCCTCTCGAGTCCCCTCTCTTTGGGAGCTTTTCACTATCGCTCAATAAACTTTGTTTTGCTGCCCACCATAAAAAAATAAAAATAAAAAACAATAATAATAAAAAGAACAGGAACATAAAATTACAACTGCTAAATTAAATAAGAACACAAATATTTATTTAAAATGAGAAAATAAATTATATTTACAAGTTTATAGAAATGTATGACCCCTCTCTGGATAAATCCACCTCTGAATAAAATATTTAACAGCTTTCCACAGGCATCATCCTGAAATGATGACTCCAAGAATTGCCTATGGGAAAACTGTCCATAAAAATCAAAGGATTTTTTTTTTAAAAAGCCAAGTAGCATCAAAACATTCCTTTAAAATACATATTTTTAATAATTATGACTGTCAAAAGCCATAATCTTACTTTTTCGTAACAAAGCCATGTGTGTTCAATGCAGACAAAAGCTGTGACCTGTGGATTGAAGAACAAAAATTTATTTAAAACAGAATCAACCCAAAAGTCATTTTAAGACTTTAAGACTTTTTAAGACATTTTAAGACATTTAAGACATTTTAATACTTTTAAGTCATTAAGAACCATATCTTTGATGGTCTGATATGTGGCAAACTGTGGACTCATTCTTCATTATTCTGAATCTAGAACTTTGGAAATAAATATTTCTCGGTTGTATAGTTCCCCTCTTCCGATTAATTTCTCCAGCTGTGCAAACAGTCCAAAGGGCCTCCAAGGGGTAATCTTTTGTCTTCAGGGTCCTTTGGTTTGTTTGTTTGTTTGTTTGTTTTTTACCTTCTCCAAAAAGAGCCCTGTCAACTCTCTGGGTTAGCAAATCAGATGGTGCTAACTGAAGAAATGTCACACAAGAACATCTGCTTGATCCAAAATATCAATCCCATGCATATTTTCTGCCATCGTAACTGCATCCCTTTGACAAGGAAATTTTTACATCCCCAGGGACCCCTCGTGGAAACAGAACTATATCTTACATGAAATTCAATCATCATTCCATGAGTATTTACTGAGATCCTACTAAAAGCCCAGCACTGTGCTATGTTCTAGGGATGCACCAATGAACAAATCAGTCCCAGTCCCTATCATCATGGCGCTTTCAATTCCGTGGGGAAAACAGATATTAAAAAGTAATAGATACAATAATTAGATTATGGTAAGAGATAAGAAGGAAACAACAGAGGTCCTGGGATAAAGATAAACAGAGCTGGGGAGCATTTCATGAAGAGAAATCAGGGAAAAAAATCTCATTGATGAGATGGAATTTGGTCAGAAGGAAGAGCAGGAGCCAGAAAGGAGAATATAGAAGGAAAGAGCCAAGTGCAAAGCAAAGGAAACAGCAGGCACAAAGGTCCTGCAGCCAACAAGAGCTCTGAGTATTCTAAGCACTGCACAAAGTTCAATGTGACTGGAATGGATTGGGCTAAAGAAGAGGCTGGTCAGATGAGACCGGAGACAAACTGTTCTGTCTGTAAAGGAGTTTTGATTTTATCTCAAATGCATGCAACTCCCTCCACCAGCGTTTATCTTCACTAAAGTCTACAAACCAAATGTCTTCAAACATTCTTACAGAAATTCTGATGGTAAAGGAGAGTGAACACTCAAACTCATCCACAATGGGCTCTAAAATACAAGTTTCTTGTGTTACCTTCAGATTCCTGCAAACTATACAAGAATGAGGAAAAATAATGACTCCTATCATTGCTAGCAGAGGTCCCCTCAGAGAGAAAACTCTTTGTTATCATGAAGTCAAAGTCTTCCATGCATGGATGGGGTGGGCAGGGATGAGAGCAAGAACATGTTAAATGGGTCCACATAAATGATGATCTGGAATCCTGGGGTTGGCAGCAGCACAAGAACAGTATGTGTGGAGGAGAAAGACCCCCTTGCCGGAGCTGCCACTTGCTCAGGAGAAGTTCTTTCCTTATGATAATGGCACCAGGACTTTTCAAGAACTGGGAGGCCCAATGTTCAGTCCACAGTCTTCTGCCATGTTCTGTACCTTCTAATCCCCACCCTACTGTTTGGGGGAAATCAAGGAAAGAGGGTCCTTGTTGGACATGGAGACTAGGGGAGAGATGTAACCAAGACCAAGTTCTGTGGGCACTTTCAAAGTAAGGCAATATAAGCCATCAGGAAGTTGCGGGAATTTTGGAGGGGCTATTGGGTGGGGAAATATGAGTCCGTTTTACTTGAATCTCCAAATCCATGGCTGCTGGAAGAAATCTTAACCTTTTTTGAGACATTAGTCTCAAAAGTCTGCTGACGACCATAGACCTCTTTCTAGAATAATATTCTGTAAAGCTTAAAAAATATATTGTATTACAAAGAAAACCAATTACAGAATTTTAAAGGACAGGAAGTCATCAGCACATTGGGGAAAAAAACCCAAATTTGTGACATAATACATATATTTCTTTATTAAGCAACAATCATTAGCTAGGGTAATTAGTTACTGTCAGTTGAGGTAGTGGTGAGATTTAAAAATGTGTGAGTTACCTGAACAACTGTAATGGGATATGAAAATACCTGATTTCTACCGGAGATGATGGCACAGATACACAGGAACTTCTGTGATTTATCACCTACATTCACAATTGAAGGAAACCCTCAGTTCCGCTTAGAGGCTAGTGAAAGCGAAGATGTTTTTAGGTATGCCTAAGTGACTCAGTCAGTTAAGCAAACGGCTCAGGTCATGATCTCAGGGTTGTGGGCTTCCCCCTTAGTGGGGAGTCTGCTTGAGATTCTCTCTCCCTCTGCCTCTCTCCGCCACCTCTCCACCCCTGTCCCAGCTGCCACCCTCACCCCTCACCCCTACCTTGCGCATGCAGGAGCACTCTCTCTCTTCCTCTGCAATATATATATATATATATATATATATATTTTTTTTTTTTTTCCCTTAGTACATGAAATCCTGTGAAATGTATCCATGGACACTTTGGCGGTCTATGTACCCCAAGTTAAAGGTTAGACCCCCTGGGCTAGGTAGACCCAACTGCCATCTGGTCAAAACAATGTTTTCACTGTTTGAACATCTAGAAAAACTGCTGCTCTGGGAAGATTTGCTAGATTTGACCTGAGGGTTTTCATAGGCTCCAGTTCACGACGTGACTCTCCAGGTGACAGACAGGGTGAGACCCCAGTCCTAGGCCAAACATCAGAGAGGGGCAGGCTGACTTCCAGGGGGACTGCCAGAGAGAGGAGTGCGAATGGAAAAGAAAGCCCTCCAAGGAAGGCTGGAGGGATGCCAGAGACAGACCTGGGATAAGATTTCCTCTTTTGCACTGCTGTACCCATGAAAGGTCATGAAAATGCCCACGTTTGCAACTTCATGTAGACTGATGGTGAAAAGTCCTCTGCCTCTATGTTGAAGATTACAGAAGATCAGGGAGGGGCCAGGATACAAAACAGAGGGACACTTTCACTTGATATTCCCACAGGACTTATACTGCACTTATATCATAACCAACACGGCACTCGGCCCCGAATAATTAAAATGGCCCCAGGTATGAACGGTTGCAACAGACCCAGCCGATAGGTTCTAATAAATAGAAGACTTGGCACCTGCAGAATGTTGAATCATGGGGATGTATTTTCTATTCAAAAAGATAGTTACACACAGGAGAGTCTAAGCACACGCGCACGCACACGCGCACATACGCACACACACACAGATGCTACCAGGCCAAATTTTTTTTTTCTTAAAGATTTTATTTCTTTATCTGACAGAGAGAGAGAGAGAAATCACGAGTAGGCAGAGAGACAGAGGTGGGGGTGTGGGAAACAGGCTCCCTGCTGAGCAGAGAGCCCAATGCGGGACTCCATCCCAGGACCCTGGGATCTTGACCTGAGCTGAAGGCAGAGGCTTAACCCACTGAGCCACCCAGGTGCCCCCTACCAGGCCAAATTTTTACACAGACTCCTTGGTTTTGCAAAATACAAATTCAAGGCAAAGTCTAAGAGGCCTATCAACTAGATATATTCCAGGAACAACATCTTTTAACAGGAGAGGCCCAACTGCTTCCTCAGAGAATAAAGAACTGGCCTACGAGAACAATTTTTCTGCCAAGACTTTTGACACATGTTAACAAGGTGATTTCTTTGTGGTCTTCTGGATTTCCATAAATTTCATATTGCCACCTTCCGTAATGAGAAAGAAGCCTTCACCCAGAGAAACGCAAATTGTATTTTAGTATACGTGGTGTTTTGTTTTTTTTAAATAGGCTTCCTTTCTGTGATACAAGTCATTTATTAAAAACATAGTATCAGCTTCGAAATTTGACTTGTTGGATTTTAAATATTTAAATATTTACACATAGTAGAATTCACTTTTTTGGTTATATCATTCTATATATTTTAACACATGCATAAATTCTTCTACTAAGAATTTATTGTATCTTGTACTAATTGTACTAAAAATTTATTGTATCTTGGACCAATTCTTGTACAACAAATGGAATAGATAACAAGTCCAACACCTCCAAAGAATTCTCTTGTGCTACCTTTTTGCAGGTAGACCCTGCCCAACATCTAGCCCCTCGAAAACACCGATCTGTTCCCTGTTCCTGTAGTTTTGCCATCTCCAGAGTGCTATATAAATGGGATCGTGCAGTACACAATCTTTGGAGACTCTCTTCTTTCACTTAGTGTGATGTATTTGGGATTCATACTTGCTGTTGAGTGTGTCAATAGTTTCCCTTTACCATTGTTAAGTAGTATTCCATTGTACGGATGTGCCACAGTTTACCCATTCACCTACTGAAGGACATCTGAGTTATTTCCTGTGTTTTTATGATTATGAATAAAGCTTCTATAAACACTTGTTTACAGGATTCGCTGTGATTTTAAGTTTTCAGTTTTCTATGGTAAAGACTTAGAAATCAGATTGCGGGGCACCTGGGTGGCTCAGTGGGTTAAACCTCTGCCTTCAGCTCAGGTCATGATCTCAGAGTCCTGGGATCGAACTCCGCGTGGGGCTCTCTGCTCAGCAGGGAGCCTGCTTCCCCCTCTCTCTGCCTGCCTCTCTGCCTACTTATGATCTCTCTCTCTCTCTCTCTCTCTGTTAAATAAATAAATAAATTTTTTTAAAAAAAGAAATCAGTCAATTGGTAGGTGTGTATTTAACTTCTTAAGAAAGAGCTTATCTAAATAAATAAAATCTTTAAAAAGCGGGGAAGGGCATGTGATGTCTGGGTGTCTCAGTCAGTTAAATGTCTGCCTTCTGCTCATGTCATGATCCTGGGATCCTGGATGGAACCCACATCAGTCTCCCTGCTCAACAGGGAGTCTGCTTCTCCCTACCCCATGCTGTTGTGCTCTCACTTGCTCTCTCTCTTTCTCAAATAAATAAATAAGATATTTAAGAAAAGAAAGAAAGGAAGAAAGAGTGGTTATTAAGAGCTATTAAAAAATAAATAACAATTTGTCTTGAGAACCCAAAGTTTATTTTAAATTAAGTTGATCTCTCTCCGTTATGATCCTTCAAAGAAACTTGTAAACTTGACACTTGACTGGAGGCAGCAGTCAGCAAACAGGGAATACTAACCTTTAGAAACCAGCAGCATGACAGAGAGCCTCTGGGAGGCAGCAGGAAAGGCCAGATGTCATAGTGCTCCAGGGCTCCCTCATGAATCTCAGTGTTGTGAGAACTTGTTGGCAGTGATCTTGGGAAACTCTTCAATAGAAAACTCTTTAATTCACTGTAAAGAACCAGCTACAACATCCCTTTTATTTCCTCAGGCTCTAGACTTAGGATACATGCGCACGGATCCCTTCTGCTCCTCTCGTCTTGTACCATGAAGACAATTGAGTCAAAGTAGCATGTTACTTAGGACTCTTTGGATATTGATTTGGGATACTTTTTAACCATTTATGATTTTAGATGATATGCATTCAGCTGACTCTTTGAGATGATGTAAGCTTAGAATGGTCTCTGGACACAGGGCCCCTCTTCCCCACTCCATGAAGGAAGGAAGTCTAGCACCATGGGAGAGAATGAGGGGAAGGGCAAAAGGATCTGAGACTTAGTCCCTGATGCCAGCTCTACCCTGGGCATCCCCATTCATCAAACCCATAAGTTCCCCTTTTCTTCCTCGAGTTCCTCTGAAATGACATTTTCTTGCAAACAAGAGCCCTTATAAACACATTCCCTGTGGCCAGAATCGTGTGCACCTATGGGGAGAGGTCTGCAGGACTAGATAGTAATGACAACTACCATTTATTGCACACTTAATTTGCACCTAGCTCTATGCTAACCAGGCCCATCTTCTACTTTAACTCTTACAACACTTTTCAGGTAGGTATGTTACCATCCGCAGGGTTCGAATGAGAAAACTGTGGCTCAGAGAGGTTCAGTAACTTGCTCAAAATCACACAGCTACTAAATGGCAGAACAGGGATGTGGAATGAGGGCTCTCTGACTTCAAAGCCCATGCTCTTTAAGCACAAGGAGCTGGAGGTCTTGAAAGGCCATTCTGGCTACCCTAGGAAGCAGGGGAGGTGGAGTCCAGATGGAGTGTCATTCAAGTTTGGTCTGCTTGCCCCTGAGTGCTTGGTGACTGTAACTACTGAGATCATGCCAGAAGCAGAGACAGAGTGCTGACTAGTCCAAGAAGGAAGCTCATCTTTCCCCCGTCCAGTATGTTGCCTACTCAAAAATCCTTTTTTTTTTTTTAAATATTTTATTTATTTGAGAGAGAGAGAGAGAGCATGAAAGGGGCGAGGGGCAGAGGGAGAAGCCGGCTCCCTGACGAGCAGAGGGCCTGATGTGGGACTTTATCCTGGGGCTCCAGGATCATGACCTGAGCCGAAGGCAGTTGCTTAACCAACTGAGCCACCCAGGAGCCCTCAAAAATCCTTTTAAGACAAAGCAAGAGGCTCCAGGAAACTGACCATGGCACATCTAGTCACAAGACACAGCAGCGGTGAGTCAAGGAGAGAAAATTCCTGAAGCAGATGCTTGGAGAAAACTTTCTGAGCAGCTTTCAGAATAAAGGCAGGAGTGGAGTCCTAGAGAAGCACGGACTTCTAAAAGAAAGTCTGTCTTACTAAATTTTTTAAAAATATGAAATCAGAAAAATTTGGCATCCTCTTCCTCTTCAGTTTCATCTCCTGTCTGATGGTGGCACTTTCTGTGTAAGCTGCTATAAACTGCTGTTTCTGGTACATGCAGACTCTAATAGACTAACGCATTCTAATAGATTAAGTAGGAGCTCGAGAAATGTTTGTACCTCCTGGATACAAGCTAATGATGCGGATTTGGTAGAGGGATCAGAGGTGTAAAGAGGTAGAAAACCGATGGAGGAAGTCAGGGACACGAGCTGCAGGGACCAGCTGGGAGATGTCCTAAGAACCCATAGAATAAGAGGCAGAGACCTGGCGTGGGGAGAAACGGGAATGTTTGGGGCAGAGCCTGGGAGAGCATCTGGTGGGTTAACACAGTTCCTGCATGTAAAGAAATGCTTTCTTGTCTCTGAACTTTGGTTCATGGGGTCCCTCCTGCCTGGAATGCCCTTTCCCCTCCTCTTTCCCCAGTAAACAGTCATTTCTTCTTTCAAGACTCAACTCAGGCATTACCTCCTTCAAGAACTCTTATCTGATTACCCTGCCTGGGCGCTGATCTCCATTCTTATCCCTCTCCCTGCACTCAGATCACCGCTCAAATATTACGGGTGTGCCTGTCTTCTCCTCTAAATCATGAGATGACTGAGGACAGGCACTGTGGTTGGACCGCCTCTGTGCACCTCAACAAACGTGTGTGGAATGAATGAATGAGAAACAGGAAAAAAGAAAGAAAGGGAAGGAAGCTCTTGTCCTGTTCCTCAATGCCAGGAAAAAAGGGGGCAGCGTGCCATTACTTGGGGGAAAAGGCCAGAAGGAGGGGACTATGGATCTCTTCCTGGAATAAAAGCAGAGGGCTCTGGTCTTTTTTCAGCCTTTTTCTGACCATCAAAACAAGAAGGCTCGGGAACTGTGTTCCCTGAGCTTTTGTAAGCTTTCCTAGGCCATGTGACTCCTTGTGTGGTGGCTTCTCCACAGGAGTAAATAGCCAAGCCTTTGGCATTAAAGAGCCCCTGGGTTTGTCTTCAAGACAGGAAGAAAGATGGAGCCTCGCAGGTGGTGTTGGACAGAGGGATTCCCTAGGCAAGGCACTGGGAGGTGCACCTTCAAAGAGCAGCGGAAAGAAGGCTGAGGTCCTGGGGCCTATGACTAGGAAGAAAAGGAGAGTTCAGAGAATGGTCTGGACCTGAGAAGTGACCGTTAAGTTTAAAAATGGGCCCCTGAAGACCTTATACAGGGAGCTATTTTACCAGATGCCAAAGAACTCAGGCCCATGGCCAAATCTGGAAAGAATGTTTTAAGACCTGGCAGTGGCTAAGCAACTTAGCTCTTCCTTGGAAGAAAAGGCCAAAGTGGCAAGGACTCCAGAAAAATATTTCAAAACTTAGAGCCCCTAAGTTTCAGTCTACATGCCAACTTTAATCCATGCATAGGGGCTTTCAGTGTTGCTAAATTGAGAAGGAATCTAAAGTTATCACCAGAGTTGGTTAAAAAAGAAAGAGCTCTGATTGATTAATCCCATCTGCTCTGGGTTTAGGTAAGGAAAAGGAATAGAAAAGAACCTGGAAATCAGAACAAAAGATAAAAGAGGAGGCTCCTTTTTTTTTTTTTTTTTTTTTGGAGAGAGAGAAAGAAAAAGAGCACAAGCCAGTGGGGAGAGGCAGATGGAGAGGGAAAAGCAAACTTCCTGCTGAACAGAAAGCCCAACATGGGGCTCTATCTCAGGACCCTGTGCTCAATCCCAGGTCCCCAGGATCATGATCTGAGCCAAACAAAGGCAGAAGCTTAACCGACTGAGTCACCCAGGTGCCCCAAGAGGGAGCTCCTTAAAGATATTATTGAATGACTTTAATCTGGCAGGGCCTGTAACTGAATGGAAATATCATGGGCTTCGTCCTTATAAAGAGCTTTCAGTCCTCGTTCTGCCCCATTTCTTAGCCAGGCAAGCCTGGGCAATTTACAAGACCCAATGAGTAAAATGTGACTGTGCTGCAGATTGAATGAAATAGCCTATAATAATAACAGGTAGCACACAGCAATTTCTACATGCCAGGCATTTTTTTAATGAACTTTCCATACATTCACTAATTCAATTCTCACAACAATCCATAAAGTTACTCTCCCTGATTTACCAAGGGCAATGACACAGTTAATGAGTGGCTCTGAGTGAACTCATTCTTTTTTTTTTTTTTTTAGATTTTTATTTATTTATTTGACAGAGAGAGATCACAAGTAGGCAGAGAGGCAGGCAGAGAGAGAGAGGAGGAAGCAGGCTCCCCGCCCAGCAGAGAGCCCGATGCGGGACTCGATTCCAGGATCCCGAGATCATGACCTGAGCCAAAGGCAGAGGCTTTAACCACTGAGCCACCCAGTGCCCCTGAGTGAACTCATTCTTAACCATCTTAATAGATACTGTAGCCAACCACTTTCCGTTGCTGTTTGCAATCATTGTGTCAAGCAACTGACATAAACTCAGAGATTTAACTTTCCTCCGTAAGACAGGCACCCTGCAGTTTGCATGTGCATAAAACATTGTACAGAGTACTGCCTAAACCACGCGAGCTACAAAGTCACGAACAAGACAAGAGCATGCGTTCACCTGAAGAAAAGAGATAGAAAGACAAAATCAGGACTCGGGAATTGGGTTCTCACAAAACATCCCTGGCCTTTTTACTTTTTGCTCTAGCATAAATTGTTTACTCAAGATCCACCAGAATACACAGGACAGAGAAACCAGATGAGGGAGTCTCCGTTTTGTGGAGGACCTGTTCTGCTTTCTCCTGTGTTGGGTTGAAGCATTCTTTCACAAAATGGTTTTGGAGCAGGTGTCAACAAACTATGAGCCCTACACTAAATCCTGCCCATTTTTTGTAAATGAAGTTTTATGGGAACATAGCCAGGTTTATTCATTGACATTTGGTCTCTGGCTCGTCTCACACTAAACAGCAGATCTGAGTAGGTGCAAAAGAGACCACACGACTTGCACAACCACCAATTTGGCCCTTTGCAGAAAAACTGCTAATCCCAGCTGTCCACTTTAGGCCAGATTTTCTATATATCAACATGGCACAGGTGATCATCTCAGGTCCTTAACTAGGGAAGAAAGAACACCGCATCCCCTTTGGTGTTGTCTAGGGAAGATGAGAAATAGCATGTCTAAAAGAGGAACCAAAATGAAAACAAATGTGGCTGAACCAGGACACTGCAAAGTGTGCTCTGAGAAATGTTAATCAATGTTGTGTGATAAAGCAGCTCTGGGAGTCAATCAGGAACTTTAGTGGTAAACAACCTTAAGCAGAGTTCTCTACTGCAGGACTTCTCAGGACCTTTAAAATGCCATTAATGCCTTGAGATCTCTCAGAGGGTCATATGATTCACAGAACATATTTTCCCCATGGGTCTATGTTCTTCATTTGGGAAATGCTAAAATAAAATAAGTATTTAGAATCATGCTCCCCGGGAACTAGAAATGAAAACTCTGTGAACTGTGGCTTGGTGAGCATGTCTTTTTCTCAGCAAGGAAAGAGAATGAAGAAGAAATAAAAAGAGCCAGGGTGGGGGAAAAAAAAGAAAGAAAGAAAGGTGTTTGAAGGGAAGAAGGAAGGAAGCAGGGCCCTGGAGAAATAACATGGGAGGAGCCGAGGGACTATCAGAGTGAACGATGTGCCAGGGGCTGGGCTGCCGCCATGCAGGATGTGTGGCCACGTCCATCATCACCATGGTCATCGCCAACACCACCAGGGGCCTCACTACTCTGCAGATCCTATGTTATGTCCTTTAGACCTACGATGTCACTTCATTCCCATTTTACAGATGAGGAAATAGAGGCACAGACAAGTAAGTATTCAGAGTTAAAGCTTAAAAATCTGGTTAAGTGTCAGTGCATAGATTCAACTCTGGATCTGGCCCCAGAGCCCATGTTCTCACCACAGCACTGCGATGCTCTATTTGTCCCTGCATTCGATGGAGGGTGGTAAGCACAAATAGGTTTTCATACGGAAAGGTGACATGAAGCCATTTGAAGGAAAAGACGAAACAAACCAAACAATGTCACTTTGATAACTGACTACAGGGGGAGCCAGTTAGAGGACCAGTCCCTCCCTCCACCCCACAGGACGGCCAGATGTTTAGATAGCATCATGTTTTCCCCCTGTCCCTCTTTTTACTCTTGTGTTAACTATTCCTTCTTAACTCCTATCATAAGTAATCTATCAGGCTTATCCAAGGTCCTACATTTGCTCCTAAAGTGAACATAAGATAATTTTTGAATGTTAAGAAAGCATTTTCAACCCAAACACAACAACTACTGTATTTATAAGCCTCATTTAGATTTCCACAACTACCAAGTCTTTTTTCCAGGTTCTGAAAACATGAATCACAGCTCAGTGCAATCTTCCGTGGCTCAGAAATGTACCTGTATTTAAATACTCGCATTTATCCAGGTCCTAGCTCACCACTGACTTCCATGCTTAAAATATGATGAAAACAGTAAATCACACTGGTCAGGGGAGTTAAACCCAGGTCTGGAAAAGCTGTCCAGCATGTGAAAAACTTGCAGAGAGTATCTTGGATTTGCTGCAATAGTAAAAAAAAAAAAAAAAGAAAGAAAGAAAGAAAAGAAAAGAAAAATGGTTGCCTCAACATACTACAAACATTAGCTGGGAGTTCCTGAAGGCAAAGCTCATGTGGGACAATCCACCTCTGATTTACGTTCTTGAGTCTACAGCAAAACAAAGGGCTGCTACAGGCGGGCCAGGGTAGAATGGAAAGGCTGCCACACTGCTTTACCTGTGAACGGTGAGGGCAGGGCTTTGGGCTCCTCGGTCCAGAAGAGCTGTAGGGCAGAGCGTTCAACTCCTGGCTGGCCCGGGGCTGCTGCCCTTCCCGCTGCTTCGGCGGCTTCTAAGATCCCATTGGAAAGCCCAAAGGGTTGGAGAGTCCCAAGGCCAATATTACATTTCCGAGAGCATATTCTTCCCCCTCCCCTTAACAGCCCCCCTCCCTTTGCTTGCGTTGACTTTGGAGAGGCTCGGGTTTCTTCCACTCCTGCGCTGGAGCAGCTGGGAGAGCTGGGAATCAGGCGTTGCGCTGGCTGCGGGGTGAGGCGGCCCCTGAAACCACTTCCAGATGTGCTTGGCAGGCTGGCTTGCATGGCCAGACTTCCTCTGGCATCCTCCTCCAGCAGCCTGAGTGCAAATCGTTTCAAAAACAAGGCAGCGCTGGAGGAAAAGATTCAAAACCGGGAGAAAAGCAAATGCTTGGAGCGTGGATTTCCACCACACGTTGGGTCTAAGGTAAACTTTGAAAGAGCAGAAATGGGAAAATAAAGTTCATATTGATTTTCAGAATCTTGTTTCTCCTGAAACCCCCTAGTCGTTAAAATGCTGTGGTCCCCAAATTAAAGCTCAGCTAACAGCTATGGTCTCGTTTTACCAAGGCAATGATAGCAATGGAGGTTTTAAGATGGTATGTTTTGAGCCTGAACATGGAAAGGAATCAGGCAGGGAATCAACCCCACCCAGCTCTGGACTGTTCTGTTTCTGCTATTGATTCTCAGAAACCCAGGAAATGGGGCCAGCACTTTGCCTGGGATCATGGAATTTATTTCTGCAAACTCTTTCCCTAGCTCCTACAAGGAAATAAGGATCCCTTTCCTCACTGGCTCTTTCTAAAGTGGCATTTCCTGATAGAAATATAAAGCAGGCCACCAGAAAATTTTAAATATTCCTGTAGTCACCTTAAGATAAGTACAAAGAGGGGGCACCTGTCTGGCTCAGTCTGAAGAGTGTTTACATTGTGAGTTTGAGCCCCATGGTGAGTGTAGAGATTACTTAAATAACTAAATAAACTTTTAAAGAGAGAGAGAGAGAGAGGAGAATAACCATGTGCCAGGCACTGGGCTGAGCATTAGAAGAAAAAAAAAAAAGGTAAGTACAAAGAGGTAAAATTAATTTTAATGATATATTTTATTTAACCCAATATATACAAAATGCAATTTCAACATGTAATTAATGTAAAGTATCACTAACTAGATATTTTACATTCTTTTGTGTAATAAATCTGAAGTCTGGTGTGTATCTTACACTTGCGGCACATCTCAATTCAAACACTAAATTTCATCAGAAACAATTGATACATATTTAGATTTCATATAATTTATAGTTTAAAAATTAGGCTCACATTCTCAGGTTGTTCCAAGCATACTTAGAAGTTTGCAAATAACTGAATCAAGTGTCAGGTTTTCAACTTAAATTCATTAACACTAAGTAAAATTTAAAGGCCAGTTCCTCGGTTGTACTAGCCACATTTTAAATGCTCAATAATCAGTGTCCTAGTGGCTACTGTATTGAACAGTGCAGTTCTAAAGGTTTAGTGGGTTTGTTTGTTTTTTCAGACTTGAACTTGGAGAGTGGGAGTATCTGGAATAGCTTCCCTTTGTGTAGAACTTTGAACGATGACAAAGCATCTTCACATCTTCTATTTCGTTTTCTTCTCGTAACATTCCTGCTAGGTAAGTTGAACAGAGATGCTGTTCACCCCAATTTGCAGATCAGCAAACTGAGGCTTTTAAGAATGTTAGAGTCCCAGGGGCACCTGGGTGGCTCAGTGGGTTAAAGCCTCTGCCTTTGGCTCAGGTCATGATCTCAGGGTCCTGGGATCGAGCCCTGCATCAGGCTTTCTGCTCAGCACGGAGCCTGCTTCCTCCCCCTCTCTCTCTCCCTCTGCCTGCCTCTCTGCCTACTTGTGATCTGTCTGTCAAATAAATAAATAAAATCTTAAAAAAAAAAAAAGAATGTTAGAGTCCTAAGAGTCCTAGAGTCACGAACTTGAGGAAGCCAGGACTGGAATTCCCATCAGCACTTCACGCCTGTTCCTTACTTGAGGCATGCTTCACATTCGAGGATCTCTAGGTACAACTCTACGGGTGAAACTACACCCAGGGCTTTGGCATTCTTCACCTGGGGGGCGTCCAGCATCTGGGCCCTGTTTGTATGGAGTTATCCGCTGCCCTGGCAGTGTTCTCTTACATACTTCTATCCTGAAGCCCTCGGACTATTCAGCAAGTGTGCCATTTTTCTTTGGAGCAGGCTGAACATTCTGCTATTCCTCTTTTCTCTTTACTCCCAGGATGTGGACTCCATTTGAAAGTGCAACTTGACCCAGTGTGTTCGCTAACAGACCTAGTGATCCTGTATTTATCTTTGGTTGTGGCAAGTCCATTTGACCCACAGATAGCCTGCGGGAAGTGAGAAGGTTCAGTGGTGGCACTGAGTACTACACACGGAGCACTCCAGCGCCTGTCCTCATGGTCCTCACATGAGCAAAGATATCAACATTTCCTATCCTTCCAGAAGCATGTGCTATTAGGAGCAGTGGGACAGTCAGTCAGACGTGTCCCAAAGCATTGCGGTGGGAAGCCCTCCAAGCTGACTCCTGCCTACTCTAGTTTCTTCTGAAGACCGGGTTTTCTCCCCCTTTGCATCTCTCATCCACTCAGCAGAATGCCTGACCCAGTGTGAGAGCTGGTGACTAAGTAGGTTCAGAGAGTATGACAGCCAAAGCATCCCAGAGGGGAACTCACAATTGAAATAATAGTTCTGTCATTTTCATAGTCTGCTTGCTATTCATACTGACTTCCATATGGACCCAAATCTCTCTGCGCATTTCCCCACTGTCTCCAATTGGGATTCTTTCTCCTTTATTTCTAGTGGGTCATGTTCTGAGGACGGGGAAGGCTTATTACCTATGACCTAGATTTCCGCATCATGTACACAGGTTCTTCCCTAGGGAAGAAATGATCACAGAAAGGGACACAGGTTTTAAGGGACAGTGTGAGAAGTACAGTGGCTCCCAGCATGGGCTCTGGAGACAGACAGACAGACCCAACTGTTAGCTCAGACATTATACTGAGCCCATCACTCAAAACCACTCACCTGTTGTTTCTGCAGCTGGAGAGTGGGAAGCCTCCCGGTGAGTGTTAGAAGATATTATGCATGTAAAGCATTCAGTAAGAGCTCAATACATGGAAGTTATCACAATCACCCCCCGCCTTATCGGCGGGGAGTCTGTTCCCAGACCCCCAGTGGGTGCCTGAAACCCTGGCTAGTTCCAAAACCTTCTATATATTAAGTTTTCTTGCAACACATATATACCGATAATAAATTATAATTTATACACGAGGCAACAATGATAAAATACAACACTTATAAAAATATATGGAAACAAAAGCTATGTGAATGTGGTGTTTCTCTCTCAAAAGACCTCACTGTACTGTGCTCAGACTTCTTCTTGTGATGATGTGAGATGAGCAAATGACCATGGGATGAGATGAAGTGAATGAAGCCACGTGAGTGGTGCAGGCATTATGACGTAGTGTTTGGCCACATCGTCTTCCGACCATCCATCATCAGAAGGGGGATGTCCACTTCCCGACTACGTTGACTCAGGGTCACAGAACCTCAGAAAGCAAAACTGCAGAGAAGGGGGGGACTACTGTATTTTTACTCTTGGGTGAAGACACCCCTAGTTCAGGGTATGAACCAGCGAAAGGACTTACAACAGTAGGTTATTTGTAACTTTTTCTTAAAAAGTCCAAGAGAGTGATATGATGTTGCAAACACTGCCAGTAGCCTACTTAATACCCCTCTCTGCTTCTTCCCTTGAACTAGAAACACACTTTCATTTGGGGGCAGCAGTGGCCCAGTTACAAATACTCACCTCCTCAGACATCCTACTGTCTGTGACTTCCTAACAGGCTATTGTGTTCCTGGCAAAAAGCCGTCTGGTGCCTTTTGCCATTTCTTCCTGTCTGAAATCCAGCCTGGATGCCTGGAGGTGGACTATCCATCTTGCAGCTCTGGGGATGAAAGGGCCACACTGCGCTGCTGTACGGCCACACCAGCTATGCCCAAATTATAGTGTTGAACTGGTCAGGGTCCTGGCAGGATATGGATGGCTCCCTCGAAAAGGCTAATGGTAGATTAGGTGCCTGGGTGGCTCAGTGGTTAAAGCCTCTGCCTTCGGCTTGGGTCATGGTCCCAGGGTCCTGGGATGGAGCCTCGCGTCGGGCTCTCTGCTCAGCAGGGAGCCTGCCTCCTCCTCCTCCTCCTCCTCTCTCTCTCTGCCTGCCTCTCTGCCTGCTTGTGATCTGTCAGATAAATAAAAACCTTAAAAAAAAAAAAAGAAAAGGCTAATGGTGGAGACTCTGAAAAAAAGGCACTATTTGAAAAGGTGGATATTAAGGAAACATGGTTACGAGTGGTGTAGTAAGGCAGTGTTAGCAACTGGAGGGAGGTATGACCACCTATAACCCTGAAGGCTACGGCAAGGGAGGGGTTACTAGGACGGGGAAAGAAGCTGAATGGACAGGGCTACCCAACAGAGCAGACAGTGTTGACCCACACAAAAGAGACTAGGGGGCTAGTGGCCCCAAGTTTGCCATCTTCCATTGGTGGTGCCTCCCTCTGGCCAAACCCCACTGGAAGTCAGAGGGCAGGGCAGCTCAAGTGACATCCTATCTTTAAGTCAGCCTCTCAGGACACTGAACAGGTAGAAGAAGAGTGGCGAGTAGATCTGTATAAACAAATAGAAAATAACCTTGTACCATGCAGTAGGGTCTCCTGGCGTTGTCTGATTCAGCAACCTTACACGTGTTAGGGAGGGCAGAGCAAGAATGTAGGAGGAACCAAAGTCCGTGGTGGCCCTGGGAGTCACCAGAGCAGCCCTGCCCTAAGTATTCTGAAACATCTAACCACATGAGGAGAACAAGCCATCGTGTGGATATGTCACTTTGGTCAAGTTTCAGTTGTATGCCTGAATGTGGTCCTGTGGGATTTTTTTTTTTAAGATTTTATTTATTTGACAGAGAGAGAGATCACAAGCAGGCAGAGAGGCAGGCAGAGAGAGAAGGGGAAGCAGGCTCCTTGCTGAACACAGAGCCCGATGTGGGGCTCAATCCCAGGACTGTGAGATCATGACCGGAGCTGAAAGCAGAGCTTTAACCCACTGAGACACCCAGGTGCCCCTCCTGTGGGATTTATATGCATCTTATGTCTGCAGTATCATTAGCTGACACAGTGTATATCTGAGTCATTATTATTATGTGTTTAGTTTTTATCACTTGAGAGCCAAATGTTCATCATTCCTTCTTACTCAATGGGCCTGCCTTGGCTGAGTGTACTGCTTTGTAGATAAGGTCTCAGATAAAATCAATTAAGGCTTATACATGGACTGGAAGGAAGGAAGAAGTTTTGTAGAGCAGCAATGAATCAATACATTGGGTCAGGAGGACAACCTCGATTATCACTTATTTCCTGGGGCCGGGCTCCAAGGTCACCCTCATGGGGCAGGAAGTATAACTAGAGGAGTCTCAGTTCCCTCTCCTTTCCCTGATGGGGCTCAATGATGGGTCACCTTCTTGGCCCAAGTGGAGGTGCTCTGGGCTCTTTTCCACTACCCCCTAAGTTGCAGGAATTATGCCTGCACTCACTCAGATGAGTATTTTTCTTTCTTGACTGATGTACCGGTGCCCTGTTCTGGTAACTGGTATAGGCTCTACCTGGCCCAGAGTCCTGGCTTGCTCTTGCCAGCTGCCCTCACCATGCCTTGGCCACAGCTCTAGCCAAGACCCATGGCAGCCGGAGCCCTGTGATCTGCGAATAGACCTCTCAGACACCATCTGCATCTCAGGAGCCCTGCCCGCCCTGCCTCTCTTCTGCTGAGTCCGGCCCACCTGCTGGCACTCCCCAAAACTCCTTCCCAGACCTCTGCCAAGAAGCTCTTGGCCTGAATCCTCAGCTGAGATTAAGGTATCCCTCGGACATGGCAATTTATGTGCTTGGCTGGAAACAGCACTGTCTGCCACCTCCCAGCACTAGCCCCTCCCTCTCCAGCTGACTCCTCAGTGGCCTGCCGCTCAGAAGGAAGAGGAGAAACAGGAGTCATATAATGAAAATGACGACGATGATACAAGTAAAACCGTCTACTACTTCCTAAGGACTAACTACCTGCCAGGCATCACACAGTGCAGCACAGGCTTTGCTTTGCATGGCAACAGCACAGATCTCAGTTTTCATGGTATAGTTCAATGACATCAGACCCTCAACAGCACAGTTCACGTCTATTACCATAGTATATTAACTGTGAGTACCTACCTAAGGACAAACTCCGCTGCTAACTTTTTAGTCTTTGAAATTACTAGGCAAATAACAGATCCAAACTGGGATCTGTGACCAACCATGTCACTAGTCTTTCGGTCAGCCGGTGACTGGTCACTGGACATTTGTTATTCAGTTTATGTACAGACAAAGCATAGGGTCCTGTTGCCTCCTTAATTCCCCAGGGATATTTACAAAACTCTGGTGATATTTACAAAAATGGATAAGACAGGGAACTGGCAGACAAAGATAATAGGGTAGCAAAGAAACAAAAAGTGATAATGATCTGAGTGAAGTTCAAATCCAAGGTAAATGGAGGTAGAGAAGAAAGAGCTGGCTGTGGGATGGCACTGTCACTATACAACTCTAGATATGCAGCACAAGAATTTAGTAAAGGTGACTTTCTGAACATAAATGTAGAAAGTGGTTGTGCAGAAAAGGATGATGTTCCCAGGGAAGAGATATGGATTAAAAAGTCATCTTAAAGGAACCCTCAAAGATATTTCCTGATGTTGAAAGTCCAAAGAATAAAATATAGAAAGCTGATCCAAACCTGGAAAGGAGTATGACAATTTGTCAAGGCAGATAAAAGATGCTTACTCTGTACAGTAAGTGATATGACAGAAAGGCAAGCACTGCTCAAACTACTCCTGATAAGTTTTATTTTTTTATCTATTTATTTGAGGTAGGTAGGGAGAAAGAGAGAGAGAGAGCAGGAGTGGGGGAGCAGAAGGAGAGGGAGAAGCAGGGTCTCCACTGAGCGAGGAACTCAATGTTGGTCTAGGTCCCAGGACCCCAGGATCATGACCTGAGCTGGAGGCAGACACTTAACCAACTGAGCCATCCAGGTACCCCACTCTTGATAAGTTTGAAACAAACAACAAAAAAATCTAACCCCCCCCCAAACATTTAATTCTCAATGTCTCTAACAATTCAAATTACAGTATAGCAAATAAATACTAGGTCTACTAATTTTCTCATTTCCCTAGGCATTTATTTTATTATTTTTATTTTTATTATTATTTTTTAAAGATTTTATTATTTATTTATTTGAGAGAGAGACAGTGAGAGAGAGCATGACCGAGAAGGTCAGAGGGAGAAGCAGACTCCCCATGGAGCTGGGAGACTGATGTGGGACTCGATCCCGGGACTCCGGGATCATGACCTGAGCCGAAGGCAGTCGTCCAACCAACTGAGCCACCCAGGCGTCCCTATTTTATTATTTTTAAAGCTTTTATTTATTTATTTGACACAGAGAGAGAGAGAGAGACAGCACAAGCAGGGGACAGAGGCAGAGACAGAGGGAGATGCAGGCTGCCCTGCCTAGCAAGGAGTCTGATGTGGGGCTTGATCCCAGGACCCTGAGATCATGACCTGAGCCAAAGGCAGATGCTTAACTGACTGAGCCACCCAGGCACTCCTTCCCTAGGCATTTAAAACCAATAGTAAGAATTTTAAATATTCTGACAAAAATATTTAGAGATCACAGCACCATTGTAATTTTTCCCATTGAAATTTAAGGTCACTTTGCAACTTATGTGGTCATTTTTACAGAACTACACTACTGGGGCACCTGGGTGGCTCAGTCAGTTGGGTGTCTGACTCTTGGTTTTGGTTCAGCCTATGATCTCACAGGTAGGATCTCATGGAGGATCAAGCCCCACATCAGGCCCTGAGCTCCCCCTCCCTGCCTCTCTAAAATAAATAAACAAATCTTCAAAAAAAAAAAAAAAAAAAAAGAACTGTACTACCGTACAAAGCAAGGACTCTACATACATTATCTCATTTGGTCTTCAAAACAACTCTAAGAAATAGATGCTATTATTATCCTCATCTTATAGCCAAAGAATCTGTGGCTCAAAGAGGATAAACAATTTGACCAAGATGAAACAGCTAGCAAATGGCTACATTCTAAATCCCATGACCTTCACCCTTGCAATGTGGCAAATCCAGATACCTGATGGGTGTTTGGTATGGGGGAGCAAGAGTAAAGGGGGAAAAGTAGTGAGAGATGAAGGTACCTCCTCTAATGGAACCTTGAATGGCTAGAGCAGCACCACCCATGAGAGCTTTCTGTTTTCTATATATACTTATAGAAATTTACATAATCTATAATCTATAGTATAGAAACATAACATAGTCAACCCTAGAGCACATGTAAATCCATGTGTATTTCTGAAGCCATCTTTTCTTGATCCTTCAGAATCTTGCTCCATTGTTAATTCTCCCTGAGGGAGGCCTAGTTGGTTAGCTCAAGAAATTCTCATTTCCAACTTCTTTTTTCCTTGCCTGCTTCTCATTATTGAGGCTGCAAACAGACAAACAAAAACAATGACTTTCCCAGACTCCTGTAGATGAACCTCAATGTCTGTTCTCTTCTTCTTTCTCTGGAGCAGAACCTTGAACATTAGCTGGGAACATGGCCATTCTAAATGAAAACTACATGTCCCAGACATTCTTCAACTAACTGTGGCCTTGTGACTAAATATTGGCTTATGGGGTATAAGCAGAAAGAATATATATAACTCCAGAATGTGTTCTGGAGAGGGGAACATTCCTTCCCCTTACTCTTTCCTGTGGGCTGGAATTTAGATGCAACAGTTAGAGCTGGGGCAGCCACCTTGGCTCATGAGTTGGAAGGAGGAATTCCAATCCACAAAGCCTACAAATTCTTGACAACTTGGTGAAACACAGCTGCCATGCCTGCCAGCTTTGGACTGCTACCTCCAAAATTCATGTATATGGGAGAAATATACATTTTTTTAAAGATTTTTATTTATTTATTTGACAGAAAGAGATCACAAGTAGGCAGAGAGGCAGGCAGAGAGAGAGGGGGAAGCAGGCTCCCCGCTGAGCAGAGAGCCCGATGTGGGGCTCGATCCCAGGACCCTGGGATCATGTCCTGAGCCGAAAGCAGAGAGGCCTTAACCCACTGAGCGACCCAGGCGCCCTGAAATATACACTTTTAAAGCCATTGTTTTGGTATTTCCATGAATATAGTGAATGTAATCTTAATATACCAAATGCCCTAGTTCTGGTCTATGAAACCCAAGGGCAAGTGTGCTGGATGATTTCTAGGCAAGATGCTTTTTCTCCTTGTAAAAGGAGAGTTCTGTTTCCCCATCTTGGCTGTCCTTCTGATTTTTATCTTTGGGCATGGGAACATGAGGACACAGTGCCCAGAGCTGCAACAACATTCTTATGACCACAAAGGAAAGGCCAAGAGAAATTCAGAGCCACTAACCAGAACCAGAATGACAGCACTGAACTAACCCCAGATTTCTTGTGTGAGATAATGAATAGCCTTATCATTTAGCCACTGTGTTGGATATCCTGCCACTTATAACAAAAAGCATTTCCAAATGTCATATTCTCTTGCTATGAATGTTTGTGCCCCCTCCCCAAATTCACATGGCGAAATCCTCACCCCCAAGGATGTGGGGCCTTTGGTATTTTGGTGTGTAGGTCATGAGGGTGAAGCCCTCAGGAATGGGATGAGTGCCCTGATCAAAGAGACTCCAGAGAGTCACCCCTTCCACCACGTAAGGATACAGCAAGAAGTCAGCAGTCTGCAACCAGCAAGAAGGGCTTCACCAGATCCTGACTGTGCTGCCCTCTTGGACTTCCAGCCTTCAGAACTGTGAGAAATAAATTCCTGTTATTTATAAGCCACCCAGTCTGTAGTATTTTTTTAAAAAGATTTTTTACTTATTTATTTGACAGAGATCACAACTAGGCAGAGAGGCAGGCAGAGAGAGAGGAAGGGGGAGAGGAAGGGAAGCAGGCTCCCCACTGAGCAGAGAACCCGATTCGAGGCTCGATCCCAGGACCCTGGGAACATGACCCAAGCCAAAGGCAGAGGCTTTAACCCACTGAGCCACCCAGGTGCCCCAAAAGATTTTTTTTTTTAAAGTAATCTCTGTACCTCATGCAGGGCTTGAACCCTGAGACCAAGAGTCACATGCTCTACCAACTGAGCCAGCACTGGTCCATAGTATTTTAACAGTGGCCCAAACTAAGACATCCCTATATCTCTATTGCTCCTTCAATCTCTGCTTTTTGACTGCATCCTTCCTCTTTGGCCCACAGTCATGATCATCTCAGCCATGCAAAATAACGCAGTTTGCCCTGTATCCATTTCTCCCTCCAGCCACTGTTTTCTTTCCTTTCCCAGGTAAGTCTCTGTAAGAAGTAGGCTACACAGGGCGCCTGGGCGCTTCGGCTCAGGTCATGATCTCGGAGTCCTGGGATCGAGCCCCGCATCGGGCTCTCTGCTCAGCGGGGAGCCTGCTTCCTCCTCTCTCTCTGCCTGCCTCTCTGCCTGCTTGTGATCTCTCTGTCAAATAAATAAATAAAATCTTAAAAAAAAAAAAAAAAAGAAGTAGGCTACACACCTTATCTGCACTTCCTTACTTATTACTCATTCTTTGATCTTCTCTGGCTTCCCTTCCACTTCAGTATTTTAATCTAGGCCACTAATAACCTCATAATTTGCAAATCCAACAGACACTTACTTGTCTTTTTCTTATCTGACCTCTCTATGGCTTTTGGCTTTGATTACCACTTCCGCAGCTGTGAAACTCCCTTTACCTGTGGCTTCTTACCCTCGGCTGTTTCTCCTTTGACCTCTGACTCCTCATTCTCCGTTTCCTTCATGAACGCCTCCTTCTGTTTTTACCTCTTAAACGTTGGCTTCTTCAGGGTGTTCTTCTGCCTCTCTTTTCCCTTTCCACACTCTCCTCCTAGGTGGCTACTTCCATTCCTAGAATTTCAAAGATTGAGGGTAGCTTTCTTGAGAATCAGGGACCTACTCTAAACTCTTCATTAAGCAGAGTTGAGCCAAAGCTACTTGGTAAAATATAATTTCCATTGGATTAAGCACCTTGTCATGGACTGAGTTGTGTTCCCCAAAAAGATATGTTGAAATCCTAATGCCCAATACATGCGAATGTGACGTTATTTTGAACATAGGGTCTTTGCAGGTGTAATCAAGTTAAGACGAGGTCATTAGGATATAACTGTGAACTTAAAAGGAGAGAAGAGACACAGATACACAGGGACATCACCATGTGATGATGAAGGCTGGAGATGTAGCTACAAGCCAAGAAATGCCAGGATCGATGGCCATCACCAGAAGCCAGAAAGAGGCAAGGAATCATTCTCCCCTATAGTGGCCTGCTGACACTTTGATTTTTGGGTTTCTAACCTCCAGGCTGTAAGACAACAACTTTCTGTTGTTTCAAGCCCCACGGTTTGTGGTATTTTGTAACAGTAGTTCTAGGAAATGAATACACACTTCCTCCACTGTCCTGCACCTCCTTATCTGAGAAACCAGTTATGACTTGTAATCACCTTTCTCATAAGGTTTTGTCTTCATCTTTCCTCCAGTTCAGGGATTTTCAGCCTTTCACATATCATAGACAAGTTGTTTTTTTTTTTTTTTAAGATTTTATTTATTTATTTGACAGATCAAAGTAGGCAGAGAGCAGGCAGAGAGAGAGAGAGAGAGAGATGGAGGAAGGAGGCTCCCTGCTGAGCAGAAAGCCCAATAAGGGGCTCGATCCCAGGACCCTGAGATCATGACCTGAGCCGAAGGCAGAGGCTTTAACCCACTGAGCCACCCAGTTGCCCCGACAAGTTTTGATTCTTTAAATTTGAATATCAATATTGGGTTACAACTTTCAATTTTGCCCTTCATCTTTTGCTATAAGGGTATTAAATACACACACACACACAGACACACACACACACACAGCTACCATCTACTTACAACATCATTCATAAAAGTTAAGACATCTTAACCCTAAACTCTCAGAAGAAAGTACAATTTGTATTAAATTAAATATTTTAAGTTATATGAAAATCTCATTCTTTGTCCCAGTATGTTTCCAGTATTGTTTCAGATACATACTTCATAACAGAAACATTTATGTATGTGACAAAGAAAATGTTAATACATAAATATTCATAGACTCCTTTCCTTGTTTCCAGCCATCTTCCCTCTCCTTTCCCAAATTCTCTTTAACCATATTGCAAAATTGGGGTAATCGGTGAGAGGGAAAATGTGAGAAGCAGCAGCTGAAAAAACAGTGAGAATTTCTTTTAAACATATAAAGAATCACTTCTCAAAGGAAGTTTAGATGGATGAAGAGGTAGAGAGGCAGCCTCAGGACTGAGGGAGATGGAGGAGAGAGGATGTTATAGGCTTAGGAGAGAAATTGCTAATGGCAAGAGATGAAGAAAAAGGAATTTTAGGAAATTGACTGTATGTTGCCGGTACCTTCTTGAGAGTGTGAGGTAGGGATTTAAACTGCTTTCAAAAATTTTTTTTTCTTCTGGAATTTTATCTCTTCCAGTGTAATTCTTTATAGGACCAGATAATAAGGCAGCTCAGCGTTAATAGGGTTGCATATGACTGTGAGCAAAATCAGTTATTGTACAGTTGTTAGAAAAAGGAACTATGGAATCAGAAGCCCCGCGTTTGAATCCTGGTCCCAATCCACTTCTGCTGCGTCCGTGGGAGAATTACTTTAGTTCATTGTGCTTCATTTCCCCATCCACGGAAGGGAGATAACAGTACCCACTTTACCATTTTGTTGGGAGAATCATGAACTAATACACATAAGAAAATGAGGACAGCGTTTGGCAATGGAAGACCCTCACATGTCAGCTAGTAATAAAACGGAAACCTACAGATAGTTTTCCCACCTGCTGAAACAAAAAAACCTTTCGCGGCTAACTGTTGCTAAACTTCTCAGCACGACACCCAACAAAACCTCAAGTGCCTGAGCTGCCAGAGCAGGCTCAGCTCCGACCTTCCCGTCGGTGTCCTCGGGCTCCGCTGGGGCGCCGCACTCGCGGCCGCTCGCTCGCGCGGCAGGCGCCTCCCTCCTCCCGCATTTGCTGGCATCCTCGAGGCCCGGGCGCGCAGGGCTCGCGCGTTACCCGCCCGCCGAGGCCGACTTCCCTCCCTCCTCCCCGCGATCCCGGAACTTCGAACCTCCGCGCGAGCTCTTCTCCCCGTTGCGCTGTAACTGTTCAAAGGGTCTGACTCGCCCGCACATCCTAGATGCTCAATTAAAGTGACCGTAAAGGAAAACGCTGTGCTTTCTCGCGCAAATACAAACGGGGGCCCTGGGTGGGGAGGGGGCACTTGGTCAGTAGGTCTGTCTTTACACCCGAAGGCCCGTGGCCCAGGGAGCCAGGCCAGGCCATTACATTACATTATGCCCGAGGGTGAGGGCGGGGCTCCCTTGCCGGGACACTTCGGCTCCCCGCAGTCCTCCAACCTCGCCCGCGGTCACGTGACCCCCCACCCCCGGCGCACAGCTGGAGGCGGGTCCCCGCCCTCCCCCGGGAGCGGCGGCGCTGGAGCGGGCGCGGTGCATTGTGGGCAGAGGGGCGGGGGTTGGGAAGATGGCGGCTCCCAGCCTCCTTAACTGGAGGCGGGTTTCCTCCTTCACGGGGCCGGTCCCCCGCGCCCGGCACGGACACCGGGCCGTGGCCATCCGGGAGCTGATGATCATCTTTGGAGGGGGCAACGAGGGCATCGCGGACGAGCTGCACGTCTACAACACGGGTAGGCGCGGCGGCGGCTCTACGGCCCCGCCTGTGGGAGTCGCGGAGGGGGAGGGGAGGCGAGGCGGCGGCCGAGGCCCTGACAGCTGTCACCGTCGGGTCACTGCCTCTTGAGGCGGGCAGCAGGGAGTCCGGCTTGGCCGGGCGGCCGGGGTTCCGCAGTGTCCTGGGTGGCAGCTCCGTTTCCCCAGGGCCCGCGGGGCAGAACCGGGCCCCGAACGGGGCGCGCCGGCCCTCAGGCAGGCGGTCCCGGACCCCCCCCCCGCCCGCAAGCCCTGCGGGCGGACGTGGACGAAAGAGACCGTTTCCACCCGTCAGGGCCTCTTCCCGAAGTCTCGCCCACTCCGGGGGTCCAAGATCCCTACTCTGTCAAAAACCAAAACCAACTCCAAACCAAAGCTGCTCCGGGCCTTTCTCGTCTTCGCCTGCGGTCTTTCCTTAGGAGGAAACGAATCGGGGCGGGGAGAGGGCTGGGGGTGCTGAGAAGGGAAAACGAGAGGCCTGGTACTTTCACCCCAAATACAACCCCGTAACTGACAGGGGGCAGTCAAGATTTTTGCCCCATTGGTAACCCTCTTTGGCGGGGAAGTGGTTCGTTGGTGAGACCGGCGCCTGTCTCTGCATAGTTGGGTGTGTGTGCTGAAGCTCAGCTGTGCGGCGCTCGGCGAGAGGACGTCAGCTTGAGCACCGCTGCAAATCACAAGTGCCCCTGGCCGGGGAGGCTCTGCCTTTGAGTGCCTCGGGATAGAAAGGAAGGTGGAATTTAATTTTCCCCAACTTGTAAAGGCGCTGGCTCTCAAGAGGAAGCTGTTTCCTTGGTGTAAGGTTAATTACTGAATTTTGGATCTATGTCATGATCAATGACTTTGACCAAATAACTTAATCATAGTGGTCATTTTAAGGTTATTAAAATAGTGGCATAGGAGAAATTTCATTTTTTTTACCCTCTCCTCCTCCTGGCTCTCTAATATATAGTTTAAAAGTTATTTGACAATTTGGTATAGGGTAAAAATCCTGGCTTTGGAAAAAAGACCTGGTTTGAATTTTGCTCTGCCAGTTGCTCAGGATCAGCACTAAAGTTACCCAACTTAAATGTCAGATTTTCACTTGTAAAATAGAGATGATGATACTCACCACCAGCAGCACTATTGCCACTTTGAACCAGAGAATTATTTATCGTAAGAGGATGCTCTGTATATTGTTAAGGTGTTTAGCATCATCTCTCATCTCTACCCACCAGTTGCCAGGAGCATTTCTCCCCTGCCTCCTGTTAGACAACTACACATTTTTAGTTTGCTTCTGGAGGCAAAGTCATTTCCAGTTGCTCCTGGGGGCAAAGTCATCTCCAGTCTCCAATAACCACTGATACAGATGATAAATATAGAGTATATACTCATAGTTTGTGATAACTATTATTATAATTGGTTTTCATTTTATTTTGGCAACCAGTTACAAATCAGTGGTTCCTACCAGCTGTTAGAGGAGACATCCCTCCAGGTTGCGCTGCCCATGGATTTGTCTGTGATGGTACCAGAATATTAGTATTTGGGGGAATGGTTGAATATGGAAGATACAGCAATGAGTTATATGAGTTGCAAGTAAGTGTGTCTCAAATTTATCTCAAGCTACAGCTGTAATAATGATCTTGCTAATTCTTTGAAAGATTGTTAAATATTTCATTGCATGTTTAAAATGGTATGAACTTCACATTTTATAAGCTTCAAGGAAAATGTTTCCACTTCATTAAGAAGCCAGAGTTTCTAATGTGAGTCTTTTTTCAATACCTAGCATAACAATTGTAACATTAAGCTATCTGTTACTTAGCATCAGTTATACATGTTACACGTTTAGGCTTTTGTATCTTAGTTCTTCAATTTTAGCAGCAGCAGAGGGCTTGTGAAAACACAGATTGCTGGGTCCTGCCCCCAAGAGTTTCTGAATCAGTATTGTCTGGTGTGAGGCCTCACCCCTGGCATTCCTTCCAAGTTCTCATGTGCTGCTGCTGGTCCCAAAACCATACTTTGCAAACCTCTACCTTCGTTATAGAGATTGTTACCCTCACACTAATAAGCATTATTTTTTTTTCCCCTGGCAATACATGGAAAAAAAGGGTACAGTTTCATATGTTCTTTATAAATTTGATTCTGTTAAACCATTCTCAGAGCTCTCTCTGACAGCCCTTGATTGACTTTTATTTCTGAAGTGTGCGTATGTTCACAGAGCTGTTATCATGAAGACATCTGCTAATTGACGGGTGTAGATGAATTGTACCTATTCAAAACCAAATAGTTTTAGATAAATAGAGCATCCATAGCCAGAGCATGAGTTTTGATTAATTATCTTTACTTATGCTTACTTAAAGGTTGAAATATATAGTATCTATGGATTACCTAATTTCAGAAAGTAAGAATATATCAATTTCATTTAATCCTAAAGCTATGTATATTTAATTTTTCATTTGGAAAATATTTTAGAAATACTGCTGTTTATTGTTATGAGCTTAGGTTGCTATTGAGGAAAGCTGTGGATATGGAAGACTAAACTGACTTTCCTTTTGTGGGGGAGGGAGCAGAAGGGCAGAGGGAGAGGAAAAGAGAGAATCTTGAGCAGGCTCCACACTCTACTCTCATGCCCCTGAGCTGAAATCAAGAGTTGGACTTCTAACTGACTGAGCCACCCAGGCACCCCAAGAAGACTAGACTGAATTTCTATTACAGTGCTTATTTTAGTTCCAGAAATTACCTGTTTACTTGTCATTTGTCCCTAGAATAGTTTATTGGAGCCTTCTGATTGGATTTTGGTTAAAATGTATTGGTAAGATGTTATACTATTGACAATATAGGAATGCTTTCTTGATACTGTTGATTGTATTTATGCTCTTTTTTAGGCAAGCCGTTGGTTATGGAAAAAAGTGAAACCTCACCCCCCTTCTTCTGGTTTACCTCCTTGTCCTCGTCTTGGACATAGCTTCTCTTTATATGGTAACAAATGCTATTTGTTTGGTGGTCTGGCAAATGAAAGTGAAGATTCGAACAATAATGTTCCCAGGTATGCTGATTCTTTTTTGGACCAAATGTATATTTTATGACTTAGATTAAGAACATTTAATTTCTACTATTTTCAGTTATTAAAAGGGATGAAACTTAGCCTTTTGCATTTAAACCTAACAGTGAACAAATTTGTGTGCAGTTGTATTTTCCCTAGTCCCTGGAATATATGTCTGTTTTCAAAACTGTGCCTTTTCTAATCAGAAATCATCTTATTAAATGATATTAATATAATTGCTTATAGCAACCTATTTGTATGTATTAAGCCATAACGTATTTCACTTGTCATAAATGATAACAAAAGTAACAAATGGTTATTTTCAAATTAGATGTCTCAAGGAACTTGGTGACAAAAATCTCACTATAAAATGAAGGCTATTATATCCACTTTTCATTCAGAAAGCTGTTACAGTGATTCATATAAGCAAATATTTTTTGAACCAATCGTCTCCTCTTTTTTCCAAACAGAACCAATCACTACCTCTTCCCCCCGCCACCGCCCGCGTAGTGTTTTGATCATATTGTCATTGTAGCACTCAGGATTTGGACATTTAGAGTCTGAGGACTGTTTTCTGATTCACTGCTTACCATGTGTGTCCTTTAGTGAAAGTAATCTAATCCTGTTTTCCTTGGCTGTGAAATGGGAGTGATTAAATATCTACATTTCACTGTCATTTTGTTGCCTAAATAAGATTGTTGGCATTACTTTCAGAGAACTTGCAGGTTGCCATCAATATATTACCTACATTACATTGATGTTAGAGCCTTAGTTTTTTTGTCTTTTCCAAACTTTAAAAAATGATACATACTAAACATCACGGTAAACTTAGAAACTGGAGAAAAGGGAAAAAATTTATCCCACCATACTAAGCCAGATACTTTTACTTGTGGCACATGTCTTTTTTGTTTTTATATTAAACAGATTTTTCTGGATACAGACTTATAAAAATGCAAGAAATTAGAAAGTATATGAAGTTCTTTCTTAGAGCATCACTGTCCTCGAACACAGGCACACACATAATTCAATTTAATGTGCATCTTTTAGAACCCTTTTCATGTAACATGTATTAGTCAGGTTTTTTTAGGTTATTGTGTATAATGGGCAAGCTTATCAAGTTTATGCTGCTTGAGGGAGCAAATAGATAAATGCAGTGCTTTTGAAAGCCTCTGGTTAAAGATAGCAGATTCATTTCTGTTCACATTCCACTGGTCAGTGATCCAGGACTGAGTGTTCTGCCTAGCAGGAAAGGGGAGGTGGGGAACATTGATCTGATCCTACACAGACATGTATTCTCTTTTATAGAAATGGAATCTTTTTTTTTTTTTTTTTTGCTTTGCAACTTTGGGCTTTTACGTGTTTGTTTTTTCTTTTAACAGTATATCTTCAAGATCTTTTAGGGCAGTAGATAAAAATTGACCTTAATTTTTTTTAATGGCTAAAAGTAGTCTGAATTATGTAAATTACTTAACCATTCCCCTACTGGCAGACGTTTAAATATTTCCACTTTTTTGCTGTTACAGTCTTGGCACATGTATAACTATTTTTGTTTTTTTAGAGAGAGAGAGAGAGCAAGGGTTGGGGGTGGGGTTGGGTAGAGGGCAACAGAGAGAGAATCTTCAGCAGGCTCCATGCATAGCGTGGAGCTGGTCACAGGACTTGATCTCATAATCCTGAGATCATGACCTGAGCTGAAATCAAGAGTCACATGCTTAATGACTGAGCAACCCAGGAACACCAATTTTTGTAGGATTCATACTTGTAAATGGAATCAGAGGGATGGACATCAAGGGTATTTACATTCAACTTTGTTAGGTATTCCTGAGTCAGCCTCCAAAGATCCAAAACCGTTTTATACTCCTAAGTGTATGGGATGGCCTACACCCTTAACAGTATTGAATTGTCTCGGTCTTAACTAGTTTTTACCAAACTAATAGGTGAACTACATTTCATGGATTTATTTTGATTTTTAAAAAAACTGGTAATGAGGGGTGCCTGGGTGGCTCAGTTGGTTAGGCGGCTGCCTTCAGTTTAGGTCATGATTCCAGGGTTCTGGGAATAAGCCCTGCATCGGGCTCGGTAGGGAGCTTCTCCTTGTTCTACTGCTCCCCCTGCTTGTGCTCTCTTGCTCTCTCTGTCAAATAAATAAATAAAATCTTAAAAAAAAAAAAAACCTGGTAACGACTGGGCACCTGGGTGGCTCAGTCGGTTGTGTCCAACTCTTGATTTTGGCTCAGGTCATGATCTCAAAGTCATGAGATCCAGACCCATGGCAGGCTGCAGGCTCCACAGTGAGTCTGCTTGTCCTCTCCCACTCCCTCTACTCCTCCCAAGTGTGTGCGTGCACACTCTTGCCCTCTATCTAAAATAAGTAAATAAAATCTCTTTAAAAAACTGGCGATGAGCTTGATTAACTATGTTTATTGGACATTTGCAGCTCCTTTTCTGAAATTGTTCAGATCCTTATTCATTTTTCCTTTTTAAATAGAGTATAAATTACACACCATAAAATTCAAGCTTTTTAATATCATATTCCAGTGATTTTAGTCAGTTTACTGTGTTGTGTATCCATCACCATAATTCATATTTTTTTCAAGTCTTCTATTTGCCTTTTTTAAAAGGGTTTTCATTTTGTGTTATCAGGTTTGACAATATTTTTATTGCTTTCTGCTTAGGAAGATGGTTCTACCTCACAGCTCTCTGGTACCTTCACAGCTTTGTTGTGTTCAAAATATTAATAGATTTAGAATATATCTTTGTGACTAGTATGAGATATTTTTACTTTTTCTTCCTAATGGATTTTCAACTCTTCACTACCATTTATTAAATAAGTCATTTTATTCCTCATTGATTTGAAGTCCCATCTGTATCACATCTTAATCCTCATATAAATGAGGGTCTTGTTCTAGCTTTCAGGATCAGGAATTATGAATTACACTCTGTGGGCCAAATTTGGTCTGCTACCTTCCTGTCTTTGTTAATAAAGTTTTATTGGAACACAGCCATGCCCATTCATTTACGTGTTGTTAAAAGAGCAAAGTTGAGGGGCACCTGGGTGGCTCATTCGGTTAAGCGGCTGCCTTTGGCTCAGGTCATGATCCCAGGGTCCTAGTATAAAGACCCATGTTCGGCTCCCTGCTCCATGCTTCTCCCTCTCCACTGCTTGTGCTCTCTCTCATGCTTTCTCTCTCTCTCAAATAAATTATTTTTTTAAAAAGAGCAAAGTTGAGTTGTTGTGACAGAACTTAAAGCTTCCATAGCCTTAAATACTTACTGTCTAGCTTTTTACAGAAAATGTTTCTCAACTCTTGTTCAAGACTCTATTCTGTTTCATTAATATATTTACTTTTCTGTCATGAATTGTGATGTTTTCTATAGGTTTCGGGTATTTGCCTTTGATCAGATTAAAGAAGTTTTAAAAAATTTCTAGTTTGCTGATTAGTTTTTTCCTCTCTTTTTAACCAAAAATGGGTGTTCATATTCATTTTAGACATAGAAAGAACTTACTGTTTCTTTTCTTTAATCCATTAATTGTTTGAATTATATTATTAGGTTCTAAAATATAAGCCATCTTTTTATTTGTGGTTAAGCCCCAGTTTGTTGCATTACAGTGTTCTTTTCATACTTTGCTGAATTCATTTTACTAACACTTATTTGTACTGTCTATAGTCACCAGTGATTTTCCCTATATTGACTTTATTTGGGATAGTGGGGTCCTATTCTAATCTGATTTGAGTATCAGGATTCTGTAATTCCTGGGAATATAACCAGGGCTGTGTTCTGAGGTAATGGGAAGCTTTCCGTCTTTTATTATGCTTAAATAACATAATTTCTTGAATATTTAGTAGAAATTCCCATAATTATCTGAGATTAGTATAATTTAGGAAGATGACCTTTTCCTAACTTTTCAATATTTTTATAGTTATTAATCTATTTAGATTTTCTACTTTTTCTTGAATCATTTGATAATTTGTTTTCCTTGAAAAATCATGCATTTCACTTAGATTTTTACAGTTTTTGATAAAAATTATAAGTTCTCTGTATATTTAGAATCTCTATATCTGTAGTTACATCTCTTTTCTCATTTATAAATGTGTGTGTTGTCTTTTCTCTGGTCAGACACGTGAGTGGTTTGATGGTTTCAAAGAACCATTTTTTAGTTTTATTGATTTATTTTTATTTTTCACTTATTTTCTTTATTCCATTTCTTTAAATTTTTCCTCTTTTCTGAGTTCTTCTAACTTTTAATAGTTTTGGTGCCTTTTCCAACTTTTTTCTAACTTCTAGTAATTTGAATGCCTATTAGTTCACTTATTTTCAGTATTATTTTCTAATAAATGCTACATATTTTTCTCCGGTTATGGATTTGGCCATATTTTGTAGGTTTTGATATATAGTGCTCTTATTGTCATTGCTTTTTATTTTCTCTTTAACCCAATATTAATTTGGCATAAATTTGTAAAAATTTCCAAATGGAAAGTTTTGTTACTGTTGCTAATATATAGCTTTATTATATTGTGTTTAAAAATATGTGATCTGTGGGGTTTCTTCTTTTTGGAGATAGTCTTTGTGGTGTATGTCAATCAGCTTTTGTGATTATTCCATAGATGTTCATAAAGATTGTAAGTTCTTGGTGTTGGGTACAAGGTTCTTTATTAGATCACTGTTTTAAATTATTATTTGAAGCTTTCTGATTTTGTAAGTCTAGATCATATCAACTTCTGAATGCCATGTTAAAATCTCCCAGTGTTATTGTGAATTTATTGCTTATTTCTTATATATCTACTTTTCAATCTACATGTATTATTTTGCTGTAGACTTACTTATCTTTTGTAAATAGGGCTAACAGTTGACCAGTATGAACTGGTGGTATAGCTTACTGGTTGGCATCCAATCTGATCTGTGTAAGTCTGTGCCACATCAGTTGTCAAAATAGTTTTGATGTTATCATTGCTGTTAATTGCTTTATAGCTGGTTTCAGGGTTCTTTTTAAAAATTTTTTTATTTTTAGATTTTATTTATTTGAGAGAGAGAGAGAGAGAATGAGTGGTGGGACAAGCAGTGGGAGAAACACACTCCTTGCGGAGCAGGGAGCTGGACGTGGGACTCAATCACAGGCCCCTGAGATCATGACCTGAGCCAAATGCAGACACTTAACCAGCTAAGCCACCCACCCAGGTGCCCGGGTTTCAGGGTTCTTTTGTTTTTCTTACAGGTTTCCTACCCCCAAGAGACTTTGTCTCCTAATAGAGCCGTTTTTTCCTACCTTTGTGTTTTATGTTTTCCATTTATTCTGCTTTTGTTGCTTCTCCCATCTCCAGCCCTCTGCCTTTGCTAGATTTTTAAAAATCATTATGAGGTTGGAACATTTGCATGTGTATGTGTGTTTGTTTTTCTGTGTCTCTGTGTGTGTATGTGCACATTTTTACAATTTTTATTTCTCATTCTGTGAACTGTCAGTTTTATATCCTTTTATTTGTATCTACTGTGTGATTGGTTGTAATCTTGATCTTATAGAAACCTTTTACATTTAGAAAATTTTATCTTTTTCTGTAATGTGTACCAAATTTCTTTTCATAGTTTGTCTTTCTTTTGACATTGCTTTATAGTGTTTTTTCCCCTAACCATCTTATTAACTACTTTTTTTAGACCATGCTTTGCTTATTTTTCCTTTTCCTTTTTCTTGATTTACTGTTTTTTTTTCTTTCCATGTAATGATATGAAAGTTACACATGCTAATTCTGTGCTTGCCTTAGTTGCTCAGAAATTATCACATACATTTAAACTGAAAGGGTCTTGTCATCTTTGAGGATACATTATGGTCTTTACCTTCTTTTGCTTTTCCCATATGTTCTACGTATTCTTGAATCTTATTCCAGATATAATAATGCTAAGAAGCTAATTTTTTGGTCAGTCTTTCATAGTATTATTTAGACCTCACAGCCGTACTTAAAAACATCAGTTTAGGGGCACCTGGGTAGCTCAGTTGGTTAAGCATCTGCCTTCAGCTCAGGTCATGATCCCAGGGTCCTGGGATCGAGCCCAGCATCGGCCTGCTTCTCCCTCTCCCTCTGCCTGCCACTCACCCTGCTTGTGCATTCTCTCTCTCTCTCTGTCAAATAAATAAATTTTTTAAAATCTTAAAAATTTCTTTGTACTACCATTTCTCTTACTCATTTTTTTCTTGAATTTCTTACTTTTCTGGAATAAATGTAAAATCTTTTTTTTTCCCAAAACAATTTTATGGCTTAACTTTAAAGTTTTTGTGTGTGTGTGTTTTTTTTAAGATTTATTTATGTGGGGGTGGACGGGCAGAGGGAGAGGAAGAGAGAGTCTCAAGCAGACTCCATGCTGAGCAAGAGCACAATGAAGGCCCAATCCCATGACCCTGAGATCGTAACCCAAGCTGAAATGAGGAGTCAGATGCTTAACCAACTGTGCCACCCAGGGGCCCCTAAACTTTGAAGTTTTTTATGTCCTTAAGTGTTTTAATTTTGCTCCCATATTTGAGTAATAATTTGATAGGACATACATTCCTATGAAAGTCATTTTGCTCAAAATATTGAAAGCACTATGTCACCGATGAAAAAGTTTAATGCCAGTTTCTAGAGTTTAAAAAAAAAAAGCTATGTTGGGCACTGATATATTATAGAGTGAATGTTTTAAAAGAAAAAAGTTGCAAAACAACATTTGTATTATGTCTCATTTATACATATGTGTATGTTCATAGAGGTCAGAAAGGGTATTTACTAATTATTGCCAATAGTGATTGTCCTGGTTATCTAGTACCATGTAATAAACTCCTCCAAAAGTTAGTATGCAAAATAACATTTATTATGTTCAGGGATTCTGCGCATCAGGAATTCAGACAGGACACAGCAGTGATGGCTAGGCGCGGAGATGCGAAGTCTTGAATGGGCACTCCTATATCTTGTGCCTCTACTGGGATGACTGAAGGATGGACTGAACTGGGGCCGTCCTCCTACATGCCTATATGTGCCACTCCATATGGGGTTTTTGTGGCAGTTTGATTTGTATGGTGCTTCAGGATTTCAAGAACAAGTATTCTGTAGTGAAGCTACATTAGCCTTCTGTGATCAAGCCATGGAAGTCAGCTAGTGGCATTCACCATAATCTTGTGGCAGCAGTCACGGGCTCACCCAGAATTGCGAGTGGGGACTGACATAGCTCCTACTTCCTGATGGGAGGTATCACAATTTGTGGCTATGTTTTGAAACCATCACAGCTTCGTGGACAAGAGTGTTGGTTAAATGATGGCAGGAATTTAAAAAAAAAATCTCTTCTGTTCACTACTGATCCCCAGAAGAGTACTTGAAACACAGTAGTGTTTGATAAATACATACTGAATGAATGAGGGATGGGGTTTTTGGTCCCCTAATGCTTTTTGATACCAAATGAATGTTTCACAGTAAGCATAGATTATCTTTATAAATAGAAACAAAAATCAAAAGGTATATATTATGTTAATGTTTTAATTTATTTCATGATATCCTAGATATTTGAATGATTTCTATGAGTTGGAGCTACAGCATGGCTCTGGTGTTGTGGGTTGGAGCATTCCAGTGACTAAAGGAATTGTGCCTTCTCCAAGAGAATCCCACACAGCTGTCATATATTGCAAAAAAGATTCTGGAAGTCCTAAGATGTATGTCTTTGGTGGAATGTGTGGTGCTCGCCTGGATGATCTATGGCAACTTGACTTAGGTAAGCTTACCTTGATTCAGGCTCAGGAATTGGTTATGATTGATAAGGACAAATGTAAAAATCACTTTTGAAAAATATTTTTGGTTACAGCATTTATTGAGTTACACTTAGATTTATAGAAGGCACTTGTAGCCAGCTCTGGGACAGCTGAGATGTATGCAAATGGTGGCTAATCAATGAAGTTAAACAAATGAATATTTGATTTATGGCAGTAACTCTCCTGTGCTCCTTATAAATAGGGTCGCCATATGTTGTGGTTTGCCTGAAAGGGCCCTGATTTATCTTTACTGTCCTCTGTAATTATTAGTAGTACCAATTATCACTCCATAAAGTGTCCCATTTGGGAATGATCAAATTTATATGGTTTTTCTGTCTACAGGAAATGTAACATTAGTAATGTTATTGCTGGTCAGTGAAAACACTGGCTAGCTCTTTTTAAAGGGATCCTAGGAGTGAGTGATTGGAGGGTAGGTGTGCCTCTCACTTTCGACTATCTTCTACACAGTGTGTTCTTACTTAAAATGTTAAAATCCCCAATCTGGTTTTAATGCAAAATTGGTGGCACCCTAAATACACTTCCTATTACAGATGCTAACATTCAGGTGTAAACAAGATTATTGTAATTGACTATTTATGTTAGCTGGAAATGTTTATTTTAAGATGAAATTCAAGTAATGGTTTAAAATTCTGCAAGGTGAGAGGCGTCTGGGTGGTTCAGCCGTTAAGCATCTGCCTTCAGCTCAGGTCATGATCCCAGGATCCTGGGATCTAGCTCTGAATCTGACTCCCTGCTCAGTGGGGAGCCTGCTTCTCCTTTTCACATTCCCCCTGCTTGTGTTCCCTCTCTCGAGGTCTCTCTCTGTCAAATAAATAAATAAAATCTTAAAAAAAAAAATTCTGCAAGGTGAGGTAATTTGCTATTATTAAACCAAATTGCTAACATACTTATTTTTACTTCTAGAAACTATGTGTTGGTCAAAACCAGAAACTAAAGGGACAGTGCCACTTCCACGAAGCCTTCACACAGCCAGTGTTATAGGAAACAAGTATGGTGGTTTTCTTTTTTTCACTTCTTTTTTTAAAACCAACTTAAGAAAGATACACACAAAGAGTGGTGCTACCCATTGCTTGGAAATAGATTATTGAATTTAACAATGATTGTGTCTACTAAAGCTAGAATAGTAAGCCTATAAAAGCTAGAATACTTACTGTGCCATTTTCTTATCCTGCCTCTTGCATTTCTGTACATTTCTTACAGCGCCTTGCACAGAGTAGATATTACGTAAGTGTGAAGGAGAGTGTTGTCTCACTGACCTGGCCTCCATTGCCAGGTTTGACACACCTAACTCACTGTTCCATTTTACTTATTTTTGGTAGCACTTGATTTGTTCTCAGATATGGACTCAGTATGCACACAAAATGATTGAACTTTGAATAGAGTTATGGTTAGAACATAAACTCTGTAACCAAGTTGCATGAATTCAAGTCACCAGTTTTGTTATTTGTCATGTATGACCTGGGGCAAGGAAATTTAATCTGTCTGTACCTCAATTTCCACACATATAAAATGCAGATAATATTAAAACCTCTATCAGTCTTGAGGATTAAATGGATTAATACGTATGAAATGCTTCAAATAGTGGCTGGTACATAAAGGGCACTCCATAAAGGTTAGCTATTACTATCATCAACAAGTTCTCTTATTTGTGCATTATTGTGTAAAGAGAAATTAATTATTTTCTTTGTGTAGGGATTTTTTCCTATAAGTAATATTTTAGGAAACAACTAGAACCTCATTAGTTCTTTTTTTTTAAATAGCCATAAACAAAATCTAATAAGCTATATTTTTTAGAATATCAGAATCCTTTTATAAAATGTGGTTTTCCATTGGAACTCTAATAGACAAAATAGGAAATTGAGCTTGTCTAGTTGGCATGAGGTCACATGGGCCCTGAGTGCTGCCTGATGAACCTTTCTCCTTCAGCAGCTATTAGACCTATCTCAAGAACCCTTAGGGCCCCAAGGGACATAGTTTAAAGTTTTTTATTTGAGTGATATCAATGACAAAAGTTATAAGAAACTTAATCCTCTTTGGTTACTGTATGCATACAACTCTGAATTTGATTTTAGGTGTCATAGGTCATTTGACTATCTTTCTGACTGAGGTACACTTAGTATATTATATATAATATTGATTTTCAAATGTATTAAAAGTGAAATATTCCCCACTTTATGTAACTTGCCAGAGAGAAATAATTTGATTCTGTATTGCCTCATGAAACTGTAGACTCTTCAGAGAAGACCACTTTATTCATTATCTTACTCCCATTACCTTGATCATAAGTAAGTAAGTGAATAGTCCTGAAGTTTTGAATCAACAAATAAGAAATTTAAGTCTATTCTTAGCATTTTAAATCTAAAAAAAAAAAAAAAAATTAAAGCTTTAGAAAAAAAATTAGCCACTTCATGTTCTCTCTTTTTGTTCAGGATGTACATTTTCGGTGGATGGGTTCCACATAAGGGGGAGAATATTGAGACTTCACCTCATGATTGTGAATGGAGATGTACTAGTTCATTTTCTTACCTAAATCTCGGTGAGTCTTTTAAGAGTTACTTACCGAGATAAAACTTATTAATAAAAGAATTGTTGTTATTTTGTTGTTTAAGAACACTATTGTAGTCATGGATATTTCTATCTTCTAGATACAGCAGAGTGGACCACCCTAGTATCAGATTCTCAGGAAGATAAAAAAAATTCAAGGCCAAGACCAAGAGCTGGACACTGTGCTGTTGCAATTGGCACTCGATTATATTTTTGGAGTGGAAGAGATGGCTACAAAAAAGCACTGAATAGTCAAGTTTGCTGCAAGGATCTTTGGTATCTTGATACTGGTAGGTAAGAGTATTCAACAAATATTTTTCCTTCAGGTAAATAAATACTTGAGCCCTACCTGTCTCTTGAGATTTAGTTTAAATGCCACTGCCTCTCTTTTCCATAATTAAAAAGGAATGGAAGAAATATTGTATGTAGATATTTCCTACTCCAAGAGAATTCCCTTTTTTTTTCCCAGGAGAGTTTCTTAATGTCCCTTTCCTTGAGTATAGACTGGATTTAGTGACTCCCTTCCAAACCACAGAATATGGAAAAGGACCAGTAGTAGCATAACAGTAGACAAACCTGGAAAATACCATCTTAATCAAATACTTGATTTGATAATCAAAAATAATAATCAAATATTTGATTGATAATCAAAAATCAAATGTTTTCCTAGCGAGAACTCCCACCCCCCCACACACCTTTCTTTGTTAACATTAAACAGGCATCTGTACTTTGTTAAATTTCACTGTATAATGCTGAAAGAAGACAGAGTGTTCAAATAATTGTAACATCTACATTACAGGTTATGTTTAGATGTAGAACTAGCACTAATGATAGTCATGTTGAATCATTTAGCCCTGCTTCTCGTATGATGGGATAAGAAGAAACTTTACCTGTGTTACTGCAAAATCCATAACCTCATTCTGAGAAATTACCAACAAACCCAAAATGAGGGACATCCTAGACATTCTATATGAATAGCGCTCTTCAAAAACTTCAAAGTGGTGGAAAACAAGGAAAGCGAGGGTTCAGTTAAGGCTCAGTCAGTTAGTTAAGTGCCTGCCTTTGGCTCAGGTCATGATCTCAGGGTCCTGGGATTCAGCCCTGCTTTGGGCTCCCTGCTTCTCCCTCTCCCTCTGTGATCTCTCACTTTTGCTGTCTCTCAAATAAATGAATAAAATCTTTTAAAAAAACAAAAAACAAGGAAAGTGAGAAATAGTCACAAATTAGAGGAGACTAAGGAGACATGAAGACTAAATATGAGGTGGTACCCTAGATTGGATGGAACACACACACACACACTAGTTGGAAAACTGGTGATATCTGAGTAGTCTGTAGTTTAGTTAATAGTATTATTCCAGTGTTAATTTCTTAGTTTTAACAAATATGTTAGCATTAAGGGAAACAGTAAGGAGTATATGGGAACTCTGTGTTTTTTTCTGTAAATCTAAAAGTATTCCAAAATAAAGGATTTTTTAAAAAAGATTTATTTTTAGAGAGAGAGAGAGAGAGACTGCATAGAAAACATGGGAGGGGGGCAGGCAGAGGGAGAGGGAAAGAATCCCAAGCAGTCTCCCAGCTAAGCATGGAGCCTGAGGTAGGGCTAAGTCCCACGACTCTAAGATCATGATCTGAGCCAATATCAAGAGTCAGATGCCCAACCAACTGAGCCACCCAGGTGCCCCTGAAAAGATTTTTACAAAAGTAGTTAAACACTAAAAATTTTAAAATACGGAACTCATCCATTTTTTTCAATAAATACTTATTGATTGACACATGTCTATCAGGAATTTTTCTAGGTTGTTTTATATGCTGAGAAGTGAAATGTTACAGCAGTGAAAGGGACTGATACGATAATGTCCCTGATATCAAATAACTTATATTCTTGGAAAGTATGAGGGCAGCAGGATGACAGGCACTAATCAGACAAATTAACAAAATAAGTTCCGTTTCTGGTAAGCGTGTGAAGATAGTAACATAGACCACTGGGATAGTAGATGGGGTACTGTTATAGGTACCACTAACTTCAGGTTGGGTAGTTAGAAAAGTATGAGACAGCATTTGGGATATAATCCAAATGGAGAGAAGATGCTATCCATGGGAAAGGCTAGGGGATAAACACTATAGCAAGGGTGAACAGCAAGTACAAGGGCCCTGAGATAGGAACACTTGGTACATTTGGGAACAGATTTGAGCTGAGTGGAAGAGGACAGTGTAGGAATGGAGGTTAGGGAAGTGACAGCAGGACAGATCATGTAAGGCCTCGCACAGCATGGTAAAGTTTAGGTTGTTTATAAAGTACAATAGTAGTTTACTTACTAGTTGGAAGGAGAGATGTGTCGCGATCTGATGTATGTTTTGGAATGGGCACTGCATTTGTTTGGAAAATAAATTGTAGGTGAGCAAAAGTGCACACAGGGAGACCAGTTAGAAGTCTTTCACAGGAGTCTGAGAAGTCTTAAGACTACAGTGGTGCCAGTGGAGATGGGGAGGATATGGATATGGATATGTTTTGGAGTTCTTATTGACAGAATGGCTGATGAATTGGGTGTGGCATGTGGCATAAAGAGGGGAATGGAGGATGAAGTTTTTAGCTTGAATAACTTGGTGGTATTTCCATTTACTGGGTTGGGGAAGACTGAGGAGAATACCAGTTTGTGGAGAAAATTAAGTTTCATTTAGACTATGCTAAGTTTGAAATAAGGAGATGAAATATGTAGTTGATGAATAAAGAAATCTGGAGGTCAGTCAAGAAATCAAATCTGGAGATGTAATGTATGTTGCTACATGAGAAAAGCAGATTCTAAAACATGCCTATGATTCCAGTTTCTTTTAAGCATATAAACAGAAAAATCTGGAAGTATACATTGTGTACCAAAATGTTATCTAAAAGGTGATATTCAGCATTTTCTGAAAGGTTTTTCTCTCATCTTTATTTTCTACAGAAGCATGTATTGCTTTGGTAATATAGTAATAGTTTACTTTTAAAATTAAGATAATTGGAAAATAAATGGAACAACTAAGTTAGAGACTAAATATTTTCTGTGGAAGAAGCACATACTAGTAAGCAGGAAAGAAATACAGAAAATCCAACTTACTGATGCATCTTCGAAATTGGGAGTTGTTGCCTGAAGTCCAAGGATAAACTTTAGTCTCTGAGATTGGAAGAAAAATATGTGTGTATAGGTTTTTCTTGGCCGAATACATCACTTTCAACAGATTATCTAAGGGATCTATGACTAAGGGATCTGGCCAGTTTTTCCATAAACCTTTTCTTTAGACATGAATAGCTATCTAAAAGTAATCGTGGCCACTATCATAAGGTCCAAGTTTAGACTTTGCTTCTCCTCTTGATAAATTGGCATGAATTTGGGGGATTGGGGAAATGAGGGCTCTTCATCTTGCCTGTTTTCACTTTTAGTTAATCTTTGTGAATTTGTTAATATTTAAAAGAGTGGTTAATTCCATGAAGCTTTTTAATGCAAAATAGCAGTCCTTTGCTCCAACCTTCCTCTCATTTTCCTTGCTTCACAATCATCTGCTTTCAACTCTGTTAAACAATTCTTTTGGTATTTACTTCCATATTTCCATATAACACAAATATATTGTTACTTTGATTTTTTTCAGTTTAGGCATAAAATGCTCACTTTCTACTCTGGAAATTAAGGATTTAATCTCTTCTTCCCATCATTCCTCGCCTCTCTCCTATATGCCTTTCCTACCCCCATTCTCTCAATATGGTTATACCATAATTTTGTTAGATGAGTATTCATTGTTTACATTTTGACCACATAAGCACTGTTTGCAGGTGAGCCATGTAGAATATTGTTATACTTTTCTTGCACAATTTTTTATTTGCCATGGATTAATAATTGTTACTTTTGTTTGTTTTAGATTTGTATGTATTTACCACTAATTCAATCCATACTCTGTTATTTGTTTAAATCTTCTCTCACTATGGTTAGATGCATCAGATATTCTATCAAATTTCATCGTCTTGAAGAAATTTCTCCTGCTCCAATCTGGGATGGTTGTCCTCCACAAATCGAGCCCAGCTATCATCTTGGCGTCTCCCTTCATCATCTTCCTGGGGATATCTTTTGCCTCTCACCTGTGCCGGATTCCCTGTTTCCTGGATTCCATATTTTTTCCCTTTCTTAGTTTACTTTTTCATTTTTTATGGAACACATCCCAGGAAAAGGGTGCATAGGTGATAAATTTATTTTGAGATTTCGCATTGTTTGGAAGTATGTTCAGTCTTTCTTCCACTTAATTGGCTATTTGCATGATAATAGAATTCTACACAGGAAGTCATTACCCTTCAAAATTTTGAAAGCATTGTTACACTGTATTCAAGCTTCTATGTTTTTGTTGAGAAACCCAAACCATTTCTTATTTTTGTTCTTTTTAAATGTGACCTTTCCCCTCACCCTTGATAGCTTTCAGGGTTTTTTTGTCCCTACTATTCTTAAATTTCATGGTGATTTTTTTTTTGTCCCTACTATTCTTAAATTTCATGGTCATGTTCTTAAATTTCATTGTGCTATTTTTAACCCATTGTGTTGAGTACTTATTGGGCCCTTTCAGTTTGGAAACTCATGTTCTTCAGTTCTGGGTATTTTCTTGATTTATTTCATTGATTTGTACCCTTCTGTTTTCTCTCTTTTCTCTACATGTGACTTCTATTATGTGGGTGGTGTACCTCTTGGACTTGTCTTCTTATTATTTCCTTGTATATGTTGTCTTACTTTAAGAAATTTAAATAAACCGGATTGTGAATAGGATTATGGAGAAATCTACATGGGGAATAGTTGGAGGAACTAGGTTTACTTACCCTCTAAAACACAGTCATCAAATTTTTCTCTAATGGGCTAGATAGTGAATATTTTAGGCTTTGTAGGCTGTATGGTCTCTATTACAATGATGCAATTCTGCTGCTGTAGAAAAAGGAATGATAACTAATACATAAACAAATGAGCATCACTGTGTTTCAATAAAACTTTATTTACAAAAACACACCATAAGCCAGCCAGTTTGATGACCCCTTCTCTAAAAAATACAAAAAGACAGATAATAGACTTGTTCAATATCTATAAGGATTCTATATAAGGATTAAATTATAGCTTACAGATGTCAACTCACTAGAAGAAAAAAATTTCTTATATAACTGTCTAAAGATGGAATGTACTCCTTTAGGAATTCTGAGTTCTCTGAATTGGTAGGTAAACAAAAAGAGGACAAGGATAAAGTAGAAATAATCTCAGATTCTTTTTCCCGGCTCTAAAACTCTATGATTGTTATTTGTTTTGGAAATGTTGGTAATATTTTATACCAAAGTAGTTACTTGTTTGGGGTAGTACAAGTTTTGATAAGAGGGTATTAACTTCAAGAAGTTGTGATTTTCCAAAATACGTCCAAATCATCTTAGCGAACACTAACACTATTTCTGACTTGTATACTATTGGCTGAAAATTGCCTCATTAAAATTCTAAAAAACTTACAAAGAAGGTAAAATAATGTAGCTATAACTATAAAATACTTGCTTCCCCCGCCCTCCTTGTACTTCTATGATTAAACATTTCTTTCTGATTCTGATGACGCAAATAGCTTGGAGCCGGATTGTTTTGTGTGTAGAGCTATTTGTATAAGGAACTAACTAAATAAATAGAATCAGAACCCCAAACTGTTTTCATTTGACCTAGGATAGCTATGTTTATCTGAGTAAATTTTCTCCTTCTTGTTAGACAGTTGAAATACTCATTGCTAATGTTTTCAGAGCCCTAGACCCACACAAACTATGTAGGCAAAATATTGATACGTTGGAAACATCAACGTATAAACGTCAATATTGTTCTTTAGAGAAACCTCCGGCACCATCACAAGTACAGCTGATCAAGGCCACTACCAACTCTTTCCATGTCAAATGGGATGAAGTGCCCACAGTTGAGGGCTATCTTTTGCAGCTGAATACAGACTTACCCTACCAAGCTGCGTCATCAGATTCTACAGCAACACCAAATATGCAAGGTAACATAATTTTCACCTGAAAGCATCCATGCTCATTTGCTTTTTTAAAAAGTTACTGTGGGAAAACCAGTGATTATGGCTTAGTTTTAAAAAATTTTTATGATGTTTCCTGCCTGGTTAATCAAGTATGTTGCGTTTCAACTCTGAAACTTGCCTGTCTTATCATTAAGCTGTGGTAGAATGCATAGATGTGTGGGATACAATGTTTTGTTTTTCTGCAGTTCATTCTGATGTACTTTCTTAATTTGACTTGATACTTCAGGAGATGGTTTTATTTAGCACATAAATATTTCAGCTTTTTTCAAAAGTATTTTTGTACAGTAACAGGCACTTAGAAACATTTTTAATTTTACATGTTCTTTTAGAAAGGATTTTAGTCAACTATTAAGCAAACTATTAAGAAAATAGATAAATTTTGATAAAGATACTTTTTAACCTTTAATACATAACTTCCAGAAATACTTGATTATATTTTATTGAAGCTAATTCAGAGCATGTCAGTCTGAACTTTCTTATTCCTACAGGAGTCAGAATGGACCCTCACAGACAAGGCAGTAATAGCACCATTCCTAACAGTGTAAGTTAAAAAAAAAAAAAAATTTATGATGACAAATGAATGTTTAAGGTTAGAGTCTCAATTTTTATTCATATTTTTAGCATATTACCCTAGGACAGAGGTTCTCAACCCTGGCTGCATATTAGAATCACCTCTGAGATTAAAAATCAATCATACACAGAATCCCAGCCTTTTCCCAGATTTAGTGAAGCAGAATCTTTAGGATGTCCTCCATGTTATTTTTTATGTTCCACAAGTAAGTGAAACCACATGATAATTGACTTTCTCTGCCTGACTTATTTCACTCAGCATAATCTCCAGTCCCTTCCATGTTGATGCAAAGTTTGGGTATTCATCCTTTCTGATGGCTGAGTAATATTCCATTGTGTATATATATATATATATATATATATGGACTACATCTTTATCTATTCATCTGTTGAAGGACATCTTGGCTCTTTCCATGGTTTGGCTATTGTGGACATTAAGGAGGGCATGTATTACATTGAGCACCGGGTGTTGTACATAAACAGTGAATCTTGGAACACTGTATCAAAAACTAATGATGTATTTTATGATGACTAACATAACACAATTTAAAAAAAAAACACTTTAGGATGATGCCCAGTTAACTGTGGTTTTAAGGAACACTCCATAGATCATTATGACAGTAGCCTAGGTTAAGAATTCCTAACCAAGAAATTGAAGTCTCCCCTCACTACACATAGCTTCAGAGGCTAATCCCTTAGAGTTTATACTTACAGTATCTTGAAATCTATCTTTTTGACATTTCTAAATGTCACACACACTCATTTTAAATTTCAACCAATACTTCGAAAATGGATGTGAAATATATTTCTTTACTATGTACTTTGCCGACCAAAGAATATGAGTTGCTAAATTGAGCACTGATGTTTGTGAGGTTCCTTCTTGTTTATGAAGGGCTTCACAATAGATATTTGTAGAGACTAATGAGTAAGATTACTAGGGTTTACCCTGGTTTTATATGGCAAACTTCTGTCTAAATATACAGTAGATTGTTTTCAAGGAAAATGATGTAGGCATAAGCGCATGCATTCTGAACATGGCTGTATGATGGACAAATATCTTTAGGGCCATAAGAAGTTGCAATTGACTATAGAGGTATAATTAACAATCAAGATGGAGACAGAAAAGTAACAAAAAACAGGTGAGTAAAAAGAGGCAGCAATATTGGGGTTTTTGAATGAAGCCACATCACTTTTATGGTGCAGTAGACCCATAAGTATTGCTATGTAGTAGTAACTGATACTCACAATGATCTGAATTATCAAAAAGTCTAAATATATTCATTATAGTATGTATAAGAAGACAGAAACAGACTTAGAAAGATTCCTATCTAAAATGTTTAATAGTAAAGAATATTGATACATGTATGTGTTAAATCTTGATCTCTCTTTGGAAAACTCAGTCATACAGAGTAATTCATTTGCTTGAACTGAGATTTTATTTTTAGGAGTCATCAAATCTTTAATATCCATATTGACCTTGTTAAGAAAATTTGACAAAAATGTTAAACTTGGTAGCTTTGGCGTTGTCTCCTGTGTTACATACGTATTTACTTGAATACTACTACCACTTATAAAATGTTGTGTTTTTTTTTCCCTCAGAATATACCCTCCCATTCCCCTTCCAAACCTGGTCTATTCAGAATGGAGATTAAGTGAAGAAATTGTTTTCTTAAACTACTGTAAAATTTAAAGAATAATCCTGTACAAATTAAGAATATAATTTAAACTGTTTTATATCTTGGTAAATTTATTTTCAAAAGCATTTAAGTTGTAAATTATTTTGGTTATTTTTTACATGTATTATTATTAATTGAACATTGCTTCCTACAATAAACTATTTTATTTCTTATAGATCAGTGATACAATGAACAGTACAAAAACTGAATATACAGCTATGAAAGGAACTTCTGTGAAAAACAGACCAGATCTCAAAGCATCAACTGATTCTAATGCTACTTTACATTCATCTTTGGCAACTAATGCTTCTAATCATAATAGTTGTGTCGTGGATATGCTAAGGAAAAACGAAGGTATAAAGATGGCATTTTAAATAAACCTTTTTAGGGACGCCTGGGTGACTCAGTTGGTTGGACGACTGCCTTCGGCTCAGGTCATGATCCCGGAGTCCCGGGATCCAGTCCCGCATCGGGCTCCCAGCTCCATGGGGAGTCTGCTTCTCCCTCTGACCTTCTCCTCGCTCATGCTCTCTCTCACTGTCTCTCTCTCAAATAAATAAATAAAATCTTTAAAAAAAAAATAAATAAAAAATAAATAAATAAACCTTTTTACAATAGTAGGGAATTTTGACTTTGGAAAAGTAAATGTTCTATGGTTTTGATCCATTTTCAAAATAATAATAAGCTTTCCATATTGACTCTAGTTGGAGATACCAAGATACTAAGGAACTACTTACCTGAATAGTAATGCTTAGTTATGAGCTACAAAATTCAGATGAGGCAAGCTCTTATATGACATTTGAGGTTGGCCAGTATTGCATTGTCCCTTTCCCATTACTGTATTTTCTTAGCACTTAGAACTATCTGAAATTATTTGTTTTGGGCAGAGATTTTCTTGTTCATTTCTATTTCCTCAGCACCTGAATCCATGCCTGGTTAATAGTAGTCACTTAGTAAATATTTGTTTAGCAAGTAACTGGATTATCCTCAGAAAGAGTTCATTTATGAGAACTGTTGATTACATTCATGGGACAGCTTGTAATTCGGTGAACTTTGTAATGTAAAGTGAGTTCATTTGAATATTTTCATGCCATTTGAGATACATTAAGCATTGTGCCTTATTTAAATATCTAAAATTATTTTATAAATCTCATTCTGATATGTCTGTGACATAGACACACGTGACTGTATTTTTAATTTGAAAACATCGTGACAGCTGATAAAAATCTAAATCCTCTTTCATAATGCAAACTTAACAGTATGAGTATTATTTTTATTTCCATTTTTCTTCATGAGTCCATGATAGATAAAGTATTCAAGGAAAATAATTTGCTGTCATTTTTCCTCCTTTCATTATGTGTGGAAAAAGAGAACACTTTTGTTTTCTTGATTTTCTGACGGAATGATTTGATCAAAATTATAAAAGCCTGGTCCTGGGCTGCAGCTTATATTTCTGTCTTCTTTTTTTTTTTTTAAGATTTTATTTATTTGTCACAGAGAGAAAGAGAGAGAGAGCACAAGCAGGGGAATAGCAGGCAAGGGGGTTAGGGAGAAGGATAGCTTCCGCTGAGCAGGAAGCCTGATGAGGGATTCAGTCCTAGGACCCTGGGATCCTGACCTGAGCAGAAGGCAGATGTTTAACCAACTGAGCCACCCAACCACCCCTATTTTTCTTATTTTCTATTTTCTTACAGTGATTTTCTATATCTGTCTTATAAAGAAGTTTATATTCTTAGAAAACAAGAGCTTTGAGATTTCAGATGCAATCTAAATCCTACACTGTAAGGCAGTTTGGATAAAATTAGTACTAGGCAAATTGGAAAACCATAGTGGTTGTACAATGACTGTATCTGGCAGACATTCAAATATATGAATGAATGGCTACCCAATGTCAGGACTTTTTCTCTGTAGGTTAGAGTAGCTGGTATGTTTCAAAAGTGGGAAGAGTGACATGATTAGTTGTTGTTGTTCTTGTTATTGTTCTTATTGTTTGAAAAGAACACTCTGGGGACGCCTGGGTGGCTCAGTTGGTTGGACGACTGCCTTCGGCTCGGGTCATGATCCCGGGGTCCCGGAATCGATTCCCGCATCTGGCTCCCAGCTCCACAGGGAGTCTGCTTCTCCCTCTGACCTTCTCCTTGCTCATGCTCTCTTTCACTGCCTCTCTCTCAAATAAATAAATAAAATCTTTGGAAGGCAGCTATGCTCACCACTATATCACCAACGCGTAAATAAAATCTTTAAAAAAAAAGAAAGAAAGAAAGAAAAAGAAAAGAACACTCTGGCATCACCATCAGAACTATAGTAGGAAATGATTGGGAGGCCCGATAGGGTGTTCTTTTAGGACTACAAGAGACACAGAGACTAAAGCAGTGGAGAGGAGAGAATATATCATTTCTCAGACTTTTTTAGCCTTGGAAACTAGTTGGGTATGAGAAATAAAAACGAGTTGACCATGACTCCTAGTTTTTTGGGTTGGAAATTCAATGGATGATGATACTCTTTATCAAGATAAGAAATACAAGAGCAAGGACAGACTTGGGGAAAAGATAAGTTCAACTTCGAATTTAGTGTTTTTGAGGCACTGAAGAACATATTGGTAAAGATTTCTAATGGTCAGTTGGATACTTAGGTGTAGAATTTAGGTAGTAGTTTTTAGCTGGAAGTAAAACTTAGAAGTTAAGGGTATCTAAAATATAAGCTCCAAGACAAGGGACCTTGTCTGACTTGTTTACTGTGAGATTTCTAGCACCTCCCACAGTGCCCAGGACATAGGTATTTGAGAAATTTATGATTTGTAAATGGTAGTTAAAGCATAGGAAGATATGTAAATGGAGAAAAGGGAAGGCTTGGAACGCCTGCATTTAAAGAGTCATTTTAAGAGAAGAAACCAACTTAAGAGATTGGAAAGCAGTTCCTAAATGGTCAGGAAAAGAACCAGAGATTGGTGTCCTACTTTTTCTGGGCATCACAGTTTGTGACTATATATTTATTGTGTGTGCTTGTCTTTCTCTATCACATGATTATAACTTGATGAGGTATTAACCATGCCTGCTTTGTTTCAGCATTGTAGAAAGAAGCACAATATCTGGTAAATAGCAAATCTCCAGTGTTGTGGAATGAGTAATTATAAATCATAGAAAGAAACAGCTTCAAAAATGAGTATGTGGTCAGCGTTGTTTACATTGCAGAAAGGTCAAGTAAATGGAAATCGAAAGGCATCCTTTAGAAATCATTGATATTTGCCAGAGCCATTTCATTAGAGTAGTGGTCTAGAAACAAGTTTGAGGAGGTCAAGGAAGTAGAGACTTCTCTGAAGGGAATTAGTGAGGGGCTAAGGTAACTGGAGGAGATTTGCAGGGTCAGAGAAGATGCATGCTTGTTTGTTTGAGAGACCTGATAATGTTTATGGACCAATGGCCAAAAACTACTAATGAAAAAGAATCTGAAAACCCTGAAGAGAAAGGAATGATTGATGAAAGAGGTTCCCAAAATGGGAAGGAATGGGACCAAGAGCACAGGAGGATAAATTATCCTTCTTCAGGAGAGAGGTCAGTTCATCCTCTGAAGTGGAAGAGAAGACAGAAAGGATGGGCACAATCACAAACATATTTCTAGTTTAGGGCAGGAGAGGCAGAAAACCAAGGGCATGCATTCCTGATGACTTCTATATTTTTCCCTAAAATGAGAAGCAGGGCATTTGATCTATGATTTAGGAGAGTCCAAGAACAATGATTCAGTGCTTAGAGTAGAAGAAGGAGCTGAGACGTTGGACATCTGCTATCTGTATAGTGCAGTTTATTTTTCTAAACATTTTATGCCTAGTGGTTAATTCATATGAATGACATGTACGGTACTCATGTTTGTATTTTTAAAATTGAAAATAGCAAGAATTGTATGACAAGAACCATAAGACAGCACAATTATTGCAGGAATTATGTTAACAATTGATCTTTTCACTTTAATTTTAGGTCCTCATACTTCAGCAACTATAGGTGTTCTAAGTAGTTGCCTGGACTTAAGAACAGTAATCCCCGAAACTTCTGTATCCAGTTCTGTTTCCAGCGCACAAACTATGGTAACCCAGCAGACCATTAAAACTGAATCATCCAGTACAAATGGGGCAGTTGTTAAAGATGAAACTTCACTAACAACATTCAGTACCAAATCTGAAGGTTTGAAATGTGTTTCACATACTGTATTTTGAACCATTTTTGTATATAAATTCATCAAACTTATTTGTTTAGATGGGAATTGCATTTCATCTTGGATTGAATCATATATAAAGAGATAAAACATTTCAATGAAAATTATTATATACTCTGCTGCCTTCCATAAATATTTAAATCAGCACACACTGAAATACATTCAGAATGTATTTATCCTACTGTGAATATGTTCAGCAGATTTTTTTTCCCCATAGAAAAGATTCATTCTTTAGACTTTGGAGTAACAATTCTCCTAGCTTGATTGATTTCTGATTTTGCAAATTCTCATTTCATTCTTTTGCAATAGGACTTGTGTTTCATCTTTGGTAAACATTCTCTGAAGTTCTAGTTAGTCTTCAAACCCTTGAGAAGTGAACTTTGTGAATTAGTTCGAGTTAGAGGGTCCATATTTCTAATTATTGTGCTTTTCTCCCTCTGGCTCTTTTTTGTATGTTTATAAATTGTATTTTAATGTGTCTGTTTGCCAAGTGATTACGTAAGTCTTATATGATGAATTGTTTGGTTTTTAGTTGATGAAGCATGTGCATTGCCTGCATCTAAGATCAGCCGTGTAGAAGCACATGCTACAGTGATGCCATTTTCTGTAAGTATCTGACCTGAAGATCATACGTGTTTAAAGGTGGGATGCTGAGCAACTTCAGCATAAATTCATGAAAAAATTCTTGGGTGTCCTCTGGTAATGACTTGCCAAAGACTGAAAAATGAAGGCTTGAATAGAAAAAATGTTTACAATATAATGTTAAGTGAAAACTGCATAAAAATTTGTGTGTATATATATAAATACATATATTTTTATATCTATACTATGATCCCAACTTTATTAAAAGATACACACGATACATACATTCTCACTCTCATGTGAGTCCACGCACATCCACACTATAATGCTAGGTGACTTGCTCCAGGCTCTGTGGCCACAGATAACTTTTACTTAATCTCTCTGGGCCTTCAATATTTTTGTATAGTGAAATGTGCTGCTTTTATAATCAGAAATATGAGTGTGTGTATGCATACATGTATATGTAAGTTACATTAATGTCTTAAAGAGTAAAAGGACATATTACAGAATATAAAATTTCAGTGGCTCTATTGCTAGCTATTAATTGGGAGAACAGCAGAATATTGCAGTATTGGGTGGTTAGACATACCTATAGGGTAACCCAATAATCTCTCTGACATTGAGTTGTTTTATGAAAGGCCAAAATTGGTCTGTAGCTTAACTTAAAATGCTAGGTATGTGCCTCACAAATACACCATGATTGTCTTAATGAGGTAAATATAAGGGTAATATATATGTGTGTGTGCATGTGTGTGTATATACTTCTTAATTTATTTTAAAATTATCCGTCATTGCAATTTTATTGCTATGAGCAAGAGTTTTTATTTGACCTAATATTTACCTCTTGGAATCCTTAAGAATTGTCCGTAGTTTTGGTTTTCTTTCAATCATGATTTTATGGATTTTGATCAGATACTTACCTTTATCAGCTTTCACCTTTCCAGAATATTAAGTCCTAAAGTTCTTAGACTCTTCTCAGGGAAGTATTATTAAAGGGAACTTTTTTTCTCCCAAATCTGTTTTGCAACACATCAGCCAGAATGGTATTTGTTATTTCAGTTGGAGCCAGTTGTTTTATAAAAGTTGTTGAAGAGAGTTTTTACAACTTTAAAAATGAAAGCAAGTTTAAAGATACTCCTTTAAAAAAAAAAAAAAAAAAAAAAAAAAAACAAAACCTGAAAGACTTTTTCTAGGTAGCTCACTTTGTCATGTGTGATAGCCTAAATAATAAATAATGTGAATTATAAGCATGTACCTCTGCTGTTATATATTTAAGACAGAAATAAGTAACTGAAATGCACATTTGTTTTGAGCTTCTGGAAACAGTGTCTCATTTATAAAGAAGATGGCTTAAAAAGGTTAGTTCCAGGGATAAGTATAATTCACTTATCACTAAAAATAGCTTAAGGTAGAGGAAGTTTCTTTGTTTTAAAGCAAGGTAAAAAATGTAAAACTGTTTAATCTCCTCTTTAATATATACTAAAGTATATTCAAATTGCATTTTAGTTTTGAACATTTTTTCTCCTTTTAGGTTTGGAGAATCACAGGTATTTAAATCAAGTGCAAAGGTCACTGAATTTCTGCTAGTTGTTTTTGAATCTAGAAATAAGCCAGCTTGGAATGAATTTTTCCTTATTTGCTCCTTTTGGAGCAAGGTATAATGTCACACTAAAGGGATTACATTTTCTGAGAGGGTCTCTGAAATGACAATGTTCTATAAAACAGCTGGCATTTTAACATATCACTGATTGAAAAGCATGCTAACTCTACCTAGGTTGATAGTACAGAGCTACTGACTTGCAGAATGCCTGTCACTCCCTGTGTTTGAATTGGCATCCCTGTTTCACTGTCAGTTGACCTAATCTGTTAAGAGTTTATTTACTTATGAGCTTTTAATGTTGTGGTGTTTACCCATATACCTATTTGTAGATCACTGCATGGATTTATTGAATCTGGAAGTTTCTTAAATGCACAGTAAGAGTCCTGATAATTTTTTCTTTCTCTGAAATTAGAAAGAGACTCCTTCAAATCCAGTGGCCACAATGAAAGCAGGAGAACGACAGTGGTGTGATGTAGGAATTTTTAAAAATAATACAGCTTTGGTGAGCCAGTTTTATTTGCTGCCAAAAGGAAAGCAAAGCATCTCAAAGGTAGCTATTGATATATTTCCTACCCTGTGAGTTATAAATTTCATGAATGAGATCTTTTTTTATAGCCCTGATTCAAGTCACTTGAATACATGAAATTGAGATCTGTCCACAATCTATAATTGAGAGTTCTATCTATATGCCTAATTATCTTGTATTCTTTATTAAGGCACTTTTATGGAATATATCACGAGCAGGTCACTTAAAAAACCTCATACAATCACTGGGCTGGATTTTGAGTCATAAAGAATATGGTCTGGCCACTACAGATAAGGATTTTTTGAAGGATCTCTAATTTTGTTACCTGGTGTGTTTAGAGAATGGAACATTTTTTCTTCCTGAGAACTTTTTCTTTTTTTTTTTAAGATGTATTTTTTATTTCCCATGTGAGTGCGCAAGTCAAGGGAGGGGCAGAGGGAGAGAAGCAGTCTCCACACTGAGCGTGGAGCCTCCATCTCAAGACCTGGAGATCATGACCTGAGCCAGAATCAAGAGTCTAATGCTTAACTGAGCCACTCAGGTGCTCTTTTACTGAGAGCTTTTTTCAATTCTTGATTTTACAACTTAAAAAATTTAAGAGCCCCTGTAGGTTATTGAAATACAGTCTAATTTTTTCTTGATTCTGAAACCCCGTAAAGAAAAACTCATATATATGAATTATGAAATCAGTAACCCTAAGAATTATGAAATCAGTAACAGCTCCAAAGCACATTGAACTGATTTTTTTCTGAAATGGGGAATCTCAGAGAGTGAATTGCCTAGACCTACATAAATGGAGAACTTATCATTTATCATTACATTTATCATTACATTTTAGTTTCTCTGATATCTCTCTTTCATATAGAATTCCTCCCAATTCTTGACAAAAATAGAAATCCTCATTAGTAATTTTTTAGTATTTTACCAATGAAATTTCTGGCAGTAGTTTGATTTCATATATAAGGAAATAACAATATCTAAGGGCCTAGTAACTACCTGTTTTTCCCAAAAGAAAAACAGCATAAAATTTAGAACCAGTAAACTTGGGTTGGAATCCTTAGTTGCGGTACTCAACAGTGTGACCTCAGACAAGTCACCTATTTAACCTCCCAGAGACTCAGTTTCCTCATCTATAAAATAAAAATGACACTGCTCCCTTAAAAATGGGAATGATACATTAGCACTACCTGCTTCACAGTGGTGCAGTGAGAGGGAGAACATGTAAAAACTGTTTGAAATTTGTGAATGTTATGAACTTCCTACCCAGAATATGCAGTTGTTTAACATTTTATTCAGCATCTGCCAAATAGTAATTTTTAAAATGCTCTATACTACATGCTGGTCACTTTTCTTCTGTCAAGCTTGCTTGCCTATATCCAAAGGGTATTGTTCCTGGTTAGACTATTTGAGAATAATTCTTCTGAGATTTCTACTCTAATTGGATACAATTATTTATGTAAAGTGATTGTTACTTTGTTTATAGTGGTTGTCAGGTTTTTCCTACCTTCATATTGTGCAGAACACACATCAATTTCTTTTTATAATCAGTGATTTTTAACTGGAAACAGTACTTTTCCTATGGATAAGAATCACCAATCCATGGGCTTAGCTGCTTTTGTACTGGAAGGTTTATTTCAATACAAGGGAAATAAATGTGAACTAGAACCATAAAACATGATTCATTCTTTAAAAGTTTTCTTGTTGAATGACAAAATGATGAATTGCACCTTTTGACTTTTGCATGTATTACATTTTAGATAGGAAATGCAGACGCACCTGACTACAGTTTACTTAAGAAACAAGATCTGGTTCCAGGCACAGGATACAGATTCAGGGTTGCTGCCATCAATGGTTGTGGAATAGGTCCTTTCAGCAAAATCAGTGAATTTAAAACTTGTATTCCCGGTTTTCCTGGAGCTCCTTCTGCAGTCAGAATTTCAAAGGTGAGATGTCAGGTCAAGGCTTGGTGATTTAGTTATCGAAACTTTATACATGAAGTGAAACTATCAGTTTAGAGTTTCTTGTTAGTATCTGATAAAATGAGAGGTATCTAAAAGGGGTGGGTAAATGTACAACTGAAACTAATGTAATGTGTATGTCAACAGTACTTGAATTAAAAAAAAAATTTTAGGTCTTAAATAAAAGGGGTGGATTATAAGTTTAAAAAATGTTTGCTATTCATTCATAATCTTAAGGACCAAAGTTGAAGCAGAATTACAGCATCCAAATTATAGAGAGTCAGGGAAATCTGGTATTCATCTTAATATTAACTTTGTTCTTATTGTATGGAACCAAAAAGTTTGTGCTGGAGAATTTTAATAGAACACATGAAATTGAATTATATTTTATCCTAAGGTCCTGCCCCTCTTTAGAGAAGAAAAGATCTGCTTTCAGGTAAGAAAAACCCCTTTCTTAGGATGGTACAGGCAGACATTTAAGCCTAGTTATGATATTGAAAAGTGGGCATGAATTAAACATTGTAGATCCAACTAGGTTTTTAAAAATCAATAATAAAAGTTCTAGTACCTAATGCAATTACTTCAGCGGAAAGTATTATTTTGTGTTCTAAAGATAGACTCAACATTATAAGTGATATTAGAGAAAACTCTTTCAGAACCTTTACCTGGTTTTGTTTTGTTTTGTTTTTCTCCTCTCTTCAAGAATGTTGAGGGTATCCATCTCTCCTGGGAACCTCCAACTTCCCCTTCTGGAAATATTTTGGAATATTCAGCCTACTTGGCTATCCGCACAGCACAAATACAAGATAATCCAAGTCAACTTGTGTTTATGAGGATTTATTGTGGTCTTAAGACATCATGTATAGTAACTACCGGGCAGCTTGCAAATGCACATATCGATTATACATCCAGGCCTGCCATTGTGTTCAGGATATCGGCAAAGAATGAAAAGGGATATGGACCAGCTACACAAGTTCGATGGCTTCAAGGTAACAATAAAAAAGCACCTTTAAATTGAATTTTTTTTTTTTTTACTGAAGCTATTGTGATGATTATTTATTAGTAACTGGTTTTGAAGATTTGTCATTTTAAAGAGTATTCTCTGACTGTATTTCTAGCACTTATGAGTTTGAGTTTGTAAGTTGTTCTTAAAATGTATTTGCTCAATTTTAGATCCAAATAAAAATAGAAAAGAAGCAAAGACTCTCTGAAAATTAGTATATGGATTCGTCCTTACAGTTACATAACTGCTTTTTTATAAAGTAAAATAGTAAAGATAAAAGCTAGAAGGCTTTATTACCCCAATATCTTTTCTAAAGGCCATGTAACGCAGTCTTCCTAGAGTTATTGAGATGATTCTAGTAACTGGCTGTTGTACACTGCACTGTCTTATATAGTAAATATTCTCTTCGTTGTCAAGGACCCGTCTTTGACTACTCCCTTTAACTTTATTATTCTAGATGAGCAGCGGTCCTATTAACACCTATCTTCTAGTGAATAACATTTGTGATACTAATTTTGATAGCCGCTATTTGATTCATTTCTTTGTCTACAGTTAGCACAGAGCTTAAGAAATTACAAAAGAAAGAAAGAAAGAGGAGAGTTTAGAAACTCTGATTTTGAATTTTTATTATTTTCCAAGAATCATGGCAAAATACAAAAAGAGTAATGGGTTTTCTTGATTCATACCTGATATATTGGAATACATTTTTGGCCAAAGCACTTAACTTACCCAGTCCTTGGTTTCCTTGTTAATAGAAGACAGAGTTAAAATAATTTACGTTTAAGGTTTCTTTCAGCACTAAAATTTCTGTATTTTCGTCAGAAGCAAAGTATATCTGTGAACATTTTAACATCTGTCTTAATGGCTTTAACTTTGCTTTTGCTGAAATTAAGAAAACCTTCATAATTTAAAATTCAATATCGAAATACATATGTCCTCCTCACTGCAGAAAGAAAGAAGCACCTTAACAGAACACAAGTTTTGAAATAGTGTTTTAAACATTTGTAAGATTTTTGTAAATGCTCTAAATGTTTTATTTTTGCATTGTTTTTACCTCAAAATTGTATAAACTTTTTTACAACTGAAATATAAACATTAGACAGCTCACTCAGGTCCCACTGCAACCTTAAAGATACAGATAGGCATGATGGGTCCTCTGCCACAGGCAGCTTGTTTTGAACCTTTTTGGAATGTCATGGTTCCACTGCCTGTTCAGATCTGGAATGGAAATAGCAATAAATGCAGAAAAGGTAGTTCACACTACGAGCTGCAATACCACGCGGGCCCAGGCCTGTCTTTTTTATACCATGTAACCTTATGCCAGTTCAGGTTGACTGAGTAGCTGTGTCCTCGAGCATCACCTAGAATACTCCCAGGCAAGATGGATTTAATTGTGCAGAATTGATATATATGTATGTTCCAGTTACTAATTTAAAGTGTATAGAATATTTTAATATATAATTTTTGTAAAGAACTGGGATTTTTATACTACAGTATTTGTAATTAATGTGTCTCACTAATTAAGTTTCTCTTGAAGAAAATATGCAAACTGTTAGACACGTAATGAGTGATTTCCAAACTCTAAAGGTAAAATAAATGCACTACTCTGGTGTTGTTAGAATACCTTTTTTGTGGCTGTATGAATCTTTAATCTTTAAATGTGTATTTTACAAACAGTGTTTACAAGGAGCTTCTCTGGTTTGTTATGTCAGCACCTCCCTTGGTGAGAGCTTCATTCTGCATTTGTTAAATTCATATGCTCTGCTTTTAGCATGTGCTTGCTGTTTGCACTAGTGGAATCGTAACTTACCTCATTATTATGTTTGTAATCATTGTATAGCTTCCACGTATGTCTGATATAGGCTAAACAAATACTTAACCAAAGTTAAAATAAATGGTGAGCAATTTTGCACACATTAAATGCTAGGGTTTGTTGTGTATATGTGTGTGTTTAGTTATCCAAAGAGGAATAATGGAAAGTTAGAGTATATGTTTCAAGTCCGGTTATCTTAATGATCTCTTTGCTTTATTAGAAAAAGGTCTCGCTTTTAACTCCTTAGTCTCTGCATTAACAATTTGTGTCTCAAGGCGTTTCGCTTAATGACAAGGACTAAGTTGACTTCAAGCAAAGAATAGAATATTTGAGTGTGCACATTTATACCTATTTAGTATTCGGTTTCGTTTACTTTGCTTACATGCCTCAACTGTGCTGTGAACCTGTGGTTCTAACATACATTTTATTTTCTAGAGAGAAAGGCATTCTTTCTGTTTACCAAGGGATTTGTGAAAATAACAAATGTTTTTACTTTGAGGATCAGCCCAGATTCTGTTATCATTTTTTGGCATTTGTACATTAAGCAGCAGTCACATTTATGGGTGACTAAAAAAATGCCATTGAGAAATCTCTGTGGCTTGACATTAATAGTTAATAATAGATCGTCAAGCTGTGTGTTCATGAATAGAATGGATTAGGGTAAATAACAAGAGAAGTGCATTTAGCTTCCTATGATTTGCACATTTTCTGAGTGAAGATCCCTGAGTAGCAGTGGGCTAGATCATGCTGATACCTCTCATAAGAGGATTTATGCTGAGTTAAATGACTTTCTTTCTTCTCCCTACTGGATAGGTAATTCAGATGTACAAACCTTTGTGCCACAGTCCTCTTCCTGGGCTCTAAAACTTTAGTTCACATGTGTAGTAAAAAGATTTTGATGTTGCATGCTTTTAGAATTATGTTTTCTAAAATATTGTATTGGCTTCATTTTAGTTTAGTAAACTGTTTTGGCAATTTAACTAGAAATAGGGTATCATAAACTCATTTTTATCCACATTAAAAAAAAAACAACAGAAATAATCTGATTGCATGTATGAGGCCCCCTTGCCCTGTAACCCAATTACATAAATACAATCATCTATAAGAAAGTAAAACTGTTGATCCATTATTTCAGACTTGTAGCCTAGCAAGGATTTGTTCTGGTTAGAGAGACGGTCTACTATAAATGAAGGTATTTTTATTTTTAAAAATTGCAGCACTTGTAGCATAAAATTAATTTGTAACATTGGCTATGAAGAGATAATTAGTATTTAAAGTTATTGTCGTAATCTGACCATGAATGAAATAGGTTGCAAAATAGACTTGGTCTTTGACTGCTTAAGGTATAAGTGATGGTCAAGTTTTCCAGGACTGATTTTAGGCAGTTTTATGTATTATGTACCAATGATATGTAAAATAAAGCACCTTTTCTATTATAATCAATTACAGGTGTTATTTATTTTGAACTCTATGAGAGAAAAATTAGTGATTGCAGAGTAACTCTGTAGAAATATTGACTTTATATTGTTCACTTAAAATAATATAGGCAGTCTCATAAAGAATAGGTTGTCTCCCAAAATTTGTTTTTAAGTTAGTGGATTGTGTTTGGAATCACGTTCTCATAAAATGTAACCTGTATCTCTCTAACCCTTTTTGTGGCTGAGCTCGTGTGCAAAAAGGCACGTGGCTCCAGGAAATAGATCTAAAGTGTTGCCATCTCTTTTTTGTCCTTTGTTCACTCTTAATCTTTTGTCTTTATGCTTTACACTCATTTTCATTCACAGCAGCCAGACTTCTGTCCTGCTACTCCATCAAAATGGCTCTAGCCAAGGTCCAGGATAACTTCTCATTTCCCACATCTGGTGATGACTCTTGTCCTTCGTAACTCAGCCGCTCCCTGGACACTTGGACATTTTCTTGAGTTCTGTGATACTCCTCGCTCGCTCTTTCCATACCTCCTCCTGTCTGTAATCCCCTTTTCCATTTGCGCCTGCCTCCATTCATTTTTTTTCAAGACTCAGGTCCTTTTTCAGGATTTCAGTATGGAGCCTCTCTTGACATGCCCCATATCCAGGTAGATTTGCCCTCTTCTTCTTGTGCCCCCACTATCCTTTGTCAATCTTCTGTCATAGTAACCTAAAAAACATTGTATCCTTACTCGTTAGCACTGTTATCCCTCTTTGCCAGAATGGTGGTAGGTGTTTGAGGCAGAGACTGGGTCTTTATATTTCTTACATATCGGCCACTTAGCTGTTACTTAAATAGGTTAACACATGGTTAAAGAAAATTGTCATTTTTACATCTCTCCATATTCTCACTCCCCTCTCCCAAGTTGGGGTGAAAAATGGGAGGGAGGCTTTGATAAGGAAAGAGGTTTTAGCAGGTTAGTAAGCCTCTGGGGGAAATACTAACTCTAGCTTTGTCTTATCCTACCCTGCTCTTACTTAGGTTCCTAAGAGAAGTTCTGGGATAAATAAACGATGTGTCACATGTGTCCTGAGCTAAAAGGGATTTAATCTAGGTATGCATAGATCTCAAGTGGAAGTTTTTGATCTAAAAAGATCTGAGCATTTAGTGAGATTCTTGGGATATTGCTGAATTATGATTTTTAACATTGGATGATCCAGAAAATGAGCTAAAAATATTTCCAAACTATTTCCTTGTAGGAAAGCCATGGACAATTGTCTAGTATTAGGGAAAAAAAAACATCCTTAATACTTAAGCACAGGGACTTCTGGAAGACATGGAACATGAGCATTGACACATACCAAGTTAGGCCACTGTTGTCACGTCCGAGTTTATTTCTTACCCACTAGAAAACAATATGACATTGGCACAACTTCCTTCCACATTTCCCAGTTATAATTCAGAGTCCCTGTACTATTTCTCTAACTCAGGAAGACTTTTTTTTTTTTTTTTTTTGGTCATGCCTGGAAAAACATGAACTACACCATTCTGGGGAGAAATAAACTCTATGAACTGAATGGAGAAAGAAAAGGCTATAAAATCCAAGGATACCAGCCTCCTTGTTCCAAATAGATTTCTATATCTTATTAAGTATCTCTTTGCTTCTTTCCTATCCTCTTGAGGAACTAAAATTGAAGAAAAAAAAAAAAAAGAAAGTCCAGTTGTGAGATTGTTAATTTCAGCAAGCTCATCTGAAACTGTTAGGTTCTTTTGTGTATTTAGTATCTTGGAAAAGTTGAATTGGGGGGCCTGGTATTTAAAGGTCATCATATGCACAATCTGACTACCACTCCTGCCAGAGGCTCACATTCAAAGTCTTGAGAATATAGGGCTATGAAGCCTGTGGCCTTAGATAGAAGACTAGGAAGTCATAGGTGTATGGAAGTAACATACACATACACAGGTGTATGGAAGCAACAGAAGGATACACTATTTCCCGATTTGATTTTGCTGGTTCAACAAAAAGTCTTTGCAGGGTATTTAGGAATGTCAGGGTGTTTCCTCCTGAAGATAAAAGCATCAGAAGAATGAGTTAGTGGCATATCAGATACGAAAGGTGTTGCAGAGAAGGAAATGGCCCCCTTCCTACCCACTCCCCCTTCCTGGTCTCCTTAGCACCCACAGATAAGAAGCTAAAGGACCCATCATTCCTCAGCATGAGAACTGAGGAAAGCACGGGAGAACCTGTTCTGTCTGAGCATCCACAGGTTACAAATAAAAGGAGGTGGTATTTGGTTTTGAACGTGGGATAACTCTGTCCACTGGTAAATCATGATCCAGTGGACATCCAGCTCTGACCAAAAGGATTATTCATTTCTTGAGTCCGAGGAGACAGAGTGGAAGTTCCTTAAGAACTTGAGAAGGGTTCCCTCCTAGTTTCTCTGTCTCTTATTGGAGGGGGAGGAAAAAGCGGAATGTATTAATACTGACCATCCGGAATAACAAAGGTGTAGGTGTGCCACTTAGGGCAGCACAGTGTGTGAGACGGTGTCGGCGTTCTGATCCAGAGTCATCCCCCCCACCCCTTCCACCGCCGGGGTAGGGGCGGGAGCTGCAAGACAGTGGAATAGGAGGACCCAGAGCTCTGCCCGTCCCACCTTCACGAAGTCCTCCTGCCACCAGTTGCAGTGTAGCACCCCCTGGTGGCATGTCCCTTCCAGCTTAAATATGGGTGAGATTTAAGGTCTTGTAGTTGCCTGGGACTTTTACAATAGCTACAGCAATGTCTGGAACTTTCTGGGGAGTCGGCACCCCTGTGTTAGACCCAGTTGAGGAGTCTGGACCTGGAGAATACACCTTCGAGTTCCCCATTTCCTGGGAATGGGTTGTGGGCCTCTTGCTGCAAGGCCTATTCTACCTTTTGCAACAACTCCCAACTCCCTCATCCAAGATCATGAATGACTTTAGCTTGCCGTGTTTGGGTAAAGGAGCTGGATCAAATGTTTAAAGATCTTTTTTTCTTTTCTTTTCAAATTTTGAAATTATATACCAAATTAATAGCTATTTTTGAATCAGGAAAAATTACACCTTAACTGTGTCTTATTTAATCTGCACAGTGGCACTGCCAGCAATGACCTTGGCAAAGACAGGATTGCAAAATTGTTATGACATTGGTGTGATCAACCTGACACCTGTTATTGATCGGTGTGGAGAAACAATAAGTACCATGCTCTTTCTGTATTTCTGGATTACCTAGTACATAAATACAGTATTAGAATGTGCCAAAGGGAATCTGCACTTTTGAGAGTCAGAATTCAGTAAAGAGGCATCCATTTATTTTGGGATTTGCATAAGCTATCTTTATTCTCTGCTTTATACAAATGGTTATACACAGTGAACAAAGTAACCAGCTAACCAGAATCAGGCAGGTGACCCTGATTGAACTTGGCAAAGCAGTCCTGTAATACTGCCATCCCGTTGGATCCTGACCTTCGGGTACCTAGTTAACTTCTGTGAGGAATAGCCCATACTCATTCCTCTTTGCCTGTTATCAGGTACTTATTCCCCACCAGTTAAAATAATTAGCGGATTTGCAGTGCACAGCAGCGGCTGAAATATGGGGGAGATGTTCCCTCTCTTGGTTGATGAAATTATGTAGTAAATAATCATATGTCTTTTTTCTTTTAAACTATTTCTTGCAAAATAAATAAAATGATCAGACATGTACTCAACCTTCAGCTTAAGAACTAGAACATTCTCAGATACCCAGAATCCCCCCATTTGTCCTCAATCTACATACCATGTAAGGCAAACATTGTTCTGGATCTTTTGTTAATAATTCCCATGTTTGTATTTATGGTTCTGCCATTTATGTATGTATCCCTAATAGTCTATTGTTTAGACTTACCTGTTTTTGAACTTTCATGTAAATGATATCATCCTTCTGTGACTTTTTTCTGACCATTGTTTTTGAGATTCCCATCCCTGTTCATGCATGTAACTGTATTCCATTTGTTTTCACTGCCGTACAGTATCCCATTGTATATGAGACCACCGTTTGTTGATCTGTTCTTCGTTCGTGGAGATTTGGATTGTTTTCCATTTTGGACTGTCAAACAATGCTGCTCTGAACATTCTGCCAATTACAATGTAAGCTCCATGCGGGCAGGGATTTTGACTGCTTTGTCTGACGTCTTTTGAGACATTCACAGTGTCTAGAACAATGCAGGGCACATGGGAGATGCTCAGTAAATATTTGAGGAATGAATGAGTTCTTGTACGTGTCTCATAGTGTACATGTACAAGATTTGCTCCAGAGAAGTGTGTTTTCAAAGTATGGTCCAGGGACCCTTCGGGTGCCTGAGACCTTTCCAGGGGATCTGTGAGGGCAAAATTATTTTCATAAAACTACTAAAATATTATTTGTCCTTTTCACTCTCGTTTTTCATGAGTTTAAATATTTTCCAGGTATGATGACCTCTTCACTCTGATAGCTAATCAAGTGTGTACTTGTGTGTTACTGTGTTTTAAAAATGCCTCTGTTTTCATTTCTGTTATGGTAAAAATTGATAAGTAGAATAACCCACATGAACAACTAACTGCTTTTTGAGATCCTCATTATTTCTGAAGGATCTAAGGAGGTTCTGAGACCAAATAATTGAGAACTACTGCTCTAAGAAGCAGGTTTTACTTGGTCATGCTGAACTGTTTCTTAAAGCCTTGTGGTAGTTCGTGTTCCCCTTGACAATGGTTGAGGACCGTTGCTCCACATCTTAGCAAACATATGGTCTTGACTACCTTTTGTATTTGCCAATTGGGTGGTGATTGTATGGTGTCTTACTGTGGGTTTAATTTGCATTTCCCTGATTACTAATGAAATTTGAGTGTTTTTTTTTTTCATATATGAATGTGTTTTCTCTTGTGTGAAATACTTATTCCTGTCTTTCCCTCATTTTTCTATTAGATGTGTGTCCTTTTTTTTCATTGATTCATGATTTCTTTATACATTCTGCATACCAATCCTTTGTCAGTTAAAGATGTTGTATGTATCTTCTCCCAGTTCGTGTATTATCTTTTGTAATTATATTGAATCTGTTGATCAGCCTGGAGAAAATTGGTGTCTTTTCAGCAATAAGTCTTCCTAGCCAAAAACACTGTGTTTCCATTTATTTGGTCTTCTTTTAATATCTCTCAATAAACTTTAATGATTTTTCTCCATAAAGGCCTTCATGTATTATATTAAATTTCTTCCTAGGAATTCTGTGTATTTTTAATGCTATGGTAAATTTTTTAAAATTACAATTTCTATTCTAACTGGTTGTTACTAATAAATATAACTTTGCATATGTGTTGATTTCAGATCCAGCAACCATGCTCAATTTTTATTCATTCTAATAATGTATCTAGATGTTCTTTTGAGTTTTTTAATGTAACCATTATCAGAAAATAGTGGCAGTTTTCTTACTTTCTGATCCTTCTACTTATAGGAAATTCCTTCCTTCATTTCTACACTGGCTATGACTTATAGTACAATATTGAAAAGAACTGATAGTGAACATCCTTATTTTAGCCCCAGTTTTAAGGGAATGCTTTCAACATGTCATCTCAGTATTTTTTCATAAATGGTCTTTATCAGTTAAGAAGATTATTTTCTGTTTCTAGTTTGCTAATGGTTTTATTTTGAATGGATATTGCATTTTGTTGAATGCTTTTTTTCTCATCTATTTAAATGATTGAATGTTTTTTAATGTTATTGTATTAAATTATGGTGGTTGACTTTTTAATATTGAACCGACTTTTAATTCTAGAATAAGCCCAACTTGGTCATGGTGTGTGTTTTATAATATATTGCTGGACTCAGTTTGCCAATATTTTGTTTAGGATTTTTGCTTCTGTTCATCAGTAAAACTAGCTTTATAGTACTCTGCATTTATGTCCTGTCATTGTCTTCTTTCGGTATACTAGCCTCATGAAATGAGTTTTTCAATTGTCTGGTAGAGTTGAAGATGGAAACTAGCTTTTAAAACCATTTGGGTAGATGCCTGGGTGGCTCAGTCAGTTAAGTGTCTGCCTTCTGCTCAGGTCATGATCTCAGGATCCTGGGATCCAGTCCCACATCAGGCTCCTTGCTCAGTGGGGAGCCTGCTTCTCCCTCTGCCTGCCACTCCCTGTTTGTGCTCGCTTACTCTCTCTCCCTCTCTCTCTCTCTGACAAAAAAATAAAATCTTAAAAAATAAAGAAAACCATTTGTTTTTTTAAACTATTTTCTGCTTCTCCCTCTGCCACCCCAAATAAAAAAAAATTTAAAAAAGGGGGGGCGCCTGGGTGGCTCAGTCGGTTAAGCGTCTGCTTTCGGCTCAGGTCATGATCCCAGGGTTCTGGGATTGAGCCCCATATTGGGCTTCCCGCTTGGTGGGGAGTCTGCTTCTCCCTCTGCCCCTCCCACTCTCTCTCTCTCTCTCAAAAAAAAACAAAAAACAAAAAAATTAAAACTTTTTAACTATTTTAACAATTTTTAACCACTGATTCCATTTCTTTATAGATCACAGGAACATTAGGATTTTATATTATTTTTTCAGTTTTGTTAAATTTAATAAATTTTTCTAAGGATTTCTACTTCATTAAAATTTTTTTGATATGAAGTTATCCATATTATCTTTTCGTTTCCACAGCATCTGTAGTTATGACCCATTTTCATTCCTATTAGTTTATTTTGTGCCTTCTCATTTGATTAATCCTTCCAGAGGGTTGAATAGTTAACCCATTGTTACTTTAAAAGTAGATTTCTAAATGCTAAGGGTGGGTTATGGTTGTCTCTTTACTTGTAATATTTTGCCAGAGAATAAGAGCTACAATATTTTAATTTTCTGAAATTTGAGACAAGCTTTCTGATTTATGTGATCAGTTTTCATGTATGTTCCATGTGTACTTGAAAAGAGTATGTATGTATGTATTCCCCAGTTGTTGAGAACTTTATACCTGATTTATTTACAAGAGTCTCAAGATCTCATCATAACTAGATTTCTCAATTTCTCTTTAAGTTGTATTTGCTTTTTCTGTTGGCTTTATTATTAGATGCATACTAATGTAGAATTTTTGGCTCTTTCTTGGTGAATTAAACCTTTTAGAATCATGTAATGACTCTTATCTCTGTGAATGCTTATTGCCTTCATCTTTGTTATTGTTGTTACTGAGGCAATCTTTTAATTAGTCTTAATCTGAATATCTGGGATCTCTCGTTGCCCTTATATTTTGAGTTTGTAGGAGACTCATACAAAGATAAGGCCAAAGAAAATTTGCCTTTTTAACTGCATAGTTAAGTACATTTATATCTATAGTGATTATAAATATAAGTTGGATTCATTTCTAGGTCCTCATCATAAAGGTCTTCTTTTGTCTACTCGCCACTTCTTGCCTTGTCTTCCTTTTTCATTTTCTTATTCTTTTCTCCCCTCCTCCATTTGTTGGTTTCTTATTTGAATTATTTTTTTCTTATGAGTTCTATTTGGCTTATCGATCTTGTTTATTCTTTTGCTCCTTATTCATATTTTCTGTGCTTCTTTCTATTCCTTTACATACCAGTGATTTTCCTGTATTGATACCAATATTGAGTCTTTCCGGGAGATTCTATCTGCTGTATAGCTGTGTTTTTTCCCCCCACTCATGGTGCCATTTTCCTTTAAACTTACTTTTGTTGGAAAGTAGGGATTATGTCAAGTATGGGCTAAAATTGAGATCCTTAAGAGAATATGTTTGCTCTGCCAGTTACCCAGTGACTACCAACCTGAGAGGACTTTGTATTATCACCTTGAAGGTTCTGTGACTTTAGATACCAAACCTTGAGGGCTGGCCTGTGATTATGGATTTGAGGGTGGTGGTTATTTATCCTCACCCAGCACCAAAATTGAGATAGGGAGGGTTCCTTGCTGCCCATTTCTCTGCAGTGGCCCCACCAGACTCCAGTCTAGGTGAGCCTGAGACTCTATGTCCAGTTCTCCCTGGGACGCCTGGGTGGCTCAGTCAGTTAAGCATCTGCCTTCAGCTCGGGTCATGATCCCAGGGTCCTGGGATTGAGTTCCGCATCGGGGTCCTTGCTCAGCGTGGAGTCTGCTTCTCCCTCTGCCTGCCGCTCCCCCTGCTTGTGCTCTCTCTCTCTCTGAGAAATAAATATGTCCATTCCCCCACAACTGCTGCTAGTTCAGTCTCCAGAATTCAACAGAACCCTTGAGGCAAAAGCTGATGGTGGATCCTGCTTAAGAATCGCTCTCCTTGGGGCGCCTGGGTGGCTCAGTGGGTTAATGCCTCTGCTTTCGGCTCAGGTCATGATTCCAGGGTCCTGGGATCGAGCCCCGTATCGGGCTCTCTGCTCAGCCGGGAGCCTGCTTCCTCCTCTCTCTCTGCCTACTTGTGATCTCTGTCAAATAAATAAATAAAATCTTCAAAAAAAAAAAAAAAAATCGCTCTCCTCCCTCTGCTCCTCCCCCAGCCCCCTCCTTCTAAAAATCACTTAATTAAAATTTGTGTTACTTTGCACTTGATGTGAGTATTCCTACTCACATGGCAGTCTGTAGTCTATAAAGAATTATAGGATGCTTAGCTCTGCCCTTTGCACTGTCCTGCAAGGTAGCACTCCTGTGATGTGGGCACTGCTACTTGCAAGGTTAGAAATAAAATAACCCTATTTGATACATACATACCTACATACGTACACACACATGCACAAACTGTGTGTTAAAAGTTATACTTCACTTTTTTTTTTTTTTTTAAAGATTTTATTTATCTGACAGAGACCACAAGAAGGCAGAGAAGCAGGAAGCAAGCTCCCTGCCGAGCAGAGAGCCCGATGCGGGACTCGATCGCAGGACCCTGAGATCATGACCTGAGCCAAAGGCAGAGGCCTAACACTGAGCCACCCAGACACCCCTTAAAAGTTATACTTTTCTTCCAAAGTAAGTAATAACTCTGCCATTTCCTTAAATGGCCATCAGCCCAAATATTATCCTTTGTTATTCTTTGGTTAGTGTTTGCTTTGGTCTGAAAAGGGGATTTGGTCTTGGTTTCTGGCAGACCGAACACTGGGCAGTATAGATGCACGAATAGGCCTTCTTGGCCTAGCCGCCCTGGCTGGAAGGCACTATTATGGCTTGTCTTTGCCTAGCAGTGTGTTTCCAACCAAGTACCCGGTGCTTAAGGTTCTGAAATCTCTTTCATTCAGATGTCCTCTGAAACTGAGCAGCCTGAAAAATAGGTGTAGAAGTCTTACTGTTTGCTCTCAAGGATGCTCAAGGAAGACCCAAATTATACCTGAGAGAGGCAATGTTTATGCTGCAGTGTCCGGATATTTTAATCTTAGGTATTGTGGAAGACGGAGGAATTACCTATCAACTTGTGTCCACCCCTAAAACTAATTCATGGCCATTAGATTTCTACAGACAAAGCCAGTACGTTTACTGACCTTATCTGGCACCTAGCTGGCATTAACCTTGGCAAAGGAGTGTTTACAGTTAAGGTGCCTGCGCAGGTATCTCTCTACTATGCAGTGCGGAAGGAAACGGTCTCTGGAGGAAGTCGGAGAAGCTGTAACTGCTATTAGGCAAGTTTACATTTTGAAAGGTGACGGCCAGAAGCCAGGGAAAAGCATCCGTCCCAACGCCATCTGTGGCCCATGATTTGAAGAGATTCTGCCTTATGGTTTTAAAATCCTTAAAATCAGGTATAAAAAGAAAAGTAGTCTTCAAAGAAATGTCTAAGCAGCTGTGGCAGCCAGCAAATAGTGTGTACAAACCTATTCAGTTTTGGGTGGTGATACTTTCTGTATTTGGTAATTAGTATGAAGGTATAACAGAAGTTTTTAAAGGCTTTCCTGCTGAAGCTTAAACTAAAACGTGAAGGATGAGTGAGACTTAGCCAGGCACAGGAAGAGAAAGAATGTTCTAGGCAGAGGGAAGTATATGTGGGCAGAGGAGGCAAAGAACATGGCACAAGGAGCCATGAGACTAGGGTAACAAGAGGAAGTGAAACTTGGGGAAGTAAGGAAAGTAACATTTGCAGCTTCAAAAGAAACCATAAATTAAACCTGAGTATTTCTCAGACAATATAGTGTAGTTCCTTAAGAAAAAAATCAGTTGAGACTGTTCTATTTTTTACTCATGGATACACTGACTTAATATGAGTTTAAGGTCAATATGCATAAATTATTACATAAACATACCTAAGTTGTCTAATACAGAGAAACTAAAAATATACATATAGGATAGCCTAGTTTTTGGTATAGATCTTACCTGGTATCATTTGATTGATTCAGAAATGTATTTTATCACATAAAGCAACAAATATTATCTTGTTTTGGACTGTTGATAAAATAACTTTCCCTAAAGAGAAAATATTTAGATCTTAAAAATCCTCTACCACGGGATGCCTGGGTGGCTCAGTTGGTTAAGCCGCTGCCTTCGGCTCAGGTCATGATTCCAGGGTCCTGGGATCGAGTCCCGCATCAGGCTCCTTGCTAGGGAGGGAGCCTGCTTCTCTCTCTGCCTCTGCCTGCCACTCTGTCTGCTTGTGTGTACTCTCTCTCTCTGACAAATAAATAAATAAAATCTTTAAAAATAAATAAATAAATAAAAATTAAAAAAAAAAAATCTTGTACCACAAGATTTTATTCTTGGCAAATGGCAGAAACTATTTTTTCCATTTATCATGCTTAATTGGTAGTGCTACAGAAATCCTTTCAGTTGGCCCTCATAACTATGTTCAATTTGCTTTATTAAAGGAAACTGGTGTTCCTTTAACCCACTAAAGCAATCCAGAAGAGAGGCGATAAGGCATATTTTTGAGGAAAGGAAAATACTGTATAGATATTACACTGTAGGAGGAAAAAAAAATACAAACAGCTTAATCCATCATCATACCCAAGTATATGACATTGGGAAGGTAGCATTAAAAAGAATTACAATTCTCTCTGGACCTGGCAGCTCTGTTATGAGGCAGTGAGGGGAGAGACAGAAGCTACTTAAAGTCCTGTTTATGACTTAGTCACTGAAGCCCATTTCTCTCTCAGATACTCATAAAAGCAGTAACTACCAAGTTATAAAGAAAACACTTAGGTTAACATAGGAGCTTATCTACTGAAGAAGTTCCAGGGGGGAAAAACCTGACATTCAGTGAAATGCAACACAGGCCAAGTAAGAAGCCAACACTCCCTCCTAAACGCACAAACAGAAGGTGTGTACCTGACACATGGAGGAGGCGAATGTTCTTTTAGAGGAGAGAGGCCATACAACCCAAAGTTGACCTGATTTCACCTAAAGTTTTAGTACTACAAACAAATTTCTAAATTTAGACATTTGGTTTATATTGATATAAATCTTAAAGTTGTCTAATTTCTTGATAATTAAACATAACCCAATCTTTACTTTTAGAGAAAGAATCTGATAAAGACCAAGTGCTTTGATCAGTTCTATACTGATACATTGCCTGGACCAAATGGAAACTACTTCAGAAGTACACTAACGTGGAAATACCAAAAGCCTTAAAATTTTGTGTCTATCTGTTAATTTAGCAATTCACTTCTAAGAATTTATTTTAAGAAAACAGTCATGGATGTACACAAGAGTCAGTGAAGTGTTGTTTTATAACTGTGAAAAGATGCATATAGTCAAAACGTCCAGTAGAGGATTAAATAAGTTATGGTTCAGCCATACAACAGAATAACAAATGAATAAAAATAAAAGACTATGTAATGACCTGGGAAAGATGTTTACAATATATTATTAAGTGAGAAAAGCAGGTTACAAAACAGTATGCAAGTATGAGCCCATTTTTATAAAAATATACATATTTAGCAAAGTAAAAGGACAAATGATATTTACCAAAATATTAACATTGGTTATTTCAGCACAATAGGATGATAGTTGATTCTGCTTAACACCCTCCCTTTTTTTGCCTATTTGAGCTTTCTGTAATGAGGATTATTTTTTAAATGGGAAGGTAGTGAGGGAGTTACTAACCTCAGATTAGCCCAGATGTGCCCCCAAAGTCTCCTTCTGGCAAGATAAAATATTTCTGTTCAGCCTGCATCTATGAAATTGCTTCTATTTTATAAATTTGAGCGTCCTTCCAAGATGACATTTAAATTGTCTTTTAGGCAAACTATACAATAGCAATTGTTGATATTTTAAAAAAAAAACCCCAAAACACTCAGGTTAATTGCCACCAAAAAGAATAGATGAGAAAATACAAATCCTCACTTTAAAAAAGGAACAACCCAAGTACATACTACTAAATTATACAAAGTTACATTATCTAAGTTTAGTTTATTGCAAAGATCAAGACAGCACACTAGAAGTTGGGGTGCTTCTGTTTCACACCATTCGCAGCATTCACTCTGTTCTCCACTGCATTCACTCACCCATGCAGAGAAAGTTCTGTATACACACCATGATGTCTGATATTTCTTGGTTCCCATAGTATAATTAGGAAACTTGACACTTCAATTAAAAAGGTAAAACGAGGACATTTACCATCAGACTATAAAATTCCTCCTCTGGAAGAGGATACTATAGTATTTGAAGATATGCTTTGGAAAAATCATATAAAAATGAAAAGGGCACCATTTCAAGAGCAGTAGGACTACATTAAACTTAAATGAATTCCAACACTCATAATTAACTCAGAAACAAATTTGGTCTTAACAAAAGCTCCAATAAACTAAAACTATCTTAACAGGCACAATGAACAGTGTAAACACTGTTACTGGGCACCAAGTTTAATAGGGCAGACAATGTTTTCTTCTGCATTCACACTTAATTTTTCAATTACATTTTTAAAAAATGGTGCTGCTTAAGCTATGTATGTTTTACAAAAAATTAATTTTAATAAATATGGCAAATGCTAAAAATCTAGCTAGGTTACCATGCAAGGTATTATATAACCAAGACAAACTCAAATGTATAATAAAGGCAACTTGCATTCAAAATGAACTCTACCCTTATATTTTATTAAAAGGGCAAACATCATGAATTAACCCAGCTGCTTACTTGAATTACAAAAGTAACATGATTCAATATGAAAATAAGAAACTGTCTACAAATCTCTGACAGTAATAAATTGCAATATACAATGCATACAGGAGTCATACAGAGCAACAAACTCTCGTACAAAACAAAAATATTTTAATACCTTTAAAATCCAAATTTTTCTTTAAAATCATTCATGAAAAAGATTCTCAAGTCAGAATTAACACCTCAATTAGTCAAGCATCAGGAAGCTACATTACAGCTATTTAATATACAAAGAGACATCATTCCCCCAGTCACTTCCTTCTTAATGTCTCTGTTTCCAGAATCGTACAGACTCTTTCCCTTCTCTCCACTCCCCATGCCACCATTTCTTCAGATCATGAAAACTGAATTTGTTGAACACCAGAAATCTAAGGTCAGAAAATTTAAATTGAGCAGAATTAAAGAAAAAATATATTTTTAAAACAAATATATATTTAAAAAAATAACATATTATAAACTTTCAAAGAGTAAAAACAATAGACAATGAAAAATAAGTCTACTCCCCACTCCAAATCTCCATTCTGTCTACCCAAGGGAGCTACTTAATAATTTCTTATGCATCTTCCTAGACATCTATGCAAATATGAATATGTGTGTACCTATTTTTAATCAGTAAGAGAATACACAATTACATATTTTGAGAAAGCAATTTCTAACAACCTTCTTTATCGGGTCCTTAATAATAATAAAGTCAGGTCCTTGAACAACACAGGGGTTAGGGGTGCCAAACTCTGCACAATTGAAAATCCTCACAAAACTTCTGACCCCCTCCAAAAACTTAACAGCCTACTATTGACCGGAAGCCTTACCCAGAACATAAATAGTCAATTAACACATATTTTGTATATGTATTATATACTGTATTCTTACAACAACACTAGAGAAAAGTAAATGTTATTAAGAAAATCATAAGGAAGAGAAAACCACACCTATGGTGCTGTAAAAACGCTGCACTTAAGTGGACCAGTGCAATTCAAACCCATGTTGTTCAAGGGTCAACTGTGATGTGCTGAAATTAACTACCTGTGATAAAAATCAATGGATACAATCAATTTTTTAAATAATTTAAGCTACAAAGAAAGTTGTATTTTACCTGTTGATATGACGTTGTATAAACCATAACATTTTGTTGTTGACCATCTGCAGTTATTAAGCCAGCTGGTAACTGGTTAGCTAGAAGACAAAAAAAAAGTTAAACCAGGAAAAGAGTCGCATCTCCTCTTTGGGTCTGAACCCGAAAGTCATGCCATGCAAGTCTAATAACAATTCTGTCACTAATCAAAGTCATCTTGAACAAAATCCTAAACCCTCAAATTTAGCATTTAAAAAAAAAAAAGCTCCCTAAAAAGCACATTTTTCCTACTGCAAGTGTTCAATTTTCTGAATCTTCATTTCTCTAAAATATACTTGAGCTGACTGCCCATGTGTACAAATCTGCAGAGACTGGATGGGGTTTCTAATTCATAAGCAGACCTATACAATGAGGCTTAGCTGGGAGCAACACTTACAGGAACTAAGCAGCATGTATTTTATGTACGAGAAATGCAAAATATATATATCTATAAATTTTAAATGAGAAACAGAATCATCACAGACCTTTTATTTAATCAATATGACAATATTCTTTTTTTTTTTTAAGATTTTTTATTTTTAAGTAATCTCTACACCCAACATGGGGCCCAAACTCACAACCCTGAAATCAAGAGTCATACACTCCTCCAATGGAGCCAGCCAGGCACCCCTATTCAGTTTCTTTAAACACCCTTCAGTTCAAATTAATTTCAGTCGCAAGATTTTACATTACAAGCTATAATTCTCAACATTCCTATCTCATGTGAATCGTAAACCAAAAACTAGGGGCTATGGAAATCAGAACTATGGCTGAAAGACTGTAACATCTGCAGAATTTAAATTTCTACGCTTATCCCTCACTGACTTCAAACATAAGGGCATGAACTAATAAGAACTATTCAAAATAGTGCTGTGTCAAAATACTCAGGGCTGATATTCCAAAAGTACCGTTACATTTAGTATTAATAACTGCTAACTACATGAATTATATGAACAAATTTAGTTGCATAAATGTATCATAACACTGCTTACTAAATGCCTCCTCTGTGAGTTCTTCACTTAGTCCATCTGTAGCTGTGACTGTTCCACCAATTCCTTTCTCTCCTTTCATAGCCTGGGGAAGGAAAAATCAAAAAAGTAATCACTGGTATTCAAAAGATACTGTTTTCTAGATGAAAATGCTTATTTCCTAAAATTAGGAGCTTCTATTATTACAAACACTGCACAGAGTATTTATTTACACTTCTGGTTAATTACATATGAAGAGGCCCTTCAAAATGCTAACTTTTTATATAAGCAGTAATCATCACAAGACAGTGTTAGTAATGACCTAAAAAATCTAAAATATTTATGGATAAAAATAAATTATTCTAATTCCAAAATACATCAAAAGGAAAAGAGAAGTCTACTTACAGATGAAGTAGTCTGCAAAATACTATAAATATTCAGCTCAAAAATCTACTATAAATGATCCAAATTATCTTTTAACTATATATATATATATATATATAGCTCTGAGCCAAATGGGCAGTCCTGTAACAGCAAGTTTAAAGTTTTAAATTCCTAAATCAAAATTACAGGTTGGACCAAAGAGCTCTAAGTTTCCATCCACTCACTCTAAGATTCTATGATGCAAAAGATTTGGAAAAGTACTGTGAAGAATTTATACATTCTCTTCCTACTTTAATCATTTGACGATGCATACAACACTAATTCAATAGGATTCTAACATTAAAGCTATTAAGGAAGTATTTTGAAACCACTGTGAATCCTATATCAAGTTGGAGTGTGGAAATAAATACACTGATCTCAATTTATTTTCACAAAATTCGTACAATGGGCAAAGATAAACCCAAAAGGAAATGCAGAATTTAATAAGAAAGGGATACCCTAGAATTCTCTTTTTCTTATCTAGAAGGCCCCAAGCTTTGAGGTGCTACCTCTTTTAAATTAATGACAACCACAGCATGTGTTATCATTACAGAGTGCTCACTGCATGCCAAGCTAAAGACTGTACCTAAATTATTTTATTTCTCAATAGCCCTGGGAGATAGGTATTATTACTAACCTAACTTTACAGACCAGGAAACCAAGGCCTAATGTATTTAAGTAACCTGCCCAAGGTCTCATGTGGTGGAACTGGGACTCAGCCTCAGGTGGTTGGAATCCAGAGTCCAGGCTCTCACTCATTACACAACTACGATGTCATTAGTAACAAAGGGAAAATGAAAGGACATACTATTTAAATACAGTAATCTAAGTGATTACATACTTCTTCTGATAAATGATACATTTAAAAAGTTAAAGTGACTAGTATATCTTAGTTTCTTAAAAGCATAATGGAAGGCATTCTACTTACCTCTCTGAATTTCTGAAGGTATAATTTTAGAGGTTCTACATAACTGTCAAAGCCTAAGGTCGACATGGCAAAGAGAATATCTTCTCCATTGATTGTCTTCCGTTTCTCTTGATGGCATCTTTCACTTGCTTCAGATGTTATAAAGCTGATGAACTCACTTACACATTCTTGAACACATTCTTTGGCATCTTTTGCAATCTGAAGAGAAAAATCACAGGTAAATTTGCAGGGACTACCATCATCCCATTCCTAACAACCTGCAAAAATAAAAAGCTATTGAGAAGAATACGAATTTCAGTTCGTGGCTGTTAACATCTCATCTCTGAAATAATATGCTAATTACATTGACACAATGTGTGCTATCAAAATTCCAACCCTTGGAGTAAGAATAAAAACTCTAATACCAGTAAGAGAAGCTTTGACAACTCTTCTCCGAAAACAGGTATAATTTAGGTAAAAAAGCAATCACTGGATGTCCCTACCATCCCATAAAGATGAAATCTTACTAAGCAAATGCCCCAAGAAAATCAGACCCATGGTATATGTAGTCTACTGTGGGCTAGACTCAGGTATCACTCCTCTGCCCTAGCATTTCCACAAATAAGGACACCAGAAAATTTTTAAAAGACAAAACACTGAATTCATGTCAGGTTTACAAAGGAATGAAATAATGACATCTGGTGACATTTTTATTACTGAAGATACCAAGTGTCAGGTACAGGTTTTGAGGTTATTAGAAAAGCAACACACGCCTGCCACTTCATTTTAAAAGCAATTCTTCTTTTAAGGGTGTGGGGTTTCAAAGTCAAACTCTAATGAATTAAAGCATGCAATTCCAAAGCCACTTCTAAGAGAACAACAAAAATGCTTGCTGAAGCATACTGTCTGCTGCCTCCATGCCTATTTACATCCTGGAGAAAAGTAAACAAGAGCTGCAGCAAGATAATAGTGTACTAGCTGTACGTGTGACTTCACGTTTTCTAGTAGCTCGGTTTTTAAGAAGGTGAAATTGGGGCGCCTCGGTGCCTCAGTGGGTTAAAGCCTCTGCCTTCGGCTCAGGTCATGATCCCGGGGTCCTGGGATCGAGCCCCGCATCGGGCTCTCTGCTCAGCAGGGAGCCTGCTTCCTCCTCTCTCTCTGCCTGCCTCTCTGCCTACTTGTGATCTCTGTCTGTCAAATAAATAAAGAAATAATATTTAAAAAAATAAAAAGTAAAATTAATTTTAATAATATATTTTATTCAGCCCAACAAATCCAAAATATTATCATTTAAATAGAGGATAAAATAGATTCATTTTATTTATTTATTTTTTTAAGATTTTATTTATTTGAGAGAGCATGAGCAGGGAGGAGGAGTAGAGGGAGAGGGAGAAGCAGGGAGCCCAATGTGGGACTCGATCCCAGGACCCTGAGATCATGACCTGAGCCAAAGGCAGCCAATTAACCAACTGAGCCACCCAGGCACCCAGAGAATCCATTTTAAAACTGAGGTATTTTAATTATTTTTTTCATACTAAGCCTGCATAATCTGCAGTTCTGTTTTACATATACAGCACATCTTAATTCAGACTCGCCACATTTCAAGTGCTCAAGAACCATGTGGGGCCCGTGGCCCGAGGTGCAGGGCAGCACAGGGCTAGCAACAGAAACCGTAATCAGCAGTGTGCTTTATTTCCCCTCAAAGCATAAGGAGGACCTCTCATACTAGAACTTCTAGGCTTTTTCTAATATTACATTTCTTTGTGAGCTTTATTACTTTCGTAAGCACTTTATAAGCTACAATGAGAAAAAAGTTTATTATGAAATACAATATATAAAAAAAGTGGCTTCTAATTCAGACCAAGTGATGAGTAGAGAGACGAGTTTTTTTAAAGCTGTTAAAAATAACTGTCTATACGACTGTCTGTCTCAAGACAGAACTACTTTAAAAAAAAACATGCCAGTTAAATTTAAATATACATTAATATTTATGATTATATAAAAATAGTTCCTTCCAAATGTAAGGATTTTCTCCATATCAGTCCAAAATGACCCAATTTTGCTGCAACATTACAGAAGTCGCAACTCCATATGCCCAAACCTGATAGTTCTGATAATGTTTTTCAAGAGATGGTTCATTCTATTTTATCTGCTTCACGTGGGGGCAGGGGCAGCGGGGGGGGGGGGGGGGGGGGGGGGGACGGCACACGGTAGTCCTGCTCAGTAACCTGTAGCACTACCACTCACGTAGGTCTCTGCTCTCCTCTCCCTGGAAAATAAACCCCAGTAAAATGTCTCCTCCGCATTACCTTTCCCGTTTGAGGTATGGCATTTTTCATTATCCGTGCTACATTTGCAATTGGAAGATAGATATCTGTTCTCTGAAACTTTCTTTTGAACCATTTGTGTCTTCATGATCATTCTGCTGTCCTCAGTATCTAAAGAAATAAAAATGACTTAGGTTTAAAGTTTCTCATCATCTTTACTTCAAGATAGAGAAGACTACCTAAAATGATCTAAGATAAGAACCATCCTGGTTCATTTCCTTATCATTTCAGGGAGGAGGATAGTTCTTTCATGATTCTGTCACAGCCATTACTGATTCTACTCATTAGTTTCAAACCACTGCCTCAAATCCTTTGACCCTCAACTCTGCTACTAAAATGTTACCTATCTGTTCACAAAAAGCTCAAAAACATCTCCACAGCCACTTCAGAAGTGATCTCTCCTTTCACAAAATATCACAAAGTGCTTCTCTGTCTTTTCTGACACATCTTATAATTCTTTTTGTTTCTCACCCTCCCTCTTAGATAACGGCTACCTTAGGCCAGGGGTCAGCTCTGTGTACTTCCTAGAACTCGGTATAGCATCTTCCACAGAAGAACTACTCACAAGTATTTGTTACATAACTTAGCTAGAAAATTTATAGACTATGACCTATAGTTCCTTGCATATGGCCAGTTTACGAGGTTATATTATACAAAGCCAAGTTTACACAGAATGGAAAAAGTGGACTTGAATATTACTGAGCCAACTGGATTAATACTATGTACTAACTTTTTGAACAAAGCTATAGCACTGATCCGACGTTCTTGCAAAAAGTGAACCCTTGAATTACATAGACTCAGATATAACTGGAGCTTTCACAGTACCAGTAATAGCCTTTTTTAACTAAACGCAGTATTCTCTAAGTAATATGTACTCTTTCTAGGCACTTAAGCTGATTCAAGTTACAATTTTTTTTTCAAGTTACATTTTTACATGTATCTGTTTCAGGATGAAGTAACTAATCACCCACCCCCAACTGCCTACCAAAAAGTATATCTTAGGGGGGACCTGAGTGGCTCAGTCAGTTAAACATCCAACTCTTTATATCAGCTCAGGTCTTGATCTCAGGGTCTGCATAGGGCCCTGTGCTGGGCATGGGGCCTGCTTGCGAGTCTCTCCCTGCCTCTGCCCCTTCCCCCACTCACACATGAGCTCTCTCCCAAAAAAGCATATTTTTTCTTTTAAAGTAGGCTCCACACCCAGCATGGAGCCCAATGAAGGGCTTGAACTCACAGCTCTGAGATCAAGATCTGAGCTGATATCAAGAGTCGGATGCTACCCAGGTGCCCAAAAAAATACTTTCCTAGAACTCTCTTCTAGAATTCTTTTCCAGAACCCATCACTCTTTTGCTGACTATTTCTAATAAAAACAGCCTTGTTTTAGACTATCACTGAACTTTGACACAAGATTGCTAATTTTCCTGTAAAGACAAAAGTAACCTGGAACATCACATTATTATAATTTCCACTAAGTTGTTTCTCTGGGGAATATCTTTAATTGCGGCTTTCTCACCATCGTGAGGCTGTATCACGTAGTGGCTTCCTCCGATGTAGTCCGCAGAGATGCCTAGTTGAGAAGCATCTGTTGTAGCACTGTCGCCATCCATCTATGAGGAAAGACGTTTTGCAATACTCTTCAATAAAACGTCTAAAAAAACCTAATAATTCGACACTCATAAACTGTCATAGGATGGGTCAATTAGTTTTCAAGGCATTAAGCTACTAAAAGATAACATTTATATCTCTTGATTTGGAAGCCTTTCGATAATTTTCCAATGTTTCAAGATGCCCCTGTCTACTCTCTGTAGGTGATAAGCATTAAGACCAAAGGGAAGCAAAGAAGGAAATGAATCTAAAACACACACCTCTTTCTTTGCAACTGCATAATCCTCACATAGAGTGCAGACAACCCTGACTTACAACCTAGCTTGTCCCTGGAGTGACAACCAAAGCCAAAGTCAGCGTAGTAGTCACCTAAAGTCACTGATTTCCATTACTTTCCACTCTCCTGCCATGGCCGGACAGTCCTACGCGAATCCTTTTGCTCTTGTGCGTACCTTCTCTGCTGTCTCACAGAAGTTCCACAAGGGGCAATGTCTTGGTTCAAACTGCTCTTTGGCATGAGAAGCATACAGATTCCTTGAACAAATCTGGGACCACACAACCTGAAAGCACACCCTACTTTGAACCAGCCTAACAGCTCTAATTCTACTCCACAATTCCCCCCTCCTGCCCCCACCCTCAAACTTCAGATTCTTTAAAGAAAAAAAAGGGGACAGGGTGGTAGGGAGACTGGGGATCTGCATAAGAAGACAGTAAAATTATAACCGTAGACAAAAATGAGAATTAAAATGACTGTTTTTAAAAGAAGCCTGCTTAATTAAGTTTGCTCAGAGCTAAAAGAATTCTAAGAGGGAAAACCTAGAGAAAACTGCACATAAGCCCTAAACTGTCTTCATTCCATTTCACCAACATGGCAAACCCTGGAAATCTTTCCACTTTGAAAATAATACTATTCAAAACAATAAGGGACTAGCTATCTGTGGGTGGAAAAATTGTAAATGCATTACCTGAATAAAAAGCGTAGCAAAAATTAAGTACAATCTATACATGCTTTCAGTCCAAATCAAGAGACACTTGATCCTACATGTTTATCAGGGCCAGAACACTGATAACAAGTTTAATGTTATTAACTGCACTATTTAAGTCCTTGTGTGCCACATCACGTTTTCCGGCTCTGTTGGATTTTCATCTACTCGTAAAACAGCACGCCGGTTTCCAACTCTTCAATAACATGACAATTCTTTGATACGTCTGTTGACTAATGTTAAATTTAATTGTAGATAAAGATACATTTCCATAATATATAGTTTTCTAAGGGGCTGGAGAATAGAATTCACCTACTTTAAATAATTTGCAGAAGTACAAGGTACCAATTTATTGATACTTCATAGTGGTTTCTAAAAGGTAGTAAACAACGGTCAGTGAGCTCTGATTCTGACTCTCCTGCTGATCCCTGAAAACAGCATCCCTACCCATTAAATGTGTTTCTATATAAAATGGAAATAGTATCACCTTCCCCATCTTAAACAGCTAATATGAAACAGTACCCAAAAATAAAATGCTATTTTAATCTTAAAATGCTAACAAGATACTAGGAGAATGGTCTTTTTATTTTTACGATTTTATTTATTTGACAGAGAGAGAGAGAGAGATCACAAGTAGGCAGAGAGAAAGGGGGAAAAGGGGGAAGCAGGCTCCCTGCTGAGCAGAGCCAGATGCGGGACTCTATCCCAGGACCTTGAGATCATGACCTGAGCCTAAGGCAGAAGCTTAACCCACTGAGCCACCCAGGTACCCAGAGAATGGTCTTTAATAGATATGATGATGGATCTATTAGCCATGAAAGAGAGCTCAATTAAGATAACTGTGAATTGACTAGTTTTTATAATGCCCTAAGGGAGATTAGGGAGATGACAGTTTAGGAGAAAGGACCAAAGTGGTTGTTTCAGAACCTACAACTGGAAACAAATCTTTGTTGGGGTGGGGCAGGGGGCATCTGTCTGGGGGATCAATTAATTTATAAATTTAACATGAAAAAAGTATTAAAGGCAAAATGTTTAAATCACATTTTCTTGTCATACACTGGAATTAGTAGCAAGATTATCATTTAGATTCACAGCATTAGCCTCTAAACCTCAGTCTTCTAAAAATACTTCTGAAAGTATTTCAGAGTTGTCAGAATGAAGAAAGGGAATCTGCTAAAGAGCTGTGTACTCAGGAGATGGTGATCCAACCCGCCCTTTTTTTTTTTTAAAGGTAAAGTTTTTCTTTCTTTTTTTTTTTTTGAAGATTTTATTTATTTATTGACAGACAGAGATCACAAGTAGGCAGAGAGGCAGGCAGAGAGAGAGGAGGAAGCAGGCTCCCCGCTGAGCAGAGAGAGCCCGATGCAGGGCCCGATCCCAGGACCCTGGGATCATGACCCTGACTGAAGGCAGAGGCTTAACCCACTGAGCCACCCAGGCGCCCCCCAACTCGCCCTTCTGAGAATAAGCAGCGCGTTGCAGACTTAGCTGTGTGTGCCTCTGGGTCCTGCAAGCGGTAGCTCTTCTGTCATTTCATCACACCTGTCTTCCTATCTTTCTACCTTAAAATCCTGCCCCATACTTTAATCCCAGTGTTCTCCCACTCTCCTGAAATCTTTCTGACTTACCCTATTCTGCAAGCCCAAAATGAGTGTCCCCTTCTCTGAATCACCAAGATACCTGGTAACAAATCAAGCCTCATCTTTGATGCTTACAATCTGCTAGCCGTTCACATATATATAATATGAGTGGGGAAATGAGGCAGAGGTACTTGCTAGATACATCCCAGAGGCTTTTTCAAGGTCTAAGCTTCCTATAAAAATATTCAAAATAGGCTGGAGATTTTAAGTAAACCGTTAGTCAACAAATACTTACCAAGTAAGCCCCTGGTATTTATCAGGTCTGTGCTCTGTGCTGGGGATGGAGCCTCGACAACAACATAGACAAGATCTCTGTCCTCATCTTGCAGGGAAGACAAGTATTACGTAAACTAGTGGTAGGGGAAAGGGATGAGGAGTGTAGTCTATTAATACTTCCAAGGCACAGGCTCTGGAATCCTATCACCTGGTTTGAATTCCTTCCTACTTACTTGCCATGAGACCTTGAGCAAGTGAAATGAAGACAGGACTCACCACGGAAAGACTCAGCATAGTATAACAGGAGTACTCAGTAAATATTATATATAGCTATTAAATAATTACAATAACTAATTACTAGTGCCAAGTGCTAAGGAAAACAAAGGTGTTCTGTGATACGCTTTGAGAGCTCATTGCAAAAGGGGCCACACTAGTCTGGGGAGTCAAGGAAGCGGTCTGAGGAAATGACATTTAAGTAGATGAAAAGATAGAAATCAGTCAGGCAAGGAAGAATGTTCCAGGCAAAGGAAACAGAAATCTGCTACTGGTGGACTAGAATGAACTAACAAGAGGCTAGATGAAGCGGTGCCTTGTGGACAAGAGCAATCAAAGGGGAGTCTGATTTGCACAGTTCTGCTAAGACTCTGGCTTCAGTCTAGTGTAGGAAGGGAGGAGCAAGAATGAGGGCAGAAGACCACGAAGGACCATGAAGCTGCCGTCGGAGCATGAACTCAGGCAAGATGATGAACATTCATTCTCCAGATCGGTCCAGGACAACAGCAGTGGAGATCAAGGGGAGCAGAGGAAAGAGCCTTGCAGGAGGTCAAATCAACAGACCTGGTGACTGAGTGAAAACGAACCAGAGGAAGGGCCGAGGGGATGCTGCTGGGGTTCTCGCAGCCTCGGAGATAGAGAACGGGAAAGGCAGGCAATGGGAGGGCTGGGCGATGAGAGCTGAGCTGGAGCCGGTGACCACAAATGTGCAGTGGCACAGTCATGACACATCCGCAGCTGGGGGAAGAGGAGGGAAGCTAAAGTGCTGGGCCTTATCCAGACAGCAAAGAGGGAAGGGCATGCAGGAGAGCAACAAGACAATGGGTAAAACAGCCAATCATTAGATCCAAGAAAACTGGTAACTACAGACAAATAGTAGTTCAATCCCATTAAATTAATGCGATTGACTATTCTGTTTACTTAGTTGAACTGATATTGTTTTCTAAAATATTATGTGAAATCAATGGTTGGCTGGCTAATACAATCATTTGGTGATGTAGTAGTATTTAAATTACACTAATAATTTGTTGCAAATGCAGGAAATAGTTCCCTCTTTAATATGTTTAACATTTATTGAGCACTTTCTAAATATCTCATGCACTGTTCATGACCCTGTGAAGCAGATGAGAAAATTGAGGTTATAGAAGGCTAATGACTTGCCAAAGGTGACAGAGTAAATGGGATTTAAATCCAGAGTCTCCGATGCAAAGTACTTTACAGTATTTGTTCCTAATAGTTTTTTCCTATAGTCCATAAGCCTAAATCTATACTTTGACCTCTCTAAATTCCAGGTCTAATGACTATATATTAAAAACATTTAAAGTTGCTTCTCAAGCCAGGACATTATCTGTGGGATGTAAGCAATACACCTGGTTTGGGGTTCAGGATCAAGAGCAATCATGGGCCCTTAGGGCAGACCACCCAGGTCTGAGGCTGGGCTCCCTACTTACAAGCTGTATGTTTTTACTTACTGTCCTCTTAGTACTTCAGCTTCCCCATTTTTAAGATGGAGTTGCCATGAGAAGTGAAGTTATTATATAAAAAGCACTTAGCAAAGTGTATGATACAAACTCAACAAACATAACCTAATACTATTTTTGTCTCTTCAAATACAGTTCTCACCCTTCTTTCCAGGCACGGTTTTTCTCTCTCACGTAACCCCTTTCACCTGTTCTCTGGACCAATTCCTTTTTATCTCTTTGAGGATAAGAAGTGACAGGAAGATTCCTTCCCTCTAATGGATCTTCAGACCAGCTGCTTCGCTCTTTCTTCAACACGCTCACACTCCCTCACTGAACACACAGAAGTACACCCAGCCCTGGAAAACCGAGATTCCATGCCACAGCCTTGGCTAGCGATCATGGTCACCCTGACGGTCCTCACGCATCTCCGCATTCCTATTGCAACTCCCTGGCGTGCGCTTCTCCCCGAACCAGGATACTGAACCCGCTCTCGGAAGTTGCCAATAATCTTGCCTTCATTCCTACTTGGCTGTCGTTAGTAGTGCTGGCCACTGAGGACCCCACACTTACTCGTGAAATTCTCTTCTCCCTTGATTTTGAACAATATCCTCCTCCCGGTTTATTTTTCCCTCCACACAGCCCAGTTGTTAGTTTCACCCAAGGTTATCCTTTCCTGTTTCTTCCCTTACTCTCTTAATGAACTCATTAAATACCACTTCTATGCTTAGAAGTCCTAAATCTACAACCATATCCTGCCTGCCACTCCCGTGAGCCATGCCCATAGAATATATCTGATATCCCATCGCTGCCAACTTAAGATTTTGGAAAATGAAACTCACCCTCCCCGTGTCCTGCAAGGAGGCAATGGCTGAGAGCTCCTCATCTGTTTTCTAGCTACTGTGATCCCACCCTCCCAGGCTAATTATACCAACGTCATCTTAGATTCTTCTGTCTCCTCCAAGTTCCACTTCTTGTAATAAGTTTCCTGGATATGCCCTTCCTTTCTCTCCTGCCACTGCATTACTATCGAACCTACCAGGGTACATATTGTTTTAAGACAGATCTCACTCGAATACCGTTTCTATAGCGCCTGACCCTGGAACGTTCTAAAAGTCTTCAGTGTCAAATCCAAACCTAGTTTTCCCATGGCTTTTCATGAGTGGATCCCCCCACTTAACTAAACTTGTTTCCAACTCTATCTTCAGGGCTGATAAAAATCTTAGTGCTAGAATGTGCCTTATTTAAGGATCACCAGGTACAGCTCTTTTATTTTAGGGCTGAGGCATGAGTCATGGCTCAAGGAAGTTGTAACATGCCTGACATCACAAATATAGTAGCAGATTCAGAACTAAGTATCCAGACAGGAAAAGTGGTATCTCACACTAAATTATCCTATGAAAACTCCACTTGGAATGCAAATCTATTCCCCATGCCCTAAACATCAGTTACTCATCCCTGCCTTCAGGCTTTTGCTTTTGGTGATACCCTCCACTATCCAAATCCCACTCATCCTTCAAGGCTAAGTCCAAGACAGTCGCAACTACCCAGGCCTACCACGCCACTGGTCTTTTCATCTCTGCTACCCTTAGAACTAACATGTCCCATTCCCTGCACAATTGTCCTCTAAGCATTCAGTTCCACTGAAGCCCTTCTAGCAAAACAGACAAGCCTCTTAAGAGCTGGGACAAGCTTTTTATCTCGTAGTCTCCACAGCACTTATGGGCCCACAGGAAACAAGACATGCAAGTCCCTAAAAAGAAAGAAGCAACAGGAATGAGTGAGTGGACGTACTGTCTGTCTAGACTTGAAGGACATTCATTCTGCTTGGGATCTCCAGTGAGACATTAGGTATAATTTTATTTCCAGCTAATTATTGTTCGAATCTAGCTAACAACCAAAATGGTACGACATACTTACCGTCATGAAATACTGTCAGAACCGTGTTGTCAGCGGTGTTCAGGAACACCTTTCTAAAAGGAGGGCTAATCTTCGCCCAACTTCAACCTAGAAGATAAACATCTATTAGTAGTAACAACGTACTGCCTACAGGCTTTCTCCCTAGTAAAAATTTTAAAAGCGTGTATAATTTCACCGACTATTCTTATTCAACAGAGTGCAAAAAAGCAGGGGCCCAATAAAGGTTTCTTAAATTGGCAGATATATTTTGGAGACCTGGCAAATAAGTTAATTCTATGGCAGGGAGGAACTGCTTTCCTAACATAACCCTGAATTTAGTCATGTTCATCATAAATATTTGTCACAACACCCCAAATTATACGCACGAGACAAAAATTTTTACACATCTAAATTCTTCAAAATATTAACACCCAAGACACAAACACCCAACTTAATTTTTCAGTGATTTTCTTAATATTTTAGAGTGAGATTTAGGGAGTCCAAAAGCTCAAAAAGGGGAAAAGAATATCTCAGAATACAATGCTTTTAAATTAAACACTTCGGATGATACTGAAAAGAGGATACATGATGCCCAGAGAACATACATGGAACACAATCAATTAGGACCTTTATTTATCATTTTAAAGCACCACCATTTTGGACTAAATTGCATCTGAATAGCACTTCATTTTCACTGTAAGGCATAAATAGCTGAATAAATTGGTATCAATTACAATGTTACAATCTCCATTTCTCATTTGCTCTTTTCCCTTTTTTCAAGTGAAGCAATTAAATTGGGGGGAGGGGCAAAACAAAAACATATCCTTTCAGTGTTAATTTTAAAAGGAAGAGAAAATAATGCTATGCATTCAAGCATGAAATCTAGTAAACAGAAGAAGAAAAAAAAATGTAGCCACAAATTTAATTTTTTAAATGTCAGTCCAGGCAGCAAAGACTGGCTGACATTGTCTACTCTGCTATAATCTTAAAAGCAATGTCTGATTTCTTTTTTAAATATTGTCCTCTTTCTAACCCCAAAACCGCCCAGAAGATTCCTTCCTTGTGGCTAGAAGCGTTTTTTTAAGGGTGTCTTTGAAAAAGAAAATCCTCAGTACACTTAAAATAATGGAGCTATATACATTTATGTATTTTGCTTGGGGGAGGGGGGCACACCTCACCACACTCTCTCACCCAAATAGTTTACTCGGTATATATTTAGAGTCAATATATTAAAGATAAACACTGTCACCTCATATGGTATATATTTTCCTAAAGGCAGGTTATGATATATGTGAAAGCTCAAGGGAATGCATACATCTGTTTAATGTTTGAAGAAATGCAAATTTGTATCCAAGAAAAGCAGCAGACCCTTCCTCCACCCTCCATTCTTTGGCATCAACAACCAGAGTTTTGCATCAATAGAATCCTTAAATTAAGCTACAGGAGCAGTGCGGGGAAGGAATAATCGCCTTTTAAGGAATTCTGGTTAAACTTTCAATACTTTACAAATAAAACCCTTATTTATTAATGCCACTTATATCGATCAGTTTATCTTACCACTTTATTTTGCCGATTAGTTTCCATACTAAGAAAGCCCAAACCACCCCAGGGATTCGTGGTGGCACGAACCAGGGCACCGTGGAGTCCATGCGGGTTCGTGGGATGCTATTTTTTTTTTTAAGGTCGTATGCTACCTAACCTTGTTTAAATTATCTTGTTACAGTACTTTGGCCAAGATTTACGACTTGTGGGTGCTCTGTAATTCTTTGTTCTCGAAGACTACTGCTCCTCAGGCCCGGCCGATCCTCCCCGCCTCCCACCGAAGATTAAAACCTTAGTCCAATCCGAAAGGCTTCCTTCCCACCTTCGGGGCAAGTCCAGGGACCGCAAGCCGCCAGATGGCTGCATTCTTTACGTGCGTGTAAGCCAGACTGCGGGGAAACCAAATCCACTCCTTCCTCCCGGGGACCTGGCTTCCTCCCCACGAAGGTGCGCGGGCTGGCCCCGGCCCCACCGCCCCGGCCCGGCCCGACTGTCAGTCCCGCCGGTGCGGGGCGACCGCCCCTGGCGCGCATCCCCCGACTCGCCCGCCCAGGCCCCGGGCCCGCGCCCAACGCCTGCCGGCCGGCCGGCCGCCCGCCCGCTCGGGTCGCCGGGGCAGACAAAGCGGCCCGGCCCTGCCATGCCCCCGCGGGCCGGCGGGCGGGAGAGCGGGCGGGAGGGGGGCGCCCCGGAGACTCCGCGCGGCAGCCCGGCCAAGGGCGCAGGGTCGGAACCGGGGTCGGGCCAGTGGCCCCCACTCGGCTGCCCGCACAAAATGGAGCCGGCCGGGGCGCCGCCGAGAGGGGGCCCGAGGGGGCCCCGGCGCCCCCTCCTCGGCCTCGGGCCCGGAGCTCGGCGGCGGCGAGCAGGAGGCGGCCTGGCCCGAGTCCCGCCGCTCCTCGGCCCGGAGCACAAAGAGCCGCGCCGCGGCCCCGCGCCCGCTCCCCGGCCGGGCCCGCAGCGGGAGCGGCCTCGCAGGCGCCGGCCCGGCCCCAGCCCCGGCCCCCGGCCCCGGGCGGGAGGGCGGGCGGGAGGGAGGCGAGTGGCCCCGGCCGCGGCGGCGTTGGCGGCGGGGACGGCGCCGGGAGGAGACGGACATTTCATTCGAGCTAAAGTGGAGTCGGTTTAGGAGCGATCATTGGCCGAAGCGAGACACAAACCTCCAATGCAGCCCTGGTTGGCTCCCGTCTCCAATCGGCTGTTTGGTTGGACAGAAAATGGCTGCGAAGGAACCAGTCCCAGCGCGGAGCTCCGCTTCCAGGACTCGGCCTCCCCTCCCTCCGCTGCGGGCCGCTTCCCTCGGCGCGACACCCTCCCTCCGCGCCTCCCGCGTGCCCGCCGCCGCGGCCACGCCCCGGCCCCGCCCCGGCCCCGCCCCCGGCCGCGGCCCCGCCCCTCCCCGCCTCCGCCCGGTGTGCGGCGCTGCCGCGGCAGCTAGAACCTGCAGAGTCCGATACTGGCTGCGGGCCGCGGCGGGCGGCTCCTGCGGAGGCTGCGGGGGGCGGGGGGCGGCGGGCGGCGGGCGGCCTCTGTGCTCGGCGGGGGCTTCCCAGGGCCGGGACTCGGGCACGCTCTGGAGGTCTCTGCGGGTTTTCTTCCCACGGTGTTTTCCCGGGCTTCTGCGATGCGTGATTTCTCAGGCTTCCCTCCCTTTGCTGCCCCCTCCCTCCCCCCCCGTGAAAGCGTCTCACCCGCCGGACGATTTTTTAGAAGGGGAAACCAAGGGCAGAAACCGCCCGCCAGGGCGACACTCGAGCTCCCGGGTGGATTTGAATGACGGCTCCCTCCTGGAATGCCTTCAGCACCTCGTGTTTTCCTTGTGTGCCTGTAAACGTTGCCAAACGCACAACGGCTCCCTCTCGGTCACGGAGCTCGGATGTTCGTTGTTCAGATTTCATCTAAAGATACAGCCCTCTCCTTCAGGTTTAACAGGTTGGTCGGACGAGCCGCCTTCACCCTGAATTTAAAACGTTGCGTTTCCTGTCCCCCTCCAGCGCCCCCGCCCCGCACCTCCAACAGGCGCTACCTGACATGTGGCTCTTCCCAACCAGATGATTATTTGGGCCGCAAGACTCCATGCCCTGTTCTTGCCTCTGCAGCCAGGCACCCCCGCTGGCTTTTCCTGACTGCAGTGTGGGTCAGTCTTCCCCGGGCTGCGACCATCACAGATGGGCTGTGAGCCAGACACCGCCGCGCGCTGCAAAGGGCGGCAGGATTTCTGCAACGGGAGCCGGCAGTCGCGTTCCCTTTACTTCCACTAAACAAGTGGCCCGGTGCCACATTAAACTTTCCAGCTTTAATCATTTAAAAATATATAGCCATGTTTTATTTATAGAGCTCCTACTGTTTCTCCGCATATTTTAACATTTCAAGAGCAAATAAGGAAGCAATGACAAGTGAAAGCCTCCGAGTTATTCCAAGAGGAGTTAAGTAGCAATGCCACTGTGCAATCAGACACCCTGACTTGAATTCCAGCTCCCCTCGTACTGTTTTACGACCCTGGCCGCATTTCTTTGCCCCTCCCTTGTAGTTTCCTCACCTCTGTAATGAGACTGATAATTGCTCGCTACTTCTTAGGATTGTTTGGAATTAAAATGCACAAAGAAAACCCTAAAAAGAAAAAAAAAAGTTGGCCTTCTATCTTAAGATCTTTATATGATATGAATTTCAATCTCCATCAAACTTTTAAAAAACTGTCATTTGCTAAAAAGGGATAAAACTGGCCTACCTTGGACCTCTCCCTTGAGGATGACCCATGCAAGTGGAGTTTTCAGAGTGAAATGATGTGCTCAAAGACAGGAAATATAAAAAAAGGAAGTAGTAGGATTGAGAGATGTATGACTAATCCACACACTGGATGATGAACCAAACGCTGCACGATGACTGCTTTTCCTGAGTTCATATGCTCTTATTTCAGTACTGTTGATCTAACAGACATGCTCTCAGTTCTGATGCAACAACAAGGTTCGTCAGCTTCCATTGTTTATCAAGAGCTGTGTCAGGAGCCCCAGGGTGGCAAGGGTGGATAAAGCACTCTCCTTACTCTGGGGATGTAACTCTAGAAGACAGGGACCTACCTAGACCATGCCCCTCTGCTGCTGAATCCCAGGTCATGCTGGCTTGACAATCTGTGTTCTCTGTGCCCTTTACACCTGCATTCAGGAAGCCCCCCAGTAAGTGTTACCCCCATTTTTCATGATCACATGATGAAAGACATGTATCACAGTTTAGTTGTGGAAAAGACATTATCTAGACTAATCCTGACTTTTCTTTTTTTCTCTTGACTGTTCAGATATTTTATTGCTTCTAGACTTTTCATTAAAGGTTAGAGGATCAGTGATTGTCTCTTTTACTGGTCCACACTTCATAGCTGCCCCTTAACTTACACCATTATTTATATGAGCCATAATTCAGCAAACAACAAAGCAGGATCCTTGGCACAAGGAAGACTTCCGGGTTGGATTTTACTTTATGACTTTAATGAGGCCTCATAGAATTTCCGTGGTGGTAGCGTCTAGTATAGAATGAATGATCTCTGTTTCCAACTTCCTGATTCTATTCTTGCCCCTTTCTTCTCCGTCCATTCTCTGAAGTCGAGGCCTGGAAGGATCTGGCTTCTGCTTTTCTCTCCCTCCCCCACTTACGCCTCCATCCTTACCCTCTTCCACCTTCAGCACACACTGGTCTTGGCTCTGCCACACACACACATGGCTCTTGTCTTAAGGTCTTAACTGGCTCCTTTTCATCTTTGAGGTCTTATTCTTCAAAGAGGCTCTCCCTCACCCCTCCTAAAGTAGCCCCACCTGGTTACTCTGTAATGTCATCTGGTCATGTCACCTCATGTGAAGGTAAACACTGTTCTCTTCACACCAATCTACTCAGCCGAACTGGATTGTCTTGTTTATTTATGGTCTGTAAATATATCCAAAATGCGGGCCTTCCCATTTTCCCCCATGACTACCACCATGGTTCAAGCCATATCTCCTCTTGCCAGGATGACGGCAGTGACCTTCTAACTTGTCTCCCTACTACCCCCCTTGCCTACACAGCTGCCAGAGTGATTCTCTAAAAATGTAAATGAGATCCTGTCACCCTTCTGCTCAGAAATCCACCAGTACCTCCCAGGTTCCCTCAGAGTAAACGACAAAGCTTTTAGGGTGGGCTTGCAAAGCGGAGGGTGACAAGTGTGTTCATTCTAAGTTGAACAAAGGAAAAGATTAATTGTTCTTTGGTCGTAGTACAACTAACAACCAGAATCTTTTCAACAATCAGTGACAACCTCTCACTCGGTGACAGCTCCCCGCTTCAGAAAGTCAGCCAATCAGTGACAGCCACACTCCAGTAATCCTGCTTCCTTAGCTAAATAAGGTCTACTCATTCCCCAAACAGTCCAGCTTCAAAAAGTGGGAATCTCTGAACCCACACTTTCCAAAACACCATGTAAGACCACAATTTCATTGTTCACAGGCTCTGCCTTACAATGCGGTTGTTCTTTGCTTAGCAAGAACTATATTCTGCACTTTTTATTTGTTTCTTTCAGAAATGAATGGTGGCCTTTTCACTGGGCAAGGCCCTAAGGGATCTATGATCTATCCCCTCTCCACTCTCCCTCTAACTTTTACTTTTTCCTTTGCTCACTCCCCTTCTCCTCCTTATTTCTAATAGGAATGCTCCTGCCTCACGACCTTTGCATTTGCTGTCCCATCTGCCTGATACCTTCTTCTCTCAGACATCCACATAGCTCATTCTCTCAGCTCTTTCCATTTCTCAATGAGGCTGACCCTGATCTAAAAGTCACAATTCTAGGGGCGCCTGGGTGGCTCAGTGGATTAGGCCTCTGCCTTCGGCTCAGGTCATGATCTCAGGGTCCTGGGATTGAGCCCTGCTACGGGCTCTCTGCTTGGTGGGGAGCCTGCTTCCCCCTCTCTCTCTGCCTGCCTCTCTGCCTACTTGTGATCTTTCTCTCTGTCAAATAAATAAATAAAATCTTTAAAAAAAAAAAAGTCACAATTCTAGCTCCCTAGCCTCACTCTCCCCTAACTGCTTTATTTTCTTTTCCAATGATACTTATCACCTTTTACAAACTATAGAGTTTCCTCACTTATTTTGCTAATGGCTTATTTTCTATCGCTTCCCATTAGAATGTAAGTTCTATGAGGACAAGGATTTTTGCTCATTTTGTTCACCAATGCATCCCGAGCACATAGTAGGTGCTCAATAAATATTTGTTGACTGAATAGATTTTTAATATTTCACCTTATTAAGATATGAACTCTTTGAGTGCAAAGACCTTGTGTTCACCACTGTATACTTGGTGCTAGAACAGTGCCTGGCATATACTGGGAGCTCTATAGGTCCGTATAGAATTGAATGCATGAGCAGGCATTGGATAAAGCTGTATTTTAATTGATAATGTAAATGACCCTGAAATTACTAAAGCCTGATATGTCATCTCTCTCTGGAGAAACAGTTCATAAACATATTTAAAATTCTTCAAGTTATTATGAAGTGTTAATCAAAATATTCAAAACATACTCATCACTATTTCCCCCTGGATTAGTGAGTTAATTAAATGGTTTTGAAAATATCTTTGATCAACCTGAGAAACCAACAAGATCCCTTGTTTCTAGGGCTGCTCAGGCCATGGACTAGAGGAAAACTTGTCTTTAATAGGGAAAGAAGCCCAGAAAACGTCCTTTTGCTTCAACTGTTGGGTCTCCTCTGCACTGGCGACTCTGTCTGCAATCTATCTTTAATCTACTATAACAGCATGCCCAGATTAATCTTCCTGAAACACAGTCCTTATCATGTTACCTTTACAAACCATGGGAAGAGCTCCCATTCATTTTGTGTTTTCAGTGCATCAGGTGCTCTGCAAATCCTACATGTGTTGTTGTCTCATGTCAGCCCCGCAATGACCTCATGAAATACGGGTTATTATTATCCCCATCTAAAAGACTTGCAAACGGGCAAAGAGCTGCAGAAACCCAGAAATCACACAGCTGGATGCGGGGGAACCAAGTCCCAAATCTACCACTCTGTCTCGGTCTCGCCCCACTGCAGGTTCCTTCTGGCCCCAATCCCTCCAATAAAATCCTTCCAGTTCACAGGATCTGAACTGACATTTCTCTGAGAAGATATACAGATGGCCGACAAGCACATGAAAAGATGCTCAACAGCATTGACTGTAAGGGAAATCCACATGAAAACTACAATAAGATACTACTTCAGACTCATTAGTTTAGCGATAATAAGAAAGATAAACAGTAGCAAGTGTTGTTGAGGATGGGGAGAAATCGGAGCCCTCCTACGCTGCTGGGAGAAGTGCAGTACCGGGCAGCCGCTGGGGAAAAGGGTCTGGCTGTTCCTCAAACAGTTCAACATAGAGTTACCAACTGACCCCACAATTCTAATTCCTAGGTATACACCCAAGGAAAGTGAAAAAAATATATCTGCACAAAAACTCATACATGAAGGTTCATAGCAGTATTATTCATATAGCCAGAAAGCGGAAATAACTCAAATGTCCATCCAGTGATGAATGGATAAACAGAGTGTGGTCTATCCATTTCGATGGAAACGTTATTCAGCCACAGAAAGGAGTGAAGTTCAGTGAAGTGAATGAACCTTGAAAACATTATTAAAGGGAAAGAAACCAGACACAAGATCACAGAGTAGGTTATTTCATTCACATTCAATGCCCAGAATAGGGGCGCCTCCAGGGCTTAGTTGGCTGAGCATCTGACTCTTGGGTTTGGCTGGGGTTGTGATCTTGGGGTCGTGGGATCAAGTGGCAACTCTGGTTCCCTGCTCAGTGGGGAGTCTGCTTGAGATTCTCTCCTTCTTCCCCTCCCCCCCACATGGTCTCTCTCTCTCTCAAATAAATAAATAAATATTTTAAAAAATAAAATAAATATGGGGCAACTGGGTGGCTCAGTGGGTTAAAGCCTCTGCCTTCGGCTCAGGTCATGATCTCAGGTTCCTGGGATCAAACCCCACATCAGGCTCTCTGCTCAGCAGGGAGCCTGCTCCCCCTGCCCCGCCTGCCTCTCTCTGCCTCTCTGCCTATTTGTGATCTCTGTCTGTCAAATAAATAAATAAATCTTGAAATATAAATATAAATATAAATATCCAGAGTAGGCAAATCCATTGAGACCGAAATTTGACTAGTGGGCCCTTAGGGATGTAAGAGGGGAGGAGAAAGTAAGAAGTGGTGGTTATAGGGTATGGGGTTTCTTTCTGAGGTGATGAAGATGTTCTAAAATTGATTGTGGTGTCTGTAAATGATATCTCAGTAAAACCATTTACCCCCCCCCCCCCAAATTCTGGCCATTGTTAATATCTTTATGTGTGAAACACATACAAATTCATGAGAAAAGCCCTAAATCTTCAATAGATAAATAAGTATAGGGGTGCCTGACTGGCTCAGTTGGTTAAGCGTCTGCCTTCGGCTCAGGTCATGATCCCAGGATCCTGAGATCAGGCCCCACATCGGGCTCCCTGCTCAGTGGGAAGTCTACTTCTCCCTCTCTCACTCCCCCTGCTTGTGTTTCTTCTCTCATTGTCTCTCTCTCTGTCAGATAAATAAATAAAAATCTTAAAAAAAAAATAAGTACAGGACATAAAATAGAAAACTCTTAAGGCAAAAAATACAAATGGCTAATAAACTTGTCTGGAGGGGGAAGGCTTACCTTCAAATGCAAATTGAAAGAAAAAGAAATCTTTCAAATGAGCAAAGAATTTTACAACAAAGATGATGAAGACGTGGTGAAATGAGTGTTCCCATCCACAGAGGATGAGAAGTTTTCTAGAAAGCAGTTAGCAGTCAGCATGCATTGGCAGACTTTGGGATGTTCTTACCCTTCCGGGCATTTGGGCTGTGGAGTGTTCCATTCAGGTCTTGATCTCAGGGTCCAGGCATGGAGCCCCATGTGGGGCTTCATACTCAGCAGGAAGTCTGCTTTGCTCCCTCTCCTTCTTCCCCTCCCCCAAACCCTGCTCCTGTGCTCTCTCTAAAATAAATAAATAAATCTGCTCTTTCCGCCATCTTTCCTTGCCGCCATAATGGTGTGCATGAATGCCCTGGCAGATGCTCTCAAGAGCATTAACAATGCTGAAAAGAGAGGCAACCGCCTGGTTCTTGTTAGGCCATGCTCAAAGTCATTGTCCGGTTTCTCATGGTGATGATGAAGCACGGTTACACCAGCAAATTTGAAATCACTGATGCTCACAGAGCAGGGAAAATTGCTGTGAACCTCATAGGCAGGTTGAACAAATGTGGAGTGATCAGCCCCAGATTTGATGTACAACTGAAAGATCTAGAAAAATGGGAGAATAACCTGCTCCCGTCCCGCCAGTTTGGTTTCATTGTACTGACAACCTCAGCTGGCCTCATGGACCATGAAGAGGCAAGACGAAAACACACAGGGGGGAAAATCCTGGGATTCTTTTTCTAGGGACGTGATACATACGTGCAAATAAAATGCCTCAATGGACCAAAAAAAAAAATAAATCAATCAATCAACCTTTAAAAAAAAAAAGTTTTTACCCTTCTAGTCAATAAATGTGTCATAAGAAAATAACATGTAATGCAGGGAATAAGATATTCAGAAGAGCATGTTAGCAGTAGAAAAAACTGGGGAAAAACTATGTAGTAGGCAGACTCCAGAATGGCCCCCAGTGATCCCCACCTCCCAACATTCACACTTTTGTGTAATTCCCTCCCCTAGAGTGTGGGTTGGACTTAACTGATTCACTTCTAATAAACAGAGTACATCAGACACAATTAGATTATAAAAAGACTGAGTTTTCTTGAGTACCCTTTCTCATTTTCTCTTCAGATAGATGATAAACATATACCTATAGATGTCTGTGTCTTCACCTATCTGCCAATGGTGGGAGAAAAAACCGATGTCTCCAACCAGCAGCCAGCAAGGAACTGAATTCCGCCAATAGCCAAGTAAGTTTGAAAGTGGGTCTACCCCCGTTTGAACCCTGAGATGACCGCAGCCCACCCAACATCCTGGTTGCTTCTTTGAGAAGCCCTGAGCCAAAGCCACTCCAGATTCCTGCCCCACAGAAACTGTGAGGTAATAATCGTTTGTTGTTTTAAGCCGTCGAGTTTTGGGGTAATTTGTTACATAGAAATAGATAACTAATACAACTGGGTTTCTGAAGTAGTAGAATGTTATACTACTTAAAAAGGTTAAGAACTTTTAATAACATGGGAAGATGTTCAGAATACAACATTGAGAACAAAGCAACCTACAAAAAGATACATAATACGATCCCAGTTTTGTAAGTCTATATATTTATATGAACACTTGCAAGGGAAAACCTGCGAGTAAATCTGTTGAGAATCAACAGTTTTCTCTGAAAAACTGAATAGGTGTTCAATGCATGCTCCTTGATTTCAGTTAGGAAATAATTTACACTGTCCATCTTTATTGAATGTCTACAATGTGTTGGCCAGCCCCCGGGGAGACAGAGAGGAACAAGACCAAGACCCTGTTCTGGGAGAGCTCACTTCTTGATGATATCTTATGGTGGTTTCTTCTTTGGTGGTGGTGCTGGAGATAGAGAGATGGAGAGTAGTAGATGGACTGGCAATACATTTTAGAGGGAGAATATTTTTTAAAATTTAAGTTCAATTAATTAACATGTAATGTATTACTTGTTTCAGGGATACAGGTCTGTGAATCATCAGTCTTATAGAATACCCAGTGGTCATTACAACTCATACCCTCCCCAATGTCCATCACCCGGTTACCCCATCCCCCCTACTCCTCTGTTCCAGCAATCCACAGTTTGTTTCTTAAGATTAAGAGTCTCTTACCATTTGTCTCTCTCTCTGGTTTCATCTTGTTTCATTTTTTTTCTAGACTTAGAACATTTTTGTGCCAAAAAAGAACAGTGAAGAAATATGGTTTACTTTTGAGTTATTGGCTTGGCTAACTCGCATGGAGGATTCTGGAGCTAGACTCCTTGGTATGATATCCTGGTGCGATCAGCTACCGGTGGGTGACCTCACGTCCACAGGCTCCATAACCTCTGCATGCCTCATCTCCTTATCTGTGAAGTGATGCTTTCCTCATCCATTTTGGAGATAACCACATAACTCAGGCTTGTGGGGAGGCATGAGTTAGTGTAAAGAGCTTAGAAGAGTACCTGAAAATTGAAACATTGAAACATTGAAAAATGCCCCAAATTGTTAGCCATTGTTACCATTGTTAGAATTATTGAGATGGGGACAACTGAAAAAAAAAAATCAAAACTGAGAATGACTGTGACTCCTTAGGAAGTGTAACAGCTATTAATATTTCTTTATTACATTGGAATCCTGCCATCTTTAAAGGTTATCTAGTTACCTAGTTATGGGAGTAATTTATATGCTATGTCATCATTAACACCATCATCACTGTGGATTAGAGGTGCCTGGGGAAGGAATAAAAGGGCAGTAAATATTAATAGGGACTTTAGGGAATGGTCCTACCAGGGAGGGGTGATGAGGCAGGCTGAGCCCCAGAGGGGAAGAAACTGCTGAGGGAGGTCCCTGGAGGGGAGGAAATAGGAGGCCACAGACCTCCCTCCCACCTCTGGGTCCAGGACAGCTCCTAATAAGCTTTTTTTTTCCTTTTAAGGTTTTATTTATTTATTTGACAGAGAGCAAGAGCACAAGCACAAGCAGGGGAGCGGCAGGCAGAGGCACAGGGAGAAGCAGGCTTCCAGTGGCACAGGGAGCCCCCATGTTGGGCTCCATCCCCAGACCCTGGGATCATGACCTGAGCCAAAGGCAGCTGCTTAACCAACTGAGCCACCCAGGCATCCCATGAGCTCTTTTAGTGGCTCTAAGCACCAAAAGGATTATGATGCTATGTCTCCCATATATGATTCAAAATAAAAAAGACGCTTCACTGCAAAATATGTGGATAAAATCCCCAAAAGTTCTGGGTCTCTCCAAAATGGACACCTTGATATGTTTTTCAATATCATATTCTTCCTCCCAAATATTCTCCCCTCATTTCATGGGTCTCATTTCTTTATGTTCCTGCTTTATGGGTACCTAAGCTTATTCTCAGTTTGCATGATAAGTAATTCCACCTGGAAAGCTTTGGCCACTGACAAGCACCTGGACAAAGTTATCTGGCAGGTTCTGTGGAGGTTATGATCACCTGTCCTCAGGACTCTAATACCTCCCCTGTCTCCGAGCGAGAGACAATTCCAGCACCCATACATTTGACTTGACACTGATGGAGTTCAATGAGAGCCGAACCCAATTAAAGGATACAAAAGTATAAGCACAGACCAGATTTACATGACTGAATTTTCTGAGCCTAGAGTGATAGTCCTTTTAAAAGGCATTTATGGGGGCACCTGGGTGGCTCAGTGGGTTAAGCCCCTGCCTTCGGCTCAGGTCATGATCCCAGGTCCTGGGTTCGAGCCCCGCATTGGGCTTTCTGCTCAGGGAGCCTGCTTCCTCCTCTCTCTCTGCCTGCCTCTCTGCCTACTTGTGATTTCTCTCTGTCAAATAAATAAATAAAATCTTTAAAAAAAAAAAAAAAGGCATTTATGACCGCACTCTGAGAAGTTGCTGAGTTTTATGAAATCTAAAGGATGTCCCTCCCAACTTGGCACATTCCCTGCCTTAATTATCCTTCCAAAATCGCGTTGCCTGGAAAGGACTCTCCCACCTTTGTTTGCTTACTGTCAATGGCACAGATTGATTTGCTGAATTGCTAAGAAATTCTTGAGATCTTCTGGCTCAAAGGTTATGAACTCCTTACCCAACCCATGTGGTCTTTGGAGGCAGCACACATATCTTCATTGGACCTCTCCAACACCTTGATTGGGGGTGGGGAGGGAGGAATTTAAGTTGTTTGGGGGTGATGGTTTCTTTCATTTGCCTCAGCCCCCAACCCCTTGCCTCTATAACGCTATTCCTTGCATTCATGCAAACTGACTGAGCTCTGATGACAGGCCTGAGTTTTGTCCACTGTTGCTAGTTTGACCTCCAACTACCCCAAATAAAAACCCTTCCTTACCCAGGACTGTAAACTTGACACCAAGGCGAGCAGGTGTCGCTCTCTCTCTCTGGTATCAAAGCTGAAAGGAGCGGGCCTGGTGTCTGTCATGTGCCTGGCCACCAGCCCCATGGAGTGGCAGCACACAAAGAGAGAAGCAGAGAGGAGAAACAGAGGAGGATCTCTGGTCTGGTTTTGGGTTCTACATGTTGTCTACGCCAGTCCAAGTTGGGATTTCCTCCCTTGAAAATAAGTCCTGAGTAACGCACCCTGTGCCTAGCAATGTTCCAGGAATAATAACCACAAAGGAGAAGTTAATTTTGACCCTTGCAATGCTGCTTGCTAGCTCCTTTCATCTGGATTAACATATATACCCACCTCTCCACCACAGTTGTGGGTGATGCGCACTGCACAAGAAATCATTACAGAGCTTATAAGGAGGGAGACGATGCTGGCTCGTATCCAAGAGAGAGCCAAGGGAGGTGGCAGTACACAGAGAATGAGAGATGCGCTGAAAGGAGTCCGGGGTTGGGGGAGAGACTGTGAACTGGCCTTTCATTTCCAACATTTAATAATCATACCTCTGGTTACCCACGAGATGGTTCCTTAATCTCCATGAGGCCAAACAGTGAGAAAGGGACAGGTTTGCGTGATTTCATCTTCATTTCACCAAACCAAGGTATGTTCCCGGCAAGAAAAGGAAACCTTCCTTTAAACTAACATTTTTTCAGGAAAATATTTGAAATCAAGGTGTTGGAGATGGAAATCCCTGCCCCACCTCCCTTCTTAGTGGCTGGTCATTTACAAGCACCTTCTTCCTCACACCGCCATAGGAATTCAAGCCCACTCTTCTGCCCCATTCATTGCTGTTTCTCCAAAAGAGGTCCAGCTGCTTATCTGTCGGAAGCCAGACCGGAGAAAAGCTCATTCAAATCCATCTGAAGGCAAAATGATGAAAACGTTCCGAGGGGTCCAGGGGAGGAGTTGGCAAACGAGGGCCTGCAGGCCTGCTGCCCATGTGTATAAAGATAGTTGTGTTGAAACACCCATGTGATTCATCATATATTATCTATGGCTGTGGCCACTGAGGAGTTGTGTTGAGAACTTTAAAACACTTTCCCACTTGTTCCTTTAAGAAAAAGCCTGTTGACTCCGGCTGAAAGCAATGCTTGAAACCTACTAAGTCAGCAGCCTATGCAACAGTTTCAGGGTCACTTCTGCCCCAAACTGAACTGCCCCTTGGATCTGCCCATTGGAGAACATCTTGGTGCTCAGAGAGCGAATGTTATCCCATCCAAATCAGCCGTATGCTTTGTTCCTACCTTCCCTGCCACTCACTTTAATATTTGTTTCATTTCAATCTTCCATATCCGTAGCCCATGCATACGTGTTACCTCTGCCTCCTACTTCCTAAATCACTTACTCACCCAGCCCAGGCCTGTTTCCACCACATTCTTCCAACTGTGGAACTCATGCTCACGATTAGGTTTGCCAATGCAGGAGGTCCTAGCAAGAGATCAAAGGCAGGAAGAGTGGGGCTGGGTTTTTATTTCCCCCATTCTTTCCTTCTGGAAGCTGTGGGTTTGCTGCCCCCTCCTACAGGAGCACACTCCTGTCTGGGCAGCCCCTTCCATCTGCTACTCTCCATAGATTCTGGAACTATTTATTCCATCTCCTTGTTCCTTGAGGTCTCGGGGAGCTAATGGTTTCCTGATGTTGCAGATGTGGAGGAAGTACCTGGTCTCCTATCAGTTTTCCTAAACCCTGCTCCTATCTTTGGCTCTCGGTATGTCTTCTTTCAAGCAATGTCTATTTGGACCTTTGCCCATTTTTAAAATTAGGTTATTTATCCTTTTTATTATTGAGTGGTAGGAATTCTTTGTATATCCTGGGTATAGATCCACTATCAGATATGAGATTTGCAAATATTGTCTTCCACTCTATGGGGTTTTTTTCCCCACTTTTTTTTTATTTCATTTTCTTTTTTTTAAAGATTTTATTTATTTATTTGGCAGAGAGGGACACAGCGAGAAAGGGAACACAAGCAGGGGGAACGAGAGAGGGAGAAGCAGGCTTCCTGCCGAGCAGGGAGCCCAATGTGAGGCTTGATCCCAGGACCCTGGGATCATGACCTGAGCCAAAAGCAGACGCCTAACGACTTAGCCACCCAGGCACCCTTTTTCCCACTTTCTTGATGGTGTCCTTCAAAGCACAGATTTTCATTTTAATGAAATACAGTTATCTATTTTTTCTCTCTTTTGTCTCTAGTATTTTTGGTGCTCTATTAAGAAGAACTTGCCTAACCCAAGGTTTCAGAATTTACTTCTGTATTTTCTTCTAAGAGTAGCCTTTACATTTAGGGTGCCTGGGTGGCTCAGTGGGTTAAGCGTCAGCATTCAGCTCCGGTCATGATCTGAGGGTCCTGGGATGGAGCCCTGTCTTGTTCCGAGGGTCCTGGGACGGAGCCCTGTCTTGTTCCGGCTCCCTGCTCAGCGGGCGTCTGCTTCCCCTCTGCCTGCTCCTTCCTACCCCGACTTGTGCTCTCTTGTGCTTGTGCTCTCTCTCAAATAAATAAATAAAATCCTTAAGAAAAAAAAAAGAATAGCTTTTGCATTTAAGACAGTATTGAGCTGATTTTTGTGCATGTTGTAAGGAGGGATCCAGCTTCATTCTTTTACATGTAAATATCCGATTGTTCCAGCACCATTTATTGAAAAGAGTTCTGCTTCCCCATCGAACTGTTTTGGCCCGGGAACAACAAACAGAAAATCAATTAACCATAAACATGAAGGTTTATTCCTGGACTCTCAATTCTGTTCCATTAGTCCATACGTCTTTCTTTATGGCAGTATCACACTGACTTCGTAATACATTTTTAATGTATTTTTGCAAAGGTATCAATTCACAGTGGATTGAAAAAGAGAACCCCAACTGTGTGTGTGTGTGTGTGTGTGTGTGTGTGTGTGTGTGTGTGTGTGTTTCCAACCTCAACAAGCAATTCATCATCAGCTGAGTGTCCTACAATTCAACTGAGTTCTGACACCATTTAACCGGAAGATAGTGTCAGATTCCTTAGGGGCAGAGCTCAGTCCCACAAGATTGTCTCTCCTCCCTTCCAGTCCGTCAGTTGGAAGTCCGTGTTGTCACTTGTGCTTCTGACCATGGACTGTAGATTGGAGATTTCCATGACCCCACCTCCTTGAGGTCAGTTAATTTGCTAGAGCAGCTCACAGAACTCAAGGAACATTTACTGACATTTACCAGCTTATCATAGAAGATACTGTAAAGGAAAGAGATGGACCATCTGAGCGAAGAGAAGCATAGGGCAAGCTATATGGGAAGGAACACAGAGCTGGTGTGACCTCCCTAGGGGCACCAATATTCCAGAACCTCCACATGGTCACCTACCTGGAAGCTCTCCAAACCCACACCTTTGGGGCTTTTACAAGGCTTCATTACACATAGGCTTGATTGATTAAACTTTGGCGGTTGGGGACTGACTTTGATCTCCATCCCTCTCTCCTCTCTGATGGTGGGTGGGGGTGGGTGGTTGCTGCACTGAGAGTCGCACCTCTGTAACCACCTGGTTGGTTCCCCTGGCAACCAGCCCCCATCCTTAGGGGCTTTCCAAAAGTCACTCAATGACACAAACTCAGCTGTGTTTGAAAGGGGTTTGGTTGCAAACATCAAGACGCTTTTCTCCTCTTATTACTTAAACAATTCTAAGGGTTTTAGGAAGACCAAATATCTATTACTTATAATAAATCATAAGATCACAAAACCCAACTGGATATTCACCACAAATAGCTTGAGACACCCTGGCCAGGCAGATTCTCCCTGCCCCCTCCCAGCGGCTCTCGAGGACCACGTGAATGATGGCGTGTGTGAGGCAGCACGTGCTCGTTCTATCGCAGTCTCTCCTGTCATGTTGTAATTGCTCAGCATTCTGTCTTCTCTTCACCATGAATTCTTGGAAGGCTAGGGCATCTTTTGTTATTCCCAGCATAGGGACCAATATAGACACTCCATAAATGTTAGTTAAATGAATATATAAATGAATAAATGAATAACATTATTTTTTTCCCACGGGCAAACTCAGAAAACAGCCTTCAAATTTGGATTTTGAGGATTGTGAATAGAGCACGGTTTACATACGTTGAGATGCTCTGGTAGAGCGTTTCTTAAGTGTCTGTAGAAATATTATATTTTCCAAAAAGGGAGGGAAGGGAGAATCCTATGCTCAAATGAGATGGGAAATTCTGAGTTCAAAACTAAGTGGAAGAAAAAAATTCTTTTAATTGCAGGGCTTTTTAGAGCCTGTATTATATAAGGTACATTATGATTCTTTTGAGGGGTTAATTGGCTTGCAGCCCTTCCCCTTTCTGGGAAAACATTTCTCTAGGACTACCGGCCTAGGGGCCACACTTTAGGCAATGCTTATCTTATCTCCAGATTTGAATTTAAAAGAAGATGAAACCATCCTTTGCATTCAGCGAGGTTGGAGGTTACTGAGTGTTTACCCCATGTCCTGGGGCACACGTAGTGCACTGTACAATCAATCCCAGAGGGCAACATTCACTGAGACTCCAATGACTGGCATCCCCCCACCCCATGGTTGGGCAACATGGTGGCTCACCCTGCTTCCTCCACCTGTCATATCTCGTTTTTCAGTTTAACTCATCCCTCCCCATACCATACCACCACCATACTCAGAAAACCCTTGCCTAGCACACTCGGGACTCTCTCACAAAAACCGTAGGCAACTTAATTTGCGTACCAGCCCTCTTTCAATTGGCTTGATGCAAATAGCAACGTAGATATTTGCAAGATAAAATGCAGCGTGGCTTTGTCCTTTTCTTGTTTTTCTTCTCAGTGATACCAGGCTGTGTTTCTGGCGGCTGAGTCTTATTTGCCTTGGGCCATTCTAAAATTTCCTAAACTAGATAGGATTGAACAGGTCAACTGTTGAATTCCAGAGAAGTCTTAAGGTTCTAGGGGTAATGCAGGGACCAAGAGAGGCAACTCAACAAGAAGCACTTTATTTATTCATTAACAAAGGAGAGAATCAATGCTGGAAGGCTTAGCCTTTGGAGCTGTCAATTCACTTGCGCATGAGACCACAGAACCAAAATCCTTCGGGCTTGCTATCAATAAAGATTTTTTTTTAAGATTTTATTTATCTATTTGACACAGAGAGAGAGATCACAAGTAGGCAGAGGCAGGCAGAGAGAGGGAGAGAGGGAGAGGCAGGATCCCCACGGAGCAAGGAGCCCGATGTAGGGCTCAATCCCAGGACCCTGAGATCATGACCTGAGCCGAAGGCAGACACTCAACCAATTGAGCCACCCAGGCGCCCCTCAATAAAGTTTTTTAAACATACATTTTGAGGGGCACCTGGGTGGTTCAGTGGGTTAAGCTTCTGCCTTCGGCTCAGGTCATGATCTCAGGGCCCTAGGATCAAGCCCTGGCATTGCCATCGGGCTCTCTGCTCGGCGGGGAGCCTGCTTCCCCCTTCTCTCTGCCTGCCTCTCTGCCTACTTGTGATCTCTCTCTCTGTGTCAAATAAATAAATAAAATCTTAAAAAATATATATATATTTTGGAGGAGGGATTGATCTGGAAGTTCAAAGTTCTGCCATTTTGATCTTTAAGTCTGTCTATGTTTATCTTTTTATTTTTTGGTGCATTACAGAATTCTCATTAAATCATGCTTAGAATGCACTCTCATCCCATTTTCACAGCTATCTTTCAGGAGTGTTTGTGGCTAGTAGTTCTCCCTAGCAGGTGAGGGCCCAGAGAAAAATACATTCTGTCCCTTCCTCCCAGCTCAAAACCTTTACGGAAGATTAACTGATACTAAAATTAATGCACAGGACTACCTCAAGTGGAAGATAAGACACAACAAGATGACTGAGGGGTAGGCGGGAGCCCAGGGTCCCCTAACTCCCCTGCCTGTCTACAGTGTTGGAGGAATCCATGGGCAGACCATGTGGAGGCCTGATTTAAGACCTAATTAAAAAATTATTTTTGTAATTGCCCACTGGTTAGGCTATTGCCACACACCATTGGCCACTACATAGAAGTTAGAGCCAGGAATCCCATTGGGTAGAACCTTTCAAAGTCTTAAGGCACAGACTAAACTAACAGGTGCGGGGAGGGAGGGGCTGTGCACACCTGGGTGGCTCAGTTAGTTGAGTGTCTGCCTTTGGCTCAGGTCATGATCTCAGGGACCTGGGATAGAGTCCAGCATTGGGCTACCTGCTCAGCGGGGAGCCTGCCTCTTTCTCTCCCTCTGCCTGCCACTCTGCCTGCTTGTGCTCTCTCTCTCTCAAATAAATAAAATCTTAAACAAACAAACAAACAAACAAACAAACCCAGAGATCTGCAGGACGAGAGGATCAGGCTCAAGTACTGGTAATTCATCAATTTCTGTCCTAGATCTCAGGCTCTCTTATATGCCGCTGCGCAGGAGAGGCTCCGGGGATAGGGCCTGTGTGATAGTTGGGCCTATGAATATATTTGGGACCTTGAAAAAAATATTGCTCTAAAATACAAAGGAAAAAATCTCAAAAAGTTAATAAATGTTAAATAAATGTGTACAAAGTATCACATTTGTCAACTTCATTAATTGTTCAATCCAGTGTTCAAAAAAAGGTTCTTCTATTGGAAAATAATTCGTAGATTAACATAGTGGTTAAGAGCATGGACCATGAAACCACACTGCTTGTGTTCAAATCCTGATGCCTCCATTGACTGTGTGACTTCCAGCAAGTTACCCAATCTCTCTGAGCTTCCGTTTTCTCCTCTTCTGTAGTCCTATGGAAAAAATGGGAAGACTATTGACAAGATTTCAATAAGCAAGGTACTGAGCTCAGCACACTCTGAGTACTGGATGTGTACTAACTGCTGTTATTACATTACTCTCCCACTTGGAGAACATTCCAAACTATGAATGGGTTTCTAACAAATCATAACCAGATTAAATGAGTTACTCAGCATAAGTCATTATAAGAGCAAAATTCTAAGAACTCTTTCCAAAGGATTTCTTAAAACACTTTTACCACTGAAATTTCCAAGCAAATACAAATGTAAAGAAAAGAGTATATAATGAACCCCAGTACCTTCCACTCAGCTTCAACAGTCATCAACACACATCTACTCTTGTTTACCTTTACCTCTACCCCTTCCCCTGCCCCTCCACCCAGGTTTATTTTGGCGGGGGGGCGGGGGGGAGCCAGACATCCTATCATTTCACTTGTAAATATTTCAACATTTCTAAATGTTTTTAAAATATAACCTCAAAACCCCAGAACAACTTAAAAAATTAATACCATCAAATATCTAGCCAGTGTTAAAACATTCATACTTATGTATAGAATTGACTTTTTAATTTTTTTAATTAAGATTTTATTTATTTATTTGAGAGTGAGCAAAAGAGAAGAGAGACCATGAGCTGGGGAGGGGCAGAGGGAGAGGGCTAGCAGACTCCCCACTGAGCAGGGAGCCCTGCCATGCCCTGGGATCATGACCTGAACTGAAGGCAGATGCTTAACCAACTGAGCCACCTACGCACTACAGAATTGACTTTTTAAATAGTTTGTTTGAATCAGGAGCCAGATAACGTCAGCTCACTGCAAATTAGTATCTCGAATACTTCTAATCTAGGTTTTTGCCTTCATCTCTCTTCTCGTCACTTGCAGTTTTTCTTGTTGAATAAACTATGTTTGCTTGTCCTGTGGAGTTTACTATAGTCTGGATTTTGCTATTGGGCACCTTATGGCTCATTTAACATGTGACTGTAACTAGTAACAGTCCAGACACTTGACTGGATTCAGATGTGGGATTTTTGAAGCCTCCTTCAGATGTGTCTCTCTCAGGCCACACCTTGTCTGGTTGTTGTTCTTTTTGAGATATTTGCAGACATTGGTGGATCGTTGGCTAGACCCATTAATTCACTAAAAGTTGAAACATGGTGACATTTTAATTCTATCATTCCTCTAATAGTTGGGGTACTATAAAAAAGAAATACCCCATCATCAATTATTTGGTTACCCTGAAGTAGCATTTGTACAGAAAAGGCAAGAGAAATGTTTGATTCTTTCCTTTTACTTACTGGTTTTCAGAATCATGAGTTGGTCCTCTAGTACCCTCTGAATGTGCCCCAGGAGTGTTGGTTGTTATCTTGGTCTTAGTTCTTCACAGTGTGGTTATGCAGGCAATTTAAAAATTTCACTTGCAGTATTAGATATTGCTTTTTTATAATTTCTTTTTTTAAAAGATTTTATTTATTTATTTCACAGACAGAGATCACAAGTAGGCGGAGAGGCAGGCAGAGAGAGAGAGAGAGAGGGAAGCAGGCTATCCGCCGAGCAGAGAGCCCGATGCGGGGCTCGATCCCAGGACCCTGGGATCATGATCTGAGCCGAAGGCAGAGGCTTTAACCCACTGAGCCACCCAGGCGCCCCTATAATTTCTTTTTTTTACTGTTATATAAAATATTACATGGTTCCTTGAATCTACAAAACAAGGTATACTCAAAGACGTCAGCTTTTACTTCTGTTCTAATTCGTTTCTTCCCCTTTCCTATAGAAAACCGTTCCTTTTGATAGCATACTGTTCTATTGTCCTTTTCTGTTCCAAATTAGTAAATATACATTTATCTTTGTCTCTCCCTCTTTTTATATAAACACTTGCATAATCTACTCACGTGTCTCCATTTTGACCAAATAACATTTACAGCAAAACCCAAAAAGTATATTTAATGTGCGAAGTGGTTGGGTGCTATTCTGATTTTGCCATAACAGGTAGTCGGGCCTACAAAAGCTCAGAAAAAGTCAAGCCAGCTGATTTTATCTCCTCACCCAGACACAATCTGCCTCTGAGCGGGCCCAGTTTGAGGTCGATAGAGAGATTGCAATCAGGGGGCGGAACGTGGGAAGCATCCTGGGATGGCGAGGAAGTGCAGTTCTTTTTTTTTTTTTTTTTTTTTAAAGATTTTATTTATTTATTTGACAGAGAGAAATCACAAGTAAGCAGAGAGGCAGGCAGAGAGAGAGGAGGAAGCAGGCTCCCTGCCGAGCAGAGAGCCCGATGCGGGGCTCGAACCCAGGACCTGGGATCATGACCTGAGCCGAAGGCAGCGGCTTAACCCACTGAGCCACCCAGGCGCCCCGGAAGTGCAGTTCTTGCCAGAAGCCGTTCCTGTGAGAATCGGGTGCAGAGATGAGTCTTCAACGTCAGACCTTTGTGATGGGGTCAGGATTTGAAGACCTTTCCATGTCTCAGAAGGTAAGGTGGAGGCTCACCTTAGGTGAACCGCACTGGCTGTTTGGCTCTAACAATAACAGCGCGTTACAATGAATCCTTCCTGGTAGTTTCGTTTTGTTTCACTTTTTTTTTTGTTTACAGACTCAAAACAATCCCAAATAGAGCGATTAGGGACCGGACCATCAGAGCCAGAGGTCTGGATTCCACGAAGGGGGCGGGGCGGTGGGCGGGGACGGGGCGGGCCCTGGGTGGGGCCTGGGCCTGTTGGAGGCGGGGCCGGTTGCCCTAGGGGAGACGCTTTAGGAGGCCGGACAGGCTGGCGTCTGGCGAAGTGGCGGGTCAAGCAGATCGTATCTTGCTCGCGTCCCATCCCGCACGTCCCAGCCTCTTCCTGCAGGATGGTTTGTCGGGCTAAGCCAACTTCACTCCGCACCTCCCTCGGGAGCCCCCGGGACCCTGCACGCCAGAAGGCGGACAAGGAAGTTGGGTCAACGGAGTGGATCAGCAAGGAAGGGAAGAGGAAAAGGCAGAAGGAGACTCCGGAGGCTACAATAGTCTGGAATACCCCCTTTTCTGCACATAGTCTCAGGCTGCATCTTTGCGACATGGACTTGCTGAGAGATCTTGTCTTGTACAAAACATCTGCCCTTTCTTGTTCTTAAGTCATTTATTTGCTCAGACTGCCTTTGGTCTTCATTTAAAAGTATATTTCCCCTGCATTAAACGTGGCTCCATTTCTAATGGGAAGAGGAAGAACGTAGTAATTTGATCTCTTGGGAGGGCTCTGCCAATGGGTCTCTCCTCGTCTTTGGATGCAGAAAAAGGGTACAAGATAAATGATTATGGATAAAAGCACATCGATTAGGGCACATCCCTATATAGGGTTCTATGTGACCATGAAAAAGCTGAAGGAAGATATATATGTAGCCATGTGGAAGGATGTACATAGTGTATTCATGGTTACAAAATAAATCAAGTTGCAAAATGGTATGTATGTTGGTAAAGGTACCAGAAAAGTTCATAGTAAACTGTTACCAAAATTTCTTTCTGGGAAAGTGCCACTGTATCAGTGGCAATGCTTTCTGCTTCAAGTAAAGAGAACCCCAGCTCAGTAGCACACATAATAAGGAAATTTATTCTCTTGTAAAACAAGAAGTCCATGGGGAGAGGGATTCAGGGGTTGATTAGCTCAGCAGCTCAGATCATCACTGGGAACCCAGGTTCTTTCCATCTTTCAGCTTTGCTTTTCCCAGTGATTAGGCTTTGTTCTCAGGCAGCTCCCCTCCTGGGGGACAGGCGTAGTAGTTTCAGGAGAAATATTCAAACTGCCCATCCTTGGCAGAGAAGGTCAAAGTCACCTGCCAGAGGAGCCCCAGGTCTCCCAGAAACTAGCCTTAGCATTCCTGCCACACTCTCATCATGGCCGGAAGCAGCCCCTAGGAAGCTTGGTTCAGATGCTCAGACCCTGCAGCCGTGCTCAGTCCCTAGTGCTCCCTGCAGCTGCAGATCTGAGAGGACATTCTCATGACATCCGCAAGCATTCGCTCTTTTTAAGAACAAATGCTGCAGGTGACGTCCCCTATGTGTCACATATGTCGCATGTTCTTGTCCTAGCTTTGGCTATTGTGGGAAGGATAAGAAACTGGAAAAAAAATAAATCCAGGCCCTGTTAGGAAGAAGGAAGTGGGAAATGAATATCAGATAAGGAACCAACAGGGCATGCTACAATGAGAGAGAGGGACCCTTTTAATCTGTATATTTCTGTATCATTTGGATTTTTATGAGTTTATATTACTTGTAGAAATAGTTATTTTAGTTAGGCAGTTAGACAAGGAGACTTGGCCTCGGAAAGAAAAGTATTTGTTTCCATCTCTATGATTTATAATCTGTAATCTTTAGCAAGTAATTTAACATCTTCAAGTCTTTATTATTAAAAAGTTGAAAGTAATTCTCAAGTTGGAAAAAAGAAGGACAAGAAACATGAAAGAGATGCGGGTTTCTCTTATGTCCTGGAAGGCAAATTATTTCCTATCTGTAAAGATTTAGAAACATATGTGTTAGATTATACTACTTGAGGTTTGGTATAGTTTTGATATTTTAAAGAACTGGGAAAATGCAGTCCTTCCTCAGGCACATTAAAGAAAGTCACAATGGGGGCACCTGGGTGGCTCAGTGGGTTAAGCCGCTGCCTTCGGCTCAGGTCATGATCTCAGGGTCCTGGGATCGAGTCCCACGTCGGGCTCTCTGCTCAGCAGGGAGCCTGCTTCCCTTCCTCTCTCTCTGCCTGCCTCTCTACCTACTTGTGATCTCTCTCTGTCAAATAAATAAATAAATAAAATCTTTAAAAAAAAAAAAAAAAAGAAAGTCACAATGATTTCCTTTTAACAAGTTGAATAGTGTTCTGTTTCCTCTCAACTAGTTTGTTGTTTGGAATGATGAAGTAATATATTTCCCAAAAAGTTATGAGGTTTGGTTATGAGGTTGTGTGGCTATTTTTTTTAGATTGATTGATTGATGTAAACTCAATTTAATTAACATATAGTGTATTATTAGTTTCAGAGGTAGAATTTAGTGATTCATCTGTTGCATACAATACCCAGTGTACATTACATCAAATATCCTCCTTAATGCCCATCACCCACTTACCCTACCCTCCCACCCACCTCCCCCCGAGTAACCCTCGGTTTGTTTCCTATGATTAAGAGTCTCTTATGGTTTGTCTCCCTCTCTGTTTTCATCTTATATATACTACCCTTTGCCTATGTTCTTCTGTTTTGTTTCTTAAATTCCACATATGAGTGAAATCATATGATATTTGTCTTTCTCTGACTTATTTTGCTTAGCATAATACCCTGTAGTTCCATCCACACCATTGCAAATGGCAAGATTTCATTCTTTTTTATGGCTGCATATTATTCCAGTGTGTGTGTGTGTGTGTGTGTGTGTGTGTGTGTGTGACCTCTTTTTTATCCATTTATCTTTCGATGGACATCTGGGCTCTTTCCAAATTTGGGCTATTGTTGATAATGCTGCTATACACATTGGGGTGGTTGTATGGCTATTTTGAGAATGATCAATTCAGTTCTAGTTATTCATATACTTATATCTAATCTTGGTTCTTAATCATTTAAGACTGAATCAAAGCCCACTCTCTTAATATCACTTTGAGTTGCCTGCTAAGAATACTGGTAAGTGGAAGAACCATCATTAAGTAGTAGATTAAGGTTTGGGTATTTTCTGAGAGCTACTGGAAGTTGGAGGGATGAAGTGGTCTTTAGAATCTAAGAAGTAACATAAGAATTACAATCCACCCCCAACTTGTGGTGAGATCTTAGGAGTCATTTCCCTTTGAGGCTTTTTTTTTAAAATTAAGGTTATTTATTTATTTGACAGAAACACAGCGAGAGAGGGAACACAAGCAGGGGGAGTGGAAGAGGGAGAAGCAGGCTTCCCGCTGAGCAGAGAGCCCAACTTGGGGCTCGACCCCAGGACTCTGGGATCATGACCTGAGCTGAAGGCAGATGTTTAACCAACTGAGCCATCCAGGCCCTCCTACCTTTGTGGCTTTTGTTCCTTGTTTACAAAACAAAAATAATTAAGCTTTTTGAAGATTACACCCTGTCAGTTATCTATTGCTGCATAAAAAGCTACCCTAAAATGTAGTGGCTTAAGACAACAATCCTTTAATTTGGTCAGAGTTTCTCTGGGTTAGGAGTTTGGACTGAGTTCAGCTAGATAGATGTTCTGAGCTAGGTAGTTTTTCTGCAGGGTTCCTCTGAGGTCACTCATGTAGCTTGGCTGTGGGCTGATTGACCTAGGAGACTCTGCAGGAATACTCATCTCTGCTCTTTAATTTCCAGGAAATGAGCTTAGGCTTCCTCACATGCCATTCTCTGAGACCAAGAGAAGAGAGAGTAAACCCAGGGGTCAAGCACTGTATCATGCCTCCAAATGTCCGTTGGTCAAAGCAAGTCACATGGCTATACCAAACACCAGCGTGGGAGGGGTCTACTCAAGAGGTTGACTACAGGAAAACCTCACGGAGTGGGAGACACTGTTGTAGCCACCTACCACCGGAACATCCCATAAATCAATCAGCAGATATGAAGAGGCGTACTGTAAATTTTGAAATACCAAGTGAGTTATAGTCATAAACCCTTGAGGGCAAAACAAGTGTTGTTACTCAAGGTGCATTTAAATCTGCAAGATACTTGGGGGAAAGAGGGCTTTGTGAACTCAAAATGAAGTTTACCAATATATCAAGATTTGTCTTATTTCTTTTTTTTAAACATTTATTTTTATTTTTATTTATTTATTTGATGGACAGAGATCACAAGTAGGCAGAGAGGCAGGCAGAAAGGAGGAAGCAGGCTTCCCACTGAGTAGAGAGCCTGATGCTGGGCTCCATCCCAGGACCCTGGGATCATGACCTAACCTGAAGGCAGAGGCTTTAACCCACTGAGCCACCCAGGCACCCCAAACTTTGTCTTATTTCAAAAATGTCTTTGCCTGGGAACCTGGGTGGCTCAGTTGGTTAAGCAGCTGCCTTTGCTTCAGGTCATGATCCTGGAGTTCCAGTTTCGAGTCCCGCATCGGGCTTCCTGCTTGGTGGGGAGTCTGCTTCTCCCTCTGACCCTCCCCCTTCTCATGCGTGCTCTCTCTCTCTCTCTCTCATTCTCTCTCCAATAATAAAGAAAAAAAGAAAAAAGAAAAACAATGCCCTCACCAGATAAGGGAGCTGTGAACCATGACACTTAGAGCCCAGCTTCTGTTTGGGCCCTCATCCTGGGACGTCCTCTGCTCCCTAACTCTCCATGCCTTCTCACTGCACCCAGAACCAACTGCCTCCAAACACTTCACACAGTTTGTAAATTTCAGTTATGCACTCATTTGTTTGTTGTCCTTCTCCCCCAGGACGGTACATAGAAAGCTCCGTGATGACAGGATCGATGTCTGTTTCATCCCCCAGCTTATACCCAGAGTCCAGCACAGGAACTGGCACATAATAGCAGCCTAATAAATATTTGTTGAGAAGTGAATGAAATGAAAAGCTACACTTACACAACAAGCACCTCCTGATGTTGTTTCTCAGTGACAGGCATCTTCTGTCCTGAGAACACAATGAACTTTGTCTCTTACAGATGATTCATTCTATCAATAATTTGCCAGGGAAGGGCACCAGCTCCTTGCTTCAAACTCTTGTCTCCACATACCTCTTCTCTAAATCAGCTCTTCCCTGAACTGTGGCAGAACCAAATCCTGTGGATTCTATCTGAGCTCTGCCTCTGGAATCCCACCTTTCCTTCTACTGCTGCCTTAGGGGTCTTTGTTACTTCTTGCCGGGATTCCCAGCCTGGATTTCTAACTGGGCTCCTTGCCAACAGTCTTGCCCAATTCTGCCCCACCTCCCTCTCCGCTGCCAGGGAGATCATCATCAAAATATTTGAAAAACGAATTCTAGGGTTAAAGACCTCCCCAGCTCTCTAGAGATAAGATGTTCAAACATTTTGGCATGAGGTTCGAGTCTCCCCTGGCGTCCCTCTCCCAGTTCGTCTCCCAAGGCTCCTATCCCCCCATGCAGCCTCTACCCAGCCATAGGGAAGGTTCCCTACTGAATGAACTTGCATCCCTTGCTGCAAGGCCGTAATTTGATGCCGGACATCTCCTTTACCTGACCTGTCTTTACCGTGCTCCGTGCAGCCAGAAATCTCCCTCCTGACTCAAAACGTCCTTCTCCCAGAGCTGGTTCAATCTCCATTGTTCCTATTTCTATTAAAATCTTCCTCTTAATGTGTCTCAAGTCCGAGGTCACAGCTCCTGCTGCTGTTTCTGCAAGGGAGGAGCATTGTTGGAAGAGATGAAGGAAGGGAGGAGGAAAGGAAAAAATTGGAAGAGGAAGAAAAAATTGGGTCGCACAGTTAACACCCATCCCTGACTTCCTTCCTTCCACCTCCCTCTTCCACTAAGTTACTCTGAAAGGCGTTTTGTGGAAATTATCTCTTGTGTTTTTCTGCCTGACATCCCTTCTCTCTCTAGAAATGGCATTCTTTGGGGGAGGGGGAGTTTGCTTTCTTTCGCTCTTTCTTTCTTTCTCTTATTATGTTTAATTAGCCAACATCTAGTACATCATTAGTTTGTTTTTAATTTATTTTTTTATTGTGTTATGTTAGTCACCACACATCATTAGTTTTTGATGTAGTGTTCCAAGATTCATTGTTTATATGTAACACCCAGTGCTCCATGCAATATGTACCCTCCTTAATACCCACTACCAGGCTCTCTAAAACCCTCGGTTTGTTTCTTGGAGTCCACATTTTCTCATGGTTCATCTCCCCCCGCCAATCATCGCCCCCTTCTCTTTTACTTTCCTTCTTCTAATGTCCTCCATGTTATTCCTTATAGTCTAACATCATTAGCTTTTGATGTAGTGTTCAACAATTCATTACTTGCATATAACACCCAGTGCTCATCACAAAATGGAAATGGCATTCTTCTTCCATGGGAAAATCTGCCCTATGTATTTTGAGTGGCTTTGATCATAGCCACCTCCCAAGGAACTCCATGCCGTTGGACATAAGAAATGGAAAATTGGGCACATGACCCAAACTATACCATTCAAAATCCTCCTTGAGACATTTTTGCCAAAGAAATCTGGGGAGATGCTCTCCTTTCTGAGGATGCTAAGCTGGTAGGATGTAAGTCTGGGCTTCCAGTGATCATTATGATCTTCAGTAGAGAAGACCTATTTAAGAGAAAGGGAGTCCTGATGACATTACTTGAGCTCCTGGATCAAGCTGTGCCTGAAGCCAAATGACTTTCCTTTCCATGAGCCAATAAATTGTCTTTTCATTTAATCTAGTTAGTTTGGAATTTCTTCCAATTGAATCATAAGGGGTCCCCAACTACTATACTTCTAAAACAAAAAATGCTTCATTATTATCTCAGGTTTACTCAGAGGAAGTGTGAATTAGACATGAAAACTAAGACCCTGGCCTCACAGCAAAGGGTCGGAAACCCGACTGAGGCAGAATCTTTGGGTGAGGAAACTGCAACTCTCCGGAACTTCTTGAGTCAGGCTGTCACAGAGCAGCTTCGTTCTTGTCTGGATATGTGGCAAGGAAATTGCCAGAAATCAGGCAAACCCATTTCCAAATATAAATACCAAAATGCATTCCTCTGGCCAAGATAAGCTCTTTGGTGGAGTTTTCTTTTGCATCACTAATACCTTAATTATTATTGTTGTTACAAATGTTATGTGTACAGCTATTTCAAAGGGCCGGATTAAGAAGCCTGGAGCTCATTTTCCAAGTACTAAAGCCAGGGGCAATTCCACTCCCCAGTCCCAAGAATTTCAGTGAACCACTGAGTTCATTCTTATGTATGCCCAGACAAAAATCTAAAATGAACACTTACTTTCTAGATCTTTCTGTTAAAGCCCATCTCAAGCACAAAAGGTGTTTCATGGCTACTGAATAGAAATAAAATGAATGTTGAGAAAAACCACACACATTTTGGGAAGCCAGTTGGTATTTAAGGAAGATCAAAGGAGAGAAGCCCAAGATATGATGGCACTTTAAAATCTCTTTCTATATAGGACTTCAAAGGACATTTTTTTAAGTGGAGAATTTCTCTATTTAGAGGTTTTTAGGGCAAAGCAAAATTATGGACCATTTTGGGAAAAGGGAAATTGTTAAAAAAAAAAAAAGCAGGACTGACAAGAATAAACCAGTAGGAAAAAAATCTGTTTTTAAACCATTATTGACAGTTCAAAAAAGGCCAGTGAACCCATACGGTGATGCTGAGAAAGGAGCATGGGTGAAATGTCTGTGAGAATAAAATCAGCTGGACCCTCTCACTGAGCGTCAACTTTGGGACAAGTTAAGTTCAGGACAACTTGTCTAAAAGGATCCATGAGAAGCTGTCATTAGAAATGTGTGTCCAGGGGTGCCTGGGTGGCTCAGTGGGTTAAAGCCTCTGCCTTTGGCTCAGGTCATGATCCCAGGGTCCTGGGATCGAGTCCCGCATGGGGCTCTCTGCTCAGCCGGGAGCCTGCTTCCTCCTCTCTCTCTGCTTGCCTCTCTGCCTACTTGTAATCTCTGTCAAATAAATAAATAAAATCTAAAAAGAAAAAGAAAAAGAAATGTGTGTCCAGGGGGCACCTGGGTGGCTCAGTTGCTTAAGCTTCAGACTCTTGATTTTGGCTTGGGTTATGATCTCAAGGCCGTGGGACTGAGCGCTGTATGGGGCTCTATGTTGAGCATGGAGCCTGCCTGAGATTCTTCCCTTCCTTCTCCCTGAACCCCCCACACCCACCCAACCCTCCAGTGCTCATGCATGCTTGTGCGTGCTCTCTCTCTCTTAAAAGAAAAAAAAAAAGAAAGAAAGATATGTCCAGGAGGCCTGGAGAAAGACAGTGTGGCCTGCTCATTGACCTTCCTTTCTTTTTCTCTGTAGCACCTTGAGATCACTGCGGAGTCCAAGTAAATAGCACATTTATTTCTTCTTACATTTACTTACTCATTTAAGAAGTGTTATTTCTGTTGCGGATGAGGCATTGATGAGCAGGCTTATGTGACTTGGTAGGGAATAGAAGGAGCTAGACCGTAGAGCTCCTGTCCTCACTCCGCACTCCTTACCACCTCTGACCTGGACTAGTCGACAACTGTTTATGACACAGCCATGTTTTGCCGGGCCCCAGGAAACCACAGAACCTGTCATTCCCCTTTGGTGTCATGGTGGCAGTGAGGCAGGGGTTGATCCCTACAGAAGCCTAATAGGACCCCTAATGATGATGCTGCAGGAAAAGGCTAAGATACAGCAATAGCACATGCATAGGGAGTAGCTGAAGTCTGCATCAGAACAAAGGGTCTGACATGTGGGCACCACTGTCCTCTCTTCGAACAGCTGAACAGGTGTGCTTTCTCTTCCAGATCAGGAACTACCAACATGTGCGCTCGACATCTTAGAATCAACGTCCAAACTGGATATGGAGTCCAGGCTTCTTCTTCTTCTTCTTTTTACTTTACTTATTTATTTGAGAGAGTGAGTGAGAGAGAGCACAAGCTTAGGGGTGGAGGGAGAGGAAGGAGCAGATTTCCCGTTGAGCAAGGAGCCCACCACTGCCACCATGGGACTCGATCCTGGGACTCTGGGATCATGACCTGAACTGAAGGCAGGCGCTTAACTGACTGAGCTGCCCAGGCGTACCCCCCCTCTTTTAAAAAATAATAGTATGCTATGTATACGGCTACATGCTGTGCTTTGGCTTTATTGTACTTAAAGACTACTTTGGAAAACTGCATATCACTTCATAAGAGCTTGCTTGTTCTCCTTATAGGGTCTTAGCCTTCCATTTTATGGATATGTCATAATTTATTTAACCCATCCCCGCTTGCTGGATGCTATACACCAAGTGTTTGTGTATCCCTCCCCTGCCCCAAATTCACATGTTAAATCCTGATGCCCAACTGTGATGGTGTCAGGAGGTGGGCCTTTGGGAGGTGATTAGGCCATGAGGGCCGAGCCCCCATGAATGGCATTAGTCTCCTCATAAAAGAGACCCCAGGGCTTCCTTGGCCCCTTCACCCGGTGAGGGCGCAGCGAGAAGATGGCTCTCTATGAACCAGAAAGCAGACCTATGCCAGACACCAAATTTGCTGGCCCCCTGATCTGGAACTTCCAGCCCCCAGAAATGTGAAAAATGAATTTACATTGTTTATAAACTGCCCAGGCTCTGGTGTTTTGCCACAGCAACCCCAACAGGATGAAGACACCGAACATTTAGATTGTTTCTAATCTTGTGTTACCAAAAAACTCATTATCACTTTGCACCTCTGGGACCAAACCTACAGGACATGAGTCTTAGGGACACACTAGGCAAAAAGCCATGAAACTCCCATGCAGGTGGAGCTGGGGGGTGGGTGGTTTCTAAGCTGCAGAGCTCAGTGCTGGTAGTGAGCGGCCAGGGGAGCCAGGAAAGCAACGAACCATGCCCAGGTAGGGATGGGAACTCAATGCACAGAGACGTCTGGAGACAGGGCGGCCTCAGAGACTCCATTCTAAGGAGGTAATTTACATATTGAAAAAGCTTTATGCGCTGTCTTGGTTGACTTGGGCCAAACAAAATACCCTAGGCTGGGGTTTAAACAGAAACTAATTTCCTTATAGTTCTGGAGGCTGGAGTTCTGAGGTCAGGGTGCCAGCAATCAATTTCTGGTGAGGACCCCCATTCCTCTCACTGCGGGCTCACGTGGCCCAGAAAGAGAAAGACACAGAGAGAGAGAGGTTGGTTGAGGGATCTATGGTGTCTAGAAAGGCACTAATCCCATGAGAGTCCCACCCTCATTTACCTCCCCAAAGCCCCATCTCCAAGTATGATCCCATTGGTGTGCGATCAACATGTGAGTTTTGGTGTCTACAATCATTCAGCCCAAAACATGCACAAAGCTGCTTATGTAACCCAAGTGTCTAGCAAAACGGACCTGGCTAAGGGCACTGTGGGGATTGCCCTGAAATGGAAGATCATGTAGCCATCGAAAACCCAAGTTTCAAAAAAATTGACAGCTTAGATTTATCAATTAATGTTCGTTGGTAGTCTTTGGACCATTTAAGTAAGAGAGGACTTGTGGAAAGATGTTGGGGGGCTGAGGCCACCCCAAAGCAGAGTGAAGCTAGAGCCCTGGGTGGAAAGAGGGCAGGAATAAAGAAGTTTCCAGAGTCATGGGCAGCAGGGGTTTACCTGCCCAGTGGTCTGGTAACAGGAGCGGCTTCTGAAAGCTCTGACATGGAAACAAATAACCTGACAATAATCCTTCCCTCCTTGCCTGCATCCCTGGGATGACTCCAGTCTGCAGGGAAAGACACCAAATTGCTCTTAGTGCTTGTCACCGGGAGGTGCAATAGGGTTGTTTTTTTCTTCTTCCGCTTTTCTGTGTTTTCCACCTTTTTCTAATGCACAAAATCCCTACTTATTTATCTTAAAATATCTGTGTGAACAGTTTAAGTGCACTGCTTCCAGGGAAAAATACAATTTAGCACTGGCCCTAGGTAACGTGTTGAGGGGGCTTTCTGGAAAGCTAACGCTGCTTCTTTTTCTTCTTCTTCATGGTCCTCATCAGGCAACCAAAGACTTTACCTTTTCTTCCACTGACCTGCCACTTTCTCTCTACCAAACCTGCTCTCAAAAAGTGGTATGATGTCAGTTACCTTCAGGAAATTCAATAGGAATACCATTTACAGTAACAATAAAACCAGCTGCCCTTTACTGCTAAGGACTGAATTGTGTGCCCTCCTCCTCCCCTCTCCCTGCTCTTCACTCCTTGAAGCTCCAACCCCCTATGTGACTGGGTGTTATCCTAATCTGGCAGGATTGCTGGCTTTCTAAGAAAAGGAAGTGAGATCTTTCTCTCCCTGTCTATCTGCCTCCCCCTCTCTCCGTCCCTCCCTCTCCCTCCCTCTGCCCCCCTCCTCTCTCTCTCTCTCAGTCTCTACTTCTCTGTCTCCCTCTCTCCCTACACCCAGAGGAAAGGCCATATGAGCAGAGTGAGAGGAAGTCCTCTCGCTCCAGAATCTAGCCCTGCTGGCATCCTGATCTCTCACTTTCAGTCTCCAGATCTATGAGAATGTAAATTTCTGTTGTTTAAGCCGCCCATTTTATGGTATTTTTTATGGCAGCCCAAGCAGACTAATATACTTACTATATTCTATTCTAAGTGTTTACACGTGTTAATTATTCAGTCTCATAAACACCCTAGGAAGTAAGCGCTGTTATTATTACCCGCATTCTTCAAATGAGGAAAACTGATGCCCAGAGATACCACGAAGCTCACCTACAGTCAACACAGCCCATCCTTGCCGGCACAGGACTGAGGATCTGAGTCAGAGAAACAGAACCAAATAGGTAGGATATGTATGTGTGTGTGTGTGTATGTATGTGTGTAATATATATGTGTATGCATATATAGATACATACATATATGTATTTATATGGAGAGAGAGAAAGAGAGAGATTTGAGGAATTTATAAAGACTTGGCTTATGCAGTTATAAAGGCTGGCAGGTCCAAAATCAGCAGTGTGGGCCGGTGGGCTCAAGACCTAGGAGAGCTGATAATGCAGATGAAGTTCAAAAGTTTAGCAAAATGAAAAAAAGTCCTGGAGATGGATGAGGGTGATAGCTGCACAGCAATGTGAATGTATTTAACGCCACTAAGTTGTAAATGTTATGTGCATTTTACTATAATTAAAAATAAATTTAAAAATTAAAAAAAAAGAACCTTCAATGATCTCACTATTTCTGTGGGTCAGAAATTTAGGAGCAGCTTAGCTAGATGGTTATGGCTCAGGGCCTCATAAAGTTGTAGTTGGATGTTGGCTGGGGTCATAGTCATCTGAACGTCCGAAGGCTTAACTGGGGCTGGAGGGTCTGTTTCCAAGATGGCTCCTCCCATGGCTGTTGGCTGGAGGTCTTCGTTCCATATCAGTCGTTGGCAGGAAGCCTAAATTTCTCAGCACATGGATCTTTCCTCAGGGCTGCTTGAGTGTTCTCATAACATGGCAGCTGGCATCCCCTGGAGTAAGCCAAGTTGGGGGTGCGGGGGAGCGGGGAGAGCCTCATATCTTTTATGATCTAGCCACACACCCATCATGATGACACAAATTCATTTTTTATGCAACATCTTCTTTATTAGAAGTTTGTCACTGAGTCTAGCTCATACTCAGGGCAGGTATATTAGTCTGCACCTTTCAAAGGGACTAGTATTCAAGTATTTGTAGACATGTTTTAAAAACACTCTAGCATTTGAACTTATGTAGGAACAATTTCTAATAAAAACTACTTAATTTTTCCAAGCTTCTGTTTGCCCAAATGACCAGAAGAGTGGTGTATGTGACTGACCTGGTCTGGGTTTCCTTGAATGTCATGGTGTGGTTTCCTCCACCAGGAAGAAGGATTCTGTTTTCAGAAGGAAGGACAAGGCGGTGCCCGCCCATCATTTGTGTCCAGGTGCCGGCTGCCCACATCATTGTAGTTTCAGCAAGTGTCAACATGAACACACTCCAGCAGAGACATTGCCCTTTATTGTGTCCGACTTAGTTGGAAACAAGTCTCAGCATGTTTTCATTTGAACTGTTTTCTCAATTTTTTAAAAATTGCGGTGAAATACACCTAACAAGCTTCGCTATTTTAACCATTTTCTAGAAAGGATTTTTTGTATTGATTTGAGACAGAGTGTGAGAAAGAGAGCATGTGCAGTGGGAGGGGCAGAAAATCCCCCAGCAGACTCCAAGCTGTGCACAGAGCCTGACCTGGGGCTCGATCCCAGGACCCGAAGACCATGACCTGAGCTAAAGACAGATGCTTAACTGATGGAGCCACGCAGGTGCTCCAATTTTAACCATTTTTTAAGTGTACATTTCAGTGCCTTAAGCATGTTTACATTGTTGCACAACCCGCACCAGCATCCATCCACAGAACTCATCTTCCCAGACTGAAGTTCTGTATCCACAGAGCAGTACCTCCCCATCTCCATCTCCCTGCAGCGCCTCCTAACCACCCTTCTGCCCCATGTCTCTACGAATTTGTCTACTGAAGATACTTCCTATAGGTGGAATCCTACTGCATTTGACCTTCTAGGACTGGCTTATTTCATCTGTCATAGTGTCCTCAAGTGTTCATCCATGTTGTACCAGGTGTCAGAATTTTCTTCCTTTTTAAGCTAATAATAGTCCCCATATGTATGTACCACATTGTGTTTATTCCGCCGTCCAGGAAAGAACACGGTTGTCTCCACCATCTGGCCATTGTGAATCGTGCTGTAATGAACATGAGTGTAGAGTCTCAGCATTATATCCGTAATTCACTCAGAGCAATGGAAGACTTTGTTCTAGAATCTAGATCCGGGGCTTGAAGAGTTGCAGTCACGTCAGGAGAAGGACACACTGGTGTCCCGGCAGAAGATGTGGGTTGAGCTCACGGCTTGGCCACGTATCAGCTACACGGTCTCGAAACCTCAGGGCTTCTGGGAAGCTCGGATGAAATAATAAAAATGAAGTGGCTGGAAAGACAGATAAAGAGGGAGGCAGAAATAACAATTGTGGGGCTGCTGAAGTCCTTTTCCCAGCTCCTGGCTTCCTCTGTACCTGAAGATTCCTCGGGATGGTATTCTTCGGAGGGCACACAGGGCTGGTTTTATATAGAAGCTAGTCACAGGAGCATTTTTCCATGGGACACCTGGGTCCAGAAGCTCAGAGCTGAAAGCCCACTTTAATGAAATAGAGATCCAATCTGTTCCCCAAATGGTTGGCCTTTGGTTATCCTTAATCCTTAGTATTCTTTCACACTAATCTGATTCCCCCCACCCCCAGAAGCTGACAGATTTGCAATATCATTGACACTAATTCCTCATTTGCCCAACACAGGAAAACTCCTTTCCCACCTTAACAGCTGTGCCCTGATCATAAATGTGAAGATTATTTCTGGAAGGAACCACAAGAACCTAACTGTAGTTGCCTTGAAGCAGGAAGATTTGGGGCTTGGGCTAATATGAAAGAGAGCCTATGTTTTAGTGTAAACTTTTCTGAAAATTTTCAGGGGAAAATATTATATTGTGTTTTACTTTAAAAAATAAAAACCCTCTTGGGCACCTGGGTGGCTCAGTGGGTTGAGCCTCTGCCTTCAGCTTGGGTCATGATCTCAGGGTCCTGGGATCGAGCCTGGCATCAGGCTCTCTGCTCAGCGGGGAGCCTGCTTCCCTCCCTCTCTCTGCCTGCCTCTCTGCCTACTTGTGATCTCTCTCTGTGAAAAAAAATAAATAAAATCTTTTAAAAAATAAAATAAAAACACTCTTCTTGAAGCAAGAACAGATAACTAACCATGTGTACAGTCAACTCTCAGTCATGGGGGTGGGGGGAGATGAAAATGGCAGAGGAAACAGTGCTTGACTCAAAAACGAAAACCAGCCCAAAGAAAATTATAAAGCAGATGAAGTTGCTTTAGAGGTAACAATGTGTAAGATCTGTCAACAAACAAGGTGGGAATCAGATAGAATTGGGAGTAAATTCTAGTTTTGCCACTTCGTAGCAGAGTAACCTGTCTGCAGGATTCAAGTTTCAGCTCCCTCTGCACAAAATGCCCATCTGTTATTACTAATGTTGTAAGGGTATTTGGTGTTTTCTCTCAGGAGAAGTTTGAAGAACACAGCTCCCAAAGGAAGACAGGAAGTTTCACCTGTCTGCTGCGTGTTGATGATCACTCTGAGGGTTCACTTGCATTTAATCTGCATAGTTATCATTCCAGGTAGACGCTAGGATCATTCTCATTTTATAGAGAGGGTGGAAGCTCGGAGAAGAAGATCAGTAACTTGCTCAAAATCAAACAGCCAAGAGTGACAGAGCAGGGTTTGAATGTGGGTCTGTCCCATAACAAAGCCCGGTTGTCTGCTCTGCTCACCTGGACTTCAACCCCCAGGACAGGCACTGTGGGAACTTTTTAAGGCAAGGAGCAATCCTGAGGAGGAGCAATTTGTAGCCACATCCCCCAACACCCTGCCCCAGGTAGGTTGTTGTTGTTTTTTTTAAGATTTTATTTATTTATATATGACAGACAGAGATCACAAGTAGGCAGAGAGGCAGGCAGAGAGAGAGGGGGAAGCAGGCTCCCTGCTGAGCAGGGAGCCCGATGCAGGGCTCAACCCCAAGACCCCGAGACCACGGCCCGAGCCGAAGGCAGAGCACTGAGCCACCCAGGTGCCCCTCCAGGTAGTTTTTGAGCCTACGTTTCCATCAATAGCAAAACCAGCACACCTTTTTATCTCACCTGTCTTTTATCTTACCTGGCATACTTAGTTAATTGTCTTGGGTGAACAGACAATCCTATGAGTGGGTGACCCACTGTTATGATCACCTTTCAAATGGACCATGGTTCTGTGTGTGACTCAAGCAAAACGTTCTAATAGTAGAGAAATTGAATTTAGGAAAATTGCTTTAAAATGTAAATTTTTTGCTAATCTGAACAACTGGAAAACTAAAAAAATTAGAATGTTTTTTTTTAAGATTTCATTGATTTATTTGACAGAGATCACAAGTAGGCAGAGAGGCAGGCAGAGAGAGAGGGAGGTAGGCTCCCTGCTGAGCAGAGAGCCAGATGCGGGGCTCAATCCCAGGACCCTGCGATCACGACCTGAGCTGAAGGCAGAGGCTTTAACCCACTGAGCCACCCAGGTGCCCCTAGAATGTTTTTTAATGTATAATTGACTGATGATATGCTTTTCAATGCATAATTGATGGTGGTTGTTATATTATTTTCACATTAATTCTCTTAGACACTGAGCCATGTGCTGGGGACAAGAGAGGTGAATCAGACAAAGACCCGCCCTCCACACATTCACCCTGGTGTAGGGAAAATGGTGTGGGTGGGGATGGGGTGGGCGACCCCGGCACCAGAGGTAGGGCTAGGAGCTGCAGAGGGACTCAGAAATTTAGCCATAGAGGGAGTAGAACCTGGTAGTGACCCCTAGCTGTGGGACCAGGAACAGGCTGGAGGGCAAGCCAGACAAGGCACACCGAGATAACTAGAAAAGGGAATCCCTCTCCTGGATGAGGAATGGACGAATGGACTGCATTCCAACACCTGGAGATTTAATTAATCAAATAATTGCGGAACCCTAATTGTTGGGACTTTAAGATTCTGTTCGTAAACTCTATTTATGGAGTGGCCCTCTGAGGTGGACTGATGGTTTAAAGTAAATGAACTGTTCTGACATTGATCGGACAGCAGCTTTGACATCAGTCATCCCATAATGAAAATTACAAATATGGTAGCAGCGAGGGGATGAGGGAAAGTGGGCATCCATAGATTATTATCCTGCAGTACAGAAATGATGCCCTGAGCACAGCAGGGGCTCCGTAAGTACTTTCTGTAGGAATGAATGACTACTGCCCCAAGATCACCAATTTGTAATCATGTTGATGTTCCTTCTTTCCTTCAGCAAATATTTAGTGATTGCCTTGCTAGAGCCAGATGCTGCTCTGGGTACCAAACAAAAGAGATGGAAATTCCTCCCCTTGAGTTTACATCCTTTTGAGGGAGGCAGACAATAAACTAGATGATTAAGTAAAATGCATAGAATGTACTATATTAGTGTTATACAAGAATACTTTAGATTGTCATATTATTATTATCTTTCCTGTTATATTATTAAATGGTGATAATTTCTTTCTTTCTTTCTTTCTTTCTTTCTTTCTTTCTTTCTTTTTATTAGAGAGAGAGAGCTTGAGCAGGGAGGGGCAGAGGGAAAGGAAGGGAGAGAATCTCGAGCAGGCTCCACGCTCAATGTGAAACTCAGTATGGGGGCTCCGTCTCACAACTCTGAGATCATGACCTGAGCCGAAACCAACTGAGCCATTTGGGCGCCTCCTATGGTGACAATTTCTGAGAAGAAAGTTGAGGCCTGGAAGAGGGAAAGGAGGTGTTGGGGTCAGCGGCAGAATAAGGGGTACAAGAAAAAGGAAGTATGGCCAGGGAAATCTTCACTGAGAAGGTGCATTTGAAGTTCTGGGGAAGGCAGGGGAGTGAGCCACATGGGTACGTGCGGGGAGTGTGGTTCCAGCAGAAGGAACAGCCAGTGCAAAGTCTTCAGATGGGAGCAGGCTTGGCGTATTTCAGGGAAAGAAGAAAACCAGTGTGGCCAGAGGGAGTGAGCAAAGAGAAGGGCAGGAAGGGAGGTCATGTGTTGGGGATGCCTCACAAAGGACCTTTTAGGCTGTTTTCACTCTGAAGAGACTGGGAGCCACAGCAGTTTCTAACCTGAATGATTTTAAACTGAATGACATGATTTTTTTTTTTAAGATTTTTATTTATTTATTTGACAGAGAGAGATCACAAGTAGGCAGAGAGAGAGAGAGAGAAGGAAGCAGGTTCCCAGCCAAGCAGAGAGCCCAATGCGGGACTTGATCCCAGGACTCTGGGATCATGACCTGGGCAGAAGGCAGACCCCTAACCCCTGAGCCACCCAGGCGCCCTGAATGACGTGATTTTAAAACGATGCTTCTGGTTGGCCTGTTGCAATAGCAGGAGGAGGGGGTGGGGCTGGGCAGAAGCCGGGAGACCATTAGGAGGCTGTTGTGATAATCCAGATGAGACGTAATCAGTTTTTGGATTTTTAAAAATACCTTTACAAAAAATATTTTTAAAACCCTTTTTATTATGAGAAATTACAAACATACAAATCAGAGGCAATGTGGAGGGAATCCCCATGTTCCCATCAGCCAGCTTCAACCATGCACACCTGACCAACGCTGTTTTATATATGTTGCTACCCAATACACTAGATTATTTCATTTTAGTGACTCTTTAAAAAATACATTTTTTATTTATTTAGAGTGCATGCTCAAGCAGGGGGAGGGGCAGAGGGAGAAGGAACGAGAGAGAATCTCCAGCAGACGCCATGCTGACTGTGGAGCATGACTTGGGGCGCGATTTCACGACCCTGAGATCATGACCTGATCCGGGATCAAGAGTCGGAGGCTAAACAGACTGAGCCGCCCAGGCACCACATGCCTGGGATTATTTTAAAGAAAACCCCAGATACATAATTTCAGTTATAAATATTTCAAAGTACTTCTCTAAAAGATAAGAACTTTTGAAAAAATTGCTACAAGAACAGAATCACAATTAAAACACTGACAGTATGTAAGTACCTAGTCTGTATTTTATACACATAAAGGTTTTTACAATTGATTTGTTCAAATAGGGCTCCAAAGTCTACATGTGCCTTGTACTAAAATATACATGAGAAATTTACCATTTGGAACACTTTAAATTGTACAGTTCAGTGACATGAAGTACATTCACATTGTTGGGTAACCACTGTCCATCTCCAGAACTTTATCATCTTCCCAAACTGCAACTTTATCTCCATTAAACACTAATTCCCCCTCCCATGGCCCCTGGCAACCACCACCCTACTCTCTGTCTTTATGAGTTTGACTCCTCTTAATACCTCACATAGCCTAAGTCTTTCAGAAATGATAATTTCCCACTTCTTCTTTTTCTTCTTTTGTCATTATTTGTTGATGAAATCGGTACATTGTGGATATTGCTGATCACATCATCTCTATGCATTGTTTAACTTGTTCCTTTGTCCTTGGTTTCCTATTAACTGGTAGTTAGAGGGATTTTTTGTTTCTTCTTTGGGGAGAGTTGTTTGTTTATTTTGAAATAATCACTTGAAGGTAGAATGGACAGTGTTTTCTGGCAAACTGAACGTGGCGTATGTGAGAAAGGGGTCCAGGATAACAGCAAGGGGCTCGATCCAAGCTCCTGGAAGAACAGAGTTGCCTTTTTTTGAGCAGGGAAGATCAAGAGACATACAGGTTTGGGGAGGGGAGCACGTCTTCGGACACTTTAGGTCTGAGAGGTTTATTAGATGCTCAGGTGCATCTCAATGATAGTAAAGGCAGGAGATGTAAATTTGGCAGATGGCCTGGAACGCTCTGGACTCTGGATGAAGTCATGGAGGGAGCAAATGCAGATTGAGGATGGGGGAGAAGGGCAGACGAAGTTTAAGGACCGAGCCCTGGGGCACTTACATGCCAAGTGCCAGGGAGATTGGGAAGGAACCAGCAAAGAAGACCCACAGGGGGAGTCAGAAAGAGGAGGAAATGGGAGAGCATGGTATCCTAGAAGCCACCTCTTCCCAGGAGAGCAATGATAAATGGGGGTCACATGGGATGGACAGGTCAGATAAGCCGAGGACTGAACATTGACTATTACTGGGTGAAAGAGAGATACTCTTTCTTTTGATGCGCTTTGAACAGACCGTATATAATTAAATCAACACTCAAAACATCTCCCAAAGACGAGTCCTTCCATGTATAGTGATTAGCGGATTGCAGTGTCATAATGATTACATAAGCTAGTGGTTAAGAGCAGAGAGGCCTTGGAATAAGGAGATTTGGGTTTGTATATCAGGCTCTGGGAATCTGGGCAATTAACCCACCAGCCTCAGGATTCTTGCTGTAAAACAGGAATAATGATCGTCCCTGCCACATAGGGCTCCTGTGTAGAAAACATGAGATGATTTGAGAAAAGCTGTAAGCAGGTACCCAGCTCCTCTTCAATGTCCAACAAATTGTTGATATATGGTAAGATGACATGGGCAAGCACATGACTCTCAGCTACCCTTGCCTAGCTATTAAAAAAAAAAAAAAAGCAAAAGCCATCATCGTTGTCTAATGTGTGCTTTAAATGGGGAAAAAGAAAAGACACCACAATTGAGATTTTGCTGACAAAATACGTAGTTATTTTAGCAATAAGTTGAACAGCATGTTAAAAAAATATATATCTGAAATAATCATTCCGGCCAAACCAAGGAATTACAGACCTGGCTCACAGAGGTAGGGAACTTTTCTTTGCCTTTAAAAGTTCCTGCCTTAGTTAGATTACTTACCATCCTAACAGATTGCAAATGCCTGGATGAGACTGTTCAACTTCACCTTGGCTTTGCGCGGTGTCTGTGTTTAAAAGGTTTTTGTTCAGCCTTCGCTTTCTGTATTTAAGCAAATAAACACCCAAATGCTCTTCCAAGAGCATTTGACTCTGGGCTGTTCCCAAGAAAAGCAGGAAATAAGCTTGCCCACAAATTCAGATGAACACAGAGGCCTGCATCACGGCCACACATCTGGTGACCAGACAAGGTCACTAAATCTCAGCTGGGATGGAAGTTCCTCAAGAGCAGGAAACTTGCTTTAGAAGTCCTGTAACCCTAGAACACAGCCGGATATGGGTTGGATGCTTCACATATGTTAATTCACCAAAAGAAGGAAAAACCAAGCTCTGCCCTGAGAACAGTGACCCCATCTGATGGGGCACAATGTGGCTTGGGTGTTAAAAATCACTCTTGGGTAGCATGGAACTTTCATTCCGGACTGGTGGGAGTACACATGGGGGCCCCCATTTTGGAAAGCAATATGGCAATGTGTAAGGAGAGCCTTACAGCTCTAAACATAAAGATTGTTCACTCTAGTCTTTTTTTAAAAAAGATTTTATGTATTTATCTATTTGAGAGAGGGAGAAAGAGAGAGAGCATGAAAGGGGAGAGGTCAGAGGGAGAAGCAGCATCCCCGCCCAGCAAGGAGCCTGATGTGGGACTCGATCCCAGGCCTCCAGAATCATGACCTGAGCCAAAGGCCGTTGCTTAACCAACTGAGCCACCCAGGAGCCCTTCACCATAGTCTTATTTCTAACATTTAAAAATAAGAAACAAATCAAATGTCTATCAATAGAAGACAAGGTAAGCCTAATATAGTAGCTCTATTGAGAGGACTTTTTAAAAAAGATTTTATTTATTTATTTTGCACAGAGAGATTGACAACGAGTGAGAAGGAACACAAGCAGGGGGAGTGGGAGAGGGAGAAGCAGGCTTCCCGCTGAGCAGGGAGCCCGATGTGGGGCTTGATCCCAGGACTCTGGGATCCTGATCTGAGCTGAAGGCAGGCATTAACCGACTGAGCCACCCAGGTGCCCCTTGGGATAATGTTTCCTTCCTTCTTCACCTCAATATTCAATTCCTACAGTGTCTCAGTCACTGTTCTAAGCTTTTAGGACACACAAAAGGGAAACAAAATGCCAAGATGTTATTCTGGTGGAAGGAGGGAAGTGAGAGCAGGAGACAGAGAACAGGGTAAGTTAGAAGGCTCTTAGTGCCATATAAAAGGAAAGAGTATGGTACGTAGTGCAGGAGAGGTGAGGGTGGGGTGAGCAAGCTTCTGTTTAAAATAAAATGATTGGGGCACCTTGGTGGCTCAGTCAGTTGAGTGACGGACTCTTGACTTCCCTTCTGGTCATGATCTCAGGGTCAAGATCGAGCCAGGGGTGGGCTAGGTGCTCAGCCGGGAGTCTGCTTGAGATTCTCTCTCTCCCTCTCCCTCACCCCAGTCTCATGGGCACTCTCTCTCTCTCTCTCAATAACAAATTCTTCGGAATAAAATGGTCATTGTCAATCAAATCCACTGGCAAATCCTGAGATGAGAGTGGGAGCCAGGAAGTTATCTGCAGGGCTTACAGGACTATGAATAGAAAATGCTAGTATTAAGTGAAAACCTGGGTGCAAAACTAAGAATTGAGGGCAGAAAAACTGGAAAGAAATAGTATATGTGGCAACAGTAATTTGGAAGATAAGATGGTGGAGAATGCCTTTTCCCCACTTCTTTCCACTTTACATTTTCCTACTTATCTTTAGCAAGTATATTTTATTTTATTCATTTATTTGACAGGCAGAGATCACAAGCAGGCAGAGAGGCAGGCAGAGAGAGAGGAGGAAGCAGGCTCCCTACTGAGCAGAGAGCCCAATGCGGGGCTCGATTCTGGGACCTTGGAATCAGACCTGAGCAGAAGGCAGAGGCTTTAACCCACTGAGCCACCCAGGGGCCCCTAGTGAGTGCGTTTTATTTTTTATTTATTTATTTATTTTTAAAGATTTTATTTATTTATCTGACAGAGAGAGATCACAAGCAGGCAGAGAGGCAGGCAGAGAGAGAGAAGGAAGCAGGCTCCCTGCTGAGCAGAGAGCCCGATGCGGGGCTCGATCCCAGGATCCTGAGATCATGACATGAGCCTAAGGCAGCGGCTTAACCCACTGAGCCACCCAGGCGCCCCAGTGAGTGCGTTTTAATGTGAAAAAAATCCACCTGCTTGAAAGAGGAGGCCCGGGAGTGAGGGCGTGGCTGCCCGCCGCCCCGCCCACCGCCCCGCCGTCCCGCTAACCGCCGGCAGGGGGCGCGCGGCCTCCGCTCGGCTGCGGTGGCCCTCGGCCGGGAACTCCCACCGGGCCCTGCGCGCCATGGGCTGCGCGAAGAGCAAGGAGTTGAAGGCGGCCGCCGGCTCCGGTTCGGAAGTCAGCAGCCGCAGCCGCCCTGGCATCCCATTGCCAGGTACGAGCGAGGGCAAAGGCACGGCCCCAGAGCGCGGGGCCGGGCGGGCCTGGGGCGTGCGGTGACGGGGAAGCGCCCTCCAGACGGGCTGCGCAGCCCTGGAGCCCCAGGCCTCGGCCGACGCGCGCCACGCGGGGGAGCCGAGAGGCGCCGGGGGTGTCCCGCGGCCTGCGCGGAGCGGCCTCCCTAAGTTTGCTCCCCGAAGGGGCGGCCCGGCCGGTGTCTTTCTGAGAGGTAGGAGGCGGAAGGAGGAGCGTGCCGGCCGCAGGACCTGCCCGAAGACGTCTCCGGCTCCCGAGCGAGCGGGCCGGGAGGCGGTTTTGGTCGCGGGCTGTTGATGCGCCCTTGTTCCAAGCACCGTGTTTCATCCGGGAAGTCACCTTCACCTCTCAAGGAGCCGGGACCCCGGGGGCAGGGGGACGGACACCCAGAGCAAAGGAGCTTAAGCGCCGAGGAGCAACTTGGGCCTTTTTAACTGGGGATTCGGACTCGCTACGTCTTGGGTGGGGCGCGTGTCCCCCCCCCCCCCCCGCTTGCCCACACACCCTCCGCCTGCAAGACTCATCAGATCTTCCTGTCCTCCCCCGTCTTCTCTCCCTTGAGTCTTTCCCCCTCTTGAGTCTTAGGCACATTTCTGACAGCGCCAGGCCACGCTGTCCTTTCAATGACTCCGGCGGGAAAGGCGCTTGTGTTTTCTCCACGTTGCAGACAATGGTGATAATGGCTAACGGTTACCAAACACTGTCTCAAGCACTCCCCACGGATCATCTTGTTTCCCTTCACCCACAACCCTAAAAGTTAGGTGTATCCTAACCCCGATTTTACAGTTGAAGCGGCTAAGGCACAAGACGACGATGAAACGTGCCCAAAGTTCGGCGGCAGTAAGTGGTAGAACTGGGATGGATACCCGCCGTTGTTGACTCCAAACCCCCTGATCATAATCCTGATACCGCCCCTCAACGCCCACCCAGATCTACAGGTGTTGAAAGTGAGACCAAGAAAAGTAACTTGCCCAAGAGATGGAATTGTTAAATGCTGTAGGATCAATCTGTGTCTTTTCCGTGGCTTACAATTTAGTTACAAGGCAGCATATGGCGAAGGGCTTAGAGGAATGGTAAAAAAAAAACAGCCAAGTGGGGAAGGCAACTCCCTTGGAAGAGTTGGATTTGGCAGGGGCGTCTGAGCAGGGAGCAGCTGATAAAACCATCGTGGAGACAGGGCGCATATCCTGCTGGAACTGAGGACATGAGGTGGGGGGAGAAGGGAGAATGGGACGGAAGATTGGGTGGAGGGCAGCCCCTGCTCAAGACCAAGCAGCTAATTTGTGGCACTCACTTGAGGTTTTTTCTCATCTACACAATGGAATTTGAGTCTGTGTGTCCCAAATTTACCTTTCCTTTTCCACCTTCAGGATTTTTCCAGTGTCCATGTGCTATCATTTATTTACTATTTACATCCACTTAAAAGAGTACTTTTGGGTTGAAATACACTGTACATGCAGAAAAGAGCAGTTGCCATAATACAGCTTTATAACTGACCATCCCTGTGCAGCCAGCACCCAGCTAAAGAAACATTTCCTATACCCCAGAAGCCCCCTCATGCCTCTTACTCTCATACCAAGGGCAACCACTAGGATTTCTAAAAGCATAAAAGTTTCACCTGTTCTACATTTACTTTTTGAAATAAATTAAGCACTGTTTTAAGCATTAATCTATGAAAAGTACTGCTTTGTTCTAGATATTTTCTATACACACACAGATATGCCTCCTATTGAAATTAAAAAATTTTTTTCATATATCACCCATAAACACTCGAGAAGCTATCTTCCTTGAGTACCACCAATGATCTGCACACCAAATTTAGTGACATGCTGAACCACATTTTCTTAAGTTCCCTCCAAATGTGAAATTACATGGTTAGGTTTCAAGGAACTGACTTCCTAAATGAGCAGCCAGATTCTAATGTGAAGTTTCTGACAATCTGGGCCAAGTTGTAATGATGAAGAATGTCTTGATTAAATGACTCTTCAACCCAGCATTTATTACTTATCAGTTACTAACAACTCAGCAGTGAGCAAGGGACGATCTCAGCCCTTGAGCATACAGTCTCGTGGACAGCGAGGGCACGGAAAATGCTGTGTCATCATGTGTAATCATAAAGACGTATGGGTACAAGATGCTGGCAGAGAATGGTAGTGCTTAGGGTTTAATTTATATTCCTGCCATGACACATATTCCATTCTATTTTAATTAACTTGTAAACATTTATTTTTCCTGCCAGATTTGTGAGCGTTAGGAATGTGTTTTGTTCATTATTTTATCTGCCACAGCCCTTGACACACTGCCTTACAGATGATTGGGACTCAGTAAATGTATCCATATGGTCCATATGGCAAAGGACAACTTTTTGTAAGCAAGGAAGTTTCCCAAAGCCAGTGTTACTAACATTGACCGGTGTCCCAAGCACACTGTGGAGGTGCACACACGAGTTGTGTCTTTCTGCAATGTCAGCTTCATTCAGTCATAAAGCAGGCTTAACGTAATTATAAAGCAGTTTCAGGATTCCAAGCTCAATGACATGTCACGATATGATAAACTTGGCCTCTCACACGGCACACAACAAACAAGATAACAGAATGGGTAGAAGTTAACAAACCAAACGTGAAGTCTGCCTGTGGGCACACAGTAGAGATAAGCCCTCTCCAGGCCGGGTCAGCTCTCCCCACTTACTGCTTATGAGGTTCAAGCCGTGAAGGATCTCAGCCCTGCTCAGAGATCAATCAGGCAGAGCCTTGGGCGGCAGCTGCCTTTTTAAAGTGGTCTGACATACAGGGGTCACGTCTGAGGAGTCTGACAGTTTGCTGCAAAAATCCTCCCTTTTTAGAGTGATTTAATCAGTCTTGGGCCCCTGCAGACCTCTTCTGCTTCTGCTTGTTATCAGTTCTGGGTGTCAGCTGCTACTGGTCTCAGTGCTATCTCTTAGCTGCAGTACCCTTAAGTACTTGGGTCATCGCTTGACACAGGCCCCTGCTTGACGTGAGTGACTCCATCTTGCTCTCCACAGCCAGCTTCTCCAGTGAGGCGAGGAGACAGTGTTTGTTAGTGTGTATCCTAAGACCACCTGCAAGAGAATTAATTACTTAAAGGGTGGGTATGTGTAAATTAAAAGTTTGTTTTCCTGGCCTCCATCCCAGACCCACTAAATCAGTTCTCCAGGTATTGGGCCAGGAATCGCCATGTTTGGTGCTGCAGGTGGTTTGAACTAAGGTTTGAGAACATGGGAGTGAGGTGTCTGAGCCAGAGTGAACCCACCTTTTCCTGGGGAGAGGCTCCTGTCCTCAGGGGTGGGATTGAGGTTTGAGTGGAGGATATAATAAGAGAAAATTGAAATCTGTGGTATAGAAACTAAGGTCATCCTGATTGACATGCTAGGAATATGCAGTCAGAAGATAATATTGCATAATTTGCTAGATAATTCAAGAGAAAACTTGCTCTTGGCCCACATTAACCTGATAATTTAAATAAAAGTCTTTGGTCATTGTTTGAATCTTCGCACTTGAAAGTTCACCTCTTTGTATTAATGTTTTCTGAGTATTTAAGGCTTTTAAAATTGTCTTTCTTTTTAAAAAGTATATTTTGGATTTGCAGTTGGATTAGGCCCTTAAAAGAAGGGACTAACTTGTAAGGTTTTGGGGGTTTTAATGTTCATACAATATCACTGAACATTTCATGAATGTTCCTTATAACCTATTTTTAAGCTCTGAGCTTTACTTTGCTGGTAGAAACTAGTCTACTGTTGGGTCCCCCCAAAATTGGGTACCCCAATAATGGGTCCGTGATTAAAGGAGGGAGACTGATACAAAGTGAAGGTCAAGCAAAGCTTTATTTCGTGCCAAGCATCCGGAATCAGACCAACCGTCAAACAGACCGGTCGGGGCCACCCCTACAGAGAGGACGACCCCTCCCTGCTTTCCAGACTAACTTTTATAGAGCAAAGGCCATGTGGTTGGGCCTGGCCACACACAGGTGGCCAATGAGATTGTAACACACACAGGAAACTCCACAGTGATGCTAGGTGACCAATTGAATTACAATTTACCTTAGTAGACATTTGATTTAGCCTATCACACCTTGGTTAGGATTGGCACCAAAAGGCTCCCAAAGGGCGGGGGCCCATACTCCTTGGTAGCTAGGAGACAGGATGCGCCCCCACTGATTGAATACCTCCACGGGACTGGTTTCCCGGACTTGCTTTTAAATAAGTTCCCCTGGGGGTGCAGGCAAGGTCAATTTAAGCTTTACAGCAAAATGGCAGTTCAACCGGGGTGGGGCTGCTCTGGCTGAATAGGCCCTTACACTACATATGGGACACCTGGGTGGCTCAGTCAGTTAAACATCTGCCTTCAGCTCAGGTCGTAATCCCAGGGTCCTGGGATCCAGTCCTGCATCCATAGAGCTTCTTGCTCAGCAGGAACATTGCTTCTCTCTCTGTCTGCCCCTCCCCCTGCTTGTGCTCGCTCTCTCGCTCTCTCTCGCTCTCTCTCTCTCTCTCTCTCACACACACACACACACACTCACACACACGCACACACATAAATAAATAAAATCTTAATAAAAAAGAAACTAGTGTACATTGTACTGCTGTACATCACTATCATGAATCTCTCTTTGGTATTGAAAACCAGTTTTGTTACCTGTTGGTCTAAGTCACTGCCATGGTTTTAGCTCTGAACTGTCAGGTGTGTTGAGAATGACTTAAAAATGTGCTACCAACTTTCAGTCAATATTTAAAAGTTATTTTTTGGTCACAATTGAATATGCGTGTATGTGTGTGTGTGTGTAAGGTACGTATACCCACACAGACCCATACACTTCAGATGTCAGTGTCTACTGGATGAAAAGCTGATCTGAGCAGGTGGTGAGATGTGGGATAGACTGAGAATCAGCCTGCGATGAGAAGAATGAGCAGGCCACCGTTGAGGGATTAAAGGTTTAAATTCACTGCAAGGACAGGCAGGTAACAACAGAGAGCAGTGGAGACTGGGATGAACAGGGGACAGAATGTGCTAAAAGGGGCCCAGCTCTCCTTTGTGGAGTGGGAGGACGACTCTAGGGTTGTCAGAACTTCAGATCTATTCCAGAGAAACTAGAAATCCATATTTATGTATTGTTTTTGTGACTCCTTCCCATTCGTAAATGTCAGCAATAATTCGGTTAAATAAAACACTGAGGGCCAAACAAGATCGGATCGCAGGTCAGTGCGGTCTGAGAATCTGTAGTGTGAAGCTGGCATACGTTAAGGAAAAAAAGGAGGGGCCCTTTGAATGTGTGGAGAAGTAGCCAGGCCAGAACACAGCTTTTCGTACAGAGCAATGCAACACAGAGAATGACTGAATGAACAATGTAATGACCGAAGTATGATTTTTCAAAAAGTTAAAAACATGATTCTTGTAAAAAATAAGATGAACATACATAAAAAAAAAAATCATTAAACAATGTATGAAGGAATCAGTAGGTAGTAAAGCTACTGATTTGAATGAGAAACCAAGGGATAGAGACTCAATCAGTGAAAGAATTTCTGAATTGAATTTCCTAGGAGTTCCAAAACTGGTTAATGTCCTACAGGGCAATAAAACTGTAACCTCTGGTATTACTGGACAGACTCATATAAGTTAACATAAAACGTCCCTGGGGGCACCCGGCTGGCTTAGTGGGTAGAGCATGTGACTCTTGATCTCAGGGTTGTGAGTTCGAGCCCACACTGGGTGTAGAGATTACTTAAAATAATATCTTCAGGGCACCTGGGTGGCTCAGTAGGTTAAAGCCTCTGCCTTCAGCTCAGGTCATGAACCCAGCTGGGATCAAGCCTGGCATCGGGCTCTCTGCTCAGCAGGGAGCCTGCTTCCCCCTCTCTCTCTGACTGACTCTCTACCTACTTGTGATCTCTGTCAAATAAATAAATAAAATCTTAAAAAAAAAAAAAAACAACAAAACTTCAGTGTCTGGACACTAATGAAATAGTAAATAACAAAGTCAAGAACAGGTACATTCTCTTAAAGGATTGAATGATCCTTCAGTGGGCTAGTTAAACAATGTCCCAGTATGACATTGAAATGCCATGGTCATCCTCTTCTTATTTCCAAGTTTTGGATGCTTTTTCCCTTTTTCTTTCTTTCTTTCTTTCTTTTTTTTTTTTTTAAGATTTTATTTATTTATTCGACAGAGAGAGATACAGCGAGAGAGGGAACACAAGCCGGGGAGGTGGGAGAGAGAAGCAACCGAGCAGGGATCCCGATGTGGGGCTCCATCCCCGGACCCTGAGATCATGACCTGAGCCAAAGGCAGACACTTAACTACTGAGCCACCCAGGCGCCCCTTGGGTACTTTTTCTCAAGATCGTGGATATTATACCATAGTTATGATTACTGTGGAGTTATCGCTCACTTACTTTATGGTATTTTAAGCCGCTCATTTCTCCCTCCTCAATGGGCTGCCCAAATTCAACTAATTTTTCAGGTATAGGCCGCAGCCTGCCAAAAAAACCCCACTGGGAGCATAGTGAGGATTTGTGCCCCCCCCCTCTCTCCAGTTAATGATTGTTTCATCGAGTGCTTTATCACAAGGATTGTCTCTGAAGTGGATACTGCCGTGCTCTTGGTTACGGTGTTTGCTTTAGGTTTATCGAAGTAATTGTATGCATTTGAGCAATGGCTAGGGGTTTTTGTTTTTTTTTTAATTTTCTTTTATGTATGCTGTGAGATCGAAGAAGAAATTGGGGTGGGGGTAGTAGAAGGAACTAGAACTTGGTAAGCGGCTCTCTATCCCATCCAGTTTTGTCAGAAATGTAATGCTGGGCTAAGCAGTCTTTGTGTTGGGAGAGCAGGAAGCGAGGTTTCCTTGTACCTGTTTGTAGTAGGATTCCATGGGATCTTCTGGATGTGCTTTGATCTGCTGGACTGGTAGTATGATGCTCAGGGTTTGATCTGGCTGATCTGGCTGGGAAAGGGGGTTGGGGTGTCTAGGCCAGAGTGGAATGAGACAGAAGCTGAACAGGGATCTGGTCCTCAGCCAGGCAGAGGAATACAGTAATAGCTCTCTGGTATCACTAAGAGGCAGCTGAGGGTAGGGATGGCAAGGAGGGAGGAGAAAGCTTGGGCCATGTGTGTCTGGGAGCTGGTTTTCAGGCACAACTACAAACACACTTGCTGAAGAGTGCTAATTGTATTTATTAAAGCAACACAACAAAACAAAGTCAAATCAACATCTTTGGCTCTGGGTGTGGGTGGAGTAGTATGGAAAGGAGAGGGAGAAGATTCTTTTTTTTTTTTTAAGATTTTATTTATTTATTTGACAGACAGAGATCACAAGTAGACAATGAGGCAGTCAGAGACAGAGAGGAGGAAGTAGACTCCCTGCTGAGCAGAGAGCTGGATGCAGGCTCAATCCCAGGACTCCAGGATCAAGTCCTGAGTCGAAGGCAGAGGCTTTAACCCACTGAACCACCCAGGCACCGCAGAAGATTCTTTTTTTAAGATTGATTTATTTTTACTTTATTTATAAAAGATTTTATTTATTAATTTGACACAGAGAGGGAATACAAGCATGGGGAGTGGAAGAGGGAGAAGCAGGTTTCCCACTGAGCAGGGAGCCGGATTCGGGGCTCAATCCCAGGACTCTGGGATCATGACCCAAGCCGAAGGCGGACGCCTAACAACTGAGCCAACCCAGGCGCCCCTGATTTATTTTTAGAGAGAAATAGCACATGAGGGGGCGCCTGGGTGGCTCAGTGGGTTAGGGCCTCTGCCTTCGGCTCGGGTCATGATCCCAGGGTCCTGGGATCGAGCCCCGCATCGGGCTCTCTGCTCGGCGGGGAGCCTGCTTCCTCCTCTCTCTCTGCCTGCCTCTCTGCCTACTTGTGATCTCTGTCAAATAAATAAATAAAATCTTTAAAAGGAAAAAAAAAAAAGAAATAGCACATGAACCGGGGGCGGGGGGTTCTGGAGCCAATTCCCCCACTGAGTGGGGAGCCTGATGCAGGGCTTGATCCCATAATACATGAGATCATAACCTGCACCAAAACCGAGAGCCGGATGCTTAACTGACTGAGCCACCCCGGCGCCCCAGGAGGGGGTACATTTTTTTAAAAATTGTATGTCCAAAAAAAAAAATTGTATGTCAAATCTTTTCTTTTTGCATAGGTACTGATTAATAATAATTCTTACTAGATTAGACGAATGCTGGAACGCCTAGTGAAGTTTCTTTTAAGAACAAAAGACCTTTGACAGATTTGGCCTCTTTTAAGCCCTTCTGTCTTGCATTTGGGTCATTTTTTTTTTCCCTGTTCCCTGACCTTGCCAAGCTCCCTTATTCATCTGTTCTTGAACATTTGGTTTTCTGCCTGGAATACTCTCCCTTCTCATCTTTGCTGCGCACACTCTCCTTACCCATCAAGACCCATTCCAAATGACAATTCTGTGATTCCCCAAGTAGAGTTAGTATTGCCCTTTGTGGACTCCTATGGCCCTTTCCATTCCTGTTCTAGGACATCTAGTGCATTGTTTAGTGTGTTCTACGAGACTGACTTCCCAGGGCAAGGAAGTCTTGCTCAGAGTTGAAGTCCCTGTTTGGGATGGTGTATCATGGCACATAGTAGATGCTCAATAAATGCTTGAATGAAGTGAGACAAGTTATTCCCTTCTATCTGATATTTTCCTCCTTCCTTCCCTCCTTCCTTCCTTCCTTCCTCCCTTCCTTCCTTCCTTCCTTCTTGAGGGAGAGAGGGAGAGAGCCCATGCACCCGTACAAACATGGGAGGAGCAGAGGGAGAGGGAGAGAGAGAATCTTAAGCAAGCTCCACGCTGAGAATGGAGCCTGAGGCAGGGCTTGGTCTCATGACCCCAAGGTCATGACCTGAGCAGAAACCAAGAGTTGGATGTTTAACCAACTAAGCCAACCAGGCACCCTAACTGATTTTTCTATCCCAGTAACAGTCAACCCAGGACCATCTTTTTTTCCCTTGGAAACTTCTTTTATCTAATTCTCTTTTCCCAACTCTTTGGAATCCTACAAATGGGACATCTCAGGCAGGTAGAATTGCCAAGGTCATGTCCACAAGATCAATTGTGTCCCTGGAGTATAACCTTGAACTGACTGGAAGAACTTGATATAAAACAACTTGGCTTCCAAGGTGGGTCCCCAGTATAGTCACTGTCATTATAGTATTTGAGGGCTGTTTATTGAGAGTATGGCTCCACAAGTCACTTGAGGGGCAATGGGAAGAGAATTAGAGTCAAGAAGACAAAGTTCTAGTTCTTCTTGTACCATCAAGTGACTGTATGATCTTAGACAAGTTCCATAGCATTTCTGGGCCTTGATTTCCTTTCCAAAATGAAGTCCTTTCCAGTTCCAATATTCTGCATATCTGTCTCCCAGGAACGTTAATCATCGAGTCCCCAAATACATAGGAAAGGTAATAATTCCAAATAAAAATACCTCGCATTTTATAGGATTCTACAATATACAAGGTAATTTCACATGTATTATCTAAGACATGTCTTTTTTCCGGTCTTGGCTGCTAGAATGCATGCCTGAATAACTACTAAGATTTTAACTCATTCACTTCATTTTATGTGGGCAAGTCAGTAACTTCTGACATAGCAGGAAAGAACTTGCTTTAAAGTAATAAATACACTAAGATCCAAATAATGTCTTAATTGCATTTTTAAAAGATTTGAGGAGAGGAGTGTGCATAAATTCAAGTATATTTCTGGAACCCATTCTCTGAAAGGAATGATCCTTAAATTCATGTCCCTCTTCTACATAGTAAGATCTCTACTGAACCTTGTTGTTGTTGTTGTTGTGTTTTTTGTTTTTTGTATTTTAAAGATTTTATTTATTTATTTGACAGAGAGAGACACAGCGAGAGAGGGAACACAAGCAGGGGGAGTGGGAGAGGGAGAAGCAGGCTTCCCGCTGAGCAGGGAGCCTGATGCAGGCTGTCCTTTTGTGGACACAGCCAACCCCCACTTCTAATTTCTGAGAACCCTTATCTGTTCTCCGTCCATATAGTTTTGCATTTTTAGGAATGTCATTTAAATAGAATTACACAATAGGTAACCTTTTGAGATTTTTTTTTTCCACATGGTATAATGCCTTAGAGGTTCATCCAATTTGTTGTGTGCAACTACAGTTTATTCCACTTTATTGCATTTATTAACTTTGTGTGAATGTACCATAATTTACCTTTCATTCATTGAAGGATATTTGGGTTGTTTTCATTTTTAAATTATAAATAAAGCTGCCATAAACATTTGTATAATTGTTTTAAAAAATTGAGATATAACTAGCATACCATAAAAATCACATTTAAAAGTACATAGTTCAGTGTGCAACCATGTAATAATTTTCATTACCCTCAGAAGAAACCTTGTACCCATTGCCAGTAAATACTAGCCAACCCCACCCTACCAGCCCTGTCAACCGCCAGTCTATCTTCTGCCTCTATAGATTTGTATCTTCTGGACATTTCAAAGAAACTGAATCATGTACTGTATATTCTTTTGTGACTGGCTTCTTTCACTTAGTATTTTTCAAGCTTTATCCACGCTATAGCATATTAACAGTACTTCATCTCCTTTTGTTGCCAAATAATACTTCCTTGTAGGATACACCACATTTTATTTATTCATCAGTTGATGGACATTTGGGTTGTTTTTACTTTTCAGCAGTTATGTATAATGCTGCTATAAACATTGTCAAGTTTTGTGGGGACACGTTTTCTTTTTGGGGGGTTATATACTTAAAATTTGAATTGCTGAATCATATGATAACTGCATTTAACTTTTGGAACAATTGCCAAGCTCTTTTCCAAAGGGTCCACATTTTACATTCTCACCAGTGATGTATGAGAGCTCCAAGTTCTCCACATCCTTGCTAACACTCGTTATTGTCTGGCTTTTTTATTTTAGCTATGCAAGTGGTTGTGAAGTGGCATCTCACTGTGGTTTTGATCTGCATTTCCCTAATGACTAGATGTTGAGTATCATTTTATGTGCTTATCGATTATTTATATATCTTCTTTGAAACAATTTCTGTTCAAACCCTCTTCCCATTTTGTGATGGGCTATTTGTCTTCTTATTGCTGAGTTCTAAGGGTTTTTTTAAATATATTTTAGATACAAGTCCCTTATCAAATATTTGATTTGCAAATATTTTCTCCTATTCTGGAGGTTGTTTTTTTAATTACTCAATGGTGTCTTTTGAAGCAGAAAACTTAAAATTTTGATGAAGTCCAATGTGTTGTTTTCTTTTGTTGCTTCTGCTTTTGAGGTTGTATCTAAGAAACCACCCAAGGTCACAAAGATTTACTATCATGTTTTTTCCTAAGAACCTTATAGTTTTGTAAAAAAAATTTTAAGAGTGACTTATTTAGAGAGAGCCCAAGTGAGAAGAGCAAAGGGAGAGGGAGAGAGAATCTCAAGCAGAGTCCACACTAAGGGTGGAGCCCGACACAGGGCTCAGTCTCACGACCCTGGACCATGACCTGAGCTGAAACCAAGAGTTGAGAACTTAGGAGCGCCTGGGTGGCTCAGTCCTTAAGTGTCTGCCTTCAGCTCAGGTCATGATCCCAGTGTCCTGGGATTAAGCCCCACGTCAGGCTCTCTGCTCAATGGGAAGCCTGCTTCCCCCTCTCCCACTCCCCCTGCTTGTGTCATCCTTGCTCCGTCAAATTAAAAAAGAAAAAAAAAAAAGATTTGGGCACTTAACCATCTATGCCACCCAGGTGCCCCAAGATTTTTATAGTTTTATATTTATATTGTATGAGATATCCTGAGTTAATTTTTTACATATGGTATGAGGAAAGGGTCCAAGTTCATTCTTTTGCATGTGGATATCTAGTTATGTCAATGCCATTTGCTGAAAAGACAACTCTTTCCCCATGGGATTGTCTTGACACCCTTGTCCAAGATCAATACAATAGTTTATTTCTGGAGTCTCAATTCTATTGCATTGATCTGTATGTAGACGTATGCCAGTCTCACACTATCTTGATTACTATTGATTTATAGTGAGTTTTGAAATTAGGGAAATTAGAGAGTGTGCGTACTCCCACTTTGTTCTTTGTCAAGGTTGTTTTGGCATTTCTGGTTCCCTTGTACTTCCATATGAATTTTAGTATCAGCTTGTCAATTTCTACAAAAAAGACATCTAGGATTTTGATAAGGACTGCATTGAGTCTATATATTGCCCTCTTAACAATGCTAAGTCTTACAGTGAACTTGAGAACTTGAGAACTTGTTTCATTTAGTTAGTTCTTTAAATTCTTTCAGTGATGTTTTGTACTTTTCAAAGTACAGGTCTTGCACTCTTATTAAACTTTTAACCAAGTAGTTTATTCTTTTTGAGGTTGTTGTAAATGGAAAAAAATGCTTGCCTAATTTCATTTTCAGATTGTTCATATATAAGAATATAATTGATTTTTCTGTTTCAATCTTATATCTTACAACCTTGCAGAACTTGCTTATTTATTCTAAGAGAGGGGTGTGTGTGTGTGTGTGTGTGTGTGTGTGTGTGTGTGTGTGTGTGTTTTCCTGAGGATTTTCTACATAGAAAGTTGTATTATCTGTGACTATAGATAGTCTTATTCTTTCTTTTCAACTTGGATACTTTTTATTTCTTTGCCTAATTGCCCTGGCTATAACTCCGAGTACAGTGTTGGATAGAAGTGACAAGAGCGAACATCCTTATCTTGTTCCTGATATTGGGGGAAAGCATTCCATCTTTCACCATTAAGTATGATGTTAGCTGTGTTTTTTCATAGGTGGCCTTTATCAGGTTGAGAAAGTTTCCTTCTATGCTTAGTGTGTTGAGTATTTTTTTAATCATGAAAGATTATTAGATTTTGTCAAATGTTTTTCCTGCATCTTTTGAGATGATCATGGGGTTTTTGTCTTTTATTCTATTAATATAATGTTACATCAATTGATACTTTTCGTATGTTAAATCAACCTGTGCAAAGTTAATACTGGGATAAATGCCACTTGGTCATTGATATATAATTATTTCTATGTTTTGCTAATATTTTGTGGAGGATTTTTGTGTTGATAGGGAATATTGTTCTTTGTTTTTCTTTTCATGTAATGTCCTTGTTTGGTTTTCAGGGTAATAGTGGTCTCATACATTGAGTTGGGAAGTGTTCCTTCCTTTTCTGTTTTTTTGGAAGAGTTTATGACAATTTGGTATTAATTCTCCTCTGGATGTTTGTTAGATTCACTAATGAGGGATGCCTGTGTGGTTCAGTTGGTTAAGCATCTGTATTTGGCTCAGATCATGATCCCAGGGTCCTGGGATGGAGTCCTGCTTTGGGCTCCTTGCTCAGCAGGGAGCCTGCTTCTCCCTCTCTCTCTGCCTGAGGCTTCCCCTGCTTGTGCACTCTTACTCTCTCTCTCACTCTCTCAAATAAATAAATAAAATCTTGAAAAGATATTTGATGGGGCACCTGGGAGGCTCAGATGGTTGAGTCTCTGCCTTCCATTCAGGTCATGACTTCAGGATCCTGGAATCAAGTCCCTTATCAGGCTCCCTGCTTAGTGGAGAGTCTGCCTCTCCCCCAGCTCATGCTGTCTCTTGTTCTCTCTCTTCCTCTCTTAAATAAATAAATACAATCTTAAAAGAAAAAAAAATTCACTAATGAAGTAATCTGAACCTAGGCTTTTCTTTGTGGAAAGATTTCTTTTTTTTTTTTTAAAGATATTATTTATTTATTTGACAGACAGAAATCACAAGTAGGCAGGGTTGGGGGGTGGGGAGCAGGCTCCCTGCAGAGCAGAGAGCCCGATGTGGGGCTTGATCCCAGGTCCTGGGATCATGACCCGAGCCGAAGGCAGAAGCTTTAACCCACTGAGCCACCCAGGTGCCCGAATGTGGAAAGATTTCTTGATTAGTGACTCAACTCTTCAGTTGTTATAGGTCTATTCAGATTTGCATTTCTTCTTGAGTCAGTTTGGGTAACATACCTTTCTTGGACTTTGTCCATTTCATGAAGGATATGTAGTATGTTGGCATACACTTGATCGTGGGTTTTTAAAAAATTAACATATAATATATTATTAGCCCCAGGGGTACAGGTCTGTGAATTGCCAGGCTTACACACTTCACAGCACTCACTATAGCACATACCCTCCCCAATATCCATAACCCAGCCACCCTCTCCCTATCCCCATCCCCCGGCAACCCTCAGTTTGTCTTGTGAGGTTAACAGTCTCTTATGGTTTGTCTCCCTCGTGATCCCATCTTGTTTCATTTTTTCCTTCCCTACCCCCCAAACCCCCCACTTTGCCTCTCAAATTCCTCAAATCAGGGAGATCATGTGATAATTGTCTTTCTCTGATTGACTTATTTCGCTCAGCATAATACCCTCTAGTTCCATCCACATTGTTGCAAATGGCAAATTTCATTTCTTTTGATGGCTGCATAGTATTCCATAGTATATGTATACCACATCTTCTTTATCCATTCATCTGCTGATGGACATCTAGGTTCTTTCCATAGTTTGACTGTTGTGGACATTGCTGCTATAAACATTCAGGTGCACGTGCCCCTTCGGATCACTACAGTTGAATCTTTAGGGTAAATACCCAGTAGTGCAATTGCTGGGTCATAGGGTAGCTCTATTTTCAACTTTTTGAGGAACCTCCATGCTGTTTTCCAGAGTGGCTGCACCAGCTTGCATTCCCACCAACAGTGTAGGAGCGTTCCCCTTTCTCCGCATCCTCGCCAGCATCTGTCATTTCCTGACTTGTTAATTTTAGTCATTCTGACTGGTGTGAGGTGGTATCTCATTGTGGTTTTGATTTGTATTTCCCTGATGCCGAGTGATGTGGAGCACTTTTTCATGTGTCCGTTGGCCATCTGGATGTCTTCTTTGCAGAAATATCTGTTCATGTTCTCTGCCCATTTCTTGATTGGATTATTTGTTCTTTGGGTGTTGAGTTTGGTAAGTTCTTTATAGATTGTGGATACTAGCCCTTTATCTGATATGTTGTTTGCAAATATCTTTTCCCATTCTTGTCAGTTCTCTTTGATTTTGTTGACTGTTTCCTTTGCTGTACAAAAGCTTTTGATCTTGATGAAGTCCCAATAGTTCATTTTTGCCCTTGCTTCCCTTGCCTTTGCTGATGTTTCTAGGAAGAAGTTGCTGCAGCTGAGGTCAAAGAGGTTGCTGCCTGTGTTCTCCTCGAGGATTTTGATGGATTCCTTTCTCACATTGAGGTCTCTCCTCCATTTTGAGTCTATTTTTGTGCCTGGTGTAAGGAAATCATCCAGTTTCATTTTTGTGCATGTGGCTGTCCAATTTTCCCAACACCATTTGTTGAAGAGACTGTCTTTTTTCCATTGATATTCTTTCCTGTTTTATGAAGCATTAGTTGAACAAAACAAAACAAAACAAAACATTAGTTGAACATAGAGTTGAGAGTCTATTTCCGGGCTCTGTATTCTGTTCCATTGATCTATGTGTCTGTTTTTGTGCTATAACCATACTGTCTTGATGATGACAGCTTTGTAATAGAGCTTGAAGTCTGGAACTGTGATGCCACCAACTTTGGCTTTCTTTTTCAACATTCTTCTGGCTATTCGAGGTCTTTTCTGGTTCCCTATAAATTTTAGGATTCTTTGTTCCATCTCTTTGAAAAACATTGATGGTAATAGGGATTGCATTAAACATGTAGATTGCTTTAGGTAGCATAGACATTTTCACAATATTTGTTTTTCTAATCCATGAGCATGGATCATTTTTTCCATTTCTTTGTGTCTTTCTCAATTTCTTTCATGAGTGCTTTATAGTTTTCTGAGCACGGATTCTTTGCCTCTTTGGTTAGGTTTATTCCTAAGTATCTTATGGTTTTGGGTGCAATTGTAAATGGGATTGACTCCTGAATTTCTCTTTCTTCTGTCTTGTTGTTGGTGTATAAAAATGAAACTGATTTCTGTGCATTGATTTTATATCCTGACACTTTACTGAATTCCTGTACAAGTTCTAGCAGATTTGGAGTGGAGTCTTTTGGGTTTTCCACATGAAGTATCATATTGTCTGCAAAGAATGATAGTTTGACTTCTTCTTTGCCAATTTGGATGCCTTTAATTTCTTTTTGTTGTCTGATTGCTGAGGCTAGGACTTCTAGTACTATGTTGAATAGCAGTGGTGATAATGGACATCCCTGCTGTGTTCCTGACCTTACTGGAAAAGCTCTCAGTTTTTCTCCATTGAGAATTATACTTGCTGTGGGTTTTTCATAGATGGCTTTGATGACATTGAGGTATGTACCCTCTATCCCTACACTTTGAAGAGTTTTGATCAAGAAAGGATGCTGTCAAATGCTTTTTGGATCTTCTTTTTCAAATGCTTTTTCAGCATCTATTGAGAGTATCATATGGTTCTTGTTCTTTCTTTTATTAATGTATTGTATCACATTGATTATTTGCGGATGTTGAACCAACCTTGCAGCCCTGGAATAAATCCCACTAGGTCGTGGTGAATAATCCTTTTAATGTACTGTTAAATCCTATTGGCTAGTATTTTGGTGAGAATTTTCATATCTGTGTTCATCAAGGATATTGGCCTGTAATTATCTTTTTTGATGGGGTCTTTGTCTGGTTTTGGGATCAAGGTGATGCTGGCCTCATAAAATGAGTTGGAAGTTTTCCTTCCATTTCTATTTTTTGGAACAGTTTCAGGAGAATAGGTATTAATTCTTCTTTAAATGTTTGGTAGAATTCCCCTGGGAAGCCGTCTGGCTCTGGGCTCTTGTTTGTTGGGAGATTTTTGGTGACTTCTTCAATCTCCTTACATGTTATGGATCTGTTCAGGTTTTCTGTTTCTTCCTGGTTCAGGTTTGGTGTTTATAAGTCTCTAGGAATGCATCCATTTCTTCCAGATTGTCAAATTTGCTGGTGTATAGTTGCTCATAATATGTTCTTATAGTTGTTTTTATTTCTTTGGTGTTGGTTGTGATCTTTCCTCTTTCATTTGTGATTTTATTTATTTGGGTCCTTTTTCTTTTCTTTTTGATAAGTCTGGCCAGGGGTTTATCAATCTTATTAATTCTTTCAAAGAACCAGCTCCTAGTTTCGTTGATTTGTTCTACTGTTTTTTTGGTTTCTATTTCATTGACTTCTGCTCTGATCTTTATTATTTCTCTTCTCCTGCTGGGTTTAGGCTTTCTTCGCTGTTTTTTCTGCAGCTCCCTTAGGTGTAGGCTTAGGTTGTGTATTTGAGACCTTTTTGTTTCTGGAGAAAGGCTTGTATCGCTATATATTTTCCTCTCAGGACTGCCTTTGCTGTGTCCCACAGATTTTGAACAGTTGTGTTGTCATTATCATTTGTTTCCATGAATTTGTTCAATTCTTCTTTAATTTCCTGGTTGACCCATTCATTCTTTAGTAGGATGCCCTTTAGCATCCATGTATTTGGGTTCTTTCCAACTTTCTTCTTGTGATTGAGTTCTAACTTCAGAGCACTGTGGTTTGAAAATATGGGAATGATCCCAATCTTTGCGTACTGGTTGAGACCTGATTTGTGACCCAGGATGTGATATATTCTGGAGAATGTTCCATGTGCACTAGAGAAGAATGTGTATTCTTTTGCTTTGGGATGGAATGTTCTGAATATATCTGTGATGTCCTTCTAGTCCAGTGTGTCATTTAAGGCCTTTATTTCCTTGTTGATCTTTTGCTTGGATGATCTGTCCATTTTAGTGAGGGGGGTGTTAAACTCCCCTACTATTATTGTATTATTGACAATGTGTTTCTTTGATTTTGTTATTAATTGGTTTATATAGTTGACTGCTCCCATGTTAGGGGCATAGAAATTTTAAATTGTTAGATTTTCTTGTTGGACAGACCCTTTGAATATGATATAGTGTCCTTCCTCATCTCTTATTATAGTCTTTGGTTTAAAATCTAATTTATCTGATATAAGGATTGCCACACCTGCTTTCTTTTGATGTCCATTAGCATGGTAAATTGTTTTCCACCCCCTCACTTTAAATCTGGAGGTGACTTTGGGTCTAAAATGAGTATTTTATAGACAGCATATTGACGGATTTTTTTTTTATCCATTCTGATACCCTGTGTCTTTTTTTTTAAAAGATTTTATTTATTATTTGACAGAGAGAGAGATCACAAGTAGGCAGAGAGGCAGGCAGAGAGGTGGGGGAAGCAGGCTCCCCGCTGAGCAGAGAGCCCGATGTGGGGCTTGATCCTAGGACCTTGAGATCATGACCTGAGCTGAAGGCTGTGTCTTAACCCACTGAGCCACCTAGGCGCCCCTACCCTGTGTCTTTTGATTGGGGCACTTAGCCCATTAACATCACGGTAACTATTGAAAGATATGAATTTAGTTTCATTGTATTGCCTTTAAGGTCACTGTTACTGTATATTGTCTCTGTTCCTTTCTGGTCTACTTTTAGGCTCTCTTTTTGCTTAGAGGACCCCTTTCAATATTTCCTGTAGGGCTGGTTTGGTGTTTACAAATTCTTTTAGTTTTTGTTTTTCCTGGAAGCTTTTATCTCTCCTTCTATTTTCAGTGATAGCCTAGCTGGATATAGTATTATTGGCTGCATGTTTTTCTCATTTAGTGCTTTGAATAATTCATGCCAGTTCTCCCTGGCCTGCCAGGTCTCTGTGGATAAGTCTGCTGCCAATCTAATATTTTTACCCTTGTATATTACAGACTTCTTGTCCCAGGCTGCTTTCAGGATTTTCTCTTTATCACTAAGACTTGTAAGTTTTACTATTAGATGACGGGGTGTGGACCTATTTTTGTTGATTTTGAGGGGGGTTCTTTGTGCTTCCTGGATTTTGATGCTTGTTCCCTTTGCCATATTAGGGAAATTCTCTACAATAATTCACTCCAATATACCTTCTGCCTCTCTCTCTCTTTCTTCTTCTTCTGGGATCTCAATTATTCTAATATTGTTTTGTCTTATGGTATCACTTATCTCTCTAATTCTCCCCTCATGGTCCAGTAGTTGTTTGTCTCTCTTTTGCTCAACGTCTTTATTCTCTGTCATTTGGCCCTCTATATCACTAATTCTCTCTTCTGCCTCATTTATCCTAGCAGTAGGAGCTTCCATTTTTTATTGTACCTCATTAATAGCTTTTTAAATTTCATCTTGGTTAGATTTTAGTTCTTTTATTTCTCCAGAAAGGGCTTTTATTTCTCCAGACAGGGTTTCTCTAATATCATCCATGCCTTTTTTGAGCCCTGCTAGAATCTTGAGAATCGTCATGCTGAACTCTAGACCTGACATATTACCAATGTCTATGTTGATTAGGTCCCTAGCCTAATCAAGAGGTACTGCCTCTTGTTCTTTTTTTTTTTGTGGTGAGTTTTTCTGCCTTGTCATTTTATCCAGATAAGAACATATGAACAAGAGAATAAATTACTATAAGGGTGGCAAAGACCCCAGAAAAATGTATGCTAACCAAACCAGAAGAGACCCCAAATCAGGGGGAGAAGAAAGGGGGTAAAAAGAAGTTAAAAAAATTTTTTTTAATTTAAAAAATACATGTATATTAGACTGGTGAATAGAACAGAGCCACCCACTTGATTTTGAGTGTATTTTGGTCTCTTAGAAGAAACTGCCTCCCAAAATTTTAGAAAAAGAAAAAGTTATATATATATACAATAATAAGGATAAACATGATGAAGGGATGGAATATGACTGTAAGGATGAAAAATTTTTAAAAATTCTAAAAAAGGAATTGATAAGATAAGTTGGTTGGAAAAAGAAAGAAAAAGAAAGTAGAGAGGATTTGCTAAGGTTAGAGACTAGAACAAAGCCCTATGCTAGATTTAGGGTATATTTTGATCTATTAGAAGAAATTGTATCCCAGAAATTTTTTAGGAGACAAAACCCTATATGTATACAAAAATTAAAGTTAGATACAATGAAGGATAAAATATGACTATAATAATGAAGGTTTAAAAAGTTTTTTTTAAAGAAAGGTATTGTTAAGAAAAACTAGTTTAAAAATGTTAAAAGAGGAAAGAAGACATGTTAAAAAATTAGAATAAGAAAAAAATAAAATTAAAAAATTTAACTAACTTTGCAAGACTAAAGAATCATGGGGAGAAAGCCATGAATTCCATGCTTTGCTTTCCCTTTGTCTGGAATGATTGTGGGTTTTTCTGTTTTTTGTTTTTTTTTTTTTTTTTTTTTTAAGACCATTAATATGGTAGATTACATTGATTGAATTTTTAATATTAGATCAGCCTTGTGCCTTGTACCCCTAGGATAAATGCCATTAGCTCTTGGTATATATATATATATATATATATATATATATATATATATATATATATATTTTATATATTGCTGGACTTAATTTGCCATTATTTTGTTGAGGAATTTTATATCTTTGTTTATGAGGGATATTGGCCAATATTTTTCTTAACTTGTAATATCCTTATCTAGTTTGGGTATCAGGGTAATACTGGCCTCATAAAATGAGTTGGAAAATAATCCTTCCTCTTGTATTTTCTGGACAAGATTGTTTAGATTAGTAGAGTATCTTTTATTAATTTTTTTGTCCTCCTGGTATGCTTTGATGTGTGTGTATGTGTGTGTGTGTATATACATGTGAAAATGTTGCTGAATCAGAGGGAATACTAAATATATCTGCTTTCTGTAGTTTTCTCTTATGCTCTGGGGTTAGAAAAAAATGTGCTTAAATAGAATACAACCTTATCGTTTGTTTCTAAAACTTTTTGAGGGAATTGGAAAGATTGAGACAGTTTTTTCAAAATCCTAGTGTTGGTCACATTGACTGGACATTTTTAAATACTATGATTACGTCATTCATTGTCTGTTTTAACACTCATTAGGTAACAAAGAATATGGAAAATGCAAAATATTTTCTGTATAAATGTTTGAAGCATGTTTATTGGAATTATGAGAATTAATGTGGAATTAATGTAGAATTAAGCTACTAGTGTAGCTGAGAGCTTTTTAGCTAGCTCTTACGTGGAATTTAGTAGGAGTGTGTGAGTGTGTGTGTGTGTGTGTGTGTGCGCGCGCACATGTGCCTGCACATACATGCATGTGAGGGATTGGTTGTGTCATTCTCCACAGATTCTTCTTATATTTTAATGACTGTAATTCATGTTTCCTAGTGGGTATGTTATACAATCAAAGGTAGCATCTACATTTTCTTCCATGTAGATGCTTTATGTTCACAAAGGGCGTATTTGCCCAAGTTTTGTATGTATCTAGACCAATTCGTATCACAGCTGAAGAAATTGAAATCCAGAAGGCATTATTAAATCAAAGATATATCTCTCAAGTCATTGAAGATCATTTTTTCAAAGAACATACTAAGGAAGACTTCTCAATTTTATTCTTTCATGCAACATCTTTTATGTTTTTACACTTCTGATTTTTAAAAATTTTACAGTATTTCCTTTAAAATGATTTTCTTACTAATAGCATCCATATGAAATTTAACAACTAGGTAAAAGGAAGTTGGATTTTCTTCTTCTTCCATTTGGTCCTTCAGATGGCCTGCTAAGGTCGCTGTAGTAGATCCTAACCCTGACAGGATAATCTCAGGGCTGAGTGATCCAGTAAGTAAGACTAATCTCACTCCTACCCCACAGGAAGAGTCAGTTTCCAGTGACAACACACTTGAGCTTCTGGCATATTTTCTCCCACCATAAATCATTCCAGAATCCAGTATTTTAGGGAAGAGATATTTCCTTTCAAATGTGTATTCTCAGGCTCATATAGCTATGGGATCTTGGACATGGCCTATAATCACATTAGCATACAACTGTGGGGTAAGGCAAGTGGGAAATTCTTAGTAAGTAGGACCCTCAACACAACCCAGGTTTAATTTTAACCTTCCAGTGAGACTCCTTTGAAGGAGATAAAGAAGAAGAGCTATCATCAGGATGTTGTAGGCCTGTTTGCAGTAGCTTGCCTAGAACATAGTAAGTACTTCACATGACAAGTTCTTTGTGAGAACTAAAAATCCCTCTGAGGCTTAAAGAAGCATCCTAGGGTTTTGTTTTAATATGACAAATAAATAGCACTAAAAACTAAGATGTATTTATCATATTCATATGATATTTATGAATATATCATATATGTATGATATTTATGTCATATATATGAATATATAATAGCATCGGAGAAGTCATCATCATGTCTTATTAAGGAGTCTTAGTCTTCCTTATGTTCTCATGTTTTATTTTTCTAGCATGTCTCATACCCTGTAGACTTTAAAAAGCACACATAATTTTCTTGCCTTCTCACTTTATAGATCATGTCATGCTTCCCCATTAAAGCTTCCCCACTCTTAGGTTTTTTATGGAATAACTTGTTATTCCATGGAGTCTTGTTAGACCCAACTGTGATAATATTCTGTGTATCTTGTGGGTTGAATAAAATACTGTTAATATTGTTAATTTGTTAAAAGATATCTAAGAGTAGTGGTGTGTTTGCAAAACTCTTGAGCCGAATAAAAAGTTTAAGAGCTATAGGATTTGTAGAAATCTTTGATTTCTTCTGATGTCTTACAGTCCAGATGCTTTTAACTGCAGGCAACAGGGTAGAAACACGCATGTGACATCTACAAACCAGAAAGTGATGACAGCAGGCAGAGTGGAGCGCTATAAAAATTTTATCATCTCATTTGAAGGGATCATGTTGCTTATTAATGGCAGAAATTCAAGTTCTAACAAGTGGCGGTTTTAGTCTGTGTTTAACTTTGCCATTTTGCTTTCTTTTGCTGGGTTCCTCTTTGCTTTCCCCCTTGTTTCTCTGCTCTGAAATTTATGAGCTACTTCTCTCATCTGTTGACAGCCTTGACCTGGGCTCTCAGAAGTGTAAGCAGTCAATTCCAGTAGTGATCTCTGCTGGGGTTTTTTGTCCTCATAACCAGAGCATAGAAAGGCAGGCCTCTGGAACCTCAAGCAATGTGTAAGGGTCCAGAATCTGTTTGTTCTTTAGTAGGAGTCAAGCCCTCCTCTTCCTCCTCCTTCACCTCCTTCTCCTGCCCCTTCTCCTTCTTCTTTTCCTTCTTCCCCTTCCTCTCCCTCCCTCTTTCTCCTCCCTCTCCTCCTCCTCTTCCTCCTCCTCCTTCCCCTTTCTCCTCCTCTTCCTCTGGCTACGTTTAATTTAAGTGGCATGGAATTAGAACTAGCAACAACAACAAAAGCATCTTAAAAGTTTTTTTTTTTTTTTTTTTTTTTTTTTTTTTAAAGAGAGACCTAGATTGAAGAACCACCACCTCTAATCAGTTTTGGAGGCTTTGGAAGAGAAGCCAAATTGTGTTCACTTCATTTAGTTTTAAGAGAAGATTTTTTTTTCCTTTTTTTGGTCCTAGATAAAAAATTTAGCTCCTATGGAAACTATTCTTTTCTTTTTTTTTTCCTTTCAAATTTTTAAAAATATCAAGGTTGGTCATTTTCCAACTTTTGATCTTGGTGTACCCCTTCACATTATTAAAGATGCAAACAGTGAAAAAAGGCAAATATATCTTATTATTCTGAAAATAGTATTGACCTCAGGGATTCCAGAGGTATGCCTGCCACATCTTGGGGGCCACTGGTCAAGGAGATGTTTATGTTGCCTGAACAAAGGAAATCAAGAAATCAGTTTCAGAGACTCCTTATTAGCTACAGATTGATGCATCCAAAGTGGGCTGACTTAGAACTTCCTGAGTTTTCCAAACTCAAACCAGCCATATGCAGAGACATGACTGAAGGTTATAGAATGAAGATGAATGAGCCAGACTTTCCCCACAAATCTGAACAGGAATATACTGTTGTGGGCTCTGTAGAAGAGCTTTGAAGTCTATTAGTCCAGCAATTCCCTCAGTAAACAGAAAGGTTGAAAGACTAATATAATGAATAGCCCTATTCTCGTCTTAAGATTCACATTTTGCTACATTTGTTTTATTTTTCTTCCTTATATCCTATTTTCTCTCCCAATCAATCTCTTTCTCTCTCTCTCTCTCTCTCTCTACACACACACACACACACACACACACACACACACACACACACACACACACACTTTATCCTGAATCATTTGAAATAAGTTATAGACATCATGACTTTCAGCCCTAAGAATCTCAGTATGTGTCTCCTAACAACAAGTACTTTTCCACATAAACCGGGTGGACTGGACACAATAATTCCATCCTCTGTAAGTTCATATGAAAGTTTACTCAGTTGTGGGGTACCCAGCTGACTCAGTCCATAGAGCATGCATGCGACTCTTGATCTTGGGGATGTGAGTTGGAGCCTTTGGTTAAGGATCATATATTGTAATTTGTGGCCAATTATTATGTCTTGCAAAAAAAATTTTAGGTTTGAGAGATACAAGAAAGGAAAAGTCATGCATAATTCTATCATGCCAATATAACTTCTATGACCATATTTGCATATCCCTTTTCAGGATTCTTGTATATGAAGTTTCACATAATTATAAAACTGTGGTACAGAGGATTTGGTATTCTGTTTCCTTGCATACCATGTCAAGCCATTTCCATATTGTTTTGAATCTTGCATAGTATAGAACCATTAGAATTATTGAAGAACAAGAAAGCTACTATAATTTAGCCATTCTCCTAATGTTGGACATGTGTTTTTTTCCCATTTTTTACTATATTCGATGATGCTGTGTTGGTAATGTGTAGATAAAAAGAGTGGATTGAGGGTGCCTGGGTGGCTCTGTCGGTTAAGCCTCTGCCTTTGGCTCAGGTCATGATGTCAGGGTCCTGGGATGGAGTCCCTCATCGGGCTCCCTGCTCAGTGGGGAGTCTGCTTCTCCCTTTGCCCCTCCTCACTTGTGTTCTCTCTCTCTCCAAAATAAATAAATAAAATCTAAAAAAACAAAAAAGTAGATTGAGGATGGGAATAGAAAGGGGTAAAGTAGCCTGGAGAGTAGGAATACAATCTGTTTGCAATTTAGCCTTTGGAGAGAGAAAGGCAGCAGAGACAAGATATAACTTTGTCCCTGCCCTAGGAAGGTGATACACCTGTTCAGGAGGTAGGGAGTGGAGAATGTCGATAAGGTCACTGGCCTATTTTGTTCTGCTGAATTTCACAGGAAGTTAACATGATTATTCCTAAAGCTATAGAACTCATATTGAAAAGAGATTTGGGAATTTTCCCATTAATTAGATGATGCTAATTATATTAATACAAATTACTAGAAGCTTTTCCTATGAGAAGATGAAGAGGTGAGGGTCATTTTTATAAATATACTGTTTTCTTTGTTTAATTTTTTTGTTTTTAAGATAAATTCATATAATAATCCTTGGTTAAAAGGTATGGCTATTTCAGTGGTTTTTGATCCACACTGTCAAATTGTTTTCAAGAAGAATAGTAACAGCTTATATACCCCCTTATGCTCATGGAGTGGCTTCAGTGTCCATTTACCAGCACTGGGAGTTTCCATTTTTATTTTAACAGAAATGATACATCATTGCTTTAATTGGCATTTCTGATTTTGAAAGAAAAGTAAAATAGACATTTTATTCTAGTTTTGCTCTTTTCTTTCTAATGAATTGGTTGTTCCTGTTCTTTATTCACTTTATCATCTGTGTCCTGCTGTTTCTTTACCAATTGTCTTGAGTTCTTTTTGTTCTTTAGTTCTTTTTTTTAATGTAGGTATTTTTTCATAAAGATTTTGTTTATTTATTTGATAGAGACACAGTGAAAGAGGGAACACAAGCAGGGGAAGTGGGAGAGGGAGAAGCAGGCTTCCTACTGAGCAGGGAGCCTGATGTGGGGCTCCATCCCAGGACCCTGGAATCATGATCTGAGCCGAAGGCAGACGCTTAACAACTGAGCCACCCAGGCGCCCCATATGTAGGTATTTTCTTTAGGCTGTTCTTTTGCCTTAAAAAAATTATTATTATTACTACTATTATTTTGCAATATAATTTGTTGCTCTTTTCCTTTGTATTTATTTCTAAGTTTAGGAAGTTATCACCTCATTAGAGATCTGGTAACAAGTCCATTTCACATGCTTTATTATATAGTAAGAGATAAGTGAAAAAAATTTTTTCCAAATTATCAAGCCATCATTACTATGCTACTTTAATTTTTTTTGGTGGGGGGGTGGGGCGGAGGGAGAGGAAGAGAGAGAATCCCATGTAGGCTTCATGTCCAGTGCAGAGCCTGACACAGGGCTCGATTTCATGACTCTGAGATCATGACCTGAGCATAAATCAAGAGTAGGAGGGCGCCTGGGTGGCTCAGTGGGTTAAGCCGCTGCCTTCGGCTCAGGTCATGATCCCAGAGTCCTGGGATCGAGTCCAGCATCGGGCTCGCTGCTCAGCCGGAAGCCTGCTTCCCTTCCTCTCTCTCTGCCTGCCTCTCTGCCTACTTGTGATCTCTCTCTGTCAAATAAATAAATAAAATCTTAAAAAAAAAATCAAGAGTAGGATGCTTAATCAACTGAGCTACCCAGATGATCCATTACCATACTATTTTTAAAAATATGTTTTCTTTTTCTTTATTGCTTTGTGTGATGTCTTTTTATTGTAAATTCTTTTATATTTGTCTATTTTGGGGGGCTCTCCAGTATCTTTCATCGACTTACATAATTTTTATGAGTGTTAAGTATGGAACACTTTTATTATTAAATTTTGGTCTGAGTTTTTACAAGGGGACAGTAGGTATTGCATTGATCCAAACATTAGGAACTGATCTTAGGCATATGTGAGTTTTTCTGACCACATGGTTATGTGCTGTTCTTGCTACATTTACTTAATATATTTCTCTGGATGCTGATTCAAATTTTATTTCAAAATGAAGGGAAACATTTAAAAATAAAATTTGCCATTTTGTTAGAGGCAGAGTTTAAGGAGAAGTTCTAATGATTTTGATTAGTGGGGCAATCTTTTATCTATCTATACATTTCTTTATTTTTCATTTGTTTTGGGTGAACAGTCTCTCCCCAGTAATACTGCTGCTCTTTTTGATAACAGAGGATACCCCTTTCCCTGTAATGGCCTTGATTTCTGTGTTCCGGGTACTGGCAGCTATCTGAGCTTAATAGGTGGGTGATGACCTTAGCAGAGATGTTATGTAAGGAATTGTCACCTTCCTTTAGAGTCAGTCATCCCATGAAGTCAAAGGAGTCAGTAAGACATAATGGAATCAAGAGGCTTGTGTGGCAGCCCTGACTCTGACACCAATTAATTACCTGTCTGGAGCTCAGTTTCCTCATTAGTTGAATGAATATGTTGGCCTACTGACCCCCAGTTTCTTTCCCTCGCTGAAATTCTGTGATTCTCTTTCCATGCACTGTTACCACTAAGAATCGTCATTTCCATGTTGTCTTCTAAAATAAGCAGCATGGAAAAGAGAATATGAAAACCAGAGTTTAATTTTAAAACTTCAAAGTGTCATTGGTGAGGCTGGAGGGTATTGGTGAAGCTTTTGGATAGCTGATATGAAAGGTCTGGTATGGTCTGGAACATTCTGCAGCAAATACCAAGCCCCATTGCTCTTTTGGGTCCTATAATTAATTGGCATAGATTTTAGTTTTTCTTTAAGATGTACCCATTCTTCATATGAGGTATGGGCATTTCTATATCCCTTTTTACTTTACCTATATTTCAGGTATTAGTAATATTTGAATGTTTAGCATATGAAAAAATAGTCACTTATTTTTTGACCCTGTCTTGACCATGTATAGTAGGGTTTAGTTTTAAAAAATTTATAATTAGCTTAAAATACTTTCTATAGGGCCACCTGGGTGGCTCAGTTGGTTAAGCGACTGCTTTCAGCTCAGGTCATGATCCCAGGGTTCTGGGATGAGCCCCTCATCAGGCTCCCTGCCCAGCAAGGAGCCTGATTCTCCCTCCCTCTCTGCCTGCTGCTCCCCCTGTTTGTGCTCCCGTTCTCTCTGCGTCAAAATAAATTCAAAAAATTAATTTAAAAAAATAACTCTTACAATTTAGCAATAAAAAGACAAATAGCCAATTAAAAATGGGAAGAGGATCTGAACAGACATTTCTCCAAAGAAGATATATATACAAATAATCAATAAGCATACGGGAAGTTGCTCAGCATTATTGGCCATTAGAGGAACACGCATCAAACTACAGTGAGACACCACTTCACATCTACTAGGGTGGCTAGAATCAAAAAGCAGATCATAAGTGTTGGCAAGGATGTGGAGAAATGGGGGCCCTCATACAATGCTGGTAGGAATGTAGAATGGTGTTGATGCTTTGGAAAACAGTTCGGTCGTTCCTCGGAAGATTTAGCATTTTCCAATTCTACTCCTAGGTATTCACTCAAAAGCATTAAAAACAGGTATTTAAAATACAAACCTGTGCACAAATGTTCCTAGCAGCTCTCTTCACCACAGCCAAAAAGTGGAAACAGCCCAAATGTCCATCAACTGATGAACAGATTTAAAAATGTGGTATATTCATACAATGGAATATTATCTGGCAATAAAAAAGAAATGAAGCACTGATACATGCTATAGCATAGATGAACCTTAAAAAAAAGTGAAAGAACTCAGTTATAGAAGACTGCATATTGTATGACTCTATACATAAGGGGAGTGGTTGCCTAGATGTTGGGAAGGGGGAAGGGCTGGCTGGGAGATAATGGGGGGCAACTTCTAATGGCTACAGGGCTTCTTTTTGGGGTGATGAAAATGCTGTAAATTTGATAGTGGTGATGGTTGCACAACTCTGACTAAAAACCATTGGATTGTATACTTTCCATTTCCATTTTAAAAAGGAAAAGATTTTATTTATTTCTTTGAGAGAGAGAGCACAAGCGGGGGGGGGGGTGCGCGGCGGGAGGCATAAGAGAAGCAGGATCCCCATAGAGCAGGGAGTCTGACACAGGGCTTGATCCCAGGGCCCTGGGGTCATGACCTGAGCCAAAGGCAGATAGATTCTTAACCGACTGAGCCATCTTGGTGCCCCTCCATTGGTGAATTTTATGGCATATGAATTATAAGTCAGTAAAGCTATTTTTAAAAAAAATGGGTTCTAGAGAATTAGAATGTACATTTGAACCCAGTTCCATCACTTACTGTAAGCTGTGCAACCTTGGAGAAGTTGCTTAACCTCTCTGAGTCTGTTTCCTTATTTGCAAAATAGGGATGATGGTAGCAGTGTTTGTATAATGATATCCTTGTAAAGATTAAATGAGATGATGCGTACAAATATTAACTCCCATCTAGTTCTGAGTAAACATTAATATCAACTATGAAGATGATGAGGAGATTGAGGAAGAATGGGTAGGTCTTAGACACGCAGAAATAAGAGGAAATAACTTATGGAGTAGGTAATAAAGGTAGGATTGAGCTGGCTTTGTTTGTGGCCCTGGAGAAGATAGCTAGTTTAAAATATTTACAAGCCGGAGGTAGCAATCTCTGTGGTTTTGGCTGTTGATGATACCCAGGACAATAGTGGTGTCATGTGGGGTAACATACCACTGAGCTGGGTCATGTTTGTTATGCTGCCAGATTCAGCTGCAGAAAAATCCTGGAGAGGAAAACAGAGAATCTGAAGAAAGTTGTTTTTTAAAATCTTGCTGTGCCTGTGGCCCAAAGAGCCTGTGTCTGCTTGTCCAGAAGTTAACTGGAGAAAAAGGAGTAAGCCTTGGCTTGAGTTGCCCAATCCTGTATCTCTGGGCAGGGTTGTGTGAGAAGGGGGGGCAGTCTCTGACCTCTGGCCCCTCTGCATTTAAACCATGGGTAGGGTGGGGCGGAGGGAATGTGTGGCCCTTAGTGGCAGAACCTGTGACTTAGTCTCTTACCTCAGGGAGGTTCAGGCTCCTGCTGTCATTTGTCAGGGCCCCTGAGAACTGACCTTGAACGAAGCAAAAACAAATTGGAGATACCCAGTGCGTTGCCGGGAGTCTGCAGTCAGATGACAGAACTTCATGTGTAATCCATTTTCGAGTCCTTCCTCAGACTCCTTATTTTGGTGGTTGAGGCTAAAATTGTAAGGCTCGCCGAGTGAATCTAATATTAGGGAATGCATCATCATGTTTTCCTTTCTGATAATTACCGTCTTTGCTTCCATTACTTCTAGCTAAGGATCATCTCCCTAGTCACCCCTTGCCAGAAAACCCAGCCACTGGTGTGAGTGGCCCCTCAGGGTCCAGCGGCCCAGGCGTCTCGGATCCCAGAGCCCGGCTTAGGGCCTATATAGACAGCCACCCTGTAGTCATCTTCAGCAAGTCCACATGCAAGCGCTGTGCTGAGGTAAGACTTCAGCCTCCAGGAGCGGGGACACATTGCTGCCTTCCAGAAAATCCAGACTTCTGAGCTCTGCTATAAACAGTTGGATTTCACCTGAGGAAGGGGTTTGTGTGGGTGTAAATTGCTTCAGAGTCTTTAGAGAGTGAGGCTTTGAGAACAAAATGTTGCTTGAGTAATCTTCTCCTGAGCTTTTGTAAAACACTAGATGGTTTCTCAAGTTCAGGCAGATTAGGGGGTGGGCGAGCTCCCAAAGCAGTTGATTGGCTGCTCTTTTAGCACTTTTATAGAGAGTATTTTCTGAGCAGCTGTTACTTAAGGTACGCCTAAATTTTGATAAGTACCTCTTCATGCTCATTATGGGAAAAATGACTTCCCAAAGAAAAAACTGTGCTTTCCACTTGGTTCTTCGTCTTAGATTTTCTGAGAGGAAAGGTCAGTGATCACAGCCATGGGGAGGGTTGGTTTAGTCTACCTGATTTCACCACAGAATGATGTGGAGAATTGAAAGACAGACCTGATCGGGTGCTTTATGGGAAGGTTGAGGATGTTTGAATGTCACTGAAACTTAGCTTTAAATTTTACTCAGGGTAGCTCTAGGACTAGACATGTGGATTCTAAAGTCAACATAACTGGCCTTCTGTCAGGGTTCACCTGTGTAGGGTAATTTATTAAGTTCAATTTTCTCTCAGTTTCTTGGCTGATTTTCCAGCTCTCAGAGAGATTGACCTCAGAAGACTTTTATTCTGGAAGGGTTTACACAGAGACATGATTCTTAGGCTCTGTGTGTGCATATGTGTGTGTGTGTGTGTATGTTCCCTTGTTCTTTTTAAGATTTAAAAAAAAATGTTTTTATTTGACAGAGAGAGATCACAAGTAGGCAGAGAGGCAGGCAGAGAGATAGGGGGAAGCAGGGTCCCCACTGAGCAGACAGCCCGACATGGACCTCGATGTGGGGCTCCAACCTGGGACCTCGAGACCACGACCCGAGCCAAAGGCAGAAGCTCACCCCTCTGAGCCACCCAGGCGCCCCTCCCTTGTTCTAAATAAGGAAAATGGGAAGGTGGGCAAGCAGTGGAAACACTGAAAGTAGGCAGAAATTTTCATCTTTGTTTCTCACCCAACATAGTCTGCTTCATCATCATGGTGCCTTTTGTTCAGGACATTATGTTGGGAACAGGGTTGCTAAGAGGTAGGAGATACAAATCCCATCCCCAGGGGATTTAGTCAAACTGAGAAGGCAGACCTTTGGCTTAAAAAGAAAAATGATCAGGAGCACCTGGGTGACTCAGTCAGTTCATGGTTCACGTCATGATCTCTGGGTCCTGGGATAGAGCCCCAAGTTGGGCTCTGCCCTCAGTGGGGAGTCTGTTTCTCCCTCTCCCTCTGCCCCACTCCCTGCCTGTGTTCTGTCTCTCTCACATAAATAAATCAAATCTTTTTTTAAAAAAGAAAAATGGCCTAAGGTAACCCATGCTAAATTCTAAGTAATTAGCATTGGCAGTAAACATTAGAGAATTTGGAAGAGGGTTGGGTATTAGAAATCCACTGCAGGGGTGCCTGGGTAGCTCAGTCGTTAAACGTCTGCCTTCCGCTCATGTTATGATCCCAGGGTCCTGGGATCAAGCCCCACATCAGGCTCCCTGCTCAGCAGGGAGTCTGCTTCTTCTTCTGCCTGCTGCTCCCCCTGCTTGTGCTTTCTCTCTCTTGCTGTCTCTCTCTCTGTCAAATCAATCAATCAATCAATCTTTAAAAAAAAAAAAAAAAGAAAAGAAAAAGAAAAAGAAATCTGCTATATAATTCCTGACCTCTGGGAGCTTCATTATATAGTCCTAGTGGTCTTTTAAGGCTCTTCTCCCTCATTTGTGTAATCTGTAAAATGAAGGGCTTGGACTAGTTGACCATTGAGATTCCTTTTAGTTCTGAAATCATGGAGTTGTCTAGTCATTTCTGTTTCCAAATAATGGTGAGGAGCCTGAACTCTCAAGTCAGAGTTTTGACCTTGTCATGTGAACTTGGTTAAGTTTTTTACCTGTTGTGTCTCAGTTTTCTCATCTGTAAAATGTGGGTAATAATACACCTATCTCGTAAGTTTGTCATGAGGATCACATTAGCTAATATTTATAGAAGCCACAGAACATGCCTGGCACATAGTCAATGCTCCCTAATGTTTTTTTAAATGAAAGAACTACCTGCCCTTCCTGTTTCCCTATCAGGACTTCACACCTTGGATGGCGATCTTCCTTCATCAGTATTGAGCCTCAGTTGAATGGAAATCAACAAATATCTCACTCTAGTCCCAGTATAGTTACTCCTATTAAAAAGTGGCTGGTTTTTTTTTTTTCTTTCTTTCTTTCTTTTTTTTTTTTTTTTCTAAATTAACCTCTCCCTTCGAAACTCTGTGCACATGGTGGTGTAATGGAAGGAACATTCGCAGTTGAAAATCAGTTTCCTCAACAATTAGGTGGACAGTGCCGCCTTATCTGCTATACTTGGTAATACACAGCTTGAGGACCAAAGAATTTCAAGTCTCTGTGAAAGCACGTGGAAGCCTCCAGTGTAGGCTTGCGTTAAGAGCCACCATTGAGAGCCTACTATGTGCCAGGCGGTGTTTGGTCACTCTCCTCATTTTTTAAAAAATATTTACTTATTTGAGAGAGAGAGGGAGATTGCATGCACGTGTGTGTGTGTGTGTGTGTGTGTGTGTGTGTGTGTCGGGCGGGTGGGGCGGGGGAGGCAGCAGGAACGAGAAAGAGAGACTCTCAAGCAGACTCCGAGCTAAGAATGGAGCCTGACACGGGGCTCCATCTCATGACCCTGAGATCACGACCTGAGCTGAAATCAAGAATAGGACTCTTAACCAGCTGAGCTACCCAGGCGCTCCAACACTGCTAAAGAATTGGAAAACTGCAGTTTTGACTGTGCTGTAGGCCTGCAGTGAAGGACAGGGCCAGCGTGGTCAAGATTGCTAGTGGTGGGGCACCTGGGTGGCTCAGTGGGTTAAGCCTCTGCCTTCAGCTCAGGTCATGATCTCAGGGTCATTGGATCGAGCCCCGCATTGGGCTCTCTGCTCAGCGGGGAGCCCGCTTCCTCCTCTCTCTGCCTGCCTCTCTGCCTACTTGTGATCTCTCTCTCTCTGTCAAATAAATGTATAAAATCTTAAAAAAAAAAAAAAGATTGCTAGTGGTGACAGGCAGTTTCATTGCTTGCTCTCTTCAGTCTCCCATTTCTTTGACTTGTAGTCGCTCTTATTTCTACTATCTTCTCCCTGAATTCAACTAACTTCTTCATTTCCTGATTCTCCTCCCTGACTCTAAAAAGGCAAAGCGGTTATTTTTTCCTCAATTAAGTATACTCTAGGAATGATGAACATTTCTTGTAAAATTTTTGGTAGGTATTTGCATATCTGTTGTATTAAAATGTATAGTAATTCTGGAAACTTTATTTAATGTAATTATCTGAGTAATTCCTGGGTATGCCAGGTCTTTTGGACAAATATCCCCTGGTTTTACCTTGACAAATACCAGTTCTTAAGCTTTTCTGAATATGTAATATATAAGCTGTTTTCAGATTTGTGCCAATTAATATGGAAATTAACTTTCAATGTCTTTGGCTGTGAAGGATGGTGAAGTGTCTCTTCTGGTAAAAATAGTGATTTTCTTCTGTGAGGGTACAACTTATAGACTTGACTGTTCATGGTTTTTTTAAATTTTAATTTTTAATTTTATTATTTAAAAAAATTACCTTGAAGTAGCATTTCCCCAGGATACTTCCTTCAGTTTTGATCTTATCTTTTAACATTTGTGATGTGAGTAAGTCAGGATGGAGAAACTTCATTTTTATATCTGTACTTGGCCTGATGAATTTATATTTCTCTCTGGGATGAGTAATATAATTTGCATTGATTCAAGCTGGGAAATGCCCACAAAGAAATGAGCTTCTACGTAAGTTAGTTTCTGTTTGTTGCATAACACATTACTGTGTGTGATTTGCTGCATCCTGCTATGGAGACTGGGTTTTAAAAATGCAAAGACAACTTCCTACCTTTTCAGAAAATGCAATTATCTGTTTCTTACGGGTATTTGAATGGGAAGTTAGAAGTATGAAGTTGGAATTAGCAAATGACGTCTCATATAGCTTATGGGTTGCCTGACACCCAGATCCACAGCCATTTCCCCATAGCGTGTGTATGTTACAGGCAACGTTGACCATCCTCTGCTTTTATCAATTAGAATATTCTGGAAACCGGTGCTAATGAAATTCAATACAGATCTTTAATCTTGTGCTGTGGAGCAGTATGAAAGTTTCATCAGAGCTAAAATTACCTACCAAAGAGTTTCTTGAAGTGGGGTAACTTGTATTCTGGAATCTAGAGCTGATATTTTCTACATTTCACATATTGTCAAATTTTGATACTTTTAGGAGCTGTTTTTAGGATTACTCTCTAAATCTGGAAAACTTGTTTTTTGTAACAAACTGCAAATGGTTTATTTCTAAAATTAAGTGGCTGAGGAAGCCTTAAGACTCCATGATTTTATATGTGTTTGAACTTCTTTTATTTTTAGTCTTAGGAAATGAGCATTGGAAGATGAATTGACTTTTGTCCAGATGGTCTCCCAGCTGTAGCTTTCCCTGCCCTTTCCTTAAAGTCCTTCTTTATTCACCCCATCACTCTTCAAAAGGATTCTTATTTTTTTAACTGTATGTTGCCGGGGAGCTAAATTCCGACCAGGGCACAGATATTGCTCTGTGAATATAAGAGGAGGGCCACCAGAGCTGTGTGAATGAATCTATTTTCCCATTTTTATCAAAATCTTGTCTTTGGCCCTATACAATTGATAGAAATCTTTTAACCTACTGTTTTAATAGTTAAATTAGAATGGGAAAAGAACACATTCTCCGATTGTTAATTTTTGTCAACTCCAGGCCATAGTTCTGAGCTTTTTCCTTTTATTGTAGAAGCTGGAAGAAATGTGGGTCTTAGCTGTCCTAAGGCATTAATGACAGGCTATTGTGTCTTATATATAAATGTCATTTTAAAGTTTTTTAATCAGTAATTTATGTGTTATTTAGTGGTGCAAATTTGGCAAAAGTAACTCTTATCCTTCCAGTAAAATTTTTTTTACAATTTTTGTGTAATCTTGGGATGCCTGGGTGGCTCACTTGGTTAAGCATCTGCCTTCGGCTCAGGTCATGACCCCAGTGTCCTGGGATTGAGTCTCACATTGGACTTCTTGCCTAGGGGAGGTGCCTGCTTCTACCCCCTGCCTGCCACTCCCCCTGCTTATGCTCTCTCTAACACATAAATAAAATCTTAAAAAAAAATAAGTTGTGTGATCTTGAATGTATGACTTTTGTAATTGATTTGTTGGTTGAGGTTTTTTACTCAGCTAAAAAATAAATAATACTACTGTAGAATATAGTTTCTTTCTTAGAGTTTCCACATATGTTTTGGAAATATTACATATTCCAGTGCCTTTTAAAACATGATTAGTATTAAGCCCATTTATAGTGGGGTAGACGGAGTCACTAAACATTCAAAATGTATTTTATGAAGCTATATAGGTGAATCATTGAACACAGAGTAGAACCAACAGACTTCAGATACCCATTAATTATCATTACTGTCGACAGGGAGAGTCTTGTGGGTTGTTTAAAAATGGGCTGGTAAGTTTGCAAAGGAGAAGCTGATTAAAGAGGAAAGTAAAAAGCTGGAGAGAAGGCTTAAAAAAAATTCTCCCCCTTGTTTTTCCAGGTGAAGAAGTTATTTAAGTCGATCTGTGTTCCTTATTTTTTGCTCGAACTTGATCAAACAGGTAAGATTCTGTTTAATATGTGAATTATATCTGCTGACTGTACATTTTATTTAATCTACTTTGTTTGTGTGTGGGGGGGTTTGTTTGTTTGTTTTGTTTTTGTGAGTTTTTTTTTTTTTTTAAGATTTTATTTATTTATTTGACAGAGAGAAATCACAAGTAGGCAGAGAGGCAGGCAGAGAGAAAGGAGGAAGCAGGCTCCCCGCCAAGCAGAGAGCCCGATACGGGGCTCGATCCCAGGACCCTGGGATCATGACCTGAGCCGAAGGCAGAGGCTTTAACCCACTGAGCCACCCAGGCGCCCCATGTTTTTGTGAGGTTTTTACTGTTTAGTGAGCTCTTTCCTCTTTTTGACCCTTCGGCTGGGCCATTCCCTGGGACTAATGATCATATGTGGCTTTAGTCTACCTCGTTTATAGCCTTGTTAGGAGCTTCCTGTTGTTGAAATTATTCTTCCTATTAGCCTTGAGTCTAGTTACAGTATTTGCTGGTTTCATAATAACTTTATTATTTTTGTAAATTTGCCACCTTTCTGGTAAGTCATACCAAATAGTATTTGAAAGTAAAAGAGAAGAGACTTCGCTAGAAAGATATGGATATTGGGATAGAAAGCTCATTTCTAGGGTCAGGAAGAAGGAGGTAGTTGCGGGGCAGGAAACTCTTATTTGATGCTTCTAAAGGCAGGTTCCTGAACACAGAGAGTCAGGTAATGGCTGCCACCTGTTGAGGGCCGGTGGTTCCTAGAGACTGTGCTGGGCTTGTATGCAAAGCCCTTAATCCTCACCAGAACTCTGCAAGGAACTTATCCCCATTTTACAGATGAGGAAATTAAGTTCCAGGAAAATCAAATTTCCTAAAGTCATGTAAGTAGTGGATCTGTAGTTTGGACCCTGGCTTGTTTAATTCCAAAGTCTGTGTTCTTCCTATAATACTGTGCTATCTCCCCTAGCATGACAGCATGAACTTCCTGTTTCTCTGTCAAGGAATGTTCTTGCCCCCAACACTCCATAGTATATGGAAGGAAAGCCCAATAACTAAAATTTCGCCTGGGTCCAAAAGTAGACTTTTAAAAATGTATGTTTTCCTGGGAGAGTTAAGTCAATTTGCAGTTTGGTGTGAATCAGAAAACTCGCAACAAGCTAATTAAACTAACAAGATAAAGCAAATGAATGTATCTGTTAAGGATGGGAAAATGACAGGACGTAATAATGGAAGAGTTTGGGCACTACAGAGGTACCAGGTGCTTTGGGGGCATGAGTAAGAAGGCAAAGACTATGACCAAAGTGCCAAAGGTGGATGGGAGACCAGTAAAGGCGAGTGTCCGCTACTCTGACTGATTTTAACTCTGGCAGCACTAATCAGATGGGAAGCTCTTTCCCTTTACTGTGGAAGTGGCTGTGGATCTGCAGATCGCAGCTGGGAGCTCCCATTCACCCCTTGGTGAAGTCCTACCTAAGAAACCTGAAGTATGTGAGCTGGGATAGGTTTGACCCTGAACCAGCTTCTGTAGCTGAAAGCGGGGAGCCTCTTGCTGGGTGAGGGAACTGGCGTCCTCTTTGTCCTCACTTGCTGCTTCTTCCCCCCGAAAAAGCTGTCTTCGGTCTCATGCTTACTTAGAGGCTGGGCAGCTTGTAGGAACAGATCAGGATTTACAGAGGAAGGTAGTGGTTCTCAAAATGTCTGCACACCCCTGGAGGGGGCCTGCGACTTTTGGGGGGGTCCTCAAACTCAAAACTGTTATCTGATAATGTTTAAGATGTTATTTACTGTTTTGACATTTCCACTGATGGTGTGAAAGCAGTTGTGGGTAAAACTCCCGAGGCTTAGTGTGAACCAAACTAGGGGCGCCAGATGGTGCTAAGTTATATTATAGTCTTCACCACCAAGCTGATAAAAGAAAATGGCGATTTTACCTAAGATTATTCTGGAGGAAGAAGTAAAAATCATTACCTTTATTAAGTCTCGACCCTTTGAGTGTACATCTTTTCATATTCTGTGTGATGAGGGAAGTGTACATAAAGTATTTTTGTTGCATGAAGCACGATGGTTCTCTCAAGGAAAAGCACTTGTACAGTTAATAGTTTGCGTTGCAAACTGAACTAGCTACTTTGCTCATGGATACCATATATACTTGGAAGAATGAGTGACAGTCAGATTATTCAAATGATTTGGATTATTCAGACTTGGATATCTGGCAGACATTTCCCCTCAAATGAACAAAGCAGGTCTGTCACTTCAAGGAAAACTACTGACAGTGTTCGTTGCCCATGATAAAATTTGAGCTTTCAAGTGAAAATAAGAATTTTGGAAGTTGTACCTGGCATGTGAGCTCAATAGTTTTTCAGTACTTAAAGATTTTTCTGATGAGGCTGGATGTAATATTTATGAATGTAGTTTTTTGATGTTGTGGATTAAAATATGTCAATGTTTGAAAGATCTGTATAACTCAGTAAATGAATATTTTCTGAATGATCAATGTGTGATCTTACAAAGTCGTTCATGGGTAAAAGAGCCATTCAAAGTAGAAGACAGACCACATGTGACAGAGTATGAAAAGTGCATTGATGTGGTTTCAGATTCGACATTGCAACTTACCTTAATCAGCTATTACTTGTGGAGTTTTGGTGTAGTATCAAGGAATATCTGCAGTTATCTGAAAATATACTACTAAATATTTCTCCTTTTTCCAACTACTTGTGTTTGTGAGAATGGGTTTTTTTCATATACTTCTACTAAGACAACATATATCGCAATATATTGAATGCACAAGCAGATATGGGAATCTGTCTTCTACTGGGGCACCTGGGTGGCTCCGTGGGTTAAAGCCTCTGCCTTCAGCTCGGGTCATGATCCCAGGGTCCTGGAATTGAGCCCTGCACTGGGCTTTCTGCTCAGCGGGGAGCCTGCTTCCCTTCTTCTCTCTCTGCCTGCCTTTCTGCTTACTTGGGATCTCTGTCAAATAAATAAATAAATAAATCTAAAAAAAAAAAAAACAAAAAAAAAACAAAGAATTGCAAAAATGTAAAATAGTGCTGACCTTCTAATTACATTTTTTTGTCTTAGAAAATATAGTTATTTTTAATTAAAGCATGTTATTTATGTTAACACATAATGGGTTTACTATTATTAATTTTAAGAGGATAAAAATATTTCTAAGATGTCTCAGTTTTAATTTTTAGTTTTTTTAAATATTGTATCATCTTTAGTACTGATAAACTATTTTTTTTAAAGATTTTATTTATTTATTTGACAGACAGAGATTACAAGTAGACAGAGAGGCAGGCAGAGAGAGGAAGGGAAGTAGGCTCCCTGCTGAGCAGAGAGCCTGAAGTGATGGGGGGGGGGTTGATCCCAGGACCCTGGGATCATGACCCGAGCTAAAGGCAGAGGATTTAACCCACTGAACCACCCAGGCGCCCCTCAGTTTTAATTTTTAATGTGTATTAATATTAATAGCTATAACCCATATAAAAAATTCTTTGGGGTCCTCAATAATTATTTAAGAATGTCAAGGGGTACCGACACCAGAAGTTTGACATCTTGAATTCCAAGGCAAGTAGGAAGTATGAGTGTTACTCTAAGTACTTTGGGGGCAACTGGCTGGCTCAGTGGGAAGAGTGTGCAACTCTGTATCTCAGGTTGTGAGTTCAAGCCCAATGCTGGGTGTAGAGAGTGCTTAAAAAAAAAAAAAAAACTTTTTAAAAATCTGAGAAATTTGGATCCTGTGTGATTTACCGGTCTCCAGCACCGGAGGCTTACTGTACAATATGTGCTGGGCCTCAGCCAGTCGCGCAGGAGAGATAAAGGATCAGGGATGAGGTAGGTAGTAATGTCTGCAGGCAGCTCGTGATTACAGAGCTGGAATTGCTGCTGCGGCCTCTACCTGCTGGTTTTGTCAATGAACAGCCCGTTACTGTTTCGGCCTGGCTCCACGGAGAATGCTCCACAGGCATTACTTTGTCACCAGTCTTGGCTACCTAGTCTCCCCAGTGCTTGGATCTTGGTAGGTTCTCATGGAGCCAGAGGGTCATTTGGTAGGCGGGGTGTTTGGGATAGAGTCAAGTGGGTGCATTTTTTCGTCTAGAGTGTTTACTGAGTACTTGCTGAGTGCTAGGCTCAGTATGAAGCACGGGAAAGAGAGTAGGGAATTGTGCTCTTGTGAAGTGAGACTTGCCATCCCCTGCCCCCCAGAAAATCCCCGTCCTCTTCTTCTAGAGCTGAGCTTCTGTGACGGCCAGCGCAGAGGGGCACCTGACTGCACTGGTAAGGGAGGGGCTGCACACGGAGTTCCTGGCGGCAATAGTATCATCTCTTAAGGAAAATCAAGGAGGGAAGCTGTGCTGCCAGGAACCTCCCCTCCCACCCTGACAGTTTCTTCTTCCTTATTTTGGGCTGTATTGAACCAGTTTCTGTACATTAAGGTTATTATTTGAGAACAACCATCAAGATCAACTCAGATCAACCAGGATTGGTATTGGAGAGAAGAGCGCCACACCCGGAAGGCATGGCATTAGTGTCTGTGTGTGGGCAGCGGTAATGGGCACGAATGCTATCCTCCCTGGGCCAGAGGCTTATGCGTGTCCTCATACTTAATCTTCAGAATACCATCAGTGAGGTAGATAGTGATGTCACCTTCTTATGATGAGGAAACAAAATGTGGAAAAGTATTCATACAGAGGGTGGTTGGCTTGCTAGTGAACCCACGGGTAATTCCTGATGCCTCCCCTTGGTGTCCTCTGATTACCTCCTCAGAGGCTTTCATGACTCACCCGATCTGCCTCATGTGTGATGTTTGTGGTATTGATACTATGATGGGTGTTCCTGGATGGGCCAGTGGCTTCTTGTGCCCGGAGGTGGTGCAGCCTACCACCGTGCTAGCTGCACCTCAGGTAGCCCTGTGGAAGGGCTGTCACTCACTGGACTCGTTGGTCTAGGAAGCCTCGCTCTTGGCTTTGATCTGAGAAACGGACAACAGCAGTGTAGTCATCTTCATTTGGTCGGGTAGCTGCTTGCTGCTCTTCAGCTGTCCATGTGGAAAACAGATACGAGGGCGCCTGGGTGGCTCAGTGGGTTAAGCCGCTGCCTTCGGCTCAGGTCATGATCTCAGGGTCCTGGGATCGAGTCCCGCATTGGGCTCTCTGCTCAGCAGGGAGCCTGCTTCCCTTCCTCTCTCTCTGCCTGCCTCTCTGCCTACTTGTGATCTCTGTCTGTCAAATAAATAAATAAAATCTTAAAAAAAAAAAAAAGAAAACAGATACGAGGTTTGAGAGGACTCGTGTGACCATTGCCAGAAGTGTATCTGGATGCCATATGTCACTCACTGGCTTGGGGGCGCTGATGGGTGTCAGCCTTGTCCCCAGCTTGCTTACAGAGGGCACGGCTTTAATGTCTTCAGCAAGAGGGACAGGAACCGGCCTTGACTTACTCACATTTAAGTTATAGTGATGAGCATTTTTTTTTTAATACCTATGTTTCACATCTCTCTGACTTAATCCTCACAATGACCTTGTGAGCTTGCCAAATGCAATTCTGCTTTTTAAGCAAGGAAGCGGGTACTCAGCATTTTAGTAACTTGCTCGGTGTTGCTGTGCCAAGCCCAGGTCTGTATGGTTCCCTAGCCGCCTCTTCAGGGACTACTTTCTTTAAACAAACAAAACCCCCTCACATTCTGAGGTACCCTAGGCCAGCTCAGGGCTCATCACATGGGTATCGATGCGTATTCATTTGGCAGGTGTGTCTGGGTCACCTATTTATGTGCTAAGCACTGGCAGAAGCAAAAAGATGAAGAAGGCACAGCCTCGTTCTATAAGGTCATTCTGTTTGCATCTGCCTCTCTTCTAATTTCAGTGTGATCTGGTACCCGGAAAGGCTGCAGGATCACAGAGTACTTGTGATCGCATGTTGCACAGGTGTTTTCCTGATAGAACAAAGCGGTGAGTAAGGAATTCACAGCTGTAGACAAAACAAATCCAAGAACGTCCCGGCTTGTTCATTTAAAGTGATTCTAGTGAGCGGTGCCTGGCAGGGAAAATGATGAGAGATAAAACTAGAAAAGTAAAGAGGCTTTATGCTATAGAAGTGGGGGTCTGTGGGAGGTGGTTCTGTTTATTTCAATGAATGAGGCTCAAAATGTTCTTTAAACACTTTGATTTTGCCCGTAAAAATGTTCATTTTAGAGATTATGTAGAATGCAAGAAAATGAAACACAAAAACCACATATAGTTACATCCAGAAAAGAACCACTATTAATATTTTTGTATGCCTTTTATGTAGCCTGTGTTCTGTTTTGTTACTTTAAGATATTTTGCATATTTTTAGACGTTCTTAATATTTTTCTCAGTTGCTGTAAAATATTCCATATAATATTTTTATTTAGCTATTCCTCTTTGGTGGACAAAGTCTTTGCCAGTGTTTTGCTATTATGGAATAATAGGTTAAAATATTTTTCTTTGTACCTAAATTTTTTGTTGTATTTAAAATTCTTTTCATAGGATAGATGACTAGAATCAATACCTGGGTCAGAGTATTAACATTTCTAAATTTCTAGATCCTTTCACAATGAGTTTTCCCATACTTACTGAGTATTAAGAAATAAGAGGTTTTTAAAAAAATTATTGTCAATCTGAGAGGTTAAAAAAAGTCTTTATTTTAATTTGTATTTCTTTGATTATTAATGAGGCAGTTTTTTCTATATGTTGTAGCACATTATCTGAGTTTTATTTCATTATCTGAATTGTGTATTCATGTTCATCATGGAATAATAATAGTAACAGGAACCCCCTTTTTTAAAAGATTCCTTTATTTATTTATTAGAGAGAGCACACGCACAAGCAGGGGGAGTGGCAGGCAGAGGGACAAGCAGGTTCCTCGCCAAGCAAAGAACCTGATGTAGGCCCCGGACCCTGGGATCATGACCTAAGCTGAAGGCAGACACTTAACCAACTGAGCCACCCAGGCATCCCTCTGTGAATCTTTTTTTTTTTTTTTTTTAAGATTTTATTTATTTATTTATTAGACAGAGAGAGATCACAAGCAGGCAGAGAGGCAGGCAGAGAGAGAGAGGAGGAAGCAGGCTCCCTGCTGAGCAGAGAGCCCAGCACCCTGGAATCATGACCTGAGCTGAAGGCAGAGGCTTTAACCCACTGAGCCACCCAGGTGCCCCTCTGTGAATCTTTTTTAATGGATACATAATATTACATGAGTTAGGGGCACCTGGGTGCCTCAGTCGGTTGAACGTCTGTCTTCTGCTGGGGTCATGATCCCAGGGTCCTGGGATTGAGCCCCGTGTCAGGCTCCCTTCTTGGCAGGGGGCCTACTTCTCCCTCTCCCTCTGCCTGATGCTCTGCCTACTTGTGCTCTCTCTGTCAAATAAATAAAATCTTAAAAAATATATATTACACGAGTTAGCAACTACTACTAAGCAGTGACTGTGTGCCAAGAACAGTGCTAGGCATTTTACATACATCCTCATTAGATTCCCCACTTAACAGGTGAGAAAACAAAGGCTCAGAGAGGCAAAGAGCCCTCCACCTGTGGTGCCTATGACTAGCGACCTACAATGGATAATGAGCCCATGAAAGGTGGACTCTTATCATTTATGTGTAAGAGGAGGCCCTCCAAAATTTGTTCCAAGAACGAAAAGAATCAACAGTTTACTAGAATGTATATCTGGCAATTAAAGAGAGCTTTATCTTGCTTCATAAAAAGTTTAATCTAATCTGGCTTTTTCGGAACACCTGGGTGGCTCAGTCGGTTAATCTTCTGCCTTCAGCTCAGGTCATGATTCCAGGGTCCTGGAATCGAGTCCTGTGTTGGGATCCCTGCTGAGCAGGGAACCTGCTTCTCCCTCTGCCTGCCTCTCCCCCGCTTGTACTCTTTCTCTCTCGGACAAATGAATAAATAAAATCTTTAAAAAAATAATAAATCTAGCTTTTTCATATGCAAGTATGTTGAGAAGAAGACATTAATTAAACACTATGTTAGATGTGTTATATACATTATCCTGTTTATTTTTTATTTTTCTAAATTTATTTTTATTGAAGTGTTGTGTTATATTAGTGTCAAGTGTATGATATAATTATTCAACAATTCTGTACATTACTCAGTACAGTTTTAATCCCCTTCATCTTCATTTCACCCATCCCCCCCACTTCTCTTTGGCAACTACCAGTCTGTTCTCTGTACTTAAGAGGCAAACATTATCCTATTTGATCCTTCCAACTGAAACAGAGGGACAGCATTATCCCACCTAGCATGGATTTGAACCTAGGTCTGAGTGATACCAAAATATATTTTCTACTTCTTACTTCAGAGAAATCCTTTCATAAAAGGTGTGAGTCGTTTTCTTAAATGATCAGCTTCCCCACCCACCTTGCATTCATTCCAAAACAGAAATGTACTTGAACAGAAGTGTATATGTACAGATTCTTACATGAATGCTACATAACCACTGGTCTCTGTGCTCTCGGTGCTCTTTATGTAAGAGCAAAGCATGCACAAGCAGTTCAGTCAGTGCAGTGGATATCTCCACAAATAGCACCAAAACAGGTGTAGAAAGCAGTCTTGGGGTTGGGGACTGTATGTATGTAAGTTAGTGAGGAGTACCAGGACCTGGAAGGTCATTAGCGTGGGTCAGATCAGAGTTCAGCAGGAAGAGCCTGCTTGTATGACCTTGAGCAAGGTGTCTGACCTCTTTGTGCCTTCATTTCCTCATGTGTGAAATGGAGATAATAGAAATATCTGCCTCACAGAACTGTGTGGTTAAACTGGTTAACACTGGCTGTGCTTAGGGCAGTGGCTCATGGATACTGCCATAAAAGGGCTTCCTGCTGGGATGCCTGGGTGGCTCTGTAGGTTAAGAGGCTGCCTTCTGCTCAGCTCATGATCCCAGGGTCTTGGTGTCGAGTTCTTCCTCTGCTTGCCACTCCCCCTGCTTGTGCTCTCGCTCTCGCTCTCTCTGACAAATATACAAATAAATAAACCTTTAAAAAAAGGATGCACAAAGTTTTTAATAGCATGGGGAAATTTTCTATACTATGTTTAATGAAACAAAGTGGAGAGTTTAAAGTAGTTTTTATAAAATAGTTCTATCTTGTTTCTAAAAGGAAAAGGACTAGAAAGAAATACACAAGATGTGAATAATCCCTCAAATATTTGTGTATCTACCTTGCTAGTGCAATAGGCACTGAGGAAATATAAGTGAGTAGGATCTGATTCTTCGTCAGGGAAGGGTTGTTGTTTTTTAAAGATTTTATTTATTTATTTATTTATTTGAGAGAGAGAGAGAGAGAGTAGAGGGAGGGGCAGAGGTAGAGAGAGGGAGAGAGAATCTCAGCTGACTCCATGTGAGCGTGGGGCTATGACCCTGCCATCATGACCTGAGCCGAAATCAAGAGTTGGATGCTTAACCAACTGAGTTATCCAGGTGCCCCAGGGAAAAGGATTTTCTTCTTCTTCTTCTTCTTCTTCTTCTTCTTCTTCTTCTTCTTCTTCTTCTTCTTCTTCTTTTTAGTTTTAATAAGGGAGACAGTCACAATTCAGTGTAGGATGAAGTAGAGGGAGAAGTCAAACATGCTGCTTTACTTTCTGTTAGGAAGAATGGAGGATGGTGGTAGCATTCATTGAGGAAGGAGGCAGGATTTAGTCTAGGGGAGATGATGAATTTGGTTTTGGACATGTTACGATTGTCTAACGTGGATTATAGGCCAGTGGGTATATAGGTCAGGATGAGTGGGAGATACAGATCTGGGCAGGTTGACTCTCTAGGTGAGGTGAGGAAGAGCACTCAGGGGAAGTCTGTGGACTGAAACAGGAGACTTAGATCGTGATTGCATCCAGAAGGTGAGATTCTGAATGACTTTCTTTTCTTCCTTTGCTTTATTTGTGTATTTTTAAAAATTCCTATAATGTAAACGTGTTTCCTACAATGTGAAGTGTTTTAATTAGGATTTGGCTTGCCCACATGTGGCAGCAAACCCCAAATAACAGTGGCTTATACTAGATATAAGCTTATTTCTCCAGAAGGCTCAGTCAGTGAAGCCTCTGCCTTCAGCTCAGGTCATGGTCCTGGGGTCCTGGGATTGAGTCCCTCTTCGGGCTCCCTGCTCAGTGGGGAGTCTACTTCTCCCTCGCCCTCTGCCCCTCCCCATTGCTCGCTCTCTTTCCTGGACTCTATCTTAAATAAATAAATAAATGAATAAATAAATAATTTTTTTTTTTAAAAGAAAAAAAAAGCTAATTTCTCTCTTACCTAAAAGAAGTCTAGATGGTATAGTCTGTCCAGGGCTTTTGTGGTTGAATCCTGTGTTGAATCCTGCGTTCCTGTTCCACACTCCTCAGCATTCGTCTTCCATCCTATGTTCCAAAAAGGAGGGTCCAAACTTCAGCTATTGGCTGAAAGAAGAGCTAAAGGAGGACTTGTTCTTTCCATTTAAGAGCATCTCCTGAAAGTTGCACTTGATAGTTCACTGATGTCTTACTGGTCAGAATTGAGTCACTTAGCCATATATATGCTGAAAGGAGACAGAGAAATGAAACCTTTATTTTGGGAGTCAAGTGCACAGTTCAACATCAAGAGTCTGGTTAGTGATGCTAATAACATCCTGGTTTTGCCAGCAGAATTTGCCAGCTGAGGTTGGTTCATTTGAAGATTAGTATAATAATTTCCATATTGTAAGGGCCTATTCAGCCAGAGCAGCCCCACCCCGGTTGAACTGCCATTTTGCTGTAAAGCTTAAATTGACCTTGCCCCCCCCTCAGGGGAACTTATTTAAAAGCAAGTCCGGGAAACCAGTCCCAGGTAACAAAGTCCAAGTACAAGGGTGGGTCAGGCCCCGTGGAGGTATTCAATCAGTGGGGGCGCATACTGTCTCCTAGCTACCAAGGAGTATGGGCCCCTGCCCTTTGGGAGCCTTTTGGCGCCAATCCTAACCAAGGTGTGATAGGCTGGTTCAAATGTCTACTAGGGTAAATTGTAATTCAGTTGGTCGCCTAGCATCACTGTGCAGTTTCCTATGTGTGTTACAATCTTATTGGCCACCTGTGTGTGGCCAGGCCCAACCACATAGCCTTTGCTCTATAAAAGTTAGTCTGGAAAGCAGGGAGGGGTCGCCTTCTCAGTAAGAGGTGCGGCCCTGGCCAGCCAGTTTGATTCCTGATGCTTGGCGTGAAATAAAGCTTTGCTTGACCTTTGATTAGTATCAGTCTCGCTCCTTTAATCATGGACCCATTATTGGGGTACCCAATTTGGGGGGGACCCAACAATATGAACCATACATTTGTCTCCTATTTAAATCATAAGTATAGAGGCACCCTGCTATGGTCATTAAATGATGGTAGTGAGCTGGAAAATATTTTGCGGTCTTAGAAAGGCCAGTGACTGAACAATGACTGAACTAGAGGTCTAGTTATCTCACTTAATGGTTAACACTGAACCTGGCTTTTCAAGGAGGAGTAGGAGGTAGTCCAACCTTGTCCACTGCAACACAACCTCAAAAGAGTTTCTGAAAGATTATTACAGATATTGTAAATCCATAGATAAAGAAGTTCAGAAATCTTTTGGTGGAGAGCTACAATGTTCTCATTTGTCTTTATAGTGGAAAAGTTGGTCTTAGTACATCTACGGTTGTAAATGAGACATAGATCACTCTCAGCTCAAATCAGAGTCTGGATGGTCAGTTGCCATCCAGGAAGAGCCAAGGCCACTTCATGAGGTGACAGTAGTTTTCCATATAAGTTGTAGTCATCAACTGTCTAGGGATTCTGGAATTTGGGCTCCTGGGATAATTAGAGGCACACATTCCTTTTCTTCTTTTTTTAATAAAGATTTTATTTATTTATTTATCAGAGAGAGAGAGCACAAGCAGGGGGAGCAGCAGGCAGGGGGAGAAGCAGGATCCCCGCTGAGCAAGGAGCCCGATGGCGGACTCGGTCCCAGGACCCTGGGATCATGACTTGAGCCTACAGCAGACGCTCAACTGACTGAGCCATCCAGGCGTCCCAGAGGCGGATGTTCTTAATATCAGCTACCTAATAGGGTTCAAGAAGTTAGAGGTTAACAATGGTATGGCTCTTCTTTCATCTATAGGATCTAAAAACTACTTACCACTATTAATTAGTACTCACATCACCCCTTGGCTGCTGGTAAGGGTGGCTGATCTCCAGTTTTTTTCAGATGAGACATCTAAGAGTTGACTTCAAGAGAGCCTGTGTCTCCTGAGGTTCTGCTAGCCGGTGGCTTTCTGTATTAAAAACATTTTCTTTACAAATCAAAACCACAGTGAGATACCACCTCACACCAGTCAGAATGGCTAAAATTAACAAGTCCGGAAATAACAGGTATTGGCGAGGATGCAGAGAAAGGGGAACTCTCCTACACTGTTCGTAGGAATGCAAACTGACATATATATGAAATATATATATATGAAATACTAAGCAAAATAAGTCAATCAGAGAAAGACAATTATTTTATGATCTCATGATATAAGGTATTTGAAAAACAAGACAGAGAATGATAGGGGAAGGGAGGGAAAAATGAAACAGGATGAAACCAGAGAGGGAAACAAACCATAAGAGACTCTTAATCTCAGGAAACAAACTGAGGGTTGCCGGAGGGGAGGGATGTGGGAGGGATGGGGTGGTTGGGTGATGGACATTGGGGAGGGTATGTGCTATGGCCAGTGATATGAATTGTGTAAGACTGATGACTCACAGACCTGTACCCCTGAAACAAATAATACATTATATATTAATAAAAAATAAAAACCAGAAAACAAAAAAACATTTTCTTTCCTCGAGAATTGGGATGAGACACCAAGAGACCTAAAACAAATGGTGTGCAGGAGGGGACTCTTTCCATGTGCTCCAGTGTGTGTATACTTTGTGTACATGGACGTGCAGTTCGAGATCCACATACTGATTCTTTGAGAAGTTCCTCACGTCTTTTCCATTTCTTTTAGCAAGTTGTTTAAGGAAATTACATTTTTCTTCCTGCAGGTAAAGAACAAGTTCTGAGTAATGAGGATAGATAACTGTGGGAAAATGGCATGCTTAGCCATAGATTGCTAATTAAAAGAAAGATGAATAGGTTGCCCTTGGATTAAGTTTGGGAGATGAATAGCTTCCCCCTGAATTAAGTGTTGAATAGAGTCTTAGGTAACACGTTTTTGATGGTTACTGTGAATAATTTGTCAAAGGAGGAAATCCAATCTCTTAACAACTCTGTGGTCTTCCTAGATTTACACTGTGTGTAAGTACATAATGATGATAATAACTCGGATATTGAACACCTACCACATTCTGAGCCCTTTACATCTCCTTACTCATCTAATTCCTACTGCTACCCCATGAGGTGGGGGTGCTATATTTATCACCATTTTACAGATGAGTAAACAGAGAGGGAACAGAACTTGCCCAAGGGCATGCATCTTGCACAGAAAAGCCTGATTCTGTGACTTCAGAGGAGGTTTTCCAACTACTGGGCCAAACTGCTTGTCACTAGAAAGCTGGATGAGGCTGTGGGGTCAGTCAGATATTTACAAAAGAGGAGACCTGGGCATGTTTGAAGGTAGGAGGGCTTGAACAGTCTTGGATAGAAGATAGGGAGAGGATGTGTAAAGGATGTGGGTTCCTCTGACACCACCTGGCATTGGAATAGGAATAGGTTGTGGGGCTCTGGTAAGGGGGTGCTTAAACAGAGGTAGAATGATCTACAGTCTTCTGAGATTGAGATTACAGTCAAGTGTAAGAATAGAGAACTGATGTGAGGAGGCGGTGTAGGAGGGGAAGGAGTTAGTACCTGATGATGACCTTGAGGCGTTAGGGGTTGTGCTGGATGGAGCTGCTCCATTGTTAAATGGAGGAATTCGCAAGCAGGTTGACAGCTGGAAATCAGCCAAAGTGGGAGTATTTATACCACAGAAATTGGCAAAGGCTACAAATTCTGCCCCCAGCCCCCCAAGCTGGTTTACCAGAACACTCTGGACTTCTTCACTTCATTAACATTTGAAAGCCTGCTGTAGTGCCAGTTGAATTCAAACCCCAAATGTGAGCTACTGTGGGAAAGGCGCTGTGCCAGGTACTAGAGCAACGAAGACCGGGCCCTTAGGTGAAAAATACCGTAGTGGAGAGGGGAGAGTATGCGACGGAAATCCTGCACGAGCCATCAGACCTTGCTTGGCCCACTCCCTTAAACTTGCTTTCCTTGTCTGCGAATGGAAATAGTAATACACATCTCAAAGGGTTATTGCAGTGATTAACGAGAACATGTAAAGCTCCTGACCCAGAGATGCTCCGTAAGTGACTCTTCTCAGCACAGCAGACATGTAAACAGTTTTAATGTAGGTTGATGTAAGAAATTAAAGAGTGACCGGTTCTGTGTTTGATCAGAGAAGGCAGCACAGAGATCATGATCCCCCAGGCAGGATTTTGACATTTTCAGAGTGGATGTTTCATGGATGAAGTCTGCCCTGGTCTTTGTCAGGAAGTTAATGGGTTTTTTCTTGTGTGTTTGTTTTATTTTGTTTTTGTCCCTACAGCATGTTGCTTTTGCTTCTTTTTGGCTACTACCTCATTAGATATTGTTGAATTGTAAGACAGACAATGTATTTGGAGATAGGCACACCTGGGTTTTCGTTTTTTTTTTTTTTTAAAGATTTGTTTGTTTATCTGTTAGAGAGAGAGAGATCGAGAGAGCACAAGCCGGGGGAGCAGCAGGCAGAGGGAGAAGCAGTCTCCCCACTGAGCAAGGATCCTTCTGTAAGACTAGATCCCAGGACCCTGGAATCATGACCTAAGCCCAACCCAGACGCTTAACTGACTGAGCCACCCAGCTGTCCCAGGCACACCTGGATTTATATCCTAACTCCAGCACACCTGTTTTGTGACCTTTGGCAAGATTCTTAAGTTCCTGAAATTTCAGTTTCTAATTTTTTTTAAAAGATTTTACTTACTTATTCATTTATTTGACAGACAGAGATCACAAGGAGGCAGAGAGGCAGGCAGAGAGAGAGAGAGAGAGGAGGAAGCAGGCTCCCTGCTGAGCAGAGAGCCCAATGCGGGGCTCGATCCCAGGACCCTGTGATCATGACCTGAGAAGAAGGCAGAGGCTTTAACCCACTGAGCCACCCAGGTGGCCCTCAGGTTCTAAGTTTTAATTTGGTGTAATGCTTAGATGATTTTTGAGGATTAACTGAGAATGTAGGGAAAAGAACCAGACGCTTAGCTGCCTTGTGAACCCCAAAGTGAGCCCAACATATATTTATAGTTTCATCTCCCGTTATGCAGAAACACACCATTTCTTTCCTATGGCTGTGTCTTTGTATGCATTGCTCTCTCCCTAGAACAAATTTTGTTGAAGAGCTAGAATAGCATCATGATGATTGCCAAGGACCAAGGATCAGTCTCAGCTCTGCCAATTGTTATTTAGGCCGCCGTGGGCGAGATAATTATCCTTTTTATACCTCAGGGGGTTTTTTGGCAAGCACTAAAACATTCTCGGGCATTTCTCCCACTCCTATTACTTTTACCTTCATTATTCCTCAAGATACGGTACAAATATCACTTGCTTTGTGAGGCCTTCTCCAATTTTCCCATACCATTATTCGCTTTCCCTATTTGAAGTTGATGGACCACCACATTTTGGTGAACACTGTGGTGAGCATAAATAATCCTGGAACCTGCCTACATGGGGCAACCTACGTTTAGACAAATTAAACTTAGATAAAATAAAAGCATCAGATGCGCAATTGCCTAGCCATATTTTAAGTGCTCAGTAGTCACATGTGCTTAGTGGGACAGTGCTGGCTGGACAGTGGTTGGGTTGGACCGTGCTGATACAGAACATTTCCGTCATCATAGAAAATTCTGTTGAACTGTGCTGTCCTGGGGGGAGGCTGACTTTGATCAATAATCATCAATAAAAATATAATTGCAGTTGTGATAAGTAGCAAGCAGAAAGAATACATGGCGACACGAGCATTTCATAGGGGGATGTGACCTGTGTGCTGGCTTCCTCAAGGACTACCTGCTTGAACTCAGATCTGCTGAATGACTGGCAGTTGGCACAGACACATGGTTAGGTAATTAAAGAGACTGAAAAAAAGGCCAATGGCTGGGGTATAGGGATGGACGGCAGGTCTGGGTGTGGTAGAGAGGTACAAGTACCACACAGGATCTTGTTAGAAAGGACATGAAGGAGCTGAGAGGCTGAGTAACTGGACAGTCTAGTCACTGATAGATGCTGGGTTTGATTGAAGTCCGTGCTGCATCATAGATGCATAGTCAAAGGACTTTGCCTCTGTAGTGACCTCCTTGCACTCCTTTCTTCTTAGAAAACTGCCAGATTTCCCTGTACTAGGTTGGCTTTTCAGCATAAATGTATTATATTTCATATTTATATCATATTATATTTAATATATATATATATATAAAATATTATAGTTTTTCAGCTACAATAATTTCCTTCCTGGACAAAACTAAACGACACACCTTCCTTGATCCTACATCCCTCTTCCGCTACTTTCCCAGTTTTCTGTTCTTTTTTTTTTTTTTTTAAGATTTTATTATTTATTTGATAGAGAGAGAGAGAGCACAAGTAGGCAGAGCAGCAGGCAGAGGGAGAGGGAGAAGCAGACTCCCTGTCGAGTAGGGAGCCCAATGCTGGCCTTGATCCCAGGACCCTGGGACCATGACCTGAGCTGAAGGCAGAGGCTTAACCTACAGAGCCATCCAGGCGTCCCCCACCCCTACTTTTCTGTTTTTATAGGAAAAAAAAAAAAGAATATATGGCTATACTCACTCCCTCCGTGTCCTTTTTTCCTGTTTCTTGTTGAACCTCCTCTAATCAGGCTTTGTTTCCTCCCTCATTTTCACAAAAATCAGTAATGACATCCATGACTCAGTTTGTATCTTGGACTATTTCTCGGCAATACTTGACATAGTTGGTCTCCCTCCTTTGGGGAGCCCTTCTTCACTGGCTTCTGAGACCCCACATTTTCTTGGTTTTCCTCCCACCTCCCTCGAGTTTCTTCTCAGCCTCCTTTAATGGACCCTTCGCCTCCTTTGCACTCTGCCAGGGCTCAGGCCCAACTGTCTTCCACTTCTTAACTATATTAACTCGCTGCGGCGTTTCATCTAGTCTTACGTGTGATGGTTAATCTTAATCTGGTTGTTTAGCCAGACACCAGGGCAGATGTTGCTGTGAGGGTATTCTCCGATGTGATTAATATGGAAAACAGTAGACTTTGAACGGGGCAGATTGCTCTCCCTTAATGCCAGTGGGGTTCGTTCAGTCAGTTGAAGGCCTTAAGAGATCGAGGTCTCCTGAAGAGGAAGGAATCGAGGCCGCCTTGAGACCCAAGACCGCAACATTAAGACTGCTGTCATTTCCAGCCTGTTGGCCTGTCCCATAGGTTTGGGACTTGCCAACCCCCACAATCCTGAGGACCAATTTGTTTCCCTCTCTCTCTCTGCATGCTGTTGGCTCTGTTTCTCTGGTGAACCCTGACTAATATACACGGTATTAAAGATCTTTTATATTTGACTCCCAGATTATTATTTCTAGCTCTGACCTCCCCCCCGCCGCCCGCTCCCCACCAACTCCAGGTTTGCACACCAGCTGCCTACCCAGCATCTCCATTTGGATAACAACAGGTCTCTCAAAACCATACTGTGGATTTGTCCCAAACTGCATTTACCCAGTTGCCAAGGCTAAAACTCTGGAGTCATCATTGAATCTTCTCCTTCTTTTATGTCCCTCATTTCACCCACCTGCAAAATTTATGAGCTTTACCTTCAAATATCTCTTCTCACCCCCTAATCCAAGCCTTGCTCATCTTTAGCTTGGACCACCACAAAAACTTTCTAGCTGGTCTGTGCTCCTCCATTCCAAGTCCCTACTGCCGTAATCTGTTCGCACAGCAGAACAAACCTTCTGAGATACAAACTAGATTAGTTCCCTGTCCTTATCTTGTGATACTTCAGCATCATTTCACATTCAGAATGAAATCCAAAGCCCTGTGGCCTTTGGGTTCTGGCCTCTGGCTACTCCTCTGGCTTCATTATCTACCACTTTCTTCCTTATTTACTGAGTTTTAGACACACTGCTTCCTTTGCAGACCTTTGGACAAGTCAAGCAGGCTCCCAGCTTAGGACTTTAGCACTTCCTGTTTCCTTGGTTTAGAAAGATCACCCCCCTCATAAGTCTTGCTCCCTCCTTTCACGCCTTTCACGCTGGTCTCTGTTCAAGTGCCATATTCTTGGATCTTTCCTAACTTATGTACCCTACTTTCTTCTTCAGGGTACAAAGAATTCTTTCAAAATTCAAATTTCAAAAATTCAAAATTTTTCCACCCCCAGTGTGAAGGGGAACAATGAAATGGGGTGGTAACTATGGGGGTTGGGTACATGGGCTCATGGGAGGCTTTTTTTTTTTTTTTAATGGGAAAACTACAGTATATATATGATGAGAGAATGATCAGGCAGAGAACATGAAATTGATGATGCCGGAGAGAGAAGCTAATTTCAGGAGTGAAGTTATTGAAGACTGAGAAGGCAGGAAGAAAGGAGAATCTGTACACAAGTGGAGGAGTCGGCCTTCATTAAAACAGGGGTGAAAGTAGAGAATGTGGCAGCTTTGTGATTGAGAGGAAAATGGGAGGGAGTTCTAGACAGAACAATCAATCAGGCAATTGATTCTATTTTCTTAAAGCAGAGAGCAGATCATGAGTTAATGGCAAGGTATAGGTGTATTAGAGGCTTGAGAAGAGAGGAGTAAGTATGGAGTATTTACTTTGGAAACTAGGAAAACACATCTACCAGAGACACAAAGGACTGCTGGGCAGCTTTGGGGACACATTGAAGTTTGGGATCTTGACTTTGAAGTGACGTCACTTTCATTTCTGTGCTTTCCCCAGCAATGTTTTGTTGTATTAGTAGGGTATTGAGTATGTGGAGAGCTAGGTTTAACAGGGGTGGGCCTTGTCAGTACAATTGAGGAGTTTGGACTTTGAGGGTCTTGGAGAGCTCCAAGTTTTGAACAGAGAAGATTTGAGGGTCAGGAAGATTGTTCTAGCTCAGTGTGGTGTATATGTGTGTGAGAGAAACTTATTATAGGAGGAATAGTAGTTTAATACAATAGTACCCTCAATCAGATACCTGCATACTTCTGTTTACAGTGTGCTTACCAGAGAGCTCCAGAACACTGAGGATCTTTTCCAGCCTTTCCTGAGTAACTTACTATATATAGCAGGTTCTGGGAAGACAAAATAAATCAAACGAGAGTTGGCCTCCCCAAAGCCCTCTTGGATTTACATGATTTATAATTATTTTTAGGTATTTCGGACCCCAGAATAGGGAACAAGCTATCAGCATTGGGTGGGAATCGGAGAAGGTTTCCCAGAGGACACAACATTTCAGATGAGCTTTGAAGGAGTAGGCCTTAGGGAGGGAAGCTTATTTTAGGCATGAGCTCAGTCAAGAGATGTTAGAGTTATGTCTAGAACAAATGTGGCGTGATGAGAAATGGTGGGAGATGAGGTACTTCTCCCATTACCCAGAAACTAAGTAGCTAAGGAGTTCTCTGTATTTTGTGTCAAGGGTAAGGCATCTGGGCCCTTAACTGCAGCAAGAAAGGTCTGAAAGAAAAGTGAAGGTTTTTGAAAATGGTGATTTTTGTTAACTTAAAAAACAAGCTACATGGAGCAACTCTAGGTATTTGTGTTATAATTTGCTCACTTAAGAACACTGTGAAGTTAAAAATGCCTTTTTTGTTATGCTGTTAGAAGATACGAACTATGGCAACTCTGACCTATGATATGAGGCTCATAGAAATCAATCCTTATCACTTGCTTTCAGTATATTATTTCCAGTTAAGTGATTTTACAGTCCCTCTCTATCTTGAGACATACATTTGAAGGAAGCTGTAGTTTCTATATATTTTAGGAATGAGGAGTTTATGACCCTGGTTCATAGGTCATTACTGTACAGATTAAATGAGTTAAGGCATATAAAATGGTTAACAGAGCTGGGCCCAGCAGCCAGGAGGAAATGTTTTCCACCCTGGAGTCCTGGCTTTCTTGCCCTCTCATTATTCATCCTTTGCTTCTTAAATCACGTTGTTTCCTGAACACCTGTTCTAGACCCATACTCTGTTCAAAGGACCCCAGAGGAGGTGAGGCATGCACTTTGAGGTATACAATCAACCTGCAAGGAGAGTGACCATTTCGGTATGCTGTGTGTGTGTGTGTGTGTTTGCACAAGTGCATGTGTGTTCAGAAGCTGAGGCATTATACGAAACCTCTAACCTAGGCTTATGAATGGACCCACAGGTGTGAAGTGTGGTTCACCTGCCACTTCAGAGAAGGCATGGCTGCCCTGAAGCCTTAAGAAGCCAACAGTCCTTTCACTCCAGCCTGCTTCCGTGGGCCGGCACCCAGACAAAGAAGTGGGAGATACATTCATTCACTCATTTATTTATTCAGCAAATATTCGCAGCTACCTACTGATGCAAGGTGCTGAGTAAGAGTCTGAGTAAGAGCAGGAAGTGTGAGAGAGCGTGGCTCACTTGGGCGGCTGCAGGTGGTTTGGCATGGCTGGAGTCAAAGACAGTTTTCCCTAAAACAAACATAACACACCAAAACCTGAGTGGGTTAAGGAGGTAAGGGGAAGTCACGTGTTGGTGAGAATTTGTCACTTTTCAGGATTACCCAGCATGAGTTAGGTGTTTCTTTTGAAAGCCTGATAATTTCCTTTAGAGAATTGCCAGATTGACTAATCCATTACCTTGGGGCAATGGGTCCCAAACTTTGCTGTTCACTAGAATCACCCAGGGAGTTTAAAAAAACAAAAACAAAACCCCCCCAAAAACCTCAGATGCCTTGGTCGCACCCAATACCCATTACCGCAGAATGTCTGGGAGTGGGAACGAAGGCGTCAGTATCTTTAAAGAGCCTCTCGCGATTACAGGGGGCAGCCAAGTTCCGGAGTCCCTGCCTCAGGGCATAGTCCAGTTTTATTCGTTAAAACCTTCTGCTTTGGGTTCTGGTTCCAAACATTCCTCGCATTGTTTTTGCTCCTTTCTCGGGTTGGGGGCGCTCCGAGCAGGAAGAGGATGTGGTGTGTCACCCAATTAGGAGGTCCCACTTCGCTAAGCCCGTCGGCGTAGTCGGCAGCGCTGCACGGGAGTGGATTTCTGCTTTGTCATTCTGACTCTGGCGACCGGCCCGCCCGTTCCGAGAAGGGCGTGGCCTGCGGGGGGCCGCGGGGATCCCGCCACCTTTTCCCCTCGCTCTGCAGCAGTCCGCGGCGTCTGGGAACCGCCCGCGAGGACAGCCTGCTGCCCGGAGCTCCGGTCCACGCCAGCGGTGGGTTCGCGGACAGCGGGCAGAGCTCCGAGCCTCTGGACTGTGAGGCCGGGGACGGGGGCCGCCGCCGGCCGCGTGCGCTTCGGGTCGCGGAAAGGGGAGCTGTTTTGAGGTGTGTTTGAATCGGGGTGAAGCTTTTCTAAGGCGGCGAGCTTCTTGGCCGCGTTCGTGGTTGCGCGTGCGTCGGTGGGACCGGCCGGCCCCGGTCGGCTGGTGGCTGCCTTCCGCTAGCTCTCTGTCGAGACTGTGTGCAGAAATGGGAAAAAAAATGTTTGTGTCGTTCGCTACTGCACGACTATGGGAACGTGGATGATAATGTGACGAGTAGACGGACAGATCCTCGACAGCGCTAAGGGAGGAGAACGATTTAAAGAGGTCTCAAGAAATTTTCCCATTGCATCCCCGGAAATCCTGAGCTGGCAAATCGTCCCAGTTTACAGTTGGGGAAACCGAGGCTCAGAATAACGTGACTTGCCCCAGCCTCTGAGCGGGGACAGCAGCGAGGGGACCCCGCGCGTGTTTCGCTCGGATCGGGCAGTACCGGGTGGCGGGGAACGGGGTGCACGGCACCTTGTGGACTTTCTGGCCGCTCGAGCTGGCGAGAAATGGACCCGCTGGGACCTCCTTCAGAAGAGCAGTTGTGGGGGTGAAGCGTCGGTAGGTGCAAAGGCCCGGAGAAGCGCTCGCTGCCATTATTGTTGTCAGACAGCCGCACTTGGGAGAGTTGGTGTGATTTCTGGCTCATGAATGGGCCTGATGATGTTAGAGTAACTGGAGTCTATTTTTAATTCCATCACTGACTCACTGCTTACCTGAGTTCACCCGTTTGTAAAATTGGGCCATTACCTGCCGGTCTGTCAAGCAGGGTGTTGCTCTGGCTTCAAGCTTCTGAAATGAAAGCGCTCTAAGAGCGCAGACTGTTCCTCATTTTGCCTCGTGGCTTCAAATTTCAAAGAAACCTGGGAAGTCGGCTTTTGGCATTCTGTATGGAGGCAGAGTTCAAAGGCAGCTCACACTGGGAGGCGTCTTCTGGAAGCGGGGATGCCGGTGTGCGCGGGGGATTGAGCCGCGTTCGCAGCGCCTGCTCCCGCGAGGCGGCCAGCATTACAGCGCGGCGGGCCCCGCCACCCGCGTCGGGAGCCGGCTCGGGGCGCTGCGGCCAGCGCGCAGGTGTGCGGGAGCCGGGCGCGAGCGCGGGGCGGCGTGCGGTGGGGGGGGGGGGGGGGCGCGGCACGCGGCGCGCGGGCGGCTCCGGGCCGCGTGGTTGGGCACACGGAAGCCCCGCCCCTGCCGCGCACTTCCCGCGGCGGCCGGGTCGGCGGGGCTAACCCGCGCCCCTCTTTGGTTTTGTGCGGCAGACGACGCCAGCGGCCTGGAGAGAGCGCTCTCGGAGCTGACCTCGGAAACCGAAGTGCCCGTGGTGTTCGTGAAGCGGCGGAAGATAGGCGGTCATGGTCCAACCCTGAAGGTAGGTGGGGGACAATAACGTTCTTTACCCGCCCGCGCTGGGAAGGAGCTCGTGGAGCCGGCTGCACTCGCGGCCTTCCCTTCAAGGCCGCGGTGGATGCAAACCGACCTCCGCACGGAGCATGTCCTGAAAAACGACAAAGAAGCACCCAGGGGCCAGCTCACGACCGGTGGAAATTGATGAGTCGGCGGGTAGATTCAGAACTGGGGAAGCTTGGAAGGGAATATGGAACTTTTCATCTTTTAAAACACGCGTTCAGAAAATATGTTTTCCTCCTACTTCGCCTTCCTTTGCCCCTCCTGGTCAATCTAGATAACTCAAAAATTTCCAGCAGCAGTGTAAACTGCTGAAAGTGAGTTGTTTGAAGTATTGAGAAAAGGGTATCAGGAAATGCCCTATCTTCGTCCATCCCTATCATCTTCCTCTTTAATTCTCTGGGAGGGAAACCCAGAAGCCCCAGGCTCTGGGGAGAGCAACTTGCAAGCTTCTGGAGTGAGTTCATTTCCCTTCTGGTATCTCTTTTCTAGCCCAGAGTTAACAGTTGGGTGGAGGGAAAGGAGAAAAAGAAATCTTTCCTGTGGCTTGTGGCAAGCGTGATGGCACTCCTCACTTAGGACCATGCACTGCGGGGTTGGGTGGATAGGTCTGGCTGTGGTAGGGGCAAAATGCTTGGAGGCGGGGTGCGTGTTTGGGAGGATACCCAACATAGACCAGGTGTGGCTGGCTACCAGGTTAGAAAGCCTCTAATCTCATCACTTTGATACATTTGCTGTAATGTTCACTTTTTGGCCTTGTCTGTATTCATGTAATTTTTAAGAAATGGAACTCATACTTAAACATTGCCGTCTTAGAAGTAAACCTGAGGCCTCTGTTAAATGTAAAAATCTACTTAGATATGTTCACATTGAGGAAGAATATTAATTAATTTGCATTTTTATTTGCTATTTTTCTTCTAAGGGAATCTTATTACCATTTTTGAAGAATGGACAGTGGACTAGGAAATGCAGATAGACTTCAAAAACAAATAGCAACTTTTTTTTTTTGCGAAATAATTAAAGGATAAAAAGGCTTTTAGTTTGATTTAAAGAGTATTGTTTTAGTCAGACCTTTAGTTTGCAAGTCAGATGAGACAAAGGTCTATTAATACTACTTTCTGTCTGATTGTTCTGTTTTCTCTACCTGTGTCATAAATTTGCACTTAAAAAGTTATGTGTGCATTTGACCTTTATATAAATTCTACAAATGGTTTCTGGTTTTAGCATCAGTGGGAGTAAGAAGAATCAGTTTTTATAAGCTTTGAATCCACTTTATTGGTATGATCTGATGTTTTCAATCCATATGATGGTTAATTTCAGACATTTAGTGGGGTGCAGTGCCAGGATTGAAAAGTATACCACCAAGTCATAATTAAAATTTAAAAAATCATTTCGCACGTCTCTTTTAAGTAAGCTTACCGTTCTACTTTGTATCATTTATTTTTGTTTTCAAATAAGTAGTAAGGCATGGAAGAAGAGACACAAGGAAGTAAGGACTACGGATTTTAAATATTTGTGGATTTCCAGCCACATTTGGGTGTTGCCTACCATGTTGCCCACATTTGGGGCTAAATGGTGGGTTTTGAAAAATCTCTAGGGCATGTTGGATTTGAGTGGAGAAAGGCATTTATTTAGTGGAGAATTAAGTGTTTATAGGATTAGTGTTATAATCCTAAAGTCCGCACCAAAAGAAAAGGTTCAGATTTTATACTTAAATGCAACATAAAAAGGGGAGAGGGGGCTCCTTAAAATGCCTGCTTTTCCTTTCTCCTCTTGTTTGTTCCTTTGTCTCCCTTTCCCTTCAGTAAACACAGTAGTAGCTGCAGCAGTAGTATAAGCAACAGCAAAACCTACCTTGCTTTAAGGAATTATCTTTTCAAAAAACTAGTGTATGGGCCACCTGCGGAGAATCCCCTGGAGTGCTTGTTAAATGTACATGCCTGGGCTTTACCTGAGGTCTTAAGTAAACCTTAAGGGCTAGGATCTGCCTTTTAATTTATTGTAAGCAAGTTCCCTCAGGTAATTCTTAGGATAAATATCACATTTGAGATTACTTTCACGTTTAAGGTAGTTTGGTCAAGATTGGTTGCTAAATAATTAGAATTGGGAAAATTGAGAGGAAAAGGGAAGTGAATGGAAAAGTATGTATTGGCATTACTGAGTGCAGGACATAATTAAGACTAGTAGTTTGAGATAATAGTCTTGGGAGATAAGACTAAAACCAGCAACAGGGGACTTAATATCTTCAGGTTAATAATAAGACAGATGCCAGGCAGAAAGCAGTGCCTGACTGGCATCCAGGTAAATTCTGAAGACAGTTGTGGGTGGAGCTCAGGTGTGATCCTGTTGCTCTTGAGGCTCCAGCCCCACAATCCGTTGTTGTCGCTGTGTGGGTAGACATTTAAACAAAGGCAGGTCTCCTCCTTTCAAGCCTGACTTCTACAGTTGCCAGAAACCGGACACTTAACCGAATAAACACTGGGAAATTGGTGGTAATTTAATAACTCTTCAGCCATCCCCTTTCTTTCTTAATACTCTTTCAAAATTGGCAGAGAACTTTGTGTCTTTTGATTCTTCCTCCTGACATAATCCTTCAGGGGAGATTAGGGGTATACTTGCTCTGGCTGAGAGAAGGAGAGGAGGATGGGAGGACTGCTTTGAAGATGGGGGAAGTGGACAGGTTGGCTGACATAGAAGGTAAGGGGTAAGGACAAGTAAATTTCTTTGGGGCTGATTTATCTAGCAAAATTTTTAGTAGTTGTGAATCCGTGTTGAAACCCCATGCCTCGTCCTCCCACTCGAACCAAGGGACAACACAGACCTCCTTTTTGCTCTTCATCTGTTTTCCCTATTCTGTTGGTCCTGGCTTCAGATTGCCCCTGGGCTCTCCTGTCTATTCACTTGCCAGGGCTTGACTATTTTCTGCACATGCCCACAGTCTTTATTAACTTTTGCCAGGCTCTTCCAGGTCCTAAGTTCCTCCTGCCTAAACCGCTTCAGCAGTCTCTCTAACAAGCCTCCTACTTTTGATCTCCCGCCCCTTCCAGTCCATGTGGACTGGATCTTGGAGGCATCTTCTGGTTGCTCCTTCCCTGCCCCCAGATCTGCATGCAGGGTGCAGGGCACACCCTTGAGCTAAGTCTTCTGTTTTCTCCAGGGCCTGGCGCCCACCTGCTTTTCTGGTTATTTCTTCCTCTGCTCCCTTACCTACTAGAAGTGGAACCACCGTTGCAGCTAGAGTTCCTGAAATCTCCTTCCTTTGTTCAATTCTTTATTCCAGTTTCTGATTTATCTTCGTGCTCAAACCGACTTTTCCAACGGCCTACCTGTGTCAGAGTACAAGACCCGATGTGTCCATTCTTTCCCACAAATTCTTATCTCTGGAAAAGGGGGAATCCTGCCAATTATAATTTTTTAGATTACGTATCAAAAGTGAAGAGTTAGCTTTATTCTTCGTTTCTGAGATCCCATGTCTCTTTTAGAGTTCAGCAAATACTTAAATGAGCATGCCTATTAATGACAGTAACTACCATTTATTGAATGTCTACTGTACATTAGACTAAATGCTGTAACACCTAGGTGATTAAATTTTCACAGTAGCCCTGTGCAGAAAGGGGTGTTATCTAGTTTTACAGGTGAGAAAATGGAGGCCTTGGGAATGTAAGGCACATGCCTAGATTACACAGCTAGTTAAATGGCAGCACCAGGAATGGAATCCAGGACTGTCTGTGAAGTTCATGGTGTTGTACTCATACTTGCCAGCACTTGACTTTGTGTTACAGCTATTGGGATGCATGCCTGATCTCCCCAGTGTGATTGTATATTCATGATTCAGGCCTGAGCCCATGCAGATCTTGGTATTTCTAACATAGCTCTGGCAAATAGCATTCATTCATTACACGCTTGCTGAGAGGAACTACATTCCTCTGTGCCTACTAAATTGTGTGTTCCTTTAGGTCAAAAATGATTTATTTTTGTATCTTGTGTGTGTGTTTTAACACCTGGTTTGCATTCAGTATTTGTTGAATGAATGGATGATGGTAGGGCCAGAGGAGACTCAACTCCCAAGTGAGGTATTTAGCTACAGGTTGTCTGATTTTGTGAATGTCTCTATCTGAGCCCAACCCCTAAGATACTCTGGAGAGATTCTAGGCAGCGTATAAACAGTTCCGAATTTCAAGTAGCTGTATGACAGCAGCTTTGTCTGCCTTCATTGTCATATGCAAGTGTGTCCAGGTCAGTTGGGAATGAAGTCACATTACATTTATTTAGCTACTATTTATTGAGTACCTGTGTTCTCAGCTTTGGGCTAGGCACTGTCTTTGCTCTCTGTAACACAAATCTGCAGGGCCAGTGTATATATTTAAGGTGTATTTGTCAACAAATGTTCGTATATGATTTTTTATAAAGAGTGATGACCACTCTGTGTGGCAGAGAAGCCATTCAATAGACTCATGTGACAAAGGAGGAAACTCAGACTCTGAAGAAAATAAGTGGAAGCTAATACAGCACTAGTTTTGATCTGAGCCTAGGCCTCCACAGTGAGTTCCTGCAAGGCTACTGCCTTAAAAACCACATAGCCAGTGCCTTCCTCCCTGCAGTCTATCAAAATGATGCTCCTGGTCATTGCTGATTTCTGAGGTGTGTCCTAAGAGAGTTGGTAATTGCTCTTGTAATTGAAAGGTTCTATTCTCAGCCCACACCCTTGTTTATATTAGTTCTTGAGACTTGGTAAGTTGGCCAGCACTGGGTTTTCTGCTGTCGGTGAAGTGTTTGACCACAAAGCAAGCATGGCGGCTTTATGTACTCTAAAGGATTTAAATGCTCAAGTCTGCATTATTTTGTGGGACTTGACAGTCATCTTTTACTTCACTAGCAGTAAAGCCATGTTATTTGGATAGAACAGTTATTTGAAGCCTCTTTTGGATACTGTGTTGCTGTTTTTTTTTTTTTAATTTAATTTTATTTTTTTATGTGACAGAGAGATCACAAGTAGGCAGAGAGGCAGGCAGAGAGAGAGGGGAAAGCAGGCTCCCTGCTGAGCAGAGAGCCCGATGTGGGGCTCGATCCCAGGACCCTGAGATCATGACCTGAGCCGAAGGCAGTGGCTTAACCCACTGAGCCACCCAGGCACCCCTGCTGTTGTTTTTAAATAATCTGCTGAAATCCAAGGAATCACTCAATGAGCATAACCTCAGACTCTTAATAGACCCTGCTTCAGATTATCTAGCACAGAGTTTTACCTCTTCAAAGTACTATATACACTTCCATTAGCTGAAACCTTAGTAGGTGTTTAAATTGCATTATATGGCAAATTTTTTCCCACCGCTATTAGTTGTAGTTGGGTATATTCCTGTATTCCTCCTTACAGATATATGGATATGGAATATGGAGTAAAATATTTTTCTGTCCTAAGAGTGAGGTTACTGATTTGTATACTTTTTTCTAATTAGTTTCTAATATTTATTAATAAACATTGTGAAAACAGGATAAAGGGATGGTTTAGATTTACTAAGTATTCAGTAATTGAAAATATTATAAGATCTGTCACGCAATTCTCCTTCAATACTTACAGTAGCTTTATGGCGGGTAAATAGTAGTATTCCCACATTACAGATGAGGAAACTGGAGGTTGAGCAGTTAAGCGACCTACCTAAGAGAACCTAAAAACTAGTAATAGGTCAAGATTAGAACGCAGGTTTCCCTCCTTCCCCTGTCCATGGTTATTTTTAAAAATGTGTATCTGCCTTGATCCTGGCAAAGTTTACCTTAAATATTAAAACACCAACCAAAGCAAAACCATATACACTCAAGCATAACCTTAAAGGAAATTCAGATGAAAGAGAAAACATACCTAACATCCTGCTAATCTGACAACTCAAACTAGCACTTTTATCAGTAAGACTCTTTTCAGTTAAGTATTAAATAGATACCCTGGCAGGATGAGGGGAGAGAAAACTGCTGTGAAAAAAGGAACAGAAAACTTCAGGGAGGAAGCTCATAGCAGGATAAGCATATCTGCTCCAGTGTTGGACCCAAACCTGATTGGCCCTGGCTTTGGCCCAGAGGTTTCTTCTGTGCTCATCTGTTACAGATTAATCCTGTGTTTAAAACCCCACGGACCCAGGGGCGCCTTGTGGCTCAGTGGGTTAAAGCCTCTGCCTTCGGCTCAGGTCATGAGGGTCGAGCCCCACATCGGGCTCTCTGCTCAGTAGGGAGCCTGCTTCCCCCTCTCTTTGCCTGCCTCACTGCCTACTTGTGATCTCTGTCAAATAAATAAATAAAATCTTAAAAACAAAAAACAAAAAAACCACAGACCCTAGGTGAGTTCTTTTTTTGTTTGGCCGCAGAGAGGCTTTGAACCTGTGACATCCATCTCATGTTTGCGTTGAGCACTGGGGGTTGTGGGAGAGAGCCTAGGAGCTGGGAATGAATGAGTCTGAACTTGGAGCAAAGGGACTGGAAAAATATAAAAAACTGAAGAAAAGAAGAAAGGCAATGAAGGGCCATGTTGAGCTCTTGGCAGCAACTCCTGAAACAGGAAAAGAGGGGAGGAGAAGAGCTGAGTTATCTTGGAGGCCAAGCTGTGTGTCATGGTTGCCTGAACTAGCCTTACTGAATGGGGATGGTAGACTTTAGTGATGTCTTTGAAGAGCTAGTGCACTTTTGCTTTCTGTTACCAATCCAAAGAGAAGTTTACCAGCATAACTGAAATTATTTATTGCTGTTCCTTCTTTTTAGGGTACATTTACATAATTATTATGAGTAATTGGACTTCAGGGTAGAAAATTGCTATTTAGTGATTTCAGGATTCATAAGTGTAGAAATCCCATTTTTTAAATGATTAAGGAAAATCGTTAGACTTGAGATTTTTAGTTTATAGCAACATTAAAACCTTGTGCTCTAAATGCAGAATTAAAAAGGCAGAATATTGGGCGCCTGGGTGGCTCAGTGGGTTGGGCCGCTGCCTTCGGCTCAGGTCATGATCTCAGGGTCCTGGGATCGAGTCCCGCATCGGGCTCTCTGCTCGGCGGAGAGCCTGCTTCCTCCTCTCTCTCTCTCTGCCTGCCTCTCTGCCTGCTTGTGATCTCTCTCTGTGAAATAAATAAATAAAATCTAAAAAAAAAAAAAAAAAAAGCAGAATATTATGCAAGTATGACTTTCTGAGGGTGAGCTAAGTTACATGTTACCAAGGTTCTTAGGGACAGGGATCTAGCTAGTATAGAATGAATGAATTTGGCACTGGAAATACTACTTAATAATATGATGCCTGCCTTGATGTGTTCTGTTGCTCTGAGCAAGTTGTGTGGGTTGTTATCTCCTGAGAAATCCCTGTAAATGGTATTATTAACACTTTATAAGTAGGTTGGGAGAATTCATTTATTTTTCTAAACCATTTTGAAATTCTTGGATGAAAGGCTCTGTATAGAGCAAATGAAAGGCTCTATATAGAGCAAATTTTCTCCTGTCTCCTCTGAGACAGGAGAAAATAGGCACCTTAGGGTGGGAAGGTTGGTTTATTTTTTGGAATTCTTTTATAAATTGCTTTTATTGAATTTGAAAAGGATATCAGAAGCTCCTAAGAATATGGTGAACTATAAAAGGAAATGTTTTTGTTTTTGGAACTCGGAATTAGCTGGGTGTTTTCATCTAAGATTTAAAACATACTGAAATAGTTTAAATGGTCAAACTTGGGGAGGAAAATATGGTCCTGTGGTGATCCTGGGGCCCACTTTTGTTTTTCTTTTCTCTTGCTTCTTCTTTATTTCAGAGAAGAGTTAAGGTTGACTTTCTGAAAAGCATTAAACTTTTATTTTCAGTGTGTTGGATCTACTTTTTTCCCACTAATCTGTGAAATCAATCTTTTGTGCCAAATAACTTGCAGTAGGTGCTGGAACAAAGTTTCTCATGTATATTCCTTTACATATGGCAGTGTGTGTACTCAAATGTATCCTTGTGAAAACAGCTTTGCTTTGAAGATTTAAAACCAGATTCTTGATTCAGAAAGGTTCAGTCTGATACAGCAGGATAATATATATGCATGAATAACCATAATGCCTGGTGTTTTTGGAAAATAAATGTTTTTTTCCTCCGAATTTTACCTCTATTTAAAATTATGATAGGGGCCCCTGGGTTGGCTCAGTCATTTGAGCTTCCAGCTCTTGATTTGGGCTCAGGTTGTGATCTCAGCCTTGTGGGATGGATCCCTGCATGGGGCTCAGTGTGGAGTCTGGTTGTCCCTCTCCCTCTGCTCCTCTCTCTCTCTCTCTCAAATAAATAATCTTAAAAAAAAATTGTGGTAGGTGAAGAATAATATAAAAAGTTTAGAGAAATTGAATACTAGGTTTTGCTGTACATGCATTTGTAAGAAACTTTCTGCTAAAGACAAGGAAAAATGAACTAGTTTAGATTCATAAGAAGGAATATAGGGCTAATTTACTTCCTGGTGCCTTGAAACCCAGGTTGACAGGTACAGTGTGGTGTTCTGGCTGTGGTGTCCTCTGCCCTATTAAAGGGGCACCTGTTGAAGTGAAAAGCTTGTGGGTTGAGAGTGCACTTTTTTTTGTTTTCTTTAAAAACAAAATGTATTTCTTATTGTTACATATACTTTGCTGCTTGTGAGACTGATGAGCTAAGCCCTTTGTTCCAACTGTACTGAATTTCCAGTGAACTAGTGGGTGAATTTTCCAGTGTAGTCTCTTGATTCACAGCATTTGCTTTCATATCCTTATATCAGATTGCTTTTAAAATCTTCGTAGCTTTGGGGTGCCTGGGTGGCTCAGTGGGTTAAGCCTCTGCCTTCAGCTCAGGTCATGATCTCGGTCCTGGGATCGAGCCCCGCATCGGGCTCTCTGTTCGGCGGTGAGCCTGCTTCCTCCTCTCTCTACCTGCCTCTCTGCCTACTTGTGATCTCTCTCTCTCTGTCAAATAAATAAATAAAATCCTTAAAAACAAAAGAAAAAAATATCTTCGTAGCTTTAATCACCTTTCAGGGTTCAGATTTATCTCCATTGGGAGATTGTGGCCTTTACCCTTTGGCAGGTTTCCAGATAAACTGCTCTTTTGCAGAGCCTGAACCCACTTTATTCTTCCACCCTTGGGTGGTGGAGAACCGAGGTCACTTGGGTAATCCCGGACAGTCCCCCACCTTTGCCCCTGGGCTGACTCAGATGCTCACTTGCCTGGCGTCTGCCTCCTCTCTTGGCTGGAAGGGGTCTGGCTTTTGAGGGCCCGGAAGGTATTTATTTACTAATGTGCATTTGTATAATGAATGTATTCCAGACAGCAGCTTGCAATTGAGCGCTGAGAATCCGGCCTATTTGTGGTGGACGTTCTGCAACTCCTGATTTTTGGCTTAATAGGCAGTTTACAACATAGCCAGACTTAGTTTCCAAAAAGACAGAACCCCAGAGACCCTACCTTTTAATCCTAGTAAGAACGAAAAACCTAGATTGACCTGACTGCATTATGTGACAGCAAATGTTTTAAAGTGCAGAACCTTTAGCGCCTAACCCGCCTCCCCCCATAGAGTTTTTGCATAAGATTTTCTGGGCGTTTCTTTGAAAGCTAGAGAACACTGTCAGTAATTGCTAAAATAATGGCTGTCGCTTGAGCAGGTATTATTCCAGGGTGGAGAGGGGGCCTATTATTGCGCGCATTCTGTGCGCCGCAGCGAGCTGGTTGCCAACGCGCTGGGTCTGGGCTCCGCGGGGCGGGGCCTCTGGGAGGCGGAGCGAGCTGGGGCGGGGCCTCCGGGCCGTCGCCAGTGCGCATGGGCCGACATCCTCCGCTCCGATAGACCCCCTTCAGTTTCCGCTGTTGTCGAAAAACGTTGTGAAGGCCGTTAGCAGAGTGTCCCCTGAGAGCGCCGGTCGCGGAAATGTCTGATGAGAAAGGTTCCCTCGGGGGAGGTGTAGAGAAAGGAGAGGAGCCCGTGGGGACCATCGCTGCTAGTGCGTACTCTGTGAAGCAGGCGGATGATGGGGAGGAGCCCATGAAGGTGGGAGTGGCGGTGGGGGCTGGTGGTTGCTCTGACGACCTCAGCTATGGGGAGGCCAACATAGACCCCAGCCTCCTAGGGCTTGCGGGTGACGAGGAGAAATGCCGGAAAATCCGCAAGAAGTACCGGCAGCTCATCTGTAACATCCAGCAGAACCGTGATGACCTAGTGAACACCGTGAGCGACTCGTTAACCGAGGCGCTCGAAGAAGCCGATGTCCTGTTTGATGGAGTGAGCCGAACAAGAGAAGCCGCTCTCGATGCCCAGTTTCTTGTTCTGGCTTCTGATTTGGGTAAAGAAAAAGCAAAGCAACTAAATTGCGATTTGAGCTTTTTTAACCAAGTAGCGTTTTGTGACTTTCTGTTTATATTTGTGGGTCTAAACTGGATGGAAGATGAACATGAGGAATTGAATGGCTTTGATGATAATATAGTTCTTTCCTTCTGGGACACAGTACAGAAGGAGGCATCGTCCTGGATTTTGCAAGCTGAGACATTCCACTTTATTTTTGGTTCATTCAAGTCCAAAGCTGCACCAAGGCCCCGACTTGAACACAACAAAAAAGCTCTCAAAATGGAAGAAAATGGGGATATGCCTACAAAGCTGAGGAAGTTGGACCTGAGTAACAATCAAGAAACAACAGAAAAAGAAGTAGAAAGAATCTTGGGATTGTTGCAAACTTACTTTCGGAAGTATCCTGATACTCCTGTGTCCTATTTTGAGTTTGTGATTGATCCAAACTCTTTTTCTCGTACTGTGGAGAATATATTTTATGTTTCTTTCATTATAAGGGATGGTTTTGCGAGACTGAGGCTTGACCAAGACAGGCTGCCCATATTAGAGCCAATTAATATTAACCAAGTGGGTGAGGGAAATGATCCCTGTTCTCATGGCAGGAAACAAGGAGTTATATCTTTGAGTTTACAGGACTGGAAAAATATTGTGGCAACTTTTGAAATTTCAGAGGCTATGATCACAAACTCCTACTAGGGATTTTCGTCATGTAGGATGCATTTTGTGGCTTTTCTAAAGTATCTCAAAATGGAGAGTAAAATAAAGCAGAAGCACATAACTATTTCATGTAAAGTGAGAAAGTATTTTCAAAAATGCCAGAAATTGTTTTACTGTGCAGTGTATTTTTTTTTTTTTGGTAGTTTATAAGGTTGTCATGATCTTCTGTTATTAAAAAATTATTCACTGGCATGTTTGCAGGAAGATTTTTTTTAAATGCCCTTTAAGACTTTATCAATAAAAATTAGCTCTGGGATTCATAAGGGGCATTTGATAATTTACCAAAAAATCAATTTTATGACGCTATTTGATACTGCATTGCTTCCTCTGTTAGAGGGAACTTGTATGGGGCACCTGACAAGGTTGGGGGAAGAGTGGGGGGAAAAAAATAGTCAAGAAAGACTATCCATAGGACAGTGAATAAGCAATGATAATATGTAAAAAAATCTAGATGTCATGCTTCATTTCAAGGAGGACTCAGTACGATTAATGAGTATCCATAAGCTAAATAATTTCTCCTGTGATTAGACTTATCTACTGTAGAGACATTCTACTTTTGTTAGGTGAGGTGTCAATTAAGTGCATGCTGAGAGGTGAGTAGGGATTGGTCAAAGAAGAAAGGTATTCTAGGCAGGGGAATACGGAGGTCAAATACATGGAATTGTGAAAAATTATGGCACCAGAGATTCATGAGTTGTTTCTTTTTGTTTTTAAACTATTCCATTTGAAGGGCCCCGGGGTGGCTCAGTGGGTTGAGCCTCTAGGCCTTTGGCTCAGGTCATGATCCCAGGGTCCTGGAATCGAGCCCCACATCGGGCTCTCTGCTCAGCGGGGAGCCTGCTTCCCCCCTCTCTCTTTGCCTGCTGCTCTGCCTACTTGTGATCTCTCTCTTTGTCAAATAAATAAATAAAATCTTAAAAAAAATAAACTATTCCATTTGAATGCTAAACTGGGTGACAGTTGGGTTACCTTATATATTAGTTTCCTCAGAAGTCGAAGATATTTTTGTCAGATTATTTCAAACACAAAACCAGTTCTAGTCTTTATCTACATGGTTAATTTCTTCCCTAGCCTCTGGTTTCCAAACACTGTAATCTCTGCTAGTGACCTTCAGAATCAGTGGTGTTTCATTATGTAACACCTTTGAATATTCCCAGTTCAATTTTGTATTTCTTGTTAGGGCTTTAAATGCCTGGAAATGATCTCTCTCTATACTGAGGTATATAATTAACTTACCTAAATGTTCTTTACTTAACCATAAAAGCTCTTTTCTTTTTTCTTTTTGTTGCTTGCAGTTGTTTTAAGGTTATGCCAAAAATTTGGGTCTTTAAGAAAACAAGTTTGAAGGTATAGAGCATGCCTAAATAAGCTTCTTTTCTTTCTTTTTTTTTTTCAATAGGCTCCATGTCCTACGTGGGGCTCGAACTTAGGACTCAGAGATCTAGAGTCGCATGCTCTACTGACTGTGCAGCCAGTCAGGTGCCTGAAGGCTACTTTTCTTGATCCCTATAGGAACTTAATCTTTGATAGTAGTGGATTTTGCTATTAGGCATGATTTGGGAAATGGATAAGTATCTGTTTTGCATAGAAGTAACAATAAACCTTCCTAAGTCTAGCGTGGTATAGCGAAGGGAAGTCCAAAGACTAAATAAATGACGTCAAGATTGACAGGAGCAATCTTAATGTATGTGTGCACAAGTTTCTTAGTAATAGTTGAGGGTTTTAGCCGAAATAGATATTTCTCATAAAGTTGTTCAGTTGTTTTCTGAAGGAGCCATTCCTTCCCTTTTTTCATGTGAAAGAATGCTAACCCTCCTGGTGTCTACCACCCTTTGATTTATTTAGCAGTCATGGGAGTATCATTTGGTCTTGCTGATCCTCACTTGAGCCTGTCTTTCCCAACCAAGTTCCTTGGGTTTTCCAGAGCTTTGCTATTAGAGGAAAATTATCTGTTAGTAGCAACAGTATCCTGCCCCCCCCCCTTTTTTAAACTCCTCTCCAGGTTCCTCCTCGGTTAAGTGTCTGTCTCTTTACTTAGAGTATTGGAGACTTGACTAAAACCATTAATAGAGCATATAGAGGTTTAGGGGGAAGGTAGTTTTGGGGGCCTTCTCTGAAGTTGTAGCTTTTAAAAATATATATATTTTTAAAGATTTTATTTATTTGACAGAGAGAGACACTGAGAGAGGGAACACACAAGCAAGGGGAGTGGGAGAGGGAGAAGCAGGCTTCCCTCTGAGCAGGGAGCCCAACGCGGGGCTTGATCCCAGGACCCTGGGATCATAACCTGAGCCAAAGGCAGATGCTTAATTAACATCTGAGCCACCCAGGCGCCCCAGCTTTTTAAGATTTTTATTTATTTGAGAGAGAGAGAATGAGAGAGAACAAGCAGGGAGAAGGGGTAGAGGGGGGAAGGAGAAGCAGATTCCCTTCTCATGACTTCCTCATGCTTTTGCCTTTGTTTGGGGAACTCCATTACCAAGCGATTGGAATCTTGGAATCTTGGAATGGGCACTTGTTTATTTACTCAGCAATTGCTTGAGGGCTGACTGTGCAGACACTGCTCTAGGCACTGGGGGAAAAGTGGTGGACAGAAAATTGACCATCTCTCATGGGATTTATATTTCAGTGTGTGTATTGGTTTCCTTTTGCTACTGTAACAAATTACCAAACTTTTAGTGGCTTTGAAACAACAGAAACGTATTCTCTGATAGCTCTAGAGGTTAAAAATCTCAAATCTGTTTATCTGGGCTGTAAGTCAAGGTGTCAGTAGGGCTGGTTCTGCAGAGGCTGAGGGCAGAATCTGTTTCCTTGCCTGGGTCAGTTTTTGGAGACCACCTATAATTCCTCCATTGTTAAAGATACCAGTGCAGCCTCTTAAGTCCGTCCTCGTGGTTGCTGTTGGACTGTAATGAAGTCTCCTCTGCCTGCCTTGTATAAGGATAAGATAATGTGTTAATGGAGTGGGGAGGGACAAAAGGAGAATGTTGTTTGGGAACGTGAGGGAGACCTAATGGAAGAACCGGGCATTGTGTTGGAGCCTTGGGATGTTGGTGAAAGAACCAAGGAGGATCCTCCTCCAGCCCCGAAGGACTACTTTGGAAAGGATGATGTGTTTGTGTACACTGAATAAAAATAATTTAACCTTGCGGTTTATGTACTCTTATCAGGATTTGATGGGAAGAGGGCATTTCAAGGGAGAAATGTGGTGCAGGGAGGTGTGGGGGAATCTGCTGGACTCTGCCGGAGCCTTTGGACCCTGCAGGTTCCCTTCTTTAGGAAGGGGAGAGTTAGTAACCTAAACAGGTTTTTCCTACTAGCCACTGGGCTGATAGTCATTATTTCACTTAAATCCTGCAGGTTGGTGAAGTACAAGGGTATGTTAACTTCATTTTAAAAAATGAAAAAGCAGACTCCTAGGGGTTAGGTGATCAGCCCACACCACCTAGCTTAGAGAGTGGTAGAGGACATACATTAACCCAGCTCAGTTAGCACCAGAGCTGATGTGTAATGGTAAAAACTAGTACATTTGGATAAGATTCATGTTTTGGGGGAAGGAAACATAAAGATTATTCTAATTTTATTTTATTTTATTATTTTTAAAGATTTTATTTATTTATTTGACAGAGAGATCACAAGTAGATGGAGAGGCAGGCAGAGAGAGAGAGAGAGAGAGGGAAGCAGGCTCCCTGCTGAGCAGAGAGCCCGATGCGGGACTCCATCCCAGGACCCTGGGATCATGACCTGAGCCGAAGGCAGCGGCTTAACCCACTGAGCCACCCAGGCACCCAAGATTATTCTAATTTTAAAGAAATCTGGTACACTAGAATTACTTTCTGTGTTGTGCCTTTTCAAAGGTGAGTCTGCAGCAGTGTTTTGCTAGGGGTGGGGTGGGGGAGAGGCGTTCCTGAGAGAGACAAATGGAAGAAATGGAAGAATATCCAGTGTCTAAGGCTGGCAGACACCTGCAGGTGTAAGGTGTTGTGTAATTACACTTAAGTCCTAAAGCAGTGGTTCTCAAAAGTGCGGTCTGCATTTTTCTGGGGCTTCCTGAGGCCCTAAGAGGAAGGCCTTGATGTCAGAATTATTTCTATACTACTAAGATGCTTTTTTGTTGGGGCGCCTGGGTGGCTCAGTGGTTTAAGCCTCTGCCTTTGGCTCGAGTCATGATCTCGGGGTCCTGGGATTGAGCCCTGCATCGGGCTCTCTGCTCAGTGGGGAGCCAGCATCCCGCGCCCCCCCACCGCCTGCCGCTCTGCCTCTCTCTCTCTCTGTCAAATTAATAAATAAAATCTTTTAAAAAAAGATGCTTTTTTGTTATAATACTGCTATTATAATATTTGTTGTAATACTACTGTTATAATACGACTATACCTGTTTTGTTATAATACTACTAAGATGCTTTTTTGTTTTGTTACAACTCTTTTGCAAGTCTACCATGGAGTTTTCCAGACAGGTGATGTTGTAATAGACTGAATGCAGAAAAGACAGGAGCGGTGTTCTATTAAGACAGACATTAAAGAGAATTACAAAGATATAAAATGCCACTCTTCCCACTAATTAAAAGATTATTGTTTATGTTATGTTTAACAGTAATACTTAGGATTTTTAATATTGTAATAATTTAAAATATTTTAATATTAAAATTTCTTTCTTAGTTTTAATTTCTAATATACTGAAATTTATAAATAAGCCTCACATTAACCATAGCTTTTTGGGGTCCTAAATAATTCAAGGTTTGAAAAGGATCCTGAGACTAAAAAGTTTAAGAATTCCTGTTTTTTGTCAGCTACTACAGTTGATGGTCACTATTTCTAACACTCATAATTGGAGGAAAATAGGGGACATTTTTCTCCTTCTCTCCTTACCCATCTGTACACACCTGGGTGAGCTGTTTTCTACAATCCGTCTTACATATATATTTCAGGTGGGAAACCACTTAACTTGGACCTTATTGACAGAATTTCAGTTTTAAGTTGGATTACAATTTTAAAACACCATGTTTAGTTCTGGGGTCAGTGGAATGCTTTAGTTTCCTGTATCTTACTGATTTTACTTTATGAAGTTCAGGCTCACTCAGCTTTCTTTGTAAAATCTGTACACTGGTTGATACAGTTTTACTTCCAGCATGAACTATAAGAATCTGGTATGATCCAGAATTTCAGTACAGAACAGATTACACATTGGTAGAGGGAGTATGTGGCTTTTCAGCATGACAGTGCATTTTCTTTCTTCTAGTAGATATATTAAGGGGGTGGTTATGAAATGGGTAGTTTCCGTTTAGACAGCCAATGACTCTGTTCTGGCAGTGGCTGTGTCAAGTACTTGTAGATAAAATTGAGGCTGAGATTAAAAATGGTCATGTTATTTTTCCAGAAGAACATCTAGCTGCACTTATTAGTTAATTCTTTTAAGGCAGCAAGTCAGCCTATGCTCTTTGAGAGCAACTAGGGAGTAATGCTTGTTATCTGAAGCTTATATTGATCCTTTGATCTGAATGGCTATTGTTATTACCAAATTGTTTTTCCCCCTACAGTGCCTTCTGTTGAAGGAGGAGCTTCTGCCATAATGCAAGTTCACGAATACTGGCTGTGTTTACCAGCCTCTCATGTTAGACCTTTTGTACAGACGGTCAGGGTGAGGCCGTCTGGTCCCCATTGTTGCTGGTTTCCACGTGTGCTCCCTTCAGTCCCCAAGCCACCATGTGTACCTGCCACTCTGCCAAGGGCCAGCCACAGTGCCGTGCCTCCTCCTTCACCTTCTTCTGCTGCACCCCCTTCCGCATCCCAAGAACCCTGCTCTACTGACCCTAACCTCTGCCCTTCACCCCCTACAGCTGATGGTAGGCAGGAGAAAAATACGCAGTCTGGGCTGGTAAGTTTGGGGGCTCTTTTTGACTGTTGAGATTAAAATTTGATTTTTACAAAAACTTTTTTAGTGCCTGTTAACAGTGTTTCCAACCATTGTCTCACGTTACCACAGATTTTTGTTTTAATAAAAGGTAATATTAAATATATTACCAGAACAGTCTTCCAAGCTAATATGAAATGTATATAAAAGCTAGTGGAATTAAATAGTTTTTAAAAAATTAAAAGTCTATAATATTTATATTACAAAGCTTGTTATGTGGCAAGTACATGGAAACTAAATCCTAAATAAATTACAGGAGGCCTCATGCACAGGTAGATGAAAGAGGTAAGCCTGAGGGGCACCCAGCTGGCTCAGTCAGTAGAGTATCTTGGGTTTGTGAGTTTGAGCTGCATGTTGGATGGAGAGATTACTTAAAACTAAGAATATATAATAAAAAAGTAAAATGTGTTCTTAAAAAAAAAGTAAGCTTTGTAGAGTCGTGTTTATTCATTTAGCCTCCTCCATCCTCCTTCTTATCTTTGCTTATTGAAAATACCTTTGAGGGGTGTGTGGGTGGCTCATTGGGTTAAGCCTCTGCCTTTGGCTCAGGTCATGATCTCGGGGTCCTGGGATCGAGCCCCGCATCAGGCTCAGCGGGGAGCCGGCTTCCCTCTCTGTCTCTCTGCCTGCCTCTCTGCCTAGTTGTGATCTCTCTCTCTCTCTGTGTCAAATAAAAATAGAAAATCTTTAAAAAAAAAAAAAAGAAGAAAAAATGCCTTTGAAAATCAGGGACTTTTATATTTAATTTCTCATGCAGTGAAATGTCAACTTGAAAGGGTCCATAGACAAAAGGACGAGACTGATACAAAGCGAAAGTTAAGCAGGGCTTTATTTCGCGTCAAGCATCGAGAGTCAAACTGACCGGCCAGGGCTGTCTCTTGGAAAGAGGCGACCCCTCCCAGCCTCACAGACTAACTTTTATAGACCAAAGGCCATGTGGTTGAGCCTGGCCACACACAGGTGGCCAATTGAATTACAGTTCACCCTATAGTAGTTATTTGAACTAGCCTATCACTCTGGTCAGATTTGGTGCCCAAAAGGCAGGGCCCACATTCTTGGGTGGTTAGGGAGGTGCTTTCCTCATTGGGTGTCTCCACCTGGCTTGGCTCATCCTTGGCGGGTAGGGAGGTAATACGTGCGCTTTCACTGATTGGACGTTTCCACCTGGCCGGACACGTCCTTGTATCTGGGCTCCGTTATCTCTGCCCAGCCTGACATGTCCTGGTATCTGTGCTCCGTTATTAGGGCTATTTGGCCGTATTTCACCAATTCTGTTTCTAAGCGCTTTCCTCTTGGGGGGAAGGGGCAGGTTCAATCTAAGTTTACTGCATAAACAACAAAATGGCTCACTCTGGCTAAGTAGGCCCTTACAAACTAATGATTTTTTTCTGAATTTTTACTTAAACAATGTAGAAAAGTCTCAAGTACTTGGCTGATCTGTTTCAGTTGCCGTTTGCCAGGACCCTGTCTTAACTGAAGACCTCAGCCTGCTCATTGTTGTACCTTTGACAGTAGAAAATAAAGATGCTGCTGACTGGTAGTGATAGTTTTTTTTAAGATTTTATTTATTTATTTGTCAGAGAGAGAGTGGCAGGCAGAGGGAGCCCCCTGGGCTGTATTCCAGGACTCTGGGATCATGACCTGAGCTGAAGGCAGACGCTTAACCGACTGAGCTACCCAGGCATTCCCAGGAATTGATACTTTTATTAAAAACATACAGTACACATGTTTTAAAGATTTTATTTATTTATTTGAGAGAGAGACAGTGAGAGAGAGCATGAGCGAGGAGAAGGTCAGAGAGAGAAGCAGACTCCCCGTGGAGCTGGGAGCCCGATGTGGGACTTGATCCCTGGACTCCGGGATCATGACCTGAGCCGAAGGCAGTCCTCCAACCAACTGAGCCACCCAGGCGTCCCAGGTACACGTGTTTTAAAAACCTAGTTTGAATCCTGGTGTAATAATTCTAGGAAAAAAGGACTGATGGTGAGACTTGATTTAGGACTAGTTTGATCTTGTTGGAATGTCAGGCCCTAATGTACGTAGAAGTACTTCAGAAACGTCTCTGCGGCAGCTCTCCATCACGTGCAAAGGTACTTGGACCGTTCTAAGGAAAGCACATCGCTGCACACCGCTTGAAAGGAGCGTTACACATTTTCTAGTTGGGTGCTGTAATATAAATTAGTATTTTTCCTTTGAAAAATTTTTTTTTAAAAGATTTTATTTATTTATTTGACAGAGAGAGATCACAAGTAGACAGAGAAGCAGGCAGAGAGAGAGAGAGGGAAGCAGGCTCCCTGCTGAGCAGAGAGCCCCATGCGGGACTCGACCCCAGGACCCCGAGATCATGACCTGAGCCGAAGGCAGCGGCTTAAACCACTGAGCCACCCAGGCGCCCTCCTTTTGCTTTTCTTTAAAGAAAGGTTTTCTTACAGAACTTTTCAGACTTCGTTGTTTTTAAGTTCCATTATTTCCCCCGTTGTTGTTTTTCTTTAGGCTTATCAGGAGGGCAGACTTCAAAAGCTACTGAAAATGAATGGCTCCGAGGATCTCCCTGAGGCCTATGACTACGACCTCATCATCATCGGAGGGGGCTCAGGAGGACTGGCAGCTGCTAAGGCAAGGCTCCTTGTGTGTTGTCTGGGTGTTGGTGGGAATCGCCATATTCCTGACTGGAATTTGAGCCACTCTGGGGGCATTTTGCACATTAACTTGGGCAGGACATATTTATAAAGGAACTATTTTATAAATCATTTTTCCAGGTTGAACTGTATCTTCTTTATGAAAGTACTTCTGTATAGCAGTACCAGGCCCAATATTTTGGGACACAATTTGATTCATTTTAAGTTTGGCTGACTTTTCAAAGCTAATAAAGGCATATAGAAGTGGTTTGAAATTATAGATCTTACTCTTTATAAATACTAATATAGGTTTTCACTTTGATGATTTCCCTCATCCCCAATAGAAAAATGAAGAGCAGCTGGATTTCTTAAACTTAATCGTTAAAAATGCTTGCCTCCTTTGTATATGAACTGAACTACAAGAATAACCACTAACTCCAGCTTAGGTGTAGTGGGGTAGAGAGTGTATATGTAAGGGAGGTTAAGGAGTGAGGCTTCTGGCCCTAAACTGAGATACATTTTCCGTGTGTGAGGGGCCTGGGGCCTGTCATCCTTCCCCAGCAGGTACTTTTAAAAGATGAGTTGGTTATACTCCCCTGAGGTGTAGCTTGTGGATGAGTAAAAGTAGGTTCAAACGAAGCAGCCCAAATGAGGAGAGCAGGCCAGCATCCGGCATGAAGTACTACTCTGTTGTAAATGATACAGGAGTAATAGCAGTTGTATTTTACTCTAGTTCTGGTGGTTTGAAAGGACTCGTAGGCTCAGGTCCTTTCAGATAACCTGGAGGTCTCGTTGCCAATACACAAAGCTTATTTTCTGAGAAGGATAAAGGGTACTCTGTAAAATGAACTTATGACTGTTGTCGTCACTTCTCTAAAATTGATTTGGAAACCTTATAGATATCGTCAACTTTTTCATTGGCTCTTCACATGAAATTTTAAGAAATCTGACAATTTTAGAAGAAAAATGTTTCCAATATTCTGCCTAGATATTGAGTTAGATAAAACTTAAAAGTTCTTTAAAAAATGCTTATAGGATACAGATTGAGTTAAGAGTTATATAGGCTATCATAAATCTTTTTAATTAGATACTCAATTTTTGCTTAGAAATGACCACAGGTTTTTCGGATTATTGCCTAATGTATTATTGTGTGAGTGGAATTTTATAAGAGGATTCTAGCGTTTCTAGCTGACGGTTTTATAACTGTACTCTGCATATTCTTTAAAACTACTCTTAGGACTATCTGAATATTGCTTAATTTTTATCTTGGAATCATGCTAATCATCTTGTATATGAAATTCCAAGGCAGTAATAACTGGTTATGCCTTAGGCACTATAATTTAGTAAGAATAGCTTAGAGTTTTAAAAGTCCATTTCTAGTCTATCATGTTCACCTTTCCAATTGATTTTAATGCTTTTGTTTTCTAGGAGGCAGCCAAATATGACAAGAAGGTAATGGTCCTGGATTTTGTCACTCCAACCCCTCATGGAACTAGATGGGGTAAGCTTTAAAATATCTTAGAAGTGAATTTGTAAAAGCAGGGTTTTCCCTGGTATTGGCTTAAATGGCTCCTAAAACCCAATTAAAAATTTAAAAATTAAAATATGTATATATACATCTCTCTCACTTGTGCTGTTAAAACGGACTCCAGTTAAATGTTGAAAATTTAGGGGTGTTTTGGCAGAGTCAAGATAATGCAAAACCTTATCCACAGCTATTATAATGATTTAAAGCTAAATATTTGAGTAACCTTGTAAAATTAGGGGCTTTGTAACTGAAAGTTTAAAAATTTACCTGTGGATTTCTGTTCTAAAACCAGTTCCTACATTCAGCAAGAACTGGAATTAGATATCTTTTTTTTTTTTTTTTTTTAAGATTTTATTTATTTATTTGACAGAGAGAGATCACAAGCAGGCAGAGAGGCAGTCAGAGAGAGAGGAGGAAGCAGGCTCCCTGCTGAGCAGAGAGCCCGATGCGGGGCTCGATCCTAGGACCCTGAGATCATGACCTGAGCTGAAGGCAGCGGCTTAACCCACTGAGCCACCCAGGCGCCCTGGAATTAGATATCTTAATGAATAGCCCATGCTGCTTCTGAGTCTTGGTGAATTAAATGGTCCTTACTCATTTATTCCACAAATATTAATTAAACACTTCTTATGAACTAGGGCATTGGAGAATATAGCAGTGGATTCGGTAGACATGAAGTTCCTGCCCTTGTGGAGTTTACATGCTAGTGGGGAGACAAAAGATAAGCAAGAACTTTATGAATTATAATAAGTGGTACTACAAAAAATTATATGGTGGAAAAGAGAGGAACTGGGTAGAGGAAAGAGTTTAACTCTGAGAGAATTATCAGAGAAGGCCTCTGAAGAGGTGGCCTTTAGATGAGGCCAAAAGATAAGAAAGAACCAACTATGCCAAGAGCTGAGGAACAACCTTTCAAGGGACTTTTTTCAGTTTCTGTCACGGAATAGAACATACAAAGGCCCTGAGGCAGTTGGGAGTCCTTCATGAATTTAGCACAGGTGGTATGAGCTGGAACTAAGAATGGAGAGGAGGGCAGGTGTCAGGGTGTACTGGTCCTGGTAGGTCAAGATGAGGAATCTGGATCTAACTAGAGCATAGTAGGAAGCCTTTGAGAAGGGGATTGGTGTGATACATAAATCTTAACAAGACAGCTTAGCTTAAGAAGCAAGAAACAGGAACTCTGGATAGGAGAGTGTCTGAGTTTCTAATTGATCCATTCAGCAAATATATATTAGGTGTCAGTTTGGTATCAGTCACTCTTCTTGTATTGGGTATGGCTGCTCCCACCTACGGAGCTTAACAGTCCCTAGTCGCAGTCTGGAAGCATTCTCTTCAGAGGCTTATGTGAAGTCCACTGCCATCTGGTCTGGCACTCCTTTACCATTTTCTCTTCCTCTCACTCTGCCTACATTTTGTTTCAATGCAGACAGTCTATCACCATGTTCTTTAAGCTTAGAGATGCTAAACCTTTTGGTTTTTTGTTTGTTTTGGTCGTCATGAATCCTTTTGTGAGAATGCACAAAAGCTGTAGGCCACTTTTTTTTTTTTAAGATTATTTATTTATTTATTTGTCAGAGAGGAAGAGAGAGAGAGAGTGTGCAGAAGCAGAGGGAGAAGCAGACTCCCCACTAAGCAAGGAGCCTGATGGGGGACTTGATCCTCGGACCCCTGGGATCATGACCTGAGCCGAAGGCAGACGCTTAACTGACTGAGCTACCAGGAGTCCTGACCACCTTCTTTAAAAAAAAAAAAGCTTGCGTACACCAGATTTTACTGGCAGTTCTAGACCCACTGCAGTCCAGCTGTGGCCAGCTTAACAACCCCTTTACCATTTAGTTCTATTCATAGATGTGGCAGTGAGTATAGGATTGTGCACCAAGTAAAATTTCAGTTTCTGGCATCTTTATTAGTAGTTAATTCTGAATCTTTGAAATATGTGGAAATTGTCGTAATCTCATTTTTCTTGTGTTTTAGGATGTGTTACTATGTTTGATATATAAGGCTCTCTGAGCTTAGAAATGCCACGAGTCTTAGGAATAAACTTGTAAAAACAGTATTGTTTTTATACGTTAAGCAAATAAATTATGACCTTTCATAGCATAGTAATAATTACTGACCTCTTCTTTGAAGGATTGTGGTGCTCGATGTAAACTGATTTCTCAATGTTGTTGTAGGTCTCGGAGGAACGTGTGTGAATGTGGGTTGCATACCTAAAAAACTGATGCACCAAGCGGCTTTGTTGGGACAGGCCCTGCAAGACTCTCGCAATTATGGTTGGAACACCGAAGAGACGGGTATGGCGGGAGAAGCTGCTCTTCTGTCTGTGCTTTGAGGGGTTTGAGCTGTTATTTTGCAAAGCACCCATTCATCTTTATGGGACTAGAAAATGACCTGGAGTTTTTATTGTTGATGGTTTTTATGTATGAAATTACTATAGTTACTCTGTGTCAGATAGCTGCATAGCGGTTGTGGTAAGAACCAACACTGTACTTGGAGTGCCTCTCTGTAATAGAAAACCAGAATGTTTAGGATAAATTCTTTATTTTTATTATTATTATTTTAAAGTAATCTCTTTGCCCAGTGTAGGGCTTGAACTCATGACCCCAAGATCAAGAGTCGTACACTCTGCTGACTGAGCCAGCCAGGTGCCCCTCAAATAAATTCTTATATAGAGAGTTTCATAAAGAGTGTAAGTATTTGCTTACCTCTGAAGTTTCATTTTTCTCTCTCCAAAGGAATCCGTTCATGAGCTGATGTTTTGGGTGTGGGGGAGATGGCTAGTCTTTGTTGTATAAAGCATCTAGAGTATCCTGGCAACCCTAGGAAAGTTGAAGAGAAATTTATTTTGTAGCTTTTCTGAGTTTCGATTAATAGTTTATTAAATACTAAAATAAGGCATAAATACATGTTTTTGAAACATTTTGCCCCTATTCAGATTAGTTCTGCTTCCTGTTTCATGCCTTTACTTCCTGTTTGAAATCAACAGTACTTTTTTTTTTTTTTTTTTTTTAAGATTTTACCTATTTGACAGATCACAAGTAGGCAGAGAGAAAGGAAAGGAAGCAGGCTCTCTGCTGAGCAGAGAGCCCGATGCGGGGCCCGATCCCAGGACCCTGGGATCATGACCTGAGCCGAAGGCAGAGGCTTTAACCCACTGAGCTACCCAGGTGCCCCAAAATCAACGGTACTTTTTCTCCAACTCTGGAGTCTTAGAGAATCAGTTACTTTAAAAGTGTTCTTATTCTGGGGTCATCTCTCTTTCCTCATATCCTTACAAGGCTATTCTCTGTCCATGACCTTTGGGGTCTGAGGCTGGTACTAAGAGTTTCATTATTTATTTCTGAGGTATCATGCCTCATGTCCTTTCCTCTTGCCAACAAAAAGGGCAGTCGAGGCGACACTTTTGACCTACGGAATATGAATTTAACACATAATCTAGTCCACCTCTAGTCTCACCTCTTCCCACCCCCCCCCAAGTTATTATTTACTCTTGCATGTCTCCCCACTGACTCTACCATTCATACACTCTGCCCTTCCTGGAAACCTACTTTTAATGTACCTGGTTAACAAGACGTCTCCCTTTAGTTAGTGTATTAGGCTTCTTCATAGACGTTTTAGAAATTCTACTAGTGTAGTTACATAATACTGCTATTGAGCGGCCACTATTTGCAGTGCAGTCTGTGCTGGGGAAATACAGAGATGAGTAATACAAATTGTATAGGTGTGCAGATTGCACTAATCACTGATGCACTAATATCATTGATTAGGCAGACCACGTTCCCTGGAAGCCCAGAGGTAGAATTGGTGACGTTAGTTAAGTGGGGACACACAGTCTTTGCCAGTATTCTGGGTCCCTTGGGTTAAGAGCTTGCTTCGCCCAGCCCTCCTGGTACGTTAAAATGTAGGTTATTGTAGTAGGTAGGCCTGGGCACAACCTGACTTTGCCATTCACCGCGTGAGGATTGAGTGCAGCAGTGTGGTTCAGATAGCTGCAACTCATCACACAGTTTCTGTCCCTTCCTCTGGACTTGCTGCTTTTAATTCTTCCATTCAGTTTCCATAAATTGGAGTAGACTCTGCCAAGCACTTGGTTCTTTGTTTAATGGGATGTAGAAAAACATTTACAGACATTATAGGAAGTTGTATATTTGAACCAAGTTAGTTCCCTCTTAAAGAGGACATGTAACAAGGATATTCATCTGAAAAAGTCTAGAATTTTTTGGAAAAGGTAAAGTTGTTCCAAGCAAATTTTGATTTATGCAGTTTTATTATTTCCATATACTGTCATCTGTAGTGAATGCATCCACTGTCTCTTAAATCTAGGTAAATAACAGTGCTATGTAACTCAGTCACACAATTTTTATTCATCATATAGTGATCTAGTACTTAAATTTGGTGTGTTGTACTAACTGCTGTTAGTTTTAAGCTAGTCATTCTCAGGAAAATAGTCAGGGAAACAGAATTGCTTAAATTAGAAACGTAGAAGTATATAGTGAGTCTTTAGAGTCTTAAAAAGAGTTAAATACAGGCCTCTGCTGAATGTGAAGTTTTATTAACAGGGCCAACCAAGTATAATTCTAATAAATTCAGTAATCAGGTGGGTGGTGAAATAGAATTTGGTGAATTGACCGCTCTTTCCAGCAGAATATTTCTGTCGCTGTCAGGTGACAATAAACACTAGCTATGCTTATTTATGTTGAGTTTATTTCTAAATTATATAACAAACAACTAATGAATGTGTAGCCACTGGGCTAATAAAGAGCCACTACTACTAGCACGGTCCAGGTCGAGACATCGACCAGGCAAAGCCCCTTGAGTTTTAATGGGGTTTTAAGACTTGGACCAAATCCTAGTCTGTCTTTAAAGAGATTACTTGTTCAACTAAATTAACAGTTTTACCCTTGTGCGTCTTCCCTTTTTCCAGGTTTTAGTGTTAGAAATATATAATTTTCTCTTTTTATACCTTCCTCCTCTTGTATTTGCTGGCAGCAGCAATCCCAAAGGTTTTGATGAGAGCTGTTCCCTGTATTTAAATCCCTTCAGTCTTCCTAAATGGAAACTTCATTGTTTGTTTACTGTGTTATCTTTCATTTTTCTCTTGAGCCTTGAGACTTCTGAAGCTAGCTGTGGCCTAGCAGAGACCCAGGCTGGGCTTGGTGGGAAAAGTCTGCCGTGTCTGTCAGGACCCACCACTGAGGGAGCGGCTGCCACCTCCCTCTTTTTAAAGTGGTTGTAGTGAGGAGTACAGTGGATTTAGACAAATGTCACTTTATATCATTAGGTCTTAGAGCAAGAAGGAATCTTGGCAGTGTATTTTTCAAATGAGAAACTCCTAGAGGCTGCTGATCCCTGTTCCCAAAGATGAAGCGTGAAGGCTTAGTTTGCTTTTTTTTTTTTTTTTTAAAGATTTATTTATTTATTTGACAGAGATCACAAGTAGGCAGAGAGGCAGGCAGAGAGAGGAGGGGAAGCAGGCTCCCTGCTGAGCAGAGAGCCCAAATGCGGGGCTGGATCCCAGGACCCTGGGATCATGACCTGAGCCGAAGGCAGAGGCTCAGCCCACTGAGCCACCCAGGCACTCCTTAGTTTGCATTTTTTAAATAGAAACATGTCTAATCTTATGTCCTTGACCAAATAGCAGTGCTCCAGTGTTCTGGGAAGTGTTCTCTGACACTGTAGATAGCTCTAGGCATGGTGAAGGAAAAGAGGGAGCTGGACCACGCAGCAGAACTGAATCTGACTGTGATGGGGAGTGACATGTGTAGGACTCAGCTGTGATCTGCTCTTTTTCTAATGCTCCAAACTCAGATTGTACAAAGAAAGTCTCAAGCCTTAAAAAAAAAAGATTACTAGAGCTCAGTCATGTAAACTGGATGAATTGATCCTTTCTGGAAGATTTGTTTGCTTTATATTTTTTAGATTTATTAATTTGAGTTCCCCTGTGTTCAGGAATTAAATATGCCTTTAAAAAGTTAAATATTTGGTTTTAGGATTCCATTATCATTACAAAGAAAGCAAGATGATTGTGAGGTTACAGGATCAGTTCTTCTTACACACACTTGATGTTTCACATAGAGTGTATCTGTGATTGCCACTGAATCAGTGTGTGGCCTTTGGTAGATCATCCATCCTTGATCTCCCTGTGTATATCATGGAAGTAATCTGTACCTCTTTAGGTGTTTTGAAGTTCAAATAAGTAGGTACACTGAAGATGTTAAAGATACCACAAGTTTGGTTAGTCTGATTACTCTTGTTGAAGTTAAGAGTGTGGCCCAGCTTTCTTTAGTAGGATATGGTCAGATCAGAAGCAACAGACAGCTGGCTCTAAGATCCAGCTGCTGTGGTGGTCATTAATGTCACACACAAGTAAATTACATGCCTTACCTGCTCCGCGAGAATCTATATTGCAGAAGCTTAGCATTGGGTTATAACTGATAGACCAAGCTGGCTGAATCTAGAGACATAGGAGAAATGCTGGACTATACCGGCAGGTGGGATGAGTGGGGATGTGTGGAGTATCCAGGGAGTGTTTGGGAATTCAAGTAGGTGGTGGATTTGGGCTGTTATCAGAAGGCAGTGTGGCTCTAGAGAACTAGGGTTCCAGGTATGTTACCATCCATAGTCCAGCAAGGATCCATTTACCACCAGTAGTTTTATAAAGTAAGAATTTGCATTTTACAGGACAGAAACTTAATTCTCAGAATGAAATGCAAGATCAGGACCATAGGAACAGCTAGAGTTTCCCGATGTTGAATCCCAAACTGGGTGGCTGGAAGTTTTGAGTTCCTTCTGCCTGAGCATAATCACACTAGAGACTGGGGGTGAGGGTAACTACCTACTATACCAAAGGATAAAGAACGAACTTCGGTAGGAAAGAGGGTTTGAGGAATATGAAAATTAGTGGGGCCTGATAACCACAAAGGAAAGCTTTAACAGAATTAAAGGTGGGATAGGTCTAATTGTCAAACTTGAATTTTGAAATAATTGAATTTTTTGGTGCTATTATTTAATCTCAGCTATGTCTTAAACTTAGAATATAGTATCTACTGATGGATTAGCAGAGTATAGTCCATTTAATAGTTCTATGATTGTGAAATTTCAGAAGTGAATCAATCCTACCTGTGGTCTGGTTTTCTCCATGGGGGCATTATTGGCATGTTGGGCTGGACCCTCCTGATTGTAAGAAACTATAGTGAAGGATATTTAGCATTAGTGGCCTTTGGTCATTCCTAAATCACTATAACAGCCAAACACATCACCAATAAAGTGTTTGGGCTTTGCTTAAAATATTCTAGGAAAGGGGCACGTGGGTGGCTCAGTCAGTCTGATTTTGGCTCAGAACATGATCTCAGGGTCCTGGGATCCAACTCCATGTCAGCCTCTGTGCTCAGCTGGGAGTCTCTTTCTCCCTCTTCCTCTTTTTCTGCCCCTCCCCTTGCTCATGCACACACGTGCACACACTCAAGTAAAATCTTTAATATTCTAGTGAAAAGGAGGGGTATATGAAATGAAATTGGCAAAATGTTGGTAATTGTTTCAGCTAAATGGTTGGCCTAGTGAGTTACACTATTTCATTCTATTCCCGGGGAAGGGAGCAAAAGTGAATCTTTCTTTTCTCTTTTAGTGTTGCTAGACGGAGGCCAGATGGGTGGGTTGGCAGGGCTCCTTCAGCACTCCCCAGCCCCGCCTCCCAGCACACCATCCTCTCAGCATTGCAACCACAGTGGGTTCTGTAGTCACTGTCTGTTTTCATTGATGTCTCAAAGTCTAACATTTTGATTCTGTGAATTGAATGTCAACGATCTATTCTCTGGGAGGCCACAGACCAATTTTGGTGTTGTCATTCCCAGATCTAGAGGCTGGCCGTCAGGTGGCATAGACTTGGTTCACAGCTTCCTCTGTGGCCAAGCTACTTACTAACCCTGAGTCTTAAGAGTCAGACTTCTCATTTCCATGGCAGATCTTTCAGTATATGTTGATTCTCTTTTCCTTCCTTGCAGACCACAGCTTTCCTAGGACCTGGCTTTGTCCTATCACCGAGTATATTTTATCTGCACCCTATTTTTTTCTAGTCATTGATAAGTTACTAATGAGTGATTGATTTTTATCCATTGAAATTTAATATATTAGTGTCTGACTCAAAGGATTCATTTTTTTAAAAAAGATTTATTTCATAGAGAGAGAAAGCATGTATGCACAAGGAGGGGCAAAGGGAGAGAGAGAATCTGGAGCAGACTCGCCACTGAGTGTGGAGCCCGACCCAGGGCTTGATCTTATGGTCAGACCATGACCTGAGCCCAAATCATGAGTCGGATGCCCAACTGATTGAGTCACCCAGGCGCCCCTCAAAGGATTCATTTTATGATAGAATTAAAAAATCTTCCTCTCTCTGGTGAAAGGGGGACTTGGAGGACAGTGAGGCAGTCTTAATACTCTGTCTAGATCAAGGGTCAGCAAACTTTTTAGGTGAAGGGCCAGATAGTAAATCTTTCAGGTTTCACAGGCCCAATGATCGCTGTCACAACTACTCAGCTCTGCTATTGTGGCACAAAAGAAGCCCTAGATGATGTATGTAAATAAGTGATCATGAGTGTATAAATTTTATTTAAAAAGTGATGGGCTACATTTGGCAGTGGGGCCTTAGTTGGCCTTTGGGTTTTAAAAAATTATTTTTATTAATATATTTTTATAAATATTTTTAATAAATTAAAAAAAAAGATTTTTATTTATTTATTTGTCAGGGGGATTGAGAGAGCACAAGCATGGGAGTGTGCAGAGGGAGAAGCACGCTCCTTGCTGAGCAGGGAGCCCAATGTGAGACTCTATCCCAGAACCTTGGGGTCATGACCTGAGCCAAAGACAGATACCCAACCGACTGAGCCACCCAGGCGTCCCTTTAGTTGGCCTTGGTTTGCTGGCCTCCGGTCTAGACTGTTACCAGCTTACTAACTCCAAACCTGGCTACATCAGGATCCCTTGGGGATTGTTACAAATACAGAATCCCAGGCTTTACCACACCTCATTACCCCAGCAATCAGTATTTAACAAAGTAAAATTCCTGTTCATTTTTAAAAAAGAAAAAAAGTTTATGCCTAGTTATTTTAGTTTCAAGAATTGTCAGGAAGCCTTGCATGATGAATTGTATGGTAGTGTTCTAAAAAGGAAAGAATAATTGAGCATGAAAAAGTTGTTTATATGCTTGGAATGAAGGACCCTGCTCTTTTAGACTAAAAGCTCTGCTCTTTGTATTCCATGTGAATAGTTACTGAATAATGATCTTTGCCTGGCAGTTGAAAAGCTAAAAACATTTCTTCTTCTCTTCTTGTGCAGTTAAACATGACTGGAATAAAATGACAGAAGCCGTACAGAACCACATTGGCTCTCTGAACTGGGGCTACCGGGTAGCTCTGAGGGAGAAGAAAGTCACCTATGAGAATGCCTATGGGCAGTTTGTGGGTCCTCACAGGATTAAGGTAATTGTGTGTGATAGGTTGGGGGTAGGGGAGGAAAAGAAAAGGTGATTCTCTTAATAGAAGGAAAAGCCATCGTGACCCAAACTGTCCAGTTCGGCGATTTTGCAGTCCCAACTTACAGGCCTTTCTCTTGTGGGGTGGTAGTGTGACCGTACTGGATTTGGGGCCAGATTACCTGGATTTGAGTCTTCTCTCTGCCATTTAATAAATTTATGATTTTGAACTAGTCTGTTAACTACTCAGACCCTCAGCATCTTAACATACTACCAAATTTTTATGAAGATCAAATTGGATAATGTGAATGGCCTTTGTTAACTATCAAGTCTACAGTTCTGATGAGTAATAACTTACTAAAAGTTGACATTGGTTTCTTTGTAGGCAACAAATAACAAAGGCAAAGAAAAAATTTATTCAGCAGAGCGATTTCTCATTGCTACCGGCGAGAGGCCACGTTACTTGGGCATCCCTGGTGACAGAGAGTACTGCATCAGCAGGTAAGAGAAGCCCATTGCAGATCTATGCTTTTCAGGTTTTTTTCTTCAAACCCATTCAGTCCATTGCTAGAACTTCAGAGTGTTTTGCCACATTTTTGCCCAAAAGGATAGGGAATTGGGAAAAAGAGAAGGGAAAAATTATTTTATGCGAGAGAACATTTAAGAATTCAGGACTGTAAACATTGGTCTTCTTACCACTCAGTTAACATCACTGCTGACATACAGATTTATGTTGGAATGTACACATGTGTGAGTGTATATTAGACATGTATAACATTTTTTTAAAAGATTTTATTTATTTATTAGACAGAGATAACAAGTAGGCAGAGAGGCAGGTGGGGGCTGGGGGGCAGGCTCCCTGCTGAGCAGAGAGCCCGATGCAGGGCTCAACCTCAGGACCCTGGGATCATGACCTGCGCGGAAGGCAGAGGCTTTAACCCACTGAGCCACCCAGGCGCCCAGAAATGTCTAACATTTAAAACTAGATGGACATTCATGTGGATGCCAGAACAGTGACGGATGGCAGACCATGTAGAACCCTAGGCCCTCCTCCTTGCTGTTCCGCGTGGGCACAGTGTCCGTGCAGTTGGCCTTCTGAAATAAGTGAGTCAAGCAAGATTTGACTGTGTGATTTATTTTGCTCACCGGGTGATCATATGGTGACCTAACAGTTCACATTAGGAATTCAATAAGGAATTTCACATTACAACAACATTAAGACAGGTTGTTGATAAATATGTCCTCTTGGGTGCTTTATGCCCAGGAGTTTCTGATTGTGTTATAAATTACTCTTTTGGGGCCCTTTTTTGGGGTACAATTTTTTTCCTTTGTCCTTCCTGTAGATACAATTTTTTTCCTTTGTGCTTCATGTAGGGGCAGCTCTAATGGCAACAGTTCTCTTTGTTGTCTTAGATAGCTTCCTTTCTCATATTTAAAAAAAAAAAACAAACTCATTTCCTAACAATGCCTTTCTGATCTCTCTCGTGTCTTGTATATTCTTCACTTGACTAAAAGATTTTGTCAGGTTGTAATTTTTTTTTTTAATAAGGTTATTTATTTATTTGACAGAGAGAGATCACAGGTAGGTAGAGAGGCAGGCAGAGAAAGAGGGAGAAGTAGGCTCCCTGTTGAGCAGAGAGCCCATTGCGGGGCTCGATCCCAGGACCCTGAGATTACCACCCTAGCCGAAAGCAGAAGCTTAGCCAGCTGAGCCACCCAGGTGCCCCTAGGTTTTACTTTTTATAGTTGGTTTTTATTTTACAAAACATTTATGTTGGAAGTTTTCTTCTACTCTTCTCTCTATTCTTGATAATTGGTGTTCCAGATAAAAAGAAATATCACAGATTTGCCGCATCGGAGAGAGCTCTGTGGTGCTGAGATGAGGGATGGGGGGTTTGGGTTTGTAAATATACGTATTAAAACACGTTAGTGGAGAATTACTCTAAACAAGTTCAAAATTATTTTGACTGTGAGTTATACAGTTTGCTGTGTTTGGCTATGGGCACTTGAGCTACTCCCAAAGCAGCTGAGTAGCAAGAGAGCGACAGTGTCTAAGGCCTTGTAAACACTTTTCATATATTATATATGTAGCTGATTGAATGTTTTTAATCTTAAAAGTGTATTGTTCTTAAGAAACCAAAAATTTTATATGAACATTTTCAATTTCTTTCTTTTTTTCCTTTTTTTTTTTTTTTAATTGCTTTTCAGTGATGATCTTTTCTCCTTACCTTATTGCCCGGGTAAGACGCTGGTGGTTGGAGCATCCTATGTTGCCCTCGAATGCGCTGGATTTCTTGCTGGCATTGGCTTAGATGTTACTGTTATGGTCCGATCCATTCTTCTTAGAGGATTTGACCAGGACATGGCCAACAAAATTGGCGAACATATGGAAGAACATGGTGTCAAGTTTATCAAACAATTTGTACCAATAAAAGTAAGTGGAGCTGCTGGTAGGTTTGTTGGTTTTATAGTTATGTTTAAAAGGCAGGATAGAGAGTGTTGGGGTTGGTGATGGGAGCTTTTCTTTCAGCATTATAAACCGTTGGGAGTGCTGCAGTGCTTCGCCTGTGGTATTGGTATATGAACTTGGACCTGCTGCTGCCTAAACAGTTTTGTTCTTAGCTGCAAGTTAATAATGTCTGTTGTCTTCTCAGCTTTCTTACCTTTGGTTCTCTTTTGTTTAATGCTTGCCTTCAGGCATCCCTTTATGTTAATAGTTTTTGGTCTGTTATCCTTTGTTTCTCCATACACACCAGTGATTTAAATAAGAGTTCAAGACCGGACTGATTTTTAAATTTTTTTCATAAGACATTCGCCCTTGGTTTGCTGTGTAGTCTACAGATGCACGCTGTATTATTCTGGCTTCTCTGAGCATGATTATCTAATTTCGTTTTATGGGCTGGCCTTTTTTGCTCATTTAATCTTCTTTTGAAAAGATTGAAAAATATGCCAAGTTAACACTGGGAGTTGTTACCATGACCACAGCTATTTTGATATGTAGAAGTGACAGAATTAGTCACTTCTTGTATCTCAGACTGATAGATAAGTTTCTTTTAGGGCAGGTAAAGATGAGACATTTGTGTTGACACAAGGTAAGGAACTTTAGCTGTTGTTTGTTCAGGGGCTTAACCTAGATGCTTTGTAGGACCGTTTTAAGGATCTCTTAATGTTGATGGGTAGAGTTTGAGCATTGGGATGAGCACGACCTGCTTTCAGTACTATTCTGCCATTTTCTTACCAGATGACTTTGGGGAAATTCCTTAACCTCTCTGAGCTTCAGTTTCTTCTCTAAAATCAGGATGGTAAGAACACCCATCTCAGAGTTCCAGTGAAGATTGCATTAGCTGACTCTTAGAAAGTAATTAGAACAGAACCTGGCACAGTAAATCTAAAATGAACTTATCTTCCAATATTATAATGAGGATTAAGTAGCAGATGTCCTGGAAGTAATCAGTACTTGATTACTAGAGTTGATTTTTAGGGAGTGGAGGTAGATAAGCTATGTTTGCACTAGGACCGTGATTAGAAAACAACAGCTGGACATACACATTCTGATAGAAGAGTAGCCTCTTCCTGTAATGTCTTTTTAAAAATTCCAGTGTAGGGGCGCCTGGGTGGCTCAATGGGTTAAAGCTTCTGCCTTCAGCTTGGGTCATGATCCCAGGGTACTGGGATTGAGCCCCACATCGGGCTCTCTGCTCAGCAGGGAGCCTGCTTCCTCCTCTCTCTCTCTCTCTGCCTGCCTCTCTGCCTACTTGTGATCTCTGTCTGTCAAAAAAATAAATAAAATTTAAAAAAAATAAAGTAAAATAAAATTCCAGTGTAGTTAGCATGCCTTGTTATATTAGTTTCAGGTGTGCAATACAGTGCATTCAGCAATTCTATACATTAATCAGTGCTCATCATAAGTGCCCTCCTTAATCCCCATCACCTACTTTATCCATCCCCCCATCCACCTGCCCTCTGGGAACCATCTCTTTGTTCTGTGTAGTTAAGAGTCTGTTTTTTTGGTTTGTGTCTCTTTTTTCTTTCATGTGTTTGTCTTGTTTCTTAAATTCCACATATGAATGAAATGATACAGTATTTGTCTTTCTCTGATTGACTTATTTTGCTTGGCATTATACTCTCTAGCTCCATCCATGTTGTTGCAAATGACAAGATTTCATTCTTTTTTTATGGCTGAGTGGTATTCCATTGTTTGTGTAAACTACATCTTTATTCATTTGCTAATGGATACTTGGGGTGCTTCCATAAGTTGGCTATTGTAGACAACGCTGCGATAAACATAGAGGTACCCATTTCCTTTTGATTTAATGTTTTCATGTTCTTTGGGTAAATACCTGGTAGTGCAATTACTGGATCATAGGGTAGTTCTAGTTTTAACATTTTTTAAAAGGATTTTATTTATTCTAGAGAGTGTGTGTACACACGAGTGGGGATGGGAGAAGGGGGGCAGAGAGGGAGGGAGAGGAATAAGCAGAATGCAGAGCCTGTCGAGGGGCTCTGTCCCGGGACCCTGAGATCATGACCTGAGCCAAAACCAAGAGGTGGACTGTCTGAGTCATCTAGGTGCCCCTCTATTTTTAATTTTTTTTTAAAGATTTTATTGATTTATTTGGCAGACATAGATCAAGTAGGCAGAGAGGCAGGCAGAGAGAGGGGGTGGGGGAAGCAGGCTCCCCACTGAGCAGAGAGCCTGATGCGGGACGATCCCAGGACCCTGAGATCATGACCCGAGCCAAAGGCAGAGGCTTTAACCCACTGAGCCACCAGGTGCCCCTATTTTTAATTTTTTAAGGAAACTCCTTATTGTGTTCCGCAGTGGCTGCACTAGTTTGCATTCCCACTAGCAGTGCACAAGGGTTCCTATTTCTCCACATCCTCGCCAACACTTGTTTCTTGTATTTTTTGATTTTAGCTATTCTGACAGGTGTAAAGTAATATCTCATTGTGGGTTTTTTTTTTTTTTTAACATTTTTGTTTATTTATTTGAGAGAGAGCAAGAGCAGGGGGTGGGGGATGGAGGGGGAAGGAGAAGCAGACTCCCCGTGGAACAGGGAACGTTATAACAGGGCTGGATCCCACCACCCTGAGATCATGACCTGAACTGAAGGCTGACGTTTAACTCATTAGGCCATCCAGGCGTTCTCCTCTCATTGTGGTTTTGATTAGCATTTCCTGATGATGAGTGTTATTGATCGTCTTTTCATGTGCCTGTTGGCCATCTGGATGCCTTCTTCAGAGAAATGTCTGTTCATGTCTTCTGCCCCTTTTTTTAAGTGGGCTCTTTGGAGCTTGAATTCATGACTCTGAGATCAAGACCTGGTCTGAGATCAAGAGTCAAGATGCCTAACCAACTGAGCCATTCCGGTGACCCACTTTCTGCCCATTTTTTAGTTGGATTATTTGTTTTTTTTGGTGTCGAGTTGTATAATCCCTTCTTTTTTTTTTTTTTTTTTAATCATATATTGGATACTAACTCTATATCAGATATGTCAATTTGCAAATATCTTCTTCCATTCAGTAGGTTGTCTTTTAGTTCTGTTGATTGTTTCCTTCACTGTACGGAGCTTTTTATTTTGATGTAGTCTCAATAGTTCATTTTTGCTTTTTTCCCCCTTGCCTCAGTAGATGTATCTAAAAAAATGTCGTTATGGCCAACGTCAGAGAAATTACTGCGTATGTTCTCTCCTAGGATTTTTATGGTTTCAGGTCTCACATTAGGCCTTAATCCATTTTAAGTTTATTGTTGTGTATTGTGTAAGCAAGTGGCCACTTTCAGTTTTTTGCATGTAGCTGTCCAGTTTCCCAACACCATTTATTGAAGAGACCGTCTTTTTCCCATTGCATATTCTTGCCTCCTTTGTTGAAGATTAATTGACCATTCCTTTATAATGTCTTAATATTTGGAGAGTTCTGGGCATCTTTGAGAATCTTCTGGACTATGCCCCAGTGAAATAAATATGTCTGTGCACCTGACATTTTACTTGGGTTCCCAGGGTCTCTCTGACCCCCAGGCACCTTGGTGAAGCTGTGTTTTGTTAGCCGGTGATGTTTTGTTAGCCAGTGACCTAGTAGAAGCAGCCTTCTGCAAGGAGGAAGAAGAGAACACGTTTGGAACAGAGAACACAGTGTGATGTGCAGAGAGATGGCGGGGAATAAATTGTTCTAAATGCAGAAATTGTTTTAGATACAGGAAAAGCCTAACTTGGCAGTTTTCCCATAAAGAATGGTTGTACCTACAAGGTAGAGTAGAAATTGCAGGTGATTTTATGAGTGTCTTTGAGTAAATATTTTGTAGAAATCCATGATTTGCTGTCAGTCAGAGACAAAGGTGAACTATAGACTGGCAGAAGCCTCCAGCTGACAAGGTTTTTCGTCTATCGCTATCTAGTCTGGAGGTCATGGTTGGCATCTTGGAGTAATGGGCTAGTGTGTTTGATCCCATTGGGCACAACATAGACTCCAGAGTTTGCTCCTTCCTCCTTACATCCTTGACCCGAAGACCACCCCTACTTAGGACACACCTACCTCCTGGCTCACTATACTATTTAGGGCTTTCTAGCTGTTACCTATATTGTGTTTGATTTACTCCATTATCTGTTCTTTGTTGACAAAGCCGCACATCTGTAGTTGGAAGAGAATCTCTGAATTTGAGCAGTAGTGGCTCTCCAGGGGATTAATGGTTCTAGGTGAGTTGCAACATAGGAGCCTGGGAAGAACAGCAAGTCTTTAGTTGGATTTTAGGAATTGTAGTCCTCTCCCACCTTTCTCTTTGAATCTTATTCTGTTTGGGAACTCTTTGAAAGAAAGCCCCTGTAGCAAACACGAAGCAATAAGAAAGAAGGCGATAAAAGGCAAAAACCTCTTATTGTCCTAATAATGTTAAGGTGAGGGAGATGGGACATGAAAGACCTTTCCGGCCACATTTTGTGTTTAACTTTGGGTTAACCTGATAGAAGAGGGTTGGACCTGTCCTTATTGTGGAGTAAAATCTTATTACTTTTATAGGTTGAACAGATTGAAGCAGGGACACCAGGCCGACTCAGGGTGATAGCTAAGTCCACCAGTAGTGATGAAACAATTGAAGGAGAGTATAATACGGTAAGGAGTGCACCCAGATCATTACTTCATTAGAAAGCAGTTAATATGCTTATTGGATATTTGCTGGGTACATATAATGACTGTTTGCTGTTTCTAAAACCCTCGATGATATTCCCATTTTAAGACATCTTTATTGCTTGTGATACTGTAATTTGTTTTATGTGTAACTTAAAAACATCATTTGTCAAATACCTAAAATAGGCATCCAACTTTTTAAATGAGCTAGAACTTCTCTGTCCTTAAAAATTTTAATCTCTCTAGCTCACTACTTAAAAAAAAATTCAGTCATAGGCTATGCTGTCTTTGTCCTTAAGCTTGGCTAGATTTATTAAAGGGATTGTTAACCCTCTTTTTCTTAATAAATGGACAAGGATTTCTGCTATATCCTATTCAGTGGATATATTTTAAAAATACTTTAATTTGTTTAAACTCTTCCATTACTTTCTTAATGAAATACTTCTTTCCAGGTCTCAAAAATGAAATCAGATTGGCTTAATGATAAGTAACTTATGTGCAGCCTTTTTGATAATAGTCACTGATTAAAAAATAATAATTTTTCAGGTATTGCTGGCGATAGGAAGAGATGCTTGCACAAGAAAAATTGGCTTAGAAACCGTGGGGGTAAAGATAAATGAAAAGTAAGAGAAAAAATTTTATTAATGTCTTATTGAATACTATTTCATTTATTTGTAATACTGATCAATAGTGGAGTTTTAGATTTTTCTTTAAAGATTTTATTTATTTACTTATTTATTTATTTGACAGAGAATGAGCAAGAGCACAAGAAGGTAGTGTGACAGGCATAGGGAGAGGGAGAAGCCGGCTCCCTGCTGAGCAGAGAGCCTGATGTGGGGCTCGATCCCAGGACCCTGAGATCATGACCTGAGCCGAAGGCAGAGACTTAACCCACTGAGCCACCCAGGTGTCCTGGAGTTTTAGATTTTTAGCTTTAGTTTTTATTACAGCTGGAAAAAACTCAGTGCCACTCACGTTAGTATTTCCTGTTTTATTTTTTTTCCCTTTGCAAATCTAAATGGAAGATAGAGGAGCTTGTATTTTGTTTCTTTAACGTATAGTATCTAGAAAAGGAATCTAACCCCACAGTTAATTGCAGGTGTGTGCTTTGAGCTTCATTAAATATGTAGATCTGAACTATGTTTAGAGCTACCAAGGTTTAGGATGATGGTCACTGTATTTCTAGCGATAGCTACAAGTATTGAAAACTTCTGTTTTCAGAGTTAAATGTGAAAATCCTCTGGACTGTAGCACCGCAGGAGATAACTGAGATGGAGGGGGGGCTGCTTATCTGCTGCTTGGGGCTGTTTCCCAACATCTCCTTCCTTACAGCCCAGTAAATCAAGTGCTGTGAATGCTGAATGTCTGGGAAAGGAAAAATACAGGTTGCTTCTCCTCTTTCAGGAATATCCTATATTTTGGAGAAGAGACTTCCTAATCTGATTGTGAGGATTTTTGTTTTACTCCTTTTTTTACTAAGATGAAGAGACAGAGTTGTTGAGAAGGTCACCGATAAGATTTAGCAGACCAGATGTTACGTTAACTTAATAAACCTGCTAGCCCTTTTCCAGTGGGTCCAAAGCTTAGATTTTGTGTGATGTTAACAGCTAACACTTACTCTGCACTTACTGTGAGCCATGGACTTTTGTGCTAAATTTTGTGTGTGTGTGTGTGCTAAATATTTTGTACACATTTTCATTCAATCCTCACAGCCCCTTAAGGTAGATGATGATATCCTTTTTCTTCTTGGTAGTTTTTCCATTACTGTGGCTCCCATTTATAGGTGGGAAAATGAAGCTGAGAGATATTAAATAGCCCTCCCAACATCATAGAGGTGATAAGCAACAGACCTGGTTATTACAATTTAGGAGCCACACATTTTTTTTTTTTTTTTAAGATTTTATTTATTTATTTGAGAGACACAAAATGGGAGCACAGGAACCCGATGCGGAACTTGATCCTGGGACACTGGGACCATGACCTAATCTGAAGGCTGTTGCTTAACAAACTGAGCCCCCCAGGCGCCCTCTTTTTTCTTTTTTTTTTTAAAAATATTTATTTATTTAAGTAATCTCTGACCCCAACATGGGGGTCACACAACCAACCCCAAGATCAAGAGTTGCATGTTCCTCTACCCAGCCAGCCTGTCACCTGTAGAATCTGCATATTCTTAACCACTGTTGTAGTTTTCCTCCAGAGTTCTGTACAGTTTTCTTATTCCAGAATTGTCTCTAAGCTTTTTATGTATTTTTTAAAAATTTTATTTTATTTTGTGTATGTATTTATTGTTTTTAGAGAGGGAGAGTGCGCACATTGGGGAGGAGTGGTGTGATGGGGAGAGGCAGAGGAAGATAGGATCTTAAGCAGGCCCCGCGCTGAGCATGGAGCCTGTTGCAGCGCTTGACCTCATGACCCTGAGATCATGACCTAGTCGAAATCAAGAGTCAGATGCTTAACGGACTAAGCCACCCACGCACCCTGTATGAATGTATCTTTAAGTTTAATGAATTTGAATGTTGCCCTTAGCTAGGATCACGGTTTTGAGCTGCTTTGGGAGAAAAGAGATTTTATTCTACGCAATAGTGGTAATTGATTTTAACTCAATGAATTTTCAGGACTGGAAAAATACCTGTCACAGATGAAGAGCAGACCAATGTGCCTTACATCTATGCCATTGGGGATATACTGGAGGGGAAGCTGGAGCTCACGCCAGTAGCAATCCAGGCAGGAAGATTGCTGGCTCAGAGGCTTTATGCTGGTTCCAATGTGAAGGTGAGTTTGTGGCTGACACCTATTGATGGTGTTTTTTTGTTTTGTTTTGTTTGTTTTTTAAAAATATTTATTTATTTATTTGAGAGAGAGCGAGTGTGCGCAACCTGTGTGAGTGGGAAAGGGGCAGAGGGCGGGGGAGAATCTCAAGTAGACTCTGTATTGAGCGTGGAGCCCTGCACCGGGATCTAACTCACGACCCATGAGATCACGACCTGAGCCAAAACCAGGAGTTGGACATTTAACCAACTGAGCACCCAGGCACCCCAGTATTGATACTGTTACTAATAGTACTACCAGTTCCCTAGTTAGGGGTAGCTGTGAAGTTTTCCAGGTCTTGGATAATTTAGCTATCTTGCTGATGGCATCCTAGCTGTGCTTTATTAACTGTATTCCAACCAAGATATTGTTAAGTCTGCTGTACATTTGTGACTTTATTATGAAAATTGTCATTCTGGGGACCACACTGGAAATAAATGACCTCGGTTAATCAAATTTCAGCGCTATTATGTTCCATATATGCATAATGGTTGCATTTTACATTAATTTCATTATTACCAATTTAAGTATAATTTTCTAAATCCTTTTATGGCACCTATCTAGGCTTTAAAAGGATTTGGGGATCTAGGTAATAATATCAGTATGCAAAGCTGTTAAACCAATATTTAGGCTTTATTACCCTGTCATTTTAAAAAATATGTCTTCCACTCCTGGAATGTTTAATGTGTTATATTAATGTTCTAAAGTGATTTTTTTTTTAGGGGCACCTCTGTGGCTCAGTCATTAAGCATCTACCTTTGGCCCAGGTCATGATCCCTGGGTCCTGGGATCAAGCCCCACATTGGGGTCCCTTCTGAGTGGGAAGCCTGCTTCTCCCTCTCCCGCTCCCCTGCTTGTCTTCCCTCTCTTGCTGTTTCTCTGTCAAATAAATAGTAATAGTAGTAGTAACAATAATAAATAATAAAGTGATTTTTAAAAAAGATTTTGTTTATTTACTCAACACAGAGAGAGATCACAGGCAGGCAGAGAGAGAGGGGGATGCAGGCTCCCCGCCGAGTGGCGAGCCCGATGCAGGGCTCAGTCCCAGGACCCTGATACCATGACCTGAGCCAAAGTCAGAGGATTAACCCACTGAGCCACCCAGGCGCTCCTAAAGTGATTTTTTTTAAAGTCCGTATAGGAAATTGATACTTTTAGATATGTTTCATGGGACAAGATGGCAAGAATAGATTCTCATTTTTTAAGATGAGCTTTTAGAGCAGTTACAGGTTCATAGTAAAACTAAGGGAAGGTGCCGAGATTTCTCATGTATTGTTTCCTGCCCTCATACGTGCATAGCCTTCCCCATTATCAACATTTCCTCCCTAATTATTGGAAAGGATTCTAGGAACATTGATTGTAAAGCACTTAGAATCTGCCCATTTTCCTTACACGAAAATCATCATGGGTTGATCTAGGTTGGTTACAGTAATGGAAACCTCAAAGAAGGCAGCTAGTAGAATTTGTGACTGACATTTAAGATGTACCTGGGGTTAGTTTGAATGGTGGCATGGATTGAGGCTAAAAAGGGTTTTTAATTCCAGATTGATCATTAAGGGCATAGCAGCTGGTTATTACTCTGTTTGGGATAAATTGAACTACTACTTTGAATGAGTTATGTCTTGTATTCATTGTTGCAATTTTTGAGTATCTGGTAAACCAGGAAAAGGGTATCTAGAAATGTAGCCTAAAATGCATTGAATTTATTCTTGACCTTGTATCTTTGTGTTTTCCTAAAATGGAGATATTTTTATATACCAGAAATAACCAAAGGAGGCACATGCAAATATTTGCTCCTACATAAAGTTGAAATTAAGTAGCATAAAATTCTTAAAAACCTTTAATGAATCTTTGCACCAACTTTGAACATGCAGGGCTTTCCACGTTCGGGCATGGTACTGTATTCTGCTCTCTGGCAGGTAGAGCACATTTTTTCTTAAAGTGCCCTATGGTTTATTAACATCAGAATTTAATATGAGTTGAAACTAAAAGTTCTGTTTTATGTTTTTTTTTTCCTTATTTTTAGTCTAACTCTAATAATAAGACAAATGCTTTTACCGTTCAGGGAATTATATTATAAAGAGGTGCTGTTCAGATCTCTGTGTTTGAAATCTCACTGGTCTGTCTGTCCTTTAGTATAGTAAATAAAATCAAAATGCCAGTAGATACCTAGGTTAAATGCATTTGGGGAAATCACACACTTTTTACCTAGGTTAAATGCATTTGGGGAAATCACACACTTTTTTTTTTTTTTTTAAGCAACTGCATAATCTCTTTAATCTTGCCCAGCCAGTGTTAAGAATTTTACCGCATACCTGAGAAGGTGAGAGAATCCATATCTGTCCTCCTCCTAAAGGAGCAACTCTCAGAAAAGATCTCTTTTCTCTTGAAAAGTTTAGCTTACCATCAGCACCTGGCTGAGTTAAATCCATTATGGGATTTTAAGGGAGCCCAGATTGAATTGTGGGTGTTAGTGCCTTCCTCCAAAATTGCTATCCTCTGTTCCTCACCACTTCACAAGAGCATTGGGAGGAAAGGGAAACAAAGTGCAACATGTGCGTGCTTGTCACGTGCTTGGCACTGAGCTAAGTGCTCTGTAAGCCTTATCTCATTCAGCCTCCAGGCAGCCCTGGAGGTTGATGACGTGTACAGGGAAATTAGGTAACTGTACGAGGTCACAAGGCTGGGAGGCAGCCCAGGCATAAATGAAGTCCAGTTCTGATTGTAAGTATTGCTGTCTTAGTCATGGTGATTTATTGCCTAAGAAAGATTTGGGAAGTGTAGATTATAGAAGAATAGGAGATAGGAAAGATATCTCAAGAATTAAAGAATCCACCAAATTTGCAAACACCTATGTAACACATAATTTTCCTAAATAAAATGAAGTGGAAAATACATTGGGGAAATTTAAATGAAAATTTTTAATGTTTAATAATATTTAAACTTCTGAAACTTAAAAATATTTGCCATTAAATAAAATACTTCATTCTTTTGGAAACACAAATGAAGGGAAGAAAAGTTTTTATCATTTCAAAAACTGAAAGAAAACAGTCTATAAAGCTGAGTCAGCCTGTAAATGATGGACATTCCACTAAGCCCTTTGTTTAAAAAGCCACATGATAAGACACACACACCAGTTTAAAGCACAGTATGACAGAACACGTCAGCAGAATGACCAGTTGTTGTTTCTCGGATCTTTTTAGAATTGCTCTCAAACACTTAAAATACTTTGTTTTTACAAACAGTAAACATGAGCGACTTTATTATTAAGGCTGTACTTTATTTGTTAACTCAGTTTTATAGTATATATAGAATATTTTAGGGGTGCCTGGCTGGCTCAGTCGGTAGAGCATGCAACTCTTGATCTCAAAGTTGTGAGTTCGAGCCCTGTGTTGCGTGTGGAGCCTACTTGAAAACTAAAAATAAACAAGATACATATATTTTATATATATAATATTTTATGTGAAAACCAGAGAGAAGCCATAGTATACATATCTTCAACTTCAGAATAGGTTGTATTCTGAAAGTTCATTAAGTTGATTGTTGTGAAAACTGTGTAGTGTGTTCTCCAAGTGGAAGTGTTGGAGACAAGGATTACATTTTCCAGGCTAGGCCGCGACAGTCCATCCATTTAAGTCCATTGGAACCTGCATTTTGGAACCCGGGACAACTTGTCTTTTATATGGATCCAGATTTCCATTTGATACACTGTTTCCTGCCTGAAGAATTTCCTTTTATAGTTATTTTAGTGCATGTCTGCTCCTGGTGAATTCCTTTTCTACTTGTTGTTTCTTTGTTTTTTAAGTTTATTTTGCCTCCAGTTTTTTTGGAAGATATTTCTTGCAATATAGAGTTCTAGATTTACTGTTTCTTTAAGTAGCTAGTGATTTGTCTGTTTTCTTTTGGTTGCGTGGATTCTGAACACAAGTCGGCTATCATTTTTATCTTTGTTCTTTATAAGATTTCCTTTTATCACTGTGTTTTAGCAATTACTGCTAAATTATTGTAAGTCGTGGCATCCTTTTCCTTACAATTATTCTGCTTAGGGTTTGTCAAGATTCTTAGATTTATCTATTTATCCTTTTCATCAGATTAGGAAAATATTCAGCCATTCATTTGTTTTTTTCTGTCTTCCTTCTTCCTTTCTTCCCCTCAGCCTCCAATTAATGAATATTGGTTCACTCAGTATTATCCCAGGAGTCTTCTGATGTACTTTTCACGTTCCTAACCCCGTTTCTGTTCTCTATTTTTTTTTTTTTTTCGAGAACCTGTCGTGATGTCTTTAAGTTTGCTGATCGTCTGCACTAAGGCTATTAATTCCATATTGTGTACTTTGCACTTCAAATAGTTTTTTTCAATCTACAAGTTTTATTTATTTAAAATGTTTTCCTTTTCTCCCCTCAGCGGGTTCATGTTTTTCTCTATTTGCTTGAATACAGACCATATTTATAATAGTTCATTGAGTGTCCTCTGGTGATTCCATCATCTCATTTTCAGTGTCTGTTTCTATCCATTGATTTTCCTCTTGGTATTGGCTCGCGTGTTTTTGCTTCTTTGCATGTTTTGTTATTTTGGATGGATGTGGACATTGTACATTTTACATTGTTGGGTGCTGGGTTTTATTGAATTCCTTTGTACATTGTTGGATTTTGTTCTGGCAGCCCATTAAGTTACGAGGAATTAGTTTTATCCTTTTGTAAGACTTGCTTTTGTGCTTTCTTAGGGCTTATCTAGGGCTGATTTAGTTCTACCGCTAAGCTGATGCCTTTTGGAGGACTCTACCCCATTCTCTTTACTTTATGAATTCTTTCTACTCTGGCTTGAGGGAACAGGAACTATTTCCAGTCCTGTAAGAGCTCTGGTCACTTGGGGGCCTCCTGCTCTCCAGTGGTTCTTTTTTTTTTTTTTTTTTTTTTTTTTTAATTAAATTAAATTTATTTATTTACTTGACAGAGAAAGACACAGCAAGAGAGGGAACACAAGCAGGGGGAGTGGGAGATGGAGAAGCAGGCTTCCCGCTGAGCGGGGAGCCCTATGCGGGGCTTGATTCCAGGACCCTGGGATCACGACCTGAGCTAAAGGCAGATGCTCAACCGAGCCACCCAGGCACCCCTCTCTAATGGTTCTTTCCTCACCCTGGAGTACCTCCTGTACGACGCATTGACGGATTAATTCTCAGCCCAAATCTCTGCAGATTTCAGGAGTTCTTTTGCACAGCTCTGCCCTGCAGCTTCGAGCCACCCTGACTCCCTCGAACAGTGGTCTCCATCTCCATGACTCAGACACTGCTGGGCTCTGAGCTCCCTGCTCTTGCCCCCAGTCCTTAGTGCTTTGGACAGTAAATAAGAAACCACTGGCCTCGCCTCATTTGTTTCCCTTCTGTCAGGGATCACAGTCCTGCACTGCCTGTTGTCCAGTGTCTGAAAGTGTTGCCTGCTCTTTGTCTGGTTTTCTTGTTGAAAGTAGGAGGGTAATTCTGGCCCCTGATACACCATGATGGCTGTCCGTGGATGTCTGCCTGTGCTTTCGATTCAGAGTTCCAAGGGTTTATATTCTGTTTAGAGAAGAAGGGTTATATTTATTATTTCTAGAGGGAGACAGGTTTTAAAGATTTTACGCTACCATTTTAAAGAGGAATTGAATATCTGATATTTTATTTTATTTTATTTTTAAAGATTTTATTTATTTATTTGACAGAGAGACCACAAGCAGGCAGAGAGGCAGGCAGAGAGAGAGAGGAGGAAGCAGGCTCCCCGCCGAGCAGAGAGCCCGAAGCGGGGCTCGATCCCAGGACCCCGAGATCACGACCCGAGCCGAAGGCAGTGGCCCAACCCACTGAGCCACCCAGGCGCCCCAGAATATCTGATATTTTAAATGCAGAATGTTACTTAGGCTCCCCACTGTGTACAAATGTGATGGGCAGGTTTTTACCAAATCACATTTACAAACACATTTGATATTTACATAATCTCTTCCTCACTTCGTATCAGTGTACTGAAGACTGAGAAATCCATTGTAGAGAAACTGGCTTATTTATTTAACCCTGCATTTCACCAACTTGTTTGACTTCAGAATACTTATGTCATTTCTAGCATTAACATCATTAAGATATGCTTTGGAAGTACTACCAGTGACTTTGTTTCTGTGGCCTTCCACTTCAGTGACTGTAGAGCACCACGCAGACAGCGTATCCTGCAGAGCCACTTTCCTGTTTGCATCTGAAAGTTGCTCGTGATGTTACCACTGTTGAGGAGAACTGCAGCCATGCCCCATTAAAGCATGTAGCTTTTTCCGTACAGTAAATTATAGGTTTCCAGGAGTGGAGTTCTTGGCAAAGAAGGTTTTTATGGCTCTTAACTGGTATTACCTAATTGATTTTCCAAAGAAGTCTGTTAATTCCTGTCACCAATATGAGACTGTCAGCATTGCGTGCCCTCATCTTGTTTTTGGCTGCTTTAAAAAGGGAGAAAACGTGTGTCCTTATTGTTAACATCAGCTGATAGTTGGATGGAGAAGGCACGTGAACCTGTTCAGGACTATCTTGCCAGACTTCAAACCTCTGTTACAACTGTCACATGAGTTAATGGTTCTCAGTGTAGTAGGTTTATACCTGGGATTGCGACTTCCCATACTTTTTGGTAGAAATTTATTAGTCTGCTTTCCCCCTCTTGATTTTGAACCTCTTTGATGTATACCCTTTTTTGAGTTCTAATTTCTCCTGTATTAACTCTTTTTTCTTCCTTCTGAAACAGTGTGACTATGAAAATGTTCCAACAACTGTGTTTACTCCATTGGAATATGGTTCCTGTGGTCTTTCTGAGGAGAAAGCTGTGGAGAGATTTGGGGAAGAAAATATTGAGGTAAGTTATATTCTTTATGCCTGTGTTAAGTTACTGCTGCTTTTTGTTAAAAGTAATTTCAAGCATACAGAAAAGGTGAAAACTTGTACAAAGACCTTTCGTTAACCTATAATCCAGATTCATGTATTGTCAACATTTTGCCCATTTGTTTTATACTTTTCATATTCTCTTTTTATCTCTCTGTATATTTGTTTTCCTTGCACCTTTTGAAAGGATGTTAAATGCCCCTTTACTCCTTAATTCTTCAGTGTGTGTTTCCTGCAAACAGGGTATTTCTTAAGTAACCACATTATAGTTACCACTTTTAGGAAGTTTAATGTTCATAGAACACTTAGATATGATCTACCTTCTGTTTTTGAGTCTTATCAGCTGACCCAGTAATACTTCCATTTTTTGAAACTGCTTTTACTGGTTCCTTTTATTGTTAAAACAATATTGTTGTAAATATGAAAAATAGAGGGAATTACAAAGAAGAAAACTAAAAATTAATAGCATATCAACCATTCTATTAGTGACATTTGGGTTTTTTGGTACCATTACCCTCTTCTAACTTTGCCACAGTCGAGGAACCATACGCGTGAAATACACTATTTTTGTGTACACAATGCTACCCAAAGAGACTGGTGCTTTAAATCATTCAAGAGAAAAGTTTCCAGTAAAACCTTCCAGAAGACCAGATTTGTAAATTAGAGTAAATTTTGTGAAATAAAAGCCTGTTTTAAATCTCTTTATCTTTTTCTTATTATATGTGTTAGCAGTAGCATGTAACATCTTGGTCTTATTAGTACAGCATGAGTAACATTTTCTGACTATAAAAATAGTATATCCTCATTATAGGAAGTTTGGAAAATTAGGAAAATATAAAAAAGGAAATTGTAATTCATAAAGAGATCACTGCTGTTAATATTTTGGCATTTCCCTTCTGGTCTCTTTCTGTGTGTTTGTATATTGTATATGTGTGTGTGTATGTATAATTGCAGGTACATAAGTCTTGTGTGCAATTCTCTGTTCTATTTTACAGTTAATGTTAGGTCATGAGCATTTCACCCTAAAACCAGCATTTTTTAAGAATGACTTAAGTATTTTGGGATGCGCTAAAATAATTCGTTAAGCCATTGTTTATATTATAAATAGAACAATGAACATCTTCATAATTCACTGTATTTCTCTGGTTTTTGTGAAGATAGATTCTTACCAAAAGATTCTTTTCTTTTTCTACCAAAAGATTCTTATGTTTTAAGGTTCTTTTAAGGATTTTTTTTTTTAAATTTATTCATTTGACAGAAAGAAAGAGAGATCACAAGTAGGCAGAGAGACAGGCAGGGGGGGGGAATCAGGTTCCCTGGTGAGCAGAGAACCCAATTGGGGGCTCGATCCCAAGACCCTGAGATCATGACCTGAGCCAAAAGCAGAGGCTTAACCCACTGAGCCACCCAGGCGCCCCTGTTCTAAGGTTCTTAATATATTTTTCATTTTTCTTGACAGGCTTTGGCTTTCATTTTATTAGAGTTTGCATTTTTCATTATAAAAGTAATGCCTTTGGGGCACCTGTGTGGCTCAGTCAGTTAAGCATCAGGCTTCAGCTCAGGTCATGATCCCATAGTCCTGGGATTGAGCCCTGAGTTGGACTCCCTGCTCCCTGAGGAGCCCGCTTCTCCCTCTCCTCCCTGCTCTGCTCACTCTGCATCTCTGTCTCTCTCAAATAAATAAATAACATCTTTAAGATAAATAAATAAAAGTAATGCATTTGAGTTGAAATTTTGAAAATGGAAATAGGAAACAATTATCCATAAATCTATGTTGGTAACACAGCAGTTGTTAGCAGTTTGGGGTAATTTCTTTAACCATCTTTTCCCTGTGTAATTGTTGTGATACTATGACCCTATATATTCAATTTTGTAACCCACATTTTTTTTAAAAGTTCACATTGTATTATAACATCAAAGAACACTTACTATAATGGCTACATAATCGGTATTTTTTTAAAAGTTAGCCAGCTAGGGGCGTCTGGGTGGCTCAGTGGGTTAAGCCTCTGCCTTCAGCTCAGGTCATGATCCCAGGGTCATGGGATCGAGCCCCACATAAGGCTCTCTGCTCAGTGGGGAGCCTGCTTCCCCCCTCTCTCTCTCTGCCTACTTGTGATCTCTGTCAAATAAATAAAGAAAATCTTTAAAAAAAAAAAAAAAAAGGTAGCCAATCATATATGTTTTGAATTAAGACTGGCAGCTGAAGGTGGAAAAAAAATCCCTGTAGTCACCCAGATTTAAGTTCATGAAGCATCAGTCAAGATACCTGCATCCTTCCACCTCTCATCTTCCGTGCCTCCCTCCTTGTTTTCTTCATTGCTTTTGGTGAATTATAAATTCCTCCAAAGGAGGGAATGTCTTTGGAAGCATCAAGCAAGGAACTGGATAATTGCTGTAATTGCTCCTGGCACCTTACTTGTGTCTTGCCCAAAGTTGTCATTCCTATGCAAGATGGTGTTGGGTTATTTTTTTCTCTTGTTTTTTTGATGTAAGACAGCAAGTAATTACCTGGCTTCTTTCTCTCGTTTGCTTGCTTTTTGTTATTATTACATAAGGTTTACTTTTCTGAGATTGAGATATAATTAAGGGATGAGCCTGTAGCAAAGGGTCCTGACAACAAGTTTAAGGTCATTTACTATCTGACCAAATCCCTATTTATTGCATGGATCTTATTATTTAATGAAAGTCTGAGTATCAAAGAGCCTCCAGTATTTTTAATCCACAGCTGGTGTTTGACAAACATACTTCTTAAGATAATGGGTCTTAAATTGTTTGTATATCTTCTCAGGTTTACCATAGTTACTTCTGGCCGTTGGAGTGGACAATTCCATCAAGAGATAACAACAAATGTTATGCAAAAGTAATCTGTAATATCAAAGACAATGTAAGTGAAATACTCATTGAATCCTTTTTTCCAGTAACTTCATTTTGTTTTTAATATGTAGTTCTATTTTATTTATTTATTTAATTTATTTATTTTAAGATATTATGTATTTATTTGTCAGAGAGAGAGAGAAAGCACAAGCATGCAGAGGCAGAGAGAGAAGCAGGCTCCCTGCTGAGCAAGAAGCCCCACATGGGACTCAATCCCAGGATTCTGGCATCATTGACCTGAGCTGAAGGCAGCGGCTTAACCGACTGAGCCACCCAGGTGGCCCTGTAGTTCTATTTTAATCACATGATGGACATGCATTCCTTTAGTATTTTACTTGTTGGTCTTCCCAGCCGTGTGGACACTGAGGGCAAGGGCCACAGTGACACCACTTGGTCTGCTCTCAGTGTCCTCAGCTTGGAACCCTGCACAGGGTCAAGAGGCCCACTGACCTTGTGAGCACAGACCACAGAAACGATTTAGAACGTGTGTGTTCATAAAAAGCCATGAAGTCAGTGGCTTCTAGGAATAATGAGAAAATATAAAAGAACAGGAGTAACACGTGTTTATATCCTAAGCAGCTGGCCCTAATGAGAAAGGTGTAGTAGGAAGAGCTATTTTTTTTTAAGATATTATTTATTTATTTGACAGTGAGAGAGAGAGAGAGAGGTCACAAGTGGGCAGAGAGGCAGGCAGAGAGGGGGAAGCAGGCTCCCTGCTGAGCAGAGAGCCCGATTCGGGGCTCAATCCCAGGACCCTGGGATCATGACCTGAGTCGAAGGCAGAGGCTTTAACCCACTGAGCCACCCAGGCGCCCCTAGGAAGAGCTCTTAATTGGGTTCTGATTTAAGATTTCACTGGCGACTGCTGCATGTAACAACCGGTAACTAAAAGCCTGTGGGCAAACTCCTTGACCTCACAGGACTTATTTCCATGCCTATAAAGTCATTGAAGACACGCTTGGATTTTGTCCTTTTTTGGCTGCCGTTCCCATACTCAGAACACATGCATGCACACATACATACTTGTGGATTGGATCTGATAAGAACTGGTATTTTTAACTTAGCTGGGATCTTACCTTTTAAAAAGAAAAAAGCGTGAGCAAAAATGTAAATCATGCTAAAGAATCCATAGTTAAAAGCCAAATAAATTCAGACTTTCCTTATTTGGGGATTTGAATAATTTGAATATAATTATAATTGAACATGTACCCTGTTGAGAAACTACTGCCTCAGAGAGCAGTATAGGAAAATCTGGTTCTCCCCTGAAAAGGATCATTCTAGATGCATTTAGTAAATGAAGGCATTAGGATGCAGTTGACATAAAGAACAATTTTATGCACTTATTTCCTTTGCACACATAGCTTTTATCATTAAAAGTGTTTTGAGTATATATTAACTGTCAGTCCTGCTTTAGACGAAAGGGGAAGATGTGCGGTGTTCTCTCCAGCTGTCCGGGGTCTCCCTCGAGCAGGAGATCGTTCACTTGCTTATTGCTTGGAGCAGTCGATGAAACCGCCACGTTTTCCTTCAGACCAAGCAAATCTGTCTTCCCTGTGTGTGGTTTGTTGTCTTTTTTTCACTGTTGTGTCATTTGTTCAAGTAACACTTTATAAAGATTTTATTTATTTGGGAGAGCATGTGAGAGAGAGTGCTAGCAGGGGAGTACCAGCAGCAGACGTCTGCTGAGCAGGGAGCCCTCCTCAGGGCTCAATTTCTGGCCCCTGGGATCGTGACCAGAGCTGAAGGCAGATGCTCAACTGACTGAGCCACCCAGGCACCCCTCAAATGACACTTTTTAAATATAATATGGAAAATCGTTTTCACTGCTAATGAGCCCATCTTAATTAAAATAGTCGAGGCGATAAGGAGGTTGATATTCTTTTCAGTTATTTTCAGATACAAAGATAGTATTAGAAAAGGTGAATACTTGTCATCCATCTGTCACAAGCAATCTTACACAAAAGCATGCTTCTAGAACTTGACCATCCTTGGGGCATATGCTTTATTCATTTTGAGTCAATCACTTCACAGTGTCTACCTGTGCTTGGTTTTTCCAGTGTTTATTTGTTAGGCTTTTATTCTTTTCGTATGCTGTGCTTCTCTTATATGAAACACTCACATTTACAGGAAGATGGGGAAAGTACTGACCATCCAGATTCAATGAACGTTCACATTCTGGTGTGTTTGCTTCAGAGCTTTTTCTCTTGTAAGAGAAACCTTCACAGAAGAAATTCGTAACAACTTATATTACAGAGTACCTGCTCTGTACCATGTACTACTTGGAGGTCCACATGTATTAACTTCATTCTTACGTAATCCTGTGAAGTGTGTTCTCTTGTTCCACCCTTTCTGTTCATGAGGAAGCTGAAGCACGGGGAGGTTAAGTAACTGTGCTCAGCTCACTTACCTCCTTCATAGCAGAGTTGGAACTAATCCCAGGCAGTGTAGATCCCATGCTCTTAAGCATTACCCTATGCCTGTGTAGACTTTGGTATTCCTTCTCGATCCCGTACTCATCCCCGGCCTCCAAAGCAACACTGTTTCAATGTGAGTGCCTCACCTGTTCATGTTTTTAACGTGTGCTGCCTGTTATGTATCCGTAAGCATTATGCATTGTGGTTTAAGAGTGGTCCCCTCAGTTAAAAACAGAAGCCTCCAACTTTAAAAAAAAAATCTTTCTTTGAGATCTGTCCATATTATTAAGCATAAATCTAGTATATTTTAAGTGCAGTGTGTTTGGTGCTTTATCCATACACTAAACCCACAATGGGCAGGATAAATATTGCAAGATTTCAAGGAGGAATATTATTATAGTACTTTGGCAACAGGACAACCTTCCTGATTGTTTTCCAGGCCATAATTGAACCTTAGATAAGGCTGTGCACCCAGCAGCCTGAGGTGCCTTATCTGTGGAGAGGAGGTTGGAATAGCTCAGTCATGAAGTCTGAACATTAGAATGCACCAGATTTCTCTGCCCTTGGCAGAGGTATCTGGAGTTCGGGATTTAGAGTTTATTCAGAGTTGCCAACATTTTTCTGTTTGTTTCAGATTGGAAGAGTTTTAAGTCTAACTATTCTTTCTACCCCCAAAGCCTTAGTTAAGATGATTTTTTAAACAACTGCTTTTACTTATTTTTTCCCAATTTTTAAAAAAAGACTTTTTATTTTAGAGAGTGAAAGAGTGGGTGGAAGGTGAATAAGGGGAGGGCGAGAGAGAGACCTAAGCAGATTCCACACTGAGCATGGAGTTTAATGTGGGGCTTGATCTCACAACCCTGAGATCATGACCTGAGCCAAAACTGAGAGTCAGATGCTTTAACTGACTGAACCACCCAGGCACCCGTAGATTTTTACTTTTTTTTAAAGTCATCTCTACACCTAGCATGGGGCTCAAACGCACAACCCCAAGATAAGAGTTGCATACTCTACCGACTGAGCCGGCCAGGCACCCGGAAATGACTGCTTTTAAATGTTACAGCTATCCCAGGTAGTTTATCTGGAGCTTTGAGGCAGCCAAATAGAGGAGATGAGGACAGAACTGCCCTTTGAAAACATTTTCCGGAACATTTTGGTGCTTATGGAGTTGCAGACATGTTTGCTTTTAATGATTTCCTTCCTCCTTGCTCCCGGCTGACTCTTTTTTTCTCCCTTCTTGTTTGCTTGTAACTACCACACTCTACTGGCCCCATGTTGGAGTATCTCCAGCCTAAGTCCCTTTTAGCAAGTGTTAATATAAGCCTTTAATCATTTCTAATCAGGGTTTTGGAATAGACCAGGTCCACATTCTAAGAATGGGAAAGAGGGAAAGAATCCGTGTAACTGTATTCCTTTTTTTTACATCTTAGGAACGTGTTGTGGGCTTCCACGTACTGGGTCCAAATGCGGGAGAAGTGACGCAAGGCTTTGCAGCCGCCCTCAAGTGTGGGCTGACGAAAAAGCAGCTGGACGGTACCATCGGAATCCACCCCGTGTGCGCGGAGGTGGGTCACCTGCGCTCCAGCAGCTCTCTTCAGAAGTGCGCAGCGGCACCTGGCTTGCAAGGGGCAAGTCCAGGACTCGGAAGTTTGTGTCTTTCGGCCGTAGTGGAGCTACTGCTGTGCTTCCTTACAGTTCAGTTCATAATGGAATACCTCAAAGGGAGCCTTGTGTCTAGAAAGGATTTTTCCTTTCTCAGATACTTTGGTTTCTTGTGTGAGCTGGATAGTGGTTTCATGCTAATGGTAAAAATGATGGCGGTGATTTATTTATAGAGATATGCCTTAAATTTTATCGTGTCTCCTAAATTATTTTCATGGCATTCGAAAATAGAGCCATTCATACCCAGAAAGAGCTTCAGTCCTGTTACCCCAGAGCCACCTCAAGGCTAGATGATGTTGTCTCCCTCTTCAGTTTTGGTATCAAAGGATGAGATTTGAAATGGGTGCTTTTTTAAAAGATGAAACAAATGACACGAGAATTGGAACTTGACCGCCCTGGGCCTCTGGCTGTCAGTGTTTCTTACGCTTGTCTGGGATCATGCAAGAGTTGAATGTTGTCCTGCTTACTGGGAAGCTGTCCTTATAAACCAAAAGTGTATCTGCTTTGGAGACCATGGCGGAGGCTGAGAGGAGGTAGCTTGTATTAGACCACCTCAGCTGTGGAGCTGAAAATCGTAGCTGTTAACTGGCCGCAGAGTCCAGGGTTTCCGGGGTGGACGTGGGCTTTCACACACGTGCGCTCGCTCGTGCCTGGTTTTGTTCTACGGCCTGTTACCCGGTTGATCTCTGCTCTTTTTGCCTTCCCACAACTGAACTCTTTGCTGAGCGTGTGAAAGGCCAACTTGTAAGACCTGGAAAAATGTTTTGGCTTCTTTCTGCTTTGCCTTTTCTATGGTTAGGGACAGGGTCCTCCTCTGTATTAACATGCACCTGGCTGGGATAGATGTATAAAATATTAATGTGTGTAGTGACCAGGGCATTATTCATACATAGAAAACTTCTGTTTGGGGGAAATAGAATTGATCTTTTAAGAATATGACCCCCAGATTGAAAGAGAGTCCAGATTGAAGTTCTTAAAGATTGTACAATGTATCTTTTTTGTTCGGTGTAATGACTGTCTGCCTCAGGAAGGAACCAACTAAGTTTTTTTTTTTTCCAAAAAACATGTTCTGTGAGATAAATATTGGCATATAATATAATGCTTTAAAAAGACTTGTGGTAACCAAGTACCACACACTGGGTGGCCTGACACAACCGAAATTTATTCTTGCATAGTTCTAGAGGCAGGAAGTCTGAAATCAAGGTGTTGGCAGGGCCATGCTCCCTCCTGGGGCTCTCGAGAAGGGTCTTGCCTGGCCTCTTCCAAACTTTTGGTGGTTGCTGCCGTCCTTGGCTGTCCTTGGCTCAGTCCTACGTCGCTGCAGTCTCCACTTCCGTCTTCACGTGCACGGCCTGGCCTCCTGTGTGTCTGTGTCTGGATGCCCCTTATTGGGACGTTGGTCATTGGGGTCGCCGCTCGAGTCCAGCTGGTATTAACCAAATAAGGCCATGTTGACAGGGGTCAGAGGTTACGACTTGAGCATATCTTTCTGGGAGATTTAACCCACAACAGTGAGTATATTTAAACTTTAAAAACCAGTCCGAGATACTCAAAAATGACAGCAGTTATCTCTGACATGGATGAAAAGATGACTTCTCAGCTTGCATATGTGAGTGTCGAACTTTGTAAATCTGAGTTTAGCTCTTGCTGGGCTGAAGAGAACACCAATTCCCCTGCCTGTGTGGTGGCCCAGCAGTGGCGAGTGGGGGGGCATCTGGCAGGAGGACTGCGGGCTGGGCAGAGAGGTGTGCTGAAGAGGCAGGGCGTCTTCCTGAGGCCCCTGCCTGCAGGCAGGTCAGCCAAGGGCATCTTCTCCCTGGTGGACCTGGCACATCTGGGGACCTCTGTAAGCATTTGCTGCTGTACATTTCCATCTGTTGGTTCTCCTGTGACTTTGAAGCTTGGAGGCTGAAAGTTTCACTGATTTGATAGGGCTTAAAAAATTTCTTTTTCCGAGCTGGTGGTTGATTAATGAGAGAAAAATTGGGTGGTCTGTCTGCAAACATACTTGATGTGCAGTTATGTGTGTGGCACCACACTGGGTGCTTATGAGGCTAGAGCAGGGTTTTAAGATGAGATTAAGACAGAGCAGGAGGCAGCTGAGTAAAGGACTGGTTGCAGTTCAGGGGGTCGAGCCCCCAGATCAGGATCAGTCCAAAGCGGAGTCTGGGGTAGGGATGCGGGGGGCAGGACGGTTGAGGACATAGTTCTTGTCTACCACAAGTGGGATGTGTTGTAGTTAGCTAGACAGAGGGAACACCAAAGACAAGGCTCTGTGGAAGAGGTCCTGTTCCTTCATGGAACTGGAAAGCCCTTAGTACTGCTGTAGTTTGGGGAGTCCAGAGAGAGGGGGAAATAATTATGCTAGGTCATGGCCTTGTAAACCAAGGTAGGGTGTTTTTGGGCTTTATACTTGGGGCATTGGGGTTCGCCCAAGAGAAGGTTAGCTTGGGGGGTAATGTGATCATTTGCATTGTGGAGAGAAATCAGTCCCTAGCTACGTTGTGGTCTTGGACCTACTGGACCAGAGCAGCACATTGGGAAGTAAGGGAGGAGGAGGGGCTGGGCAGCGGGAGACCTTGATATGTTTGGGAGAGAAATAGGAAGTGGGCTTCGTGGTTCTTGCCAACTGACCGCAAGTGGGACAGGGAAGAGGTGGGAGTGATCGGCAGCTGTGGCTTGAAGCAGGTTCCGGGGAGTGATGCCGAACCTAGCGGTGGTGTTCATCGGGCCTTCCTCTGTGTGTCAGGCAGTCTGCTCTCTGCGGGGTCCTTACAAGAATTCCCTGGGTGGGGGGCAGTCGTAGCTCCATTTGACAGATGAGGGAATGGAGGACAGGGAGGTTGAATAACTTGTCCCTGGTTCTCCAGCTCGGAACTGGGAGAACCAGGATTCACACCCAACCAGTCTGGCTTCAGAGACTGTGCAGATGGCACTCCACTTCCTTGTCCCTTCCACAGTGTTGGACATAGAATTCGAGAAATGGACATGATTTTCCTGGTGGCAACACGACTGTGTGGGAGACGGGCCTGGCCACAGCACCGAGCTTTTCAGCCACCTTAGTTTCCACAGTAGCTAAAGCAGAGATGGTGCTGCAGTCATAGGGTTGGTGAGCCACGCTGTGCAGTTTGTCTAGGCTGGGTTCTCCCCGGCATTGCGTTATTAGAAGATGTGGCTTCGGGGCACCTGGGTGGCTCAGTGGATTAAGCCTCTGCCTTTGGCTCGGGTCCTGATCTCAGGGTCCTGGGATCAAGCCGCATCAGGCTCTCTACTCAGCAGGGAGTCTGCTTTCCCCTCTCTCTCTGCCTGCCTCTCTGCCTACTTAGGATCTCTGTCAAATAAATGAATTAAAAAATCTTTAAAAAAAAAAAAAAAGAAGAAGAAGAAGAAGATGTGGCTTCACTCAAGGTCATCCTTACAGCATTTCCTGCGGGGGCTGGGGGTGGGGTGGGAGAGATGCATACTGGGAAAAAGCTTCTCTCCTGTGGCCTGGCTGCTCAGCAGAAGAGCATGTGACTCTTGATCTCAGGGTCATGAGTTCAAGCCACATGTTGGGTGTAGAGATTACTTAAAAATAAAATCATAAAAAAAAAACTTGATTTAGAAACAGAAACAAGAAGAAAAGAAAATAGTTCATCTCCATTTTTCCTACCTACCACCCCTGCCTCTTGGCAAACACCAGTCTGTTTTCTCTGTGAGATTTTTTTGTTGTTGCTGTTGTTGTTTTTAAGATTTTATATATTTATTTGAGGGAGAGAATAAGTGAGAGAGAGAGCATAAGTGACGGTGGGGGGTTGGCAGAGGGAGAAGCAGACTCCCCCCCCCACTGAGCGGGGAGCCTGATACAGGACTCAATCCCAGGACCCTGGGATCATAACCTGAGCTGAAGGCAGAGGCTTAACTGACTGAGCCTGGTGCAGATACCTTTTCAAATTGGTCTTTTGGGGGGGGGTACATACCCAATATTGGACTTCCCGGGTCCTATAGATAGTTCTCTTTTTAAGGAACCTCCATATTGTTTTCCATAGTGGTTGCAACAACTTGTATTTCCCCCAGCAGTGCACAAGGGTTCCCTTTTCTCCACATCCTCGCCAACACTTAATTCTTTTCTTTTTGTTAATAGCCATACTAATAGGTGTGAGCTGGTGTCTCATTTTAGTTTTGATTTGCATTTCCCTGATGATTAATAACGTGGAACATTTTTTCATGTACTTGTTGACCATTTGGATGTCTTTGGAAAAATGTCTGTGCAGACCTGCTTATTTTTTAATTGGATTTGATTTAATTCTCTGTATATTTTAGATACGGACTTCTTACTAGATATATGATTTACAGTTATTTTCTTCCATTCAGGCAAGAGAGGAGTGGGTTTTTTTTTTTCCTCCCTCAGTAAGTACTACTTGCTTGCAAATCAGATTTTGAGAAACCAAAGTCTTCTGTTCTCCCAACTATGGAAATATTTTTTTACAGCATCTTGAACAAGGGAAAGTGAAATCTGATTTGTAGGGAGCTTTAAGGGACTATTTTTTCTGTGTTAGATGGTAGGTCTGACTTGGACAATCATTTGATTAGCTACCAGATCCAGTGCTTTTTCGTGTCTGGCTTTATGCTGTCGAGATGTGCCGCCCACAGTGTTACCCGTCCATGTGCGATACGGGCAGAAGCGAACACGGGTGGGGTAGGAACTTGACAAGCTCTCTGACCATATCTGAGCTTGGCGTTTAATTTTACATGCCTTTTAAAATTTTATTTTCTAATACATTTTTATTGGATTTCACCAATGCCAGTCCATGGGTTGAATTAGAGGTAATAATAGGTTAAAAACTGGTCCCGAGCACTATTTTAAAGTATTGAGAACGAGCCACGGCTCTGGGCCAGCGGTGGGTGGTTTGTGGAGTGAGTCACTGAGGGCTCTTCATGGCATTCTGATAACAGAACCCTGCCAGTTGAGCAACCAGCCTTTGGTTCTGAAGTGTCATTAGTGAGAAGAGTTGGCAGATTCCTCAGGTGAGGAACTGCTCTAGAAGAAGGAGTACTGTTGTTTTGACTGAGATCTCTTTGGTGTCAGTGCGGGGAGTGGAGGGGGGAGTCTTAATGCCTGGAGCATTGTCATGCATTAGCGTTATTCAGTGTGAAGATAGCGTGGTGCTGATTTATTCGGGATTTCTGAGCAGCAGTAATTGAGTAGGAAGATGACTGCACATCATTTAGAGTAGTAGTAATTTCAACTAACCAAGTTTATTTGTAGGGGAAAAATAATAGCCCATGAGGAGAGAGCATTACGAAAGACCCCAGTGAAATGTTTTTAAGTCAGTCTTTGTGCTGAACATCAAAAATTTTAGTTGTCAACATGATCGCAGCCTGGAGTAGGGGGGCTTATGAGACGGGGCGGCGGTGGCGGATCTGAAGGTGAGGGGCATAAGGTGAGGGCGTGCCTGACAGCAGCACTTGACCTCTGTACGTGTTCTTCGAGCTGGTGTGGAGAGGCATGCAGTGGTGGCCTCCATGCTCGTTTTAAAAGGATCTGTTTTTATGAAAATTCTAAAGAGGCTGCATGCACACAAAAATCTTGTAAAAATAAGGGCGCCCGGGTGGCTCGGTTGGTTGAGCAACTGGCTTCAGCTCAGGTCATGGTAAGTCCCACATCGGGCTCTCTGCTCAGCTGGAAGCCGGCTCCCTCTGCCCCTCCTCCAGCTCGTGCGTGTGCCTGTGGGCTTGCTCTCTCCCACTCGCTGTCTCTCAAATAAATAATCCTTAAGAAAATTTTTTTAAAATCTTGTAAAAATTCACCTTATCTTTTTTTTTTTTCATTTAGACTGATCAGCCGTGTGGCACTTTGGCTTTTCCACATCTTTACCATGACCATGTTATCAATACAAGACAAATAGATAAGAGCTCTTTTTTAAAATTCTTTTAAAAACATCCTGTATTTTTGATGGGTTTTTTTTTCTTTTCTTTTCTTTTCTTTTTAAGATTTTTTTATTTATTTCTTTGACAGAGATCACAAGCAGGCAGAGAGAGAGGAGGAAGCAGGCTCCCTGCTAAGCAGAGAGCCTGATGCGGGGCTCGATCCCAGGACCCTGAGATCATGACCTGAGCCAAAGGCAGAGGCTTTAACCCACTGAGCCACCCAGACGCCCCCTGGCTTCATATTTTTAATGTTTTAAGATACTGTCCATTATTACTTGGGTTTGAATTTTTTAAGATGCTTATAATATTGGTATATATATACCATATATATACATACACACACCATATATATGGTACATATTGTACATAACAATATGTACCATATATTGGTATAGAAGAGGTTAAAAAGGCTTTTATCACTACTTTTCTCGTAATGTGGTGTTTTTTTGTTTTTTTTTTTTTTTTTGGTTTGTTCCTCTTTTACACAAAAGTTTTTCTCCTTTTATTCAAAAGTAGTTTTGGTTCCGATTCCTATTGCTTTGACCTGCATACGTCAAAGTGGCCTTGATTTCTTTGCTCTTTTGTCTTTATATATATTAAAAGCTGGGAAACAACTTACTTCTCAGGAATCAAGGGGGTAGCTGACAGAAAGTTTGCCCAGGTGTGTCCAGGTGCACCAGTGCAGACGTGGGTACTCGATGAGCCTTGTTTCCTCACGGGACTCTCTCAAGCAAGCCCTGGCCTCCCATCTCAGGAAGACACGCAGTGGCTAGCGAGGGTCAGCCTGGGCGTAGGGAGGACAGTCGCACTCCACGGAAACTTAATGGTGTCCCTCCAGCCTACTTGGTGTGACCAGTAAGGTTTGGCTTGAAATCTTAATTGTACTCAGTAACCAAATATGCTTCTATATTTAATGAACACAAAGCCCTTCTACATTTTCATGACTGGGCAGTACAGATGGACAGTTTGGGGGTGGTGGTGGTGTTTTGCTTATAAAAACAGGTCTTTCCTTGCTGGTGTCCTGCGGTCATCATGGGTCAGCTGCACCTGCTCCCTTCTCTCCAGGGCCCGACTGGTAGGAGCAGCCCCTTCCCAGGGCATCTCTGGCTAAGTCACAGAGGGGATGGAGGTGTAGGCGAGCACACCTTGGTGCTCACACAGTTACGAAGCGACGCTTCCTGCTTGCATACATGACCCCGGCCAAAGCAAGCCCTGGGCGCCTCACGTCTAATAGGGTGAAAGTGTATATTGTGTGATCCACACGACAGGTCTTCATGAGGCTGTCTGTTTGGGAAATTAGCCAAAACTTCCCGATAGTTCAGTCAGAATTTTAAGATGTGAATTAAGTATCAGTGTTAACACAAAGAGAGATCAGATACGACAGAGAAGCAGCTATGTAAGACCTCATAATTGCTTATCAGCAGGAATGGAGACAGAAGCAGTGTTCATCGCAGATGCGTGGCCTGGTGATGGCCGACACTGAGAGCTGCTGGATGAAGGGAGAAGGAGGTGCGGGTCTTGGACAGGGTGGGTTGGAAGTGTCCAGGAAGAGGTGTTTGTTAGGTCTTACTGGTGGATGGCTCAGGAGGGACACAGTGGCTGGAGAGATGGTGCCTAAAAGGGGGAGTGGACTGAATGAGATATAATGTGAGGGTGTCTGAGTTGGGGAGAGCTGGGGCGGAAGCCTGGGGCAGTGCCTCCCAGCCTCAGTGGCGGCGTTGGTGCAGCATAGCTGGCCTGCGAGCTGGGGGAGATGGGAGTTCATCGTGCCTCCGTGCCACGGCGGGAGTAACCATGGTCATTCTCATGGGACGAGAGAGGAGAGAGTTAAAAGGGAGGTGAGGCAGATGACAAGAAGTTTTACCAAGGGCTGTGTGAAGGGAAGACTGCAAGGCGCCCTCTGGGTTTGGCAGCCAGACGGTTCTTGATGACCCACAGGCGTGGCAGGGACTAAAGCCAGATTTCAGTGAAATGAGGAATCAAAATAGACTGTAAGTACCAACAGCTTAAGATTTAGTCTGTAAAAAGGATAAGAGATGGTGGTGGTAGAGGTGATCATAAGGTCAAGGGAGAGTTTTTTTTTTTTGTTTTGTTTTTAAATTAATGCAATGGGAGCCAGTTTAAAAGCCAAGAAGGAGGAACCAATGGAAAAGGCCAGGTCAAGAATAAAAAGGGGTGGGTTCAGGTGACACAGGAAATAAGAACTTGAGGACTGGGATCCAGAGCCCAGCCTGGCACAAGGAGGGGCTTAGAAGAGTTGGGCTAGCCCGGGGTGGTGCGTTAAAGGCTTGTTACCCTCTGGTTGCATTTCTCCGAGCCAGAAGAACCTCCGGTAACATTTTTGTAGGTCTGTAGGTAACATTTTTGTAACATTAGTGTAGGTCTGATAGTGACAAAGTCGCTTAGCTTTTGTTTGTCTGAAATGTCTCCATTTTGCTTTCTTCATGGAGGAGGGAAGTTTTTGTTGACCATAGAATTCTAGGTTGACAGGTTTCTTTCTTTTCTTTCCCCTCATCATTTAGTACTTTGAGTCTATGCCAAGTACCTGGGTTTTGTTGTCTTCCTTTAAAGAGGACTGTGTGGTCGATGGTTAATGTCCCGGTAGATCACTTGATCCTCTGGAAGCTTGTCTTTAAGCTTTTTTAGGGTGGTCTAGAGTAGCTTTTACTCTGGGGCTCATAACGCCTAGCCCTGTTTTTAGATGGGGCTTTCTGAGGTCGCTCCTGATGGCTCCAGGGGCCCAGAGAAGTCTCTTGACTGCAGTTGGTGCAAACTGGAACGTTTCCCAGCCCTGAGTGGGTTGTGGTGCTGGTTCAGTTTGCAGCTCCGGTGGTGCTTCTTCTCTGGCTCCTGGGGTCCTGCCACCAGGATATGCATAGGTTGGTATTCAGGCAGAGATGAGGAGACCGTTCTTTCTCTGGGTAGCTGCCTCCTCTTGGGCGTTTGGCCCCACAGATCCCAGCCACCTCAGCCTCCCCAGTCTCCACTCCATTTCTCCCAAGTCCCCGAGATGTTTGCGCTCTCTCTGGGCTGCACCAGCGTCTTTTAGATGCTTCTGGGTAGAAAGCCAGGACTGTTGAAGGCTCACCTTGTTCCCCCTTTGTAGGTGATTTCCTGTTGTCTGGTGTCTAAAGTAGTTCCATGAGTTTTGCCCAGAAAGCTGGTTTGGTACCGATTACTCCATTCGACCAGGAATGAAAATCTGTTTCTAAATATGTACGAGTATACGTTTTTAAAAATTTTGACCATAGGCTTCCTATTTGGTAAAACTTTGGAAGATAAGCAACTGCTGGTTAGTTTACCATGCAGTAGACTTCTAGACTTTGGATTTTGCCAGAAATTCCCAGTGCATTGCCTGTATTGGTGTTCCACAAGAAATTCTACTATAAGACAAGTCTGCATTAGAATGAATCACTTGGGACTCGTGCTAAAAATGAGATTCCTGGGCCTACTGTAAGTCTGCTGTATTAAGATCAGTATAATTTCCGTGTATTTTAATCTGTGAGTAGACTTTTCTCACTGTAGAATCATTGTTTTTGTGAATAGATGCTCTAGTTCCACAAGCACCAGATGTTTTCAGGGATGTGGCAGGAGGCAGGCTCCTCTGTCACTGCAGATGGGAGTATCAGTTGGCCTGGCACCTTGGGAATCCAGTCCCATAGAAGTGACCCTCCAACCCAGCAATTGTACCTTAGCTGTGGGTACAGGGAGACTGCTAGAATGTCACAGAGCGTATTGCAAATAACATACTAGTAATACAGGAGCCTGGATATGTAATTGGTAATATAGTCACTGTTTGAATAATTGGGTTCTGTGGTATATAGTGTATATAGTATGCTGTAGTTAATTGAATACTGTTCAGTGCAGAGTAGAAGAATTAGAGCTCTTTGTACCCATATGGGTGAGTGATCACAGATCTGCAGGACAGAGCCAAGGAAGCAGGTGGCGGAAGAGTACATACATCATTTTGCTGGGTAGAGGTAAAGTTTTTAAAAACCCACCGAAGACGTGCAGGAAATGTTAGAGGAGTCGTAAGCACTGACAGGGGAGGGGCGTGCACGGCGACTCTAACCACGTTTGTAATCCCCAAGGTGAGCAGGCACACGGGTGTTTGTAACCAAGTACTTTATGCCTTTCTGCGTATCCAGACTCTCCCACTATGTGTTTCTTTTAGAGAATTGACAAGCAACTTGGGTGACGCATTTCATTGCTTTAATCACGCCCATGGTAATATAAAGTTAATATAAGTTAAATTTTTTTCTCTTTCACCTTGGTTTTAAATGTTTTTCCCCTTTTATCTGGAGAAATTGTGATATCCTTGGTCATATTACTTTTCTGCTGTATTCATTTTAAGTAGTCCCTAAGTCACTCTTGACGGCTACGGTGTTACCTGCTCTGCTCCCTGTTAAGTGCATGTGCTCCGGTGTCTGAAAATCTCCTGCTCTCTCCTCCCCGCAGGTGTTCACAACTCTGTCGGTGACCAAGCGCTCTGGGGGAAACATCCTCCAGGCCGGCTGCTGAGGTTAAGCCCCAGTGAGGATGCTGCCGCCGACACTCCAGACCACCACCGTGTTTCCTTGCCCAAATCCAAGGGGAGGTTTTCGGAAGGGTCTTGGACTTTGGCATCTGCATGTCCAGTGCTCACAGCACCCAAGGCCCCCTTGGATCTCCTGGGTAGCAGGTGGTGCGTGGAAGGCAGGCAGCGTCCCACTGGGGTCACCGTGACGGACTGGAACTGACACTCGGCAGGGCATCGGCGCGGTGCGTCCATGAAGTTGCTGGCCTCAAGCCCGTGTGGTGGGCAGTGACGGAACAGCTGTCGAGCAGTTTCAGCATGACCTTCCCTTCGTGGGTTTGCTGATTCTCACTGTTAAGCTTTCTACTGTTGATTCTTTTTTTCTTTTTTCTTCCAAGGTGTGAATGATACTAGAAATGAGAAGTGTTAGTAGTCGATTTTTGTCCAAAAGCCAGTCTTGGCTGGAGTATGCAAGTAAGGTTCCTTGTGCACAGGAGGCGCGATTTGGTCCTTTGGAAGCTGCGTAGGCTTGTCCCACACGAGAGAACTGCCCCAGGATTCCCGGGTCCCGTTCCCTGTGACCGACCGTTGAGCAGGGTCTCCCCTGATGAGTTCTGTATCCAGAACAAGTACAGTTAGGGTTGAATCTGGCCACATTTGCTCCATGCACTGTGTCACCGACTGTTATCAGTTCTGATTGTTTTTAGGAAAGGAGGTGGCCCCTTGGCTGGCCTGTTGGAAGTAATCTCCAGCGCACGAGCTGCCAGTGGAGGGGAATTCCCACCAGGACTCATCAGGGAGGCAGAGTTGCACCTTCAACGGGGAAAAACAATAAATGTTTTCCTTTATATAGTTTGTGTTGGTCTAAGTGAGCTCTTTTGCAGTAAGAAACATTTAACTTGTGTAACACTTTTTTTGGGTAACTTTAGCTTTAAGCTAAAAACACAGACTATCACGGCCTTACTTTTCACGTGTACTTTGTATCTGTCCCTTCCTGTGAGCTGCATTCATAGGAAAATAGGTCTTCCCACACTTAATGATTTAACTCTTTTGTGGTAATTGCTTTTTTAAGGAAGCTCTTAATGTCATAAGTTATTATTTTTGACCACAGGTGGATGTGAAGGATTTTCATTTAAAAACCAAACGGTTTTGACTTTTTTCTGTTGAATGAATGACTGGTCCTGGCAGAATTGTGTCAGAAGTGTTTATGCTCCATTAGCTTTCCAGCTTGTAGGTGACGGAGAGGGATTAGCTCCGCAGCTCTAGATTAGTGCGTGAATGTGCGGACTCTTCCAGGACTACGTGTGGGCCACCTTGTCCCTCTCCAAGTTGGATTTGAAACTTGTGCTGTGGCCATCAGGCCTCCCGCCAGCAGGTCACCCCTCCCCTCAGCCCGGATTCTCGGTGGCAATGCCAAGTGGCTGATCTACAGTACATTTCTTGGTCACCTCAGGGAACGTCTGCATCTGCCTGGTGCTTCGTCAGCAGAGTGCCTCACCCTGCCCCTGCGGCTCTGCCTCATGCTCTCACCCATGCAGTTCTTTGAAGACCAGAAGGAGAATGGGGGGAAACTGAGGCAGTTGGCTGTTCAGTTTTATTTATTTTTTTTTTAATTTTCTTTTTCCTGCAAGCCTGCCAGTCTCAGAAGTTAGAACAGTAGGCAGTATGATATGTTCGTGCCTAATCATGTTGTGATTCTCTCTTAGTGGAATGGAATGTTCAGCCCCCACAAGAAGGATTATACCTTATCGGCTTGTCTTATTTACATTCTATAATTGCCCACGGTACTGAGATTCATGATTCATATTAAATTCTATGTATTTTGTTATATATCTTCTGGAAAAAAAACAATGTGAAACATTAAAAGGTATTAATATCCCCCCCCCCCCCCCCCCCGTGTGCCTTCTTGCTGCGTGCTGGACGGAGTTTGGGTTTGGTGTTGACGATGACGACAGCTCACTGCCGAAGAAGCTTCACGGAGGCCGCGGAGGTTTATGTTCTAGTATTTCTGGCTCTTTCGGATTCCATTTTTCAGCTTACCCTGATGGGACTGCCCAGTCTTGACCTTTAGGGCAGTAAACCCCTCGCCCAAACCTCCCTCTCAGTGCTCCTGCGTGTCCTTGGCTGCGCACCTCTGTTACTTGCCCACAGAGCAGCGTGTGGCTGTGCGATCCCTCCTTCCCCTCCGGACCCAGCCATCCTCCGGCGCACCGACTGCTTAGGGCCGGTGGCAGCCTCTGGCCATGTCTGGCCGGTTGCGCTGTGCAGCGTTCACGTGAATGCCGCCCCCCAGGCTCTATTTACTCACTCGCGCACACTTCATTTTCTTGTGTGTAGGTTGTTCAGCAGAAACCCCTCTTGTGTGAGTCCTTACCAAAAACCTCTCTCAACTATTTCTTTTCCATCCTGAGTGATTGCGGAGTGCTAACAGTAAGAGCCAAATGTGTGTTCGCTGCAGCCTGTGCCATGCACTGAGGCTCAATGCATACCGGCACCTTCAGCCTTCAGCCTCAGACTGCTCTGTCCCGACCCCAGCCCTTTGCAGAGAGGCTGAGGTGGGAATCCTTGCTCAGGATGGCCCAGCTAGATAGTTGTTTTTTTTTTTTTTTTTTAAGATTTTATTTATTTGACAGACAGAGATCACAAGTAGGCAGAGAGGCAGGCAGAGAGAGAGGAAGAGAAGCAGGCCTCCTGCTGAGCAGAGAGCCCGAAGCGGGGCTCGATCCCATGACCCTGGGATCATGACCTGAGCCGAAAGCAGAGGCTTTAACCCACTGAGCCACCCAGGTGCCCCCAGCTAGATAGTTTTGAAGCAGAGCTAGGTCTGTGACTGACCCGGGCCCCTCCTCATCGCCGCCTTTCTATGCTGCCTGCCGCCCCCCTCAGACGAATGGGAGCGTTAGGAGCTGCTGGAGCCATTCCGGGGACTGCCGGCTTGTCACATGCCATGATGCAGTGCGGTCAGGCACGATTAGTCAGTACTTTGAGATGTTGTAGCACTTCTCCCGACTGGCTTTTACACTGCCAGTTTCTTATCATGCTCTAGCCAGGATGTCACTGCTCAAACCTCCCTTGCCCCAGGCCCTCAGGATCTTCCAGAGGCCTCTAAATAGCACATAGTCCCCTCCAGGCCCAGGCCTGTCACCTGCGCCTCTGACCTCTGCTTTCATTTGCTAGTCTGCACACCTGCTCTGTGCTCCAGATTGACTCGCCTGACCTCCCCCCTCTGGATCGCCTCCACCAAGGGTTGTCTCCTCCTACACTTCGTGACACTCTGTGTTTTCCTAGAGGACTTTGACTCCACATGGAGACTGGTGTATGTGACTTCTGGTCAGTCTCTACACCTCGATGATCAGGGTTCTTCACCTCTGCCCCCCCAGCATCTAAGACAAGGCCCTGTGAATGATGCACAAAAGCAAGTGCACTGCAGAGGCACCTAAAACATTCTGTGATCCGTGTGGCAGCCGGAGCTAAGCTGAGGCCAGATCAGGACCTGTCAGAGATGGCCACTTCAAGGGGCCTGTTCCTCTCTTCCTCTTACACCGGGAACCTTTGATTCAAATGTTAATGAGAGTAGAAAGGGCAGGGACAAGACCAGTCCACCTCAGCATTGAAGAAAAAAGCACAGTAGACTGCTTTGAGATACCGCTGCATTCCAGCTACAGAGCAGATTTCTATTCTGACAGCAGCCAAATGTTGGCAAAGATGTGGAGCCAATGGGACATTTATTTATTGCTGACAGGAGTGTAAATTAATCGATACAGTCACTTTGGAACACAGTTTGACATTACCCAGTACCGAGTTAAACGTGCATGTCCTATGACCCAGCAGTACCACGCTCGGTTACGTATCCGCACACACGTACGTCTGTGCACCAGCAGGCACCTACGAGAATATTCATGGTGCTGTTAGGAACAGCGAAAGCCGGAACCTGGGAACAGCCAAGAACGGACACACAGATTGTGATGTCTCCATAGAATAAGACTATAGCAAGGAAACACACAGCGTCACGCATCAGTCTAAAGCAGTCCGAGTGAAAAAGCCATGAAGGAAAATGTACAGTGTGACTCCACTGCGTACACAAACAGGGAGAATAAAGCAGTGTCTGTATATACACTTAGAGACAAAATTGGCATAGCACCATAGGGGAAAACGAGAATGAAAATTCAAAATGAAGAATATGGAGTATAAGCTGATGATTGCCCAGGAAGGCATGGAATGAAGGTGGGGTCAGGAAGGGGTACCTAGGAACTAAAGATTTCTTTCTTTCTTTTTTTTTTTAAGTTTTTATTTATTTGGGAGAGAGCAGGAGCTGGGGGAGGGGAAGCCGAGAGTGCAGAGACCAACATGGGATTCTCCTTCCGACTGAGCCACCTGGGTACCCCTGAAGGTTTCTTAACCCAGGCGGAGAACTTCTGCACCTGTTGTATCAGTACATTGTTCACAGAAGTTCATGTGTATCTACTCAGTAGTTCTTCCAACAGCTGCAAAAGGGCTGCCTTGGGCAGCTTGAATGTCAGAATGCTGGGGAGAGGGGATGTATCCACGGAGGTTCTGCATTAGGAACTAGGAGACCAGACTCCAAGGAGAGAAAATATTTTATTTTGTGCTTTGTGGATCCAGTGGGTTTTTGGTTTTGTTTTTGTTTTACGGATTGAAGGTTTGTGGCAACCCTGCATAACACGGATGCCCTTTATCCAACAGCCTTTGTTCACTTTGTGTCTGTGTCACATTTTGCCCATTCTTGCAGTCTCTCACACTTTTTCACTATCGTATTTGGTGGTGATCCATCATTGCGATCTCTCGTGTTACTGCTGTGATGGTGTCGGGGCACCGCGAACTGTGCCCATACGTAACTGGTGTGTGTGTTCTGACTGCCGCACCAACTGGCCATTGTCTCCCTCCTCTTGCGTGAGACACAGAGTCTCGGAAGTGAAGCCAGTTAACGCTGCGGTGACCTCCACATGTGCAAGTGGAAGGAAGAGTCACCTCAAACCAAAAACTAGAAAGGATTAAGTTTAGCGAGGAAGGCACGTCGACAGCCAAACCAGGCCAAAAGTGAGGCCTCTCGCTCCAAACAGCCAGATTGTGAATGCAAAGGAAGAGTTCTTGAGCGACGTTTAAAGTTCTGCTCCAGCTAAGAGAGCCCAACAGCCTTCTCTGAGTGGTCTGGATTGAAGACCAAACCGGCCGCAGCATTCCCTCAGGCCGAAGGCTATCCAGAGCCAGGCCCCAACTTCCTCCAATTCTGTGAAGGCTGAGAGGAGAGGCAGCTGCAGAAGAGAAGTTTGAAGCTAGAAGAGCTTGGTTCGTGGGGTTTAGGGAAAGAAGCCGTCTCCATAGCATAGAAACAAAGAATGTGGTTTCTTGATACAGAATCTCCTCCTCCCCGTGAAGATTGTTGAAATGGCAACAAAGAATTTAGAATATCACATAAACTTAGTTAATAACACCGTGGCAGAGTTCGAGAGAATTGACTCCCAATTTTGGAAGAAGTTCTACTGGGGGTAAAAAGCTACCAGAAAGCCGTACCTGGGTGGCTCAGTTGGTTAAACACCTGACTCTTGGTTTCAGCTCAGGTCATGATCTCAAGGTCATGAGATGGAGCCCCCCGGTAGGGACCTGAGTGTGGAGCCTGCTTGGGATTTTCTCTCTCCCACTCCCTCTGCTCCTCCCCACCCCACTTTTGTCTTCTCTCTCTCTCTCTCTCTCTCTCTCTCTCAAAAAAAAAAAAAAAAGTGCTGCGGCTCCTGGGTGGTGTAGTCAGTTAAGCATCTGCCTTCGGCTCCCGTCACAATCTTCAGGTTCTGGGATGGAGCCCTGGGTCAGACTTCCTGCTCAGCAGTGAGTCTGCTTCTCTCTCTCTCTCCCTCTCCACTGCTCATTCTGTCTCTCTCAAATAAGTAAAATCTTTAAAAAAATAAATGAATTTGGGGAAAAAAAAAAGTTACCAGACAGCATATTATGCTATAGGGAAATCATTTGTGAACTAAGACTCAAAATGATGCAGCAAACTTCAGTCTCTTATTTTAAGAAATCCCCACAGCCACGCTTCAGCACCCGCCTCCCTGATCATCCAGCAGCCAGCATGGAGGCAAGACCCTCCCCTAGCAAAAAGGTTATGACTCTGGCCAAAAGCTCAGACGATGGCTATTTTATCAATAAAAAAATGTTTTTGATTTAGGTGTGTACTTTGTTTTCTTTCTGACATAATGCTATTGCATACTTACAGTATAGCATGAACATAACTTACAGCACAGAGAGACCAAAAATGGATTGACTTGCTGTGTTGTGATAGTCACCGTACCACGGTGGCCTGGAACGGGACCCGCAGTACCTCCGAGGTGGGGCCGAATAGCGGAGAGCCTTTCCCAACCATCACTCACCACAATTCCATTCCTGATAGGAGATCCAGGAATGGGCAAAACAAACTTGAGTTTTGGGGTAATTTGTGACATAGCATTAGATGATGAGTGTTGGAGAAAGCAGGTCATAGAACGACAGGCCAGGTCTCTCTTCCCTTGAACCCACTTTATTTATTTATTTTTTTAAGATTTTATTTATTTATTTGACAGAGAGATCACAAGTAGGCAGAGAGGCAGGCAGAGAGAGAGAGAGAGAGGAGGAAGCAGGCTCCCCACCGAGCAGAGAGCCCGATGCGGGGCTCAATCCCAGGACCCCAGGACCATGACCTGAGCTGAAGGCAGAGGTTTCATCCCACTGAGCCACCCAGGCGCCCCTTGAACCCACTTTAAATCAGAGCACTCAACTTCTAATATTTCATAAAAATCTTATTTAGAAAAAAGGAATTTTTTTTAAAGTTTTTACATTTGAAATTCCACTGCAAGGAAGCCAGGTTTTACTACAAAACCTTTCCCGCTAATGCTCCACAGCGCTGAGAGCATGCGCCGTCCTCTGGGTCCTCCTGGGAGTCTCCCAGGATGCTGAGCAGAGTAGGATGTGGGACTTCTCGGCCTCCATAATGGCACCAGCCGTTTCCTGTAAGAAATCTTTTTCTTGTACATATATCCTGTGGGTCTAGTTTTGCTAGAAGAAAGGTGTGTGTGGTCAGATAGGGCAGTTGAGTGTACACAGTTATTCCTTCATTTCTTTAAAAACTTCTATGCAGGGCACCTGGGTGGTTTAGTTAAGCATCTGCCTTTGGTTCAGGTCATGATCCTGGGGTCCTGGGATCAAGCCCTGTGTCAGGCTCCCTGCTCAGTGAGAGGAGTCTGTTTGTCCCTCCCCCTCTTCTCCTCCCCCCGCTCATGCTTTCTTTCTCAAATAAAGTCTTTAAAAATGCCATTCAGCAGGAACTGTTCTAGGCAGAATTCATTAGTAAGCAAAACATCAATAATCCTGTACACTGTAGTTGAGGGAAATAGACAAAAATAAGTCAATTGTATAGAACTTTCATTGGTGTTAAGTGCCGGGGAGAAAAATCTAAGCCAGGAAGGAGATGATGAGGGTGTGGAGCCCAGGGAGTGGGATTTTAACTAAGGTGAGCAATGCGGGGAGGACCCACTGAGAAGGTGATGTTTGACTGAAGACTCAGAGAAGGTGAGGGAGGTACTGGGACAAGTAGCATTCCAGCAGAGACATCAGCAAGTGTAAAGGCCCTGAGGCAACATATGCTGCAGTCTTGGAATAACTAAGCAGGGTCCAGTCAAGTGAGCAAGGTGAGAGGGGAGTAAGAATCAGTCAGAGAACAGGGTATGGGCAGATCATGTAGGCTCTTACTGGTTATAGGAACTGGGAGCTGAGGGAGGGCTCTGAGAAGAGGAGGAGCAGACCCCACTTGCCAATTATCAGGAGCACAATGGTGGCTGGTGGAGGGCAGCCTGAGGCCTTGGGTGAGGTGGAGGCTACGGAGCAATCCAGGGGAGAGAAGATGATGTCGGAGTCCAGAGCGGTAGCTGTGATGAGTATGTCCTATTTGAAAATAATTCGAGAGGAGCACCAATGGGATTTAATGTTGGATTGGCTCTGGGGTGGGAGGGAGGGAAGCTACGGACAACTCCAACATTTTGGGCTTCAGCAACTGGAAGCATTGAGGCTGGAGGTGCTGTTCCACCCGAGATGGGAAGAGAATGGTTTCTGGGGTCTATCAGATGCTCGGACGTCGGGGACCAAGTTGGAGACGCCTTGTAGACAGCCGAGTTGAGATGTCAGGTAGGCAGGTCTGCAGCTCGGGATAGAGCATGGACTGTCAGAGCGTCAGCCCAGAGTGGAGGAGGTTTCAAGTCTGAGAATGAGACCCCGGGGCATGGGCACATAGAGAAAGAGGAAAGCTCTACTGGAAACCAGCAGTGCCCCCCACCCCAGGAGAACAGAGCAGAGTGGGAGGATCCCTGGGGACCCTCCCAATGGCCAGGGATGGCAGCTGTTAGCTCCACAGACATGGGGCCGGGAGAGGACGTCCCAGGCAGACAACTACACACGACGTGGAGATCGCAGCAGGTCCTTCCTGGGCCTGGGGGAGTCGCGAGGGAATGCAAGCGCAGGGCAGAGGTGGAGGTGAGGTGAGAGGCCTGCCCACTCGGGGCCTCCTAAGAGCAGGACCAGCCCCAGTGCAGCTGGGCCTCGAATCCTGCCCCCTTGGCTCCTCGGGCTCCTCACCCCGGCCCCGAGCCGCTGATGGGCACAGGCTCAGGGCAGGTGAACATCCTACCCGGCTCCCCACCAAGGCCGCACGCTTTGAATCACAGCTGTGCCACCACTTGGCCATGTTACCTGTTGCTTAACCTCGCTCTGCCTCAGTTCCCTTGTCTGTCAAATGGGAGTGTGAAGTGTCCCTTCCGAGGGCGTCTGTGAGGTTGAGAAACCTAGAGTGCTTGGAATACCATGACTACACGGAGAGCAGGCATGTGGAGAAGCCACTGGTGCTCTTACGTGGTCAGAATGAAGAACGGGAAGCAGGTTGGAGAGACGGCCTCGTGGGCAGCCGCAAGTCAGAGCAAGAGACAGAGGGAGCTGGAAAGGCAGTTGCTGTGGGAAGGTTGAGGTGGTGGGTTATTATCGAGAGAAGAGCCATAAACTCTGTGGGACCACAGCGGTGTGTCATTTCACGGTTCAGTATTAATTTCCTACTGCGTACCTGGGCTGTTCTCAGAGCTGCCTTGATTAGAAAGCAAGGAAAAGTCTATTCTAATCCTTCAAAAAGGGCTCCAGGGGCCAGAGGAGATGGGTGTATGGCGGCCTCAGGTCAGTCCCCAGCTTCCAGCCCGGCACTTCAACCAAACAAGCCTAACGCAGCTCATTTGTTGCTCTGGAAGGATTCACAGGTAATGTGGGGGCTGTAGGTCTAGAGACGGGATTTTGGCTGTGTTCCCAGCAGGTTCCAGGGCAAGGATTATCACTGTTGCCCAGGGGGCCTGATACCTGGATCCCTCAGCAAAGAGTGAGGCCTGAGCTCCCGGAACTTCTGGGCATGTCCTCTTGCTGTGTGAGTCCCAGGCAAGGCCCCAGATCCCTGGTGGGAGCCTCTGGGCTGGGTCTCCCTGGAGAAGGGAACAGCTCATTCCTTGCATATTGGTTTGCTAGGGCTGCCCTATCAAAAGACGACAGGCTGGGGGCGTTAAACACTAGACATGTGTTTTCTCCCAGTTCTGGAGGATAGAAGTCCAAGGCCAAGGGGCTGGCAGGTTCCATTTCTTCTGAGGCTCCTCTCCTTGACTCGCAGCCAGCCAGCCACCTTCTTGCTGGTTCCTTTCATGGCCTTTCTCTGTCCCTGGTGTCTCTATGTATCCAAAATGTCCTCTTCTCTCAAGACACAAGTCCTGTTGTATGAGAGCTCATCCATGTGACCTTGTGTAACCTTAACTATCTCTGTAGAAGTCTTATCTCTAAATATAGTCACATTCTGAGGTTAAGGCTTACGCGTGAATTTTAGGAGAAACGTAGTTCAGTCCCTAACATGTTCCTTTTCAAATATCTCAGTGCCTTGTGCGAGACTTGTGTTGATGTTGAACTGAAAAGACATATGATACCAGTTTCCTTTTAAAGTAAGATATAATTTAAATCGTAGTATAGCTGTCATGTGGATATGGAATAAAAATCACAAAAGTGAGCATTTTAATGACTCTAGGAAACACTGGAAAAGATCAAAATAATGAAGATACAGAATATTTGAATGATATAATCAGTGAGTTAGTATAACTCTGCCCCTAAAATAGGAAATACACATTTTTCTTTTATGTCCACGAAGCATTTCTAGAAACCGCAGAAGAAACCTTAGTACATTTCATAGACATGTGCTATCACAACCATAATACCTGATTCCAATAAATCAGAAACAAAAATATAACTCAGAAAACTTACCCACCTGGAAATTGAGAAATAGCCTTCAAAAACTGAGTCAAAGAAGTCATTAAAGCTATATTAATTAAGGAAATACAAATCAAAACCACAATGAGATACCACCTCACACCAGTCAGAATGGCTAAAATTAACAAGTCAGGAAATGACAGATGCTGGCGAGGATGCAGAGAAAGGGGAACCCTCCTACACTGTTGGTGGGAATGCAAGCTGGTGCAACCACTCTGGAAAACAGCGTGGAGGTTCCTCAAAAAGTTGAAAATAGAGCTACCCTGTGACTCAGCAAAAACACTACTGGGTATTTACCCCAAAGATACAAATGTCATGATCCAAAGGGACACCTGCACCCCAATGTTCATAGCAGCAATGTTCACAATAGCCAAACTGTGGAAGGAGCCAAGATGGCCTTCAACAGATGGATAAAGAAGATGTGGTTCATGTATACAATGGAATATTACTCAGCCATCAGAAAGGTTGAATACTTATCATTTACATCAAAGTGGATGGAACTGGAGGGTATTTTGCTGAGTGAAATAAGTCAATCAGAGAAAGACAATTACATGGTTTCACTCGTATGTGGAATATAAGAAATTGCACGGAGGATCGTAGGGGAAGGGAAGGAAGACTGAATGAGAAGTCATCAGAGAGGGAGACAAGCCATGGGGACTCTTAACTATAGGAAACAAAATGAGGGAGGTGGATGGGAGGATTGGGACCTGGGTGATGGGCATTAAGGAGGGCATGTGATATGATGAGCACTGGGTGTTATGCAGAACTGAAAAATTGTTGAACACTACATCTGAGACTAATGATACACTATATGTTAGTTAATTGAAATTATTTTATTTATTTTTAAGGACTTTATTTATTTATTTGACAGAGATCACAAGTAGGCAGAGAGGCAGGCAGAGAGAGAGAGGAGGAAGCAGGCTCCTCGCCGAGCAGAGAGCCTGACTTGGGGCTTGATCCCAGGACCCTGGGGTCGTGACCTGAGCCGAAGGCAGAGGCTTTAACCCACTGCGCCACCCAGGTGCCCAGCTAATTAAATTTAAATTTAAAAACTATATTTGAAAATAACACAAAAGAATACTTATGGGGTATAGTTAAGGTCATGCTCTTTTTTAGAATTTAAAATTTAGAGCTCTTTTTTAAAATTTTATTTTTTAAGTAGGTTCTTTGTTCAATGTGGGGCTTGAACTCACAACCCTAAGGTTAAGAGTTTCATGCTCTACCAGCTGAGCCAGCCAGGTGCCCCTACAGCTATTTTTATTTTTTTTAAAATTAATTGATTAAAAACAATTTTCAAAAAAATGAAATAATGATCTAGTCCAAGGAACTGATGTTTTTATGCCAGAGACTAAGACGAGAGACAGAGAAGGAAGCTGTGCTGCTGCCATTATACAGGGTGTTAAAGACACTACCCTTGTCCCCATTTTACATAGAGGAAACTGAGGCACAGAGAGATTTCATAATTTCACCTAACTTTGTGTGATTCAGATTCCAGAATTGAGATTGAACACAGAATCCAGGGCCCTACCCCAGACCAACAGAATTGGACTCCCCAAGGGATCGACCTGGGGATCTATATTTTTATCAAGTTCTGCTGGTGATCCTTGTGAGTGAGCCAACTTTGGAAATACTTGAGGGCCTGCGGTGGAGAAGACTGCTTCTGTGAACAGAACCATACTCATCGCACAGGGGAATTTGGGACTCACTTGCCCAGGCACTTGGGATGTAGGGTTCCTTTTATATAATCCTCACAGCAATGCTTCTGAGGGTGCTGTCATTCCTGCCCCATTTTACAAATTAGGAAATGGGCATAGAGAGGTCAGCGAACTTGCCCAAGGTCACAGCTAGTAAATGGCAGAACAAGAAATTGAACCCAGCCGGCTGGGTCCGGGGCCTACCCTACGTTCTTGGCTACTGGTGCTAGTAGTAGATCTAGCAGTAGCAGATCTCCTCAGGTGGAGATCCAGGGTGGGGCACTTGCTGGGGTCAAGGTCACAGGGAAGATGGGAAGGTGGGGCGGTGCTAGGTTGTGAGTCCCATGTCTGCACAGGACAGCGAATGATAGCTACGAGATTATCTGAATTGCTGAGGTAGAGAAGTCTGGGCTCTTTTATCTGCTAAGTGCTAGTGTTTATAAAACCTTTCAGACCTTAAAAAGAAAAAAAGTTTCAAAATATGAAGGAAAAATGTCAACACAAAAATTTCAATGGAGACATCTTTAAATGCCTACATAATACTATCTCAACTAATTGAATGCAGTGAGGTCTGGTTCCCATATATTTGCAAACATTAGAGTTAACATGGAAGGGGATGCATTTCTTATGTCTGGGATGATGTGGGGGCAACTTGCAAACAGAAGTGCATAGGAGAACTGAGGCCTCCAAATGGCCCTGAGAGGAAATGTGAAAAGAGGCATTAACTAATGGAAACTTCAGGCAAGGGGAACAAAAGAACTGCACGTCCAAGGCACTGCACATGCAGCGGTTCCATGAATCTTTGTAACAACCCTTGGGACTGTTGTACCCATTGTTTGGGTGAGAAGGATGAGGTTCAGAGTCAGGCATCCAGTCATTTGTCTAAGCCCCTAGGGCTTGTAAGTAGCGCGAAGAGGTGTGCCCCCTGGTGTCCATCTGTGTGAACAGCAGGCTGCCGCTTCAGCCTCCTGCTTATAAGCCGTTACTTTTCCTGGAACACCGACTATTCGCTTGAATGAATAAGTCCACAGAGCTAAAAAGTTACAGGACTTGCAAATCAAGAGGGAAGGACACACAGTTTGGCAGATGATGCTGGGAAAAGTCCATCACTCTACATATAACTGTAAAACTGAACCTTGTCTAGCACCCTCTAACACGTAGCCTTGAATGCATATATACAAACATAAAGTGTGCATGGTCATGTAGAAAAACATCTCTGTGACCTGGCAGCAAGGAAGGACTTGTAAACCCTGGTCTCAAAGCACGAACCTTGGGCAGAAACATTGAATGGACTGATGACATCAAGAAGACGGGGCACCCGAAAGAAAATGGGCAGAGGATGCTGAGCTGGTTATTCCATGAACCGTCTCCCAAGACAGGAGAGGTGTGTAAGCTCACAGGGAACTAAGAGGTAAATGCAAATGACGAGAGGTCATGTTATTCTCATGAAATCCGCCAACATCAGAAGCTGATTGATGCTGTGCTGCTGTGAGTTGAGATAGACCAGCACAGTGTACCCCATGACCTGCTCCAGGACACCGGCCCCAGAGAATTCTTACACGGCCATAAGGGAGCCTGCCTAACCATGTGTACAGTAGCATCACTCCAGTGTGGAAACAACCCATGGGGAGGGGATTTTGTGAATGAGTCCCCCCTCCAGGGGATGATGTGGTGATTGGCTGCAACACAGGAACCTCCCTTCCCTGGCCTCCCTTCTGTAGTGAATTTGAGCCTAATAGTTGGTGAAATGAATTTCTCATGGTGAAGTGAAGAGATAGGAAAATAACTAGGGGTGTAATTGCCTTGCCTCCTGTGTGGCTCGTGGAGTTTAATGACTACCTTATTATAAACTTCTTTTTTCGAAAATAGTGGCACTCTGCCTGGGTCCATACCCAGGACCATTAAGCAAAAGAAGGAAAGAAAAGGCCATCAGGAGCGATCAGGGCTGGGCCTGCCAGGGCTCTTCCTGCTGGGTATGGTCAGGTAGCTCTGGGAGACTGGCATGGGGGCTTTTCCACAGCCACATGCAGAATTTCAAGAACTGTGCTTCCTAAGGGCTTTCCTTGCAGTCACCATCATTGACTCTAGTCTCCCCTAAACCTCTGAAATAAGGAAGAAGGAAGCTGTAGCAGACACATCCACTCCCCCGCATACCATAGGAGTCTCTGTCCGGCCTTATCTCATTGCGCTCACAGATGGACCCAAGAGCTGGGCGTCACTGTCCCATTTTTTAGAAGAACCTCTGGGTGTTGGCACATGTGCGGATCTTCAAATAAAATACAAAGGGGAACAACAGCATGGAAGGAACCAGGTCCTTGGGTGAGCAGCCCCACAGCACCCTGCCCACCTCTGACTGCTGGATAAGAGGGGAAGAAATATGTGTGTGGATCCCTCTTTGAAGATACACCCTGGGAGAGGGTGGTCTCTGATACAGCAGCTGAGCCTGTGCTCCGGCTAATGTCGGTCATTGTTTTCAGAGAATCTTTAATGATACGAGAAAAAGCTTATCGGGTATAGCTCAGTGGGGGAAGAAAGGCGGTATATGAAAGCAAGATTTTTTAGGGCACTGAAACTCTTCTGTATGATGGTATGATGGTGGACACATGTCATTATACAGTCGTCCAAACCCATGGAAAGCGCAACACCAAAAATGAGCCCTGATGGAAACTTTGGACTCGGTGCTAAGGCTGTGTCCATCATAGGCTCATGGATTGTAGCAAATGTCCCACTCTGGCAGAGGATGTTGGAATTGGGGGTTCTATGGGAAATCAATTTTGCTATGTCCCTTCCATTCAATTTTGCTGTGAACCTAAAACTAAGGAATAAAGTCCATCAAAAAAAGGAAAGAAAAGAAAGCCCAGCTGCATAGATGTATGCGAAGTATGAAGACCCACACATTTTTCTGTGGCCGGGCCTTAACCTTCTTGTGGCTTGCTGAGAGCCCTATGTGTTGATTTGAAGGCAGCCCCTGGGACACGGGGTTTTTGGGCCTCATGAGTAATTGTGTGCGGTGCACAGACAGGTTCTCAGGGCTCAGCTGAGCCAGAAGTTCTTGAGATCCCTGCAGCCGACGAATGAGCAAGAGCCCAGGGATCCTGGGACAATCAGGCCTGTGGCACGTGGCATCACAGAGCAACTGTGACAGCCGCAGCCACTTCTGAGCCTGCTTTCCTTTCACCCTGGAAAATTCATCTTAGCATTGTTCTGCGCAGTGGGAAACACATCCCACCTCTCTGGAATCCAGCACAGCTCCCAGAACTGCACCAGAGGATGCACTCTGCGTCCTGAGGGCCCCCCTGGGGAGGCTGCGTGCATCTCCCGAAATCTGGATTCTGTTAGGGATGGTGACAGTAGGTTTTTCCCTCCCAATTCGTTAGATTCACAAGGTGTTGTGTCCGAGAAGAATGAGAATGTTAATTGATTTATAATGAAATTCATTAGTGCATAAATAAAACACATGAGTATTTTATTCCTAACTATTTAGCTCTGCCAGGAGGACCAGTGCTGCACAAATGCGAGTTTGGAGCCCCTGCTCCCTTCCCACAACTTCTCTGCGGCTTTACTGAGACACACGTGGGGGCCCACGGACACTCGCACAGGCACGTGCGTGCACCCCTGCCAGCACATGTGTGCACAGCCCTGCCCGGAGACCCCTCACGCAGCAGGAAGCAGGACTCCCACTCCTTCCGGAAGCAAATACAGGTCAGGCAGGATGTCACCGAACTTCCATCATGTGGGGGCCACCATAGAAATGGGCTCAAACGCTTCTGACATTCTGCGTGGGAGACAGGAGGCGCGGGTACCCCCTCCGGATTCCCCTGTGCCCTCCACCTGGGTTCCCCTTCCTTCCCAGGAGAGGGGTTGCTGGGGAGGGGCTGCTCCAACAGGAGGTCTGGATGAGAACAAGGCGCCGTCCAGCCTCTGACCATGGTCACTGCCGGATGAGGGAGGGAAACTGCCCCTGACCCCCACAGAGAGCAGGGCCTGGAGCAGGTCCTGTGGGTATCATCCCTGTACATTTACCTAGCACTGTGCTGTAATAAAGTGATCCGCCCCTTCTTTTAAATGTGAACACGTGTATGTGTGTAATGTTTACACCCATTGTAGGGCTGGAGCTCAGACCCTGAAACCATGAGTTACAAGCTCTACCGAACTGAGCCAGCCAGGCACCCCTGAATGCATTTATCTGAAAAGAAAACCATGTATCAGAATCATAATCGGAAACCAGACTGACTTACCATAAATAGATATTAATTTTTAAGATAAATGCAAAAATGCATATTGCATATGCCTGCAGTGCATGAGATACTTCTGGAAGGCCACATAAGAAGCACACAGTGATGGCCCGTGAGAGACGAGCTGGCGGCTTGAGATGGACCACTGGGAGGGACTATTCCTGCGTCATCCATTTATACTTTCTGCCTTTGGACTTAAAGACGCATAGTTTGAAAAAAATGCAATGAAAACAAAACACTGGCATTGCCTCCCAAAGGTGCTCAGCCTTGGGCCCCCTCTGTGATAAAGAGGATTAGGGAGTGGAAGGAGGGGGTAAGGAGACTAGAACATCCCACTGAGACTTTCTCTTTGATGTAAGTGAGAACCATCCTCCCACTCCGTGACTCCTGCTGTTTCCTTCCATCCCTTGTCAAGCTTCCTCCGCATCCAGCCCTGACTTATGGTCCAGTCTTGTTCCGGGAATAGAAGAGGCTCTAGAAACAGCCAAAAGCAGGCTTAGAGGCCTCCCACTGAATACTCCTGGCCAGGTTCATGCATCCTCAAAGACACCCGTGAAACCCGTGAAGATTTATGCAAGATTTTATGCTTGTATTTATTTTCCAGGGAGATGGCGCCTGGTCTTTCACAGATTTGCAAAGAGTTCTGTGGCTTCAAAAAGCCACTCATTTTGTGGAAGCCGAAACTGAAGGTTGGGAAGGAGTGACTTCTCCATGTGCCGCTCATGCCTGGCAGGGACATCAGACCCAAGGCTCTTGGCATCCCTCCGCAAACGCCTGTTGGATGCGTTAGCAAGCTGAGGGTAGAGAGGATTCTAGATCTCTGAGCTGCACGGAAGGACCTGCAAGGACCCATTTTATCCAGGGTTCTGCCTTCGAGCAGGTGAGGGCTTCAGGACTTGATTTCCAAAGGCAGCTTGGAGGACCAGAGAAGCTAAGTGGCTTTGAGGATAACTCATGGCTCCAGCCTTTACACAGTGATGGGATGTCAGCTCGTGCAAAACCGAAGCAACCTGAGTGTGAGCAGATTTGCTCTGACCACAGGGAAATGGGAATTTCTGATCTCTCCGACCACTGGGGACCGACACAGCGCTGGCGACTTGTACTGGGCCCCCCTGCCCTTCAGATTGCATTCTTCTCCAAACTTTGAGACATCCCAAGATTAGAGTGTGCGTCAGACCTAGTTTTCCTGTAACTTTGGAGCTCGTGTCTCCACTAGGAAGTGGAGATGTGGGGCTGTGCTTTGGCTGGAGTGTTTCTGCAAGGACTCTGTTCTTTGGGAAGTTGAAGGGCGTTTCCGTCCTTCGATTAATGGACGTGTTGACTGTGTTGGAATCTGACCCTTTAGTTCATGGGAAGGGGTTCTCCACAAGGGGAAAGTTTGCCCGCAGGGGACATTTGCGTCTGGGTTGTCACCACTGGGCACAGGGGTCCAGGCAGAGGTAGGGGTGGGCATGCCGTTGGCATCTAGGGGAAGAGGCCGTGATGTTGGCAGAACATAGCGCAGTGCACAGTTCCCGCAACAAAGATGGTCGAGGTCAAGTTGTGCACAGTGTGAGGTTGAGAGACCGGGCTGTAGGGTTGCTTTAGAATGTCCTCCAGAGGGGTGCCTGGGTGGTCCAGTTGTTAAGTGTCTGCCTTTGGCTCTGGTCATGATCCCAGGGTCCTGGGATTGAGTCCTGCACCAGGCTCTCTGCTCAGCGGGGAGTCTGCCTCTCCCTCTCCCCCTGCTGCTCTCCCTGCTTGTGCTCACAGTCTCTATCAAATAAGTAAATAAAATCCTAAAAAAAAAAAAAAATGTCTTCCAGAGCAGTCTACAAGGCTCCTCACAAAACCCTATAGAAAATAAGACAAAACAAGAGAAGGCAGCAAATCGTAGGAGACTCTGAACTCTAGGAAACAAACTGAGGGTCGCTGGAGGGGAAGCGGGTGGGGGATGGAGTAACTGGGTGACAGTCATTAAGGAGGGCCCGTGATGCGATGAGCACTGGGTGTTGTAGGCAACAGATTTATCACTGAACTCTCCCTGAGAAACTAATAATACACTATACGTTAATTGAATGTAAATAAAATAAAAAAATTTTTAAAGGTTTTATTTATTTATTTGACAGAGAGAGTTCACAAGCAGGCAGAGAGGCAGGCAGACAGAGAGGAGGAAGCAGGCTCCCTGCTGAGCAGAGAGCCCAATGTGGGGCTCGATCCCAGGACTCTGAGATCATGACCTGAGCCGAAGGCAGTGGCTTAACCCACTGAGCCACCCAGGCGCCCCAATAAAATAAAATTTTTAAAAAACCAACCCACAGAACTCTAAAAGGACGCATGCATATAGTGCTGGGTTGAGTAGTAGAATCCGTACTGTGAGCTGATGTCAGCCAACTTCATTAGGCAAATGGCTCGGTGACCTTTGGTTGGTGGCAGAGGCGGTAGTTGTGAGGGGTGGTACTCTCCAACTTTGCTTCCTGGTGGAAATGCTACCACTTGGGCTGACATTTATCAGCAAGGAGGTGCAAAGCGATAGTACAGCCCACTCACTAAGCCCCAATTCTTTGTCCTTGGAGGCACTCTACTTGCACCTTGGATAAAAGGCTGATTGAGGCAAAGTCTCACTCAGTCATCTCAATTGGTGGCTGCACACAGGACCCATTAGGAATGGAGCCTATGACAGTAGCGTGCGGGAGGGTGCTCCAGGGTTCCATTTCCTGCTCACGCATGGATGGGATGTCCCTAGCATGTGTCAGCCAATGTGCATATCTGAAGACCACAGATTTTACCAAGAAGAGCCCCTTCCATGCTCCCTAGCCATGAGTTTCACCACCTAAATCTCTAACATCTGTGATTGCTGAGTAGCAAACTCTCCAGTATGGATGGAGGTCAAGAGAGCCAGTGTGTGTGGTGGCCCCACTAGACTGTGGCCTTTTGACTGAAGGCCTCCATGCCTCCCCCAATGTGGGATCCTGATTGGGACAGCCTAAGTCCCACAGTCTCCCCTACATCACACTCTGTGGAATGAGTCTAAGGTAAATTCCAGGGGGCAGGGCTCCTGGAAGGCCTGACATTTTGTCGGGAGCTAGCATAGGGACCGGGAAGAAAGACGTCTGGGAAACAGGGTATGCAAGAGAAGCCCTAGAGGGAGGGGCCGGGAGGAGTTCTGCCGCCGCTCATCTGCCTCCGGCTGGCAGTCTTCCAGCTTGTCCCATGGCCTTGTGTTTCAAGGACTGGGAACGTCAGCCAGGGAGCTTCTCCCCACATCCCCTGTGGCTCCAGCCCAGGAGGGCATTGAAAAGAGCTTAGCAGGCTCTGGTTGGTGCTCAACAGGCTCTGCCCATATCTCAGAAGATTTGATTATTGGGGCGCCTGGGTGGCTCAGTCCATTAAATATCTCCCTACAGCTCATGGGAAACTGGGGGCAAGCATCCAGATCTCAGGGTCCTGGGATTGAACTCAGTGTGGGGCTCAGCAGGGAGTCTGCTTCTCCCTCTCCCTCTGCCCCTCCCTCTGCTCATGATTCCCCCACCCCCAAATAAATTCATAAAATCTTTAAAAAAATCAAGATTGGATTATCAAAGCAAGCGTCCCTTGGAAGTTTCTTTCACAGTCCAGCTCGTGGTAGGATTATTTGAGGAATGTCTTTCTCCCCAACCAGACAGGATGCTTGGGGCTACATCTGCAGGACAACATAGGGAATTATGGGGAGCCCATAGCCCGAGGTCTAGGCTGAATCCCGATCTGCCACTTACTAGCTGTGTGGCCTTGAAAAAAAAAAAAAAAAAAGAGCTTCTCTGTGACGTACATTCCTTCCCCATAGAATGGAAATGTTGTAGTATCTACCTTAAAGGCTTGGTATGTGGATTAAGTAAGGTAATGGTTAGAAAGCATTTAGCACTGTGAGTGGCCCCTACTAAGTGTTTCATAAATGTTAACTGCTATTATCATTATTCACCTCTGTATTTCAAGGCCTAGAACAAAAGCCAGGTCAGAAGAGGAGGGAAAAATGACAGTTGCCAAGAGAACATGTCACCTTTCCGTGTTAGATAGAGAGCCGGGGTGTTCTGAATTAGCAGGAAGGAGAAAGAGCCACTGAAACCATGCAGTCATCCACTGGTTCATTCATTCAAAGAACATCACCGAGGGCCCACTCTGCCCAAGGCCTGTGCTAGACTTGGGGGATGTGTCTGTGAATAACACCAACAGGGTCTCTGCCCACATGGAGCTTGTGGTCTAGTGGGGGAGACAGACCTTCAGCAGATAATCGCATAAATAAGTGTTTAATTACAACTGTGGCAAGTAACGCATAGTACAATGCAGATAATTTAGAGGCATTTGAACTGCTATAGTCTGAGGGGGTGGGGGCATGGGAAACTGGGGGCAAGCATCCAGAAAATCACCCTGTGCAGGCCAGAGGCAGGCGTTTGGTAAGAAAACGTGTGTTGTTGGCCTCTGGGGGGTGAGAGTCTATGAGCATTTACACGGGTAGATGGAAGCCAAGGGTCACTGGCTCCCCTCTGGACCCTCAGCCGGTGTCCGTGTTCCCTGGCATCGTCCAATATGATGGTGGCCAGGACTGCACTCAGCTATGCCTCTAGAACGGGAGGGAAAGCTTGCAGAGTATTATGGCAAGCCCGATTTAGAGAAGACATCCTAAAGCCTCTGACAGCTAAGACAGTTCCCTTTCTGTGACCAAAGTCCCAACTGGTCACTGTCTGAAAGTGATTGAGCAGTCCTTCTTGCTGCACACAAACACTTGGACCCCTGACTCAGGAAAACATATGAACTGCTTAAAGGAAGTATTAGTTATTCGTGACGAGTGGGTCTTTCGCCATGTAGAATTTCCGCCACCACCGTACTGTGGAGGCAGCAGTGAAATGGTGGGGAGAGGCCAGGACAAGGCTCATGCTTCAGTGTGTGTTCTGCTGATTGGCAGTGGGACACTCAGTGTCTCTGGCTTCATTTTCCTTACCTGAGTAGTGGAGATAGTAGCTTCCAAATAGCAGTCCATTGTTTACGAGTGTGTTAATTCCAAACACCCTCTAACAGGGGCCTAAGCAAGTAGATGTTTCTTTTTCTCCCTTAAGGAGAAGTCTCAAGGCAGGTGGCTTCAGCTACTGGAGCAGCAACTCAGTGATGTCAGGGTTCTGGATCTGCTTCTTGGCAATTCTCTTGCCCTTTCCCTCATGGTCACAAGATGACTGCTGCAGCTCCAGGCATCAAGTCCATATTCAGGGCAGTAAGAAGAGAGGGTATAAGAGGTGGAACTGCCTCTTTACTTTTATGGAGCTATTCTAGCAATCACCAGCAGAGTTTTGCTTTTACCTCCGTGGCTAGAGCTGTGTCCCATAGCTACCTCAAGCTGCAAGGGAGACTGGGAAAGTGAAGTTTGTTTTGTTTTGAGCTTTTCCCGTCTGTTGGGTGGATTAGCCACAGAAAGCAGTGACAGCACCAGGCACTGGAGAGAGGCAGAGGAGAAGCTGGTCTTCGTTTCACATCCGTCTTCCTCCTCCAGACTCGGTCGCTCCCCCACAGTCGTTATAGGGCTCAGAGAAGACCATGTGCAGCAAGGAGCTCTGTAACGTGCTGCACAACGAGCTGGAGCCATGATTCAGAATATCAGAGCTGCCGAACAGGAAAGCAAGACGAACCATCCTGGAGCAGTCTGCTTTCCCCTGTTCGTTTGTTAGAGAAGGTTTGGATGTGAGTTAGATCATCATTAAGCATTCTAAGCATTTGCTTTAAAACCTCGTGGGGCACCTGGGTGGCTCAGTGGGTTAAAGCCTCTGCCTTCGGCTCAGGTCATGATCCCAGGGTCCTGGGATCGAGCCCCGCATCGGGCTCTCTGCTCAGCGGGGAGCCTGCTTCCCCCTCTCTCTCTGTCTGCCTCTCTGCCTACTTGTGATCTCTGTCTGTCAAATAAATTAAAAAATTAAAAAAAAAAAAACAACCTCGTGTGATCCCTCCTTGTTCTGTTCATTCTTTGTTCTCTGGGCGACAGGGGCCCTTCAGTTCTCTCTGCAAATAAAATCCGTGAAAAACCTTCTGGGTACATTTCAAGGCATACACGGTGCCGTGAATGCTGGCTGGGCTGTGGTGTGTGTTAAGTCATCAACAGGGGCAAAAAAAAAAAAAAAAAAAGAAAAAAGAAACTCTGTCAATATTTGCAGGGAAGAGAAGTCTTCACGAGAAAGAAAGGCCACATTATGGAAATGGAATGTTTTAGGCAGGACACATTTTAGAATCAGGGGCAGTCAATAAAGAGGCTAAGAAGGGTTAAGTACTTTGGTATAAGAATCAGACAGCGAAGAGTCTACTGGCTCAGAAATAGCAAGAGACGTCCATAATCTGCCCCTCCCTGCTGCCCCACGCCCCCACTGTGGGAAATAATGGACGTTTCCCCGAAATTCTTTGATGGAAAAAATCTAGAAGTGCATATGCCGAAAGGACTGAGGGAAAATCACCACGACCAGTCACCACCCTGTCCTGTGTTCTGAGTGAACTGGCCAGTTTGTTCACCTTCAGCCCAAAAGGAATTAGTGGAGGCAGTGAAAGGTACAGCTTCTGAAGTCAGACGGGCTGGGTTCACATCCCACCTGAACCACTTGCTGTGTGACTCGGGCTGGTTGTTTAACCTCTCTGGGCCTTGATTCCTCAGCTAGCAGAAGGGGTAACAACGTTGGTTGCTCTCTCGTGTGGCGGCCATGAGGGCTCGGTGCTCAGCCACTGTTCATGAACTGGCGAGAGGCAGCAGAGCTGGAGGTCAGGAGACATGGGGTGTTCCTGGCTAGAGCCATGCGTTTGGGCTTGTGCCAGAAGACACATTTTCTCTCATTCCTTTTTGGTAACACGAGCAGTGATTTTGAAGGTAGTGCATGTACTTTCAAGAAGGACGGGGGTGACCAGCACAGAGACTGGGATCCCAGCTCTGCTGTCAGACCCATTTGGATTTGGCTCCTTCCTAGTGTGATCCTGGGGAAGGTAACCGGCCTCCCAGTCGGGTGCCATCCAGATGACTCAACAGGACGGTGCTGTCACGAGGTCGGCACCCCTGCCGGACACACAGGAAGGGTTCAATACGTGGTTGTAGCAACCATACATCAAAAGCAACCCGCTGCGGAGGGCTCCGCGCCGTCCGTCCCAGAATCCGTCATCGCTGCTCTGTGGCTCCCATCCCTCTGTTTCCGTGCAGGGTGGGGGTGGGGGGTGTGGGCAGGAAGGCAGCTCCAGGTGAAACAGCACCCTGGCATCTGTCCAGAGAGGAGTGACTGACCTGCCTCAGGGGCTCAGGAGAAGGAGCCGCACATGCTCCGAACCAGCCTGTCTGCAGAAGCACAGGCTTTACCCGCCCTGCACCCCAAATTGCAGCGCTTTACAGAGTAGGCCCTCTGGTGCATGTGTCGTGGGGAGGGGACCCAGAAGGGCTTGCAGCAGCCAGGCCGTACGCCCTGTGGTGGGGTGGGCAGGTCCTTCTGCAGTGGAGCCTTGGCGACCTCAAACACGGCCTGAGCCCGTGTCCTCAGCCTGGCTCCTGCGGCAGTGAGTGGCCATGGCTGTCCCTCCTGGTGACTCCCATGTGCTGGGGGAGGGGGGCGTGTAAGACAGGGGTGTTGGTGATGAGCCCCAACTTGTAGGCCCCAGGCCCCAATCTACTTTCTTGGCAGTGAATGCCACAATATAAATCAGAGGATTATTGTTGTATTCGAGAAAAATCTGCAGGTTATTAAAATAGAGAATGTTTAGCCTTTGGGGTAAAGATGATTTTTTTTTTTCCCTTGTCCCCAGGGCCTAACATAATAGACATCCAATAAACATTTGTTGAACAGATAACTGAGAATTACTTTCAGTGGTCGGTATGCAAAACCCCATAGGCACAGAGATGTTTGTTGTAGCATTATTTATAACAGTGAAAAACCTTTTTATAGTCTGTTTGGGAAACCTGTGTGTGGTGTTGAATAGGACAAAATGGATGCTATTATTAGAGTTACCCCAAAGAGCCTAAAAACATGGAAAAGTATTTATGGTAGTATAAAAGAAAGAGCTACACATGAAATTTAAAAATACTGCAATTACAGGAACATAAATGTATAACTCTCAATAAAGATGGGAAGGGGCATTTAGAAAGAAAGTGATTCTTGTATAAAATTAGTGGGCTTATTATGAGCAGCAAACCACATTGTGATAATGCTCTACAGTGGCGTCTACAATATTTTAAAAGTCTTTTAAAGAATCCCCTTGCAGCACTTTCTAAAGAGATGAGCCAGTTTGCTTTTTTTCCAGGGTCTATGTGGTGAGCTGTGAAAGGCCTCATTGCATTGGGGGCTTTTGAAAATCTCCAGCTCCCCACATCCCTGTGCAGACCTGGCGAAATTATTCTTGGCAAATGCACATTCGTCTCAGAACTCTCAGGGCAGAGAGCCCTGAGAGCAAGCGAGGTGCTATAATGTGTACTGGGAAACTTCGCCAACAGAGGGGATTTGACAGAGGGCTTTTCAGGCTTTATTACCAAGTCTGACCCTTCTCTTCTCCCTACCCCCCACCCCAATTTTAGTTAACAAGCCAGGAGTGTAGTTTTTCTGTCCCCCTGGTCTGTGGGGTTGCAACACATGGAAGGGAGCCTTGCCCTGGCCCCTTCTCTCCCCTCTGCTCCATCCCTGCAACCGAGCTCAGACCCCTGTCCCCCCACCCCCAGCCTCTCCAGCCACTCTCACTCCCCCTCCCACTGTGGCACCCCAGAACTTGCGGAAAGCCAATGGTTGCCCATTGTCACACCTCTTCCCGCTGGATGGCCCATGGCCTTAACGAGACAGTTGGACTCTTTGTGGGACCTGCTGGTGTCCTGCCCAGGTATTTGGTTGAGCTGCTCCTGGAACTGCAGCTTCGAACTATCCAGGCCTGCCTTTGCCACAACCACACGCTGGGACACCGAAATAGGTCTCAGCGGAGGTCCAGGTGGAGCTGGCCTGGGTTGTGCCCACCCAGAGCACCCCAGTGCCACCAGGGCCGGCTGAAGCCATTTGGGGCCATGGAGAGAAAGTCCCCAGAGGCTCCTGTCAGGCCTTCCTTCTACCCAAATTTCTGGGCCTTCCACTTAGGTGAGTGAGAGCAGACAGCCTGGCGGGTGTGCACCAGTGTGCACCACATGACCTTGCAGGAAAAGCAAGGCTTTCACTTCTCAGCTCTGCCATTACCAAGGCAAGTTCAGTGACGGCTGTCCTTGATTCAGCACTGGTTAGGTCCAAGCTAAGCCTTCTTCCCTTGTGCTTTTCTCCAGAGCTCTGCAGAGTTGAGGCCCAGAAAGGGCAAGTTATTGGCCCAGGACCCCCTAGCTTATAGTAGGGAAAGCCGGCATCCAAATGCAGATGGGCTTTCTTCCCTAGCTGAGGACTTAATCTTTACCTGGCATGACCTCCTGGGGCCCTGCTAAGAGCCTCAGAATGACTCTACCTTGTTCCTTTCCCCATATATCCTAACTGCAAAAATTCTGAACACGGAAAGTTTGGTTTCTTTTTTTAAACTTTTTTTTTTTTTTTTTAGATTTTATTTATTTATTTGACAGAGCAAGAAAGCACAAGCAGGGGGAGCAGCAGAGGGAGAGGGAGAAGCAGGCTCCCTGCTGAACAGGAAGCCCAAGGCCAGGCTCAATCCCAGGATCCCGTCTTGATCCCAGGATCCCGTCTTGATCCCAGGATCCCGTCTTGATCCCAGGACACTGGCTCGATCCCAGGACACTGGGATCATGACCTGAGCTGAAACCAAGAGTTGGAGGCTCACCTGACTGAGCCGCCCAGGCGCTCCCTTGTACTTCTAGCTCCAAAGCGCAGAGCTGCTGGGAGATTCTCTGCGGTTCTGATTTCTCTCCCTTGTTTTGAATGTTCCTATGTTTTACTGGGGAAATGTGAATCATGAGTTGGATTGTGGGTCTGCCCCCAGAACCTGCTGGAGGTGTGACACAGCCCCTGGAGTACACACACTGCCATGTTTCTCTATCTAGAACCTGGAAAACTCTGAATTCTGAAACGCGTCTCTTCCCAGGGGGTTCAGGTGAGGCCGCAGAGCGGGCTGGGACTGTCGCCGCCGCTGGATCCCGCCCAAGGGCTTATCCTGGCCCAGCGGGAAATCTGGAGGCCGTTTGGTAATAGACGTCAAAAGCTGACGTGTACGGCTCCGTGACTCAGCACTTCCTGCCCTAGGAATTTCTTCTAAAGGTTGAAGGATTTAGGATATTCCTCGCAATGGCGTCTGGACATATGCCTAAATATCCGAAACTGGGAAAATAAGTTAAATGAAGTCTGATGCACTCACGCAGCGGAACACTGTGCGACCATTAAAGTTGGTGCTGGACTTGTAAATTTAGTAACACGGAAAAATAGTTCATTACGGGTTTGGGGACACCTGGGTGGCTCAGTCGGTTAAGCCTCCAACTCTTGGTTTCAGCTCAGGTCATGATCTCAGGATCCTGGATTGAGCCCCACTTCCGGCTCCCCACTCACTGGGGAGCCTGCTCGTCTCCCTCTCCCCCTGCTCATGCACACGCTCTCTCTCTTAAGTAAAAAAAAAAAAAATCTTTAAAAATTATAAACATTGTGTGTTTTTAAGTGCAAAATAGTGCTCACTAGATATGGTCCCATTTTTGTTAAAAGGAAAAGAAATCAAATGACAAGAAAGAACCCTGTCACCACCTTTCCTCTCCTGGGAGGACGGTTCTCCGAGCAATGGTGCTCTCACACCAAGGGCAGCGCTGACTGTCAGGACACTGCGACGGTGGGCCTGGCTGTTGATCTGTGACAGTAAGGGACACCTTCTGTCCTTGCTGACTCTGACCCTTCCTGCCCTCATTACTGCCCCTCCCCGGGTGCCACGCCTAGTCCGCACAGATTTCAGAGGCGGCCCTTGCTGCATTTTCACAAGAGCTGCTTTCGCTTAGCAATTTGCATGTGAAGCTCCTTCACGTCTTTTCGTGGCCCGAAAGCTCATTTCTTGGCACTGAATAGTATTCCATTGGCTGGATGTGCTATCATTTATTTATCCATTCACCTGCTGAAGGACATCATGCTAACGCCCAAGTTTTAACAATCATGAATAAAGCTGCTATAAACATTTGTATGCAGGTTTTTTGGCTTTTCTTAGGGAGAGTGCTTATGTGTGCAAGTGGGGTTGGGGGTGCAGAGGGAAAAAGAGAATTTTTTTTTTTTAAGATTTTATTTATTTGTCAGGGAGAGAGAGCGTGCGCACAAGCAGGCAGAGGCTGAGAGAGAAACAGGCTCCCTGCTGAGCAAGGAGCCTAATGTAGGACTTGATCCCATCAAGTCCACGAATGCAGTGGCTTAACTGACTGAGCCACCCAGGCGTCCCGAGAGAGAATCTTTTTTTTTTTTTTTTAAGATTTTTATTTATTTATTTGACAGACAGAGATCACAAGTAGACAGAGAGGCAGGCAGAGAGAGAGAGAGAGAAGCAGGCTCCCCGCTGAGCAGAGAGCCCGATGTGGGACTCGATCCGAGGACCCTGAGATCATAACCCGAGCCGAAGGCAGCGGCTTAACCCACTGAGCCACCCAGGCGCCCCCCGAGAGAGAATCTTAGGCAGGCTCTGTACCAGCCTCAGGAGGTGGGACCTTGAGATAGTGACCTGAGCCAAAATCAAGAGTCAATGCTTCGCTGACCGAACCACCCAGGCGGCCCTCATGTGCAGGTTTTTGTGAGGACCTAGGCTTCCAGCTTCCTCAGGTAAATGGAATGACTTTGTTTATGACCATTCTGCTTACTGATTTGTGACCCCACAGGAAAGACCCAGCTGGGAAGAACACAGTCCAGGGCAGAACCAGAGGTTCTGGACACTGATACACAAATGGGATTAAAAGAAGGATTTACACCCACTGAAATGTGCCTGTTTTCACGTAGTTCTGGAACACATCCTCTGTGCTACACACTTGGGCTTCCGTCATGAACCAGAGGGACTGTTCACCTCTCTGGTAAGGGCCCTTGCCCTACTCGAGTGACCATGTTTGTGCAAGTGTAGGGACACTAGGGTGTCTGGTCTAAATGCGAAAATGAGTGGGGAACATGTGAAGGAGGACATGGGCAAGAGAAGCCTGGTGATGGCTTGCAGCTTTCCTGCATCTCCTTCCCATCCCTCAAAAGTTCCCTCCTGACTGTTTGGAGGCAGTCCCACTGCTTTCTGTCCACCATCCAGACAATACAGCCACCTGCAGCTTCCTGATTACTTGAAGATAACCTCAGTCCTTCAAATGGGGTTTGTGGGTCCCTTTCCCTTAATAATAATAGTCATAGCTAATGGCATTGAGCCTTCTGTGTATTCCGGGCACCACTCTAAATGGTTTACATGCATTGGCGCACATAACATTCTCACAACAACCCGGTGACATAGGTCCTGCGCTATTCTTTTCATACCCATTTTGCAGAGGAAAGTATTGAAGTAGAGAAAGGTGAATTCGCTTGCCTGAGGTCACACAGCTGATAATCCGTAGAGTTACGATTTGAACCCGGGAAGACTGAGCTTAACCCTCGTTGTCCTAACCTCTTCGTGCTGGCACCTTTCAGTGTCTCATGGTGGGTAGGATCTAGTCTGTGCAGAGAATGAGTTCATGGCTTATTGAGGGAGAAAGACCTACAGATACACAGCTGTAATGCAGCGCGGTGAGAATTATATTGTGATGTGTGTCTGGTGCTGTGGCAATGCCGAGGGAGGAACTGACTGCTTGGCAAAGGTTTATCTTCCTTCCTCTCCCCTTCCCTTCCTTTTTCTCTCTGTTCCTTCCTTTTTTCCTCCCCTCACCAAATATATACTGAGTATCTGTTAGGTTCAAGGATAGAGACCAGGCTGTCATACAAGAAACATGGGGTTCTGCTCCTATGGATCTCTGTCTCATGGGGGAAAGCAGAGAGTAAGCAATAATGGAATAATCTGCTAAGTCTTGGGTCAGGGGACCAAAGTGTCCTGACTTTAGCACAGAAAAGTCCCACTTCTGGGAAGCCCCTCTGTTCCAGGAAAACTGGATGGTTGGTTACCCTAGTGTGTGAAGAGTGAAGCATGAAGTATTATCTTTTGTTTGGTTTATCTCTAAAAGATTCTATTTATTTATTTATTTGTTTGTTTGTTTGTTTGACAGCGAGAGATCACAAGCAGACAGAGAGAAAGGGGCGGGGGAAGCAGGCTCCCCGCTGAGCAGAGAGCCGGATGGCGGAACTCGATCCCAGGACCCTGAGATCACGACCCAAGCCAAAGGCAGAGGCTTAACCCACCAAGCCACCCAGTCGCCCCTGATTTATTTCTACATTTGCTCATTCGACAGGTGTCAAATTTCCCTGCTGTTTTGTTTTGTTTTGTTTTTAAAAGATTTTATTTATTTGACAGAGAGAGAGATCACAAGTAGGCAGAGAGGCAGGCAGAGAGAGAGGAAGGGAAGCAGGCTCCCTGCCAAGCAGAGAGCCCGATGCAGGGCTTGATCCCAGGACCCCGGGATCATGACCTGAGCCCAAGGCAGAGGGTTTAGCCCACTGAGCCACCGAGGTGCCCCTTCCCTGCTGGTTTTATGTTGCATTTCTTTTGATCCCCGGTGAGGCTGGTGCTGTAGGTTGGGCAGGGACCGAACTTGGGACATCACTGTACTACAGGTGTTTCCTGGGAGCTCTTCATTTCACAAAGTGGTTCTCCATCTGGATGCACATCGGAATCACCTGGGAGCTTTCCAAAATGCCGCTGCTCAGGCGTTACCCTGGACCAAATGCATCAGATCTCGGGGAATGGAATTTGGGCACTGGCAGCTTGAAAACGTTTCCAATGGGACCTCATCATTTCTGTAGCAAAGGGCAGCCACTGGGAAGAAGAAAAGAAAGTGCTTCCTGCTTTCTTTGAAATAGATTATCGTATATTTGTGTGTTGTATTTTTTAAATGAAAATAGCCTACACCTAGGTCCCATAGATTGTCTCCTCTGTCTTTTCCTCAAAGTTTTATAGTTTTATGTTCAGCGTTTAAGTCCATGCAAAATTTAGAGTTAATTTTTGTACAAAGTGTGTGGTTTAGGTTAAGGATTTTGTCTATTAGCTTACAGATGCCCCATCACCCCTCTGCCATGTATTGGAAAGGTTACCTTTCCTCCATTGAGTTCCTTTTACATCTGCCAAAAATCAGTTGCACGTGTTGGTGTAGATCTGTTTCTGGGTTCTCTGTTCTGTTCATTGATCTGTGTGTCCATTCCTCCACCAGTATGACATTATCCTTCATTACCTTGGCTTTATAAAAAATCTTGAAATTGGATAGATGGATTCCTCCTATTTTCGTCTTCTCTTTCAAAATTATTTTACCTTTTCTGGTTCTTTTGCCTTCCCATATAAAGTTTAGAATAATTTTGTCTATATCTACAAAAATCTTGCTGGGAGTTTCACAGGAATTGAGTTAAACCTGCACAGCAATTTGGGGAGAATTGACATCCTTACTGTCTTGAACCTTCCAATCCATGAGCATGGTATGTTCCTTTGTGTATTTAGAACTCTGATTTCTCTCTTAAATATTTTGTACTTTTCAGCATACAAGTCTTGTACATGTTTTGTTAGGTTTACACCTAAGTATTTCACCTTTTTGATGAAGAGTTATAAATATTGTTTTTAAAAATTTGATGTCCATCTGTTCATTGCTAGTTTATAGAAATACAATTAATTTTTGTTTATTTATTCTTATATCCCTGTGTCTTTGCTGAACCCACTTATTTGAGGATATCCTGTGGACTCCTTGGTGATTTTCTACATGGACAATCGTGTCTTTTGCAAATACATCCTCTTTCCTGGTCTGTATGCCTTTTCTTTTCTTTTTCCTTCCTTCCTTCCTTTTCTTCCTTTCCTTAATTGCCTTGACCTGAAAACACTATGTTGAATAAGAGTGGTGAGTGTAGACATCTTTGCCTTCTTTCCAATCTTAAGGGGAAACATTCAGTCTTTCACCATGAAGTATGTTAGCTGTAGAATGTTTTTTTTTTAATTAAGATTTTATTTATTTATTTGAGAGAGAGAGAGAGAGAGCATAAGCCAGGGGGAGAGGCAGAGAGAGAAGCAGACTCCCACGAGCAGGAGCCCGGTACGGAGTTCAATCCCAGGATCCCGGGATTATGACCCAAGCCGAAAGCACATGTTCAACTAACTGAGCCATCCAGGAGCCTCTGCTGTAAGGTGTTTTTGTAGATGTTCTTCATTAAGTTGAGAAAGCGATTCTCTATTCCTATTTTTCTGTGAGTTTTTTTTTTAACATGAATGCCCGTTGAATTTTGTCAATGTTTTTCCCACATCAATTTATATGATCATGTGACTTCTTCTTTAGCCTATTAATATAGTGGATTCTACTGATTGACTTTCAAATATTGAATTTGTCTTGCATCCCTAGGACAAACGCAGCTTGGGTATAGTGTACAATTTGTTTTATATATTGCTGAATTTTACTTGCCAATATTTCATTAATGATCTTTATGTCTATATTCACAAGGAATATTGATCTGTAATTTGCCTTTTTGGTGTTGTCTTTGGTTTTGATATCAGGGTAATACCAGGGTCATACAGTGAATTGGAAGTGTTCTTTCCTCTTGTATTTTTCTGGGAGAGAATGTATAGAGATAGTGTTCATTCTTCTTGGAGCATTTGGTAGAATTCCAACGAAACCATCTGGTTCTGGAGACTTCTTTTTTGGAAGCTTTTAAATTACAAATTCAATTCCTTAACAGTTGTAGGCATATTCAAATTTTCTAGTTCATATTAAGTGAGTTATAGTCTGTGTTTTTCGAGGAATTGGTCCATTTTATCTAAGTTATCAAAACATATGTTCTCAATAGCTTTTTCAAATTCACTCTCCTCTGTTAGTTCCTCTCACATTGAAATAAGATGCTGAGTCCCCCACATGCCTTCCCCACATCCATTCAGGTCACAGAACTCGTAAATGACAAAAAGCATTGTTCTGTATATCAACCCAGAGCCCAGGATGGAGCAATCTCAATGTAAATTCACAGTTTCAGGGAACCCGCTGGCCTTGGGCATCTCAAAAGTGTCCTGGAACCCAAGAAGGTTGGAGATCCTCTAAGTCACCTGGAGATAACCTCAGAGCAAGGAAGGGAGGTGGGAGCCCCTACCTCGAGATCTGGTTTGAGAAGAAACGCTGGGTGCTCCAGCGACCACTAGGTGGCGCTCAGAACACAGTTAGTTGTGGATCTAAGCCGCTCAGCAGGCCAGGTCTGTTGGGGGTATTTTGTTCTTTCAGTGAGATGAACACTGAAGCCCAGAGCCTGCAGGGATCCCAGGAGCTCTGGACTGGTGGGGTTTGCAACCCTTTCCCAGACGTCCCTGCGGACAGAGTTGCTAAAGCTTTGCGAGTAAGGGGCTGGCGAGACTCCTGTGAGAGTCAGAAGCTCCAGAGAGCAGCTGGAGAGACAAGGTCTACACGGAGACTCTACATCCACACTGAGACCACCATGTTGAGACAAGAACAGCACCCCAGTGCCTCTGTCTGGTTAGGAAGCAGTGACACCCCCAGCCGGGCCTGGAGCCCAGTCCCCAAGAATCTACCTTGTTTCCCTTCCCGGCCCTGCTCCTCATACCACACCCTCCACCAGATCCACAGCGATCCCTCCCCCTCATCAAATACACCATTTTAAGAGTCCTCTGGCGTCAGCTGGAAGGTCCGAGCTAGGTCCTACCTTTCCCACACACTGTGTACCTTGGGCAGGTCTTGTGTGGCATCTTTGCTAGATTCGGGACTAAGTCTAAATTCTGACCCGCTCTGTTGCTGACCTGAGCCACTTCACCCCTCCTTAGGCAGGCCACCTGGTGGTCCCCTGCTCCCGGAGGTCACCGTAGTGACACGGAACTGAGTGCAGACATCCCATGGGCAGAGCACACTGTAGCCCGGAGCTCGGGGGCTCCAGCAACCCTCCTGCCTCTGCCTCCCGAGGAGCCTGGGTGACATGCACGACCCACTGCACCTGGCGGGACAAGGTCTAAACCCTGCATCAACCGTTCCCAGGCTGTGCCACCTTGGCAAAGTTACTCAGCCTTCATCAGCTCAGGTTCACGTCCATCCCATGCAGATAATAATGGCGCTGGCCTCCCAGTGTCATGCAGCTTGAGTCTAGGTAGATACACCACACACAGGAAGCCCTCCGCGGTGGCTGCTAGCAGCTCTCTCCATGTCTCTCCTGTTCCGAAGCTCCGTGTCTTCCCCATCCTGGCCCGAACAGTGGAGGAACTCGTTTCCTACTGCTGCTGTCACACATGCCTGCAAACTTAGGGCCTTAAAGCAGCGCAGAGCTACTCTCTCACAGTTCTAGAGGCCACACGTCGATAATCAAGGTATTGGCAGAGCTGTGTTCTTTCTGGAGACTTAGGGGAGAATCCACTCCCTCACCTCACTCAGAGGCTATCTCTTCTTCTGTCTCCCTCTTTAATATTTTTTGTGACTAATAATAGTTCTTTCTGGGGTAAGAGGGGGGGGGAGAGATTACAAGTGGGGAAGCTAACCCAGGAGACTAGGAATAAATTTCTATGTAGTAGAGAGCAATAATTTCCCCAGGGTCGGGCTTCGCCGCCACACTGTCAGTCCTCAGTACATATATTTCGCCCGTGAAAGCAACAATGACTGCTTCAGAAACCAAGGTGACAACTGTAGAAGGCCAAGGTTTGCAGTTGCTCTTCTGTTTTTGCTTGCTTTTAGGTGTGGTTGTCTTATGTAGTAAGTCATTCATTCATTCATCAAACATTTCCGGCGCACCAGCAGCTCTGGGGTGGGATGGTTGGGGGGGGGAACCCTCCGGGGGGGGGGGGGACCCTCCCCACCCCCTTCCCGTGATTGGTTCAGGAGTGGGCATGTGGCCCAATGAGCGGAGGCGCTGAGGGGAGCTCCAGGCAGAGTTCTCTGTTCCAGGAGACAGGAATGGACCTGGCAATGGGGGCAAGTGGTAGTTGTGTAAAAATGCCACATGCAAAAGATTTCTATCCCAGCATTGCCTGAAACAGTGAACACCTAGAAGAAATCGCGGGCTTTGGTTAAGCAAGCTGTGGTGTATCAATAAAAAACAATGTCTTGCTAGGATTTAAAATTATATGGCGACTATAAAACATGAAGGAGGTTTACAGTATAATATTAAGAGAAAAATTTAGACATAAAACTACATATATGTGTGGTGTGATGAAAACTATGTAATGATTATGTTAGGTTTATAAGCATTAAAATTAGAAGACCTTTTTTTTTTTAAGATTTTATTTATTTATTTGACAGGCAGAGATCACAAGTAGGCAGAGAGGCAGGCAGAGAGAGAGAGGTGGAAGCAGGCTCCCTGCTGAGCAGAGAGCCCGATGCGGGGCTTGATCCCAGGACCCTGAGATCATGACCTGAGCCGAAGGCAGAGGCTTTAACCCACTGAACCACCCAGGCACCCTAGAAGACCATTATTAATGAGTGGAAATAATTACTTCTTTAAGACTACTGGGTTTATATGTAGTTTAAAAATACCCTTCAACTATTCTACAGTGGACTCTATATTTTATTTTTTCAAAAGAACTCCTGTAGCAATTTCTGAACAGGAGACCAGTTGGTTGCCATTTTCCTGGGACCACTTGCTTGGTGAGCACATGACCTTGATTTCCCTGGCGGCCATCCTCTGATCTTGAGGGTCCCAGCCTTCAGGTGAACACTGAGTGGGGCAGAGCCAGGGGTTTGAGGGGGGACCAAAAGGGACAGGTTTCTCAAGATGTCAGAGCTGCTGGCCCTCACTTCTGACTTCCTACTGGGTGCACCACAGGTCTCCCAGTTTATCATATGCTGGGATTGTGCTGCTGAGGAGGCACAAAGCATAAACCAACCTTTTCCAAGGCTCCCCCCCACATCTTTTGTTCTTTTTTTTTTTTTTAAGATTTTATTTATTTATTTGACAGAGAGAGAGGCATCAAGAAAGGGAACACAGGCCAGGGGAGTGGGAGAGGGAGAAGCAGACTTCCCACCAAGCGGGGAGCCAGATGCGGGGCTCAGTCCCAGGGTGCTGAGATCATAACCTGAGCTGAAGGCAGCCACCCAGTGACTGAACCACCCAGGCACCCCTCTTTTGTTCATTTTAATGACACTATGAAGTCAATGGATTACCTTTAAAAAGCTGCTGAAAAGGAGCCCCTTTTTGAAAGCGCATTGTGTAGAAAGGATGTTTCCCAGTGTTCTTCTCCCAGCATGCCCATTTTTTCCTACCACCTTTTTTTTTTTTTTTCCTACAGCGGTGACCCGGGAACTTTAGTTACATCAGAATCATGGGGAGGAACCAGTTCTTTAAGATGCCGACTCTTGGGTCTCACTCTCGGAGTCTGCTTTAGTCCAGTCCCCCGGAGAGCGTCTTTTATCTGCATTATTACCACACTCTCCAGGCGATTGCACTGCCTCTGACTGGAGCAGGAACCACTAGTTCCATTACCCTTAGAGGGACGCCTCTTGAAAGACGGGCAAAACCCAGGGGAGATAAAGAGAAGAGGCGACCAGAAGAGAATCAACACTGGGCTTGCTGCTTCCTCCGTCAAACATATGATCAAACACATGAATAGAAAAGGACTTGACCTTTCCTTTCAGAACTCCTTGGATGGGGACCTGCACCTCCCAGGAGAAACTGGTAAAGATTACGTGCATCTGATTTGGGTCAAAATTAAACAGCCAAGCTGAAAATTGTGCCCTTGTAGAATGACAATTTGAATGTGCTCAAAAGAACCATTTGCACAACTGATTGCGATCCTGACCGAGGTTAATAGTTCTTTACCATTCGATAAAGGCATGGGCTTGGGTGAGGAAGCCGTTTTTAGTAAGCTTTGTCTGCTCTATGTGTAATGACAATGGATTATTAACACATTTCGTTGATTCTAAGATGCACTGCTCACCCCCTCCACACACAATTCTAGCAGCTAGGCAACTGGAATGTGTCTTATGATTAATGTCTTACTGTCTTTGACACAAGGTCATGACATGGTTGTCATTGCCCCACGCCTTCTTTCAGAATGTGAGCGTCCCACCCAGGAAAGATATCCTTCCTCTTCACGCCATTGATCGCGTGGAGGGCCAGCTTTGTGTTGAAAACTATGAATATTGACAATGCTGAGTTGTAAATCACTAAGAAGATTTGGACTCTGAAAACATGTTGAGAATAACTCGACCACTCTTTTTCACCTATATTTTCCTCTCTAGGTGATAAATCTGTGCAAGTCACTAAATAAGTCCTTTTGGTAAGCCTAAAATAAACATTTGAGGAGATAAGAAGTTACTGCATCAGAGTTAATTAGCAGCATTTTTTTACTTTCTTAGCAGTGCATACAACCGTGGTGCTTCTTACAACCGATGGTGTCTCAGTCACGGTGAAATGCAGTAGGAACCCACACACGTAGCCCTTCCTACCTGCCAGATGTGGACACTTCATGCATATGAACTCATTTGAATCCAGAAAGGTTCCCGTGGTTTCTCATTGTATTTAGTGGGATATTGAGACATTTCTACACCCAAGGTGGGGCTCGAACTCACAACTCCAAGATCAAGAGCAGCAGTGCTCCTCAGTGGAACATTGAAAAGAGCAGAAACAAAAGTTGTCTACTCCTCGTTTTCCATTGCTTTATATTGAAGTGGGTATGAATTTAATGCTGAGTTTTGAGCAGATGTTGGCTGTCTTTGTGAAGGGGAGGAGGCACGCCTGGTTTTGAGGCACTGAATTCAGGCTTGAATCCTTATTCTCCGAAAAGAAGTAAATAGACATTAAGACAAAGGGTAAAAATGTGGATTCCATGTTGCTCTAATGGTAAAGCCTCACTCTCAAGTTTACTTCATTTAGCGGAATTTTTTTTTCATTTCGCAGATTTTTTAAAAAGCCTGAATTAGCCCGAATTTTCTTTTCTTTTCTTTTTACCACGTGTGACAAAATGGATACGATGACAATGAAATCTGAGCTATGAATGGAGTTGATTGTGGAGACTGAGTCTTCAGAGGCTTAGTTCATTTATGGATGCCAAAAGTTACAGTCTTGGTAATAAGACAGGAACAAAGGAATCAGTCGTCTTTGTTCAGGGAAAATGTCTTTGGAAAACCAGGGGTTCTTTCCAAGGTAAAAACAACCCAAAAGAGAGACCAGGATCTGAAAGTCCACCACCTGACCCAAGCTTCTCATTCTCTTAGCAAGAGCAGGATTAAAGGACGTGCCCGGACAGGAGCCTCCACGAGCTGCAGTGTTTCATCCCTGATAGCACTTTGTCCTCTGACTAACCCCCCGCCCCGACCATATCTGCCTTTTCCACCCACACATTTATGAATATCTGAATTCTTGAAGTATCATGAAAAGAAATCACCCAGGCCCTGAATCTGCTCTATCCACTCTCTTCCATTCAGCCCATTATTTTCTGGAATTTACAGCCTTGGTACTTTCGCATTGCCTTCATCAGCCGAAAAGAAGGTAGAAAATTTTAGGGAAATTCTATAAGTAATGTAAAGCATTATTTAAATCAGATGCAACTGTATTACTGAGGAAAAATGTGAAATCTGGGTAAATTTTAAAGAAATTAAGAATAGCAGATACAGGGGCGCCTGGGTGGCTCAGTGGGTTAAAGCCTCTGCCGTCAGCTCAGGTCATGATCCCAGCATCCTGGGATCGAGCCCTGAGTCGGGCTCTCTGCTCAGCAGGGAGCCTGCTTCTCCCTCTCTCTCTGCCTGCCTCTCTGCCTACTTGTGATCTCTGTTTGTCAAATAAATAAATAAAATCTTAAAAAAAAAAAAAAAGAATACCAGACACATTTCTGGCTTTCTGGTCAGATTCAGACTAGACCTCTGAGCCCCCAGGGCTGAGCATCCATTTCTGTCTACCCTGGAGGGATACTGATGTGGAAAAGTTTGAGAAGCTCTGCTTTACAAAGAGCCTCTTGAGCCTCATGGCCATTGGTCTTTAAGCAGAAAAATACACCCGGTTCCTTCTGTCCTGGGCTGCCTTCCCATTGCTGTCCACCCATGACTATGGTCTGCCCATTGGTGGGCACTGGGAGTTGAGGGCTTTCTTGGCACAATGTTCCTTGTAGTGTCGTCCCAGGAGCCCACAGAGTGTGGTTTGCGCAGCTAAATTAGAGACCACCCTCCAAGGCTGAAACGAAGTCCTTTCCTCTGCTCAGTCGCATCTGGTTTCGGCAGAGTAGGGAGTGACAGCTATGGTGGGCGCAATCTGGGAGCCCAACAAGAGCGCCTGGAAAAAAACAGCAGAGTCCACGCCTATTTGCATAGAGAGGATGGAATCTTTGCAGATCTCTGGATAATGTTTTTCCTGTTGTATTGGGCTTTTAAAAGAAGAGAACACATCTCCATGTATTTTCATATTCATTCATTCATTCATTCATTCATTCGGTAAAATCCTTGAGCTGCTTTTGGCCTGGGGACTACAGCAGCAACCAAAACAGGTAAAAATCTCTGCTCTTATGCAGCTTATGTGCCAAGGTGGGCAGAGAGATAATTTTTAAAATGATAAAAATATCTAGAATGATGGTGATCTATCAAGGAAAAGCTGGGGGGGTTGCGCCTGGGTGGCTGTGTCGGTTAAGTGTCTGCCTTTAGCTCAGGTCATGATCTCGGGTTCCTGGGATTGTTGGTTGGGCTCCCTACTCAGCGGAGAGCCTGCTTCTTCTCCCTCTCCTGTTGTCCACCCCACACACACCACTTCTGCAAACTCTCTCTCTCTCTCTCTCTCAAATGAATAAATAAAATCTTTAAAAAAGAAAAATGAGGGAAGAAGGATGGGAACATGTGTATGTTAATGGGTTGGTTGCAATCATAAAGAAGATGATCAAATATCACTGAACAGGTGACATTTGAGCAAACAACGGAAGCATTTGGATCTGTTGCTTGGAAGAAACAGCCTGTCCTGTTGCCTGATGGGGTGGATACAGGGTGTGAGAGAAGGAGGGAAATTGAGGAGGATTCCAAAGGGGAATAGGCAGCTAATGACTGGCTCCCAGCGACCCCCGTCTGCTGATATTCATGTCTCTGTAGCTCCCCTTCTCTTGAATCAGAGCTGGATCCTGTCACTTGTTTCTAATGAACAGAATATGGCAGAGTTGATGGGATGTCACTTCTGTGATTAGGTGACACAAGGTTGACTTCCTCTATGAGCCAGTTTCTCTCTTTTGTCCTCTTTGTGTGCCCATGTCAGAGAAGCAAGGTGCCTTGCTGGAGAGGCCCACAGGACAAGGACATGGGGACAGCTCCCAACCAAACATCCAGCAAGGAACCAGAGTCCTCAGTCCCACAACCCATGAAGAACCAAATCCTGCCAACAGCCACATGAGCTTGGAGCGGGTCCTTCCCCAGCTGAGCTTTGAGATGAGATCACAGCCCCTGCTGATGTGGATGTTGGTCTGCAGGCCACCAAGCGGCACGTCCCGATCTCTCACCCACAGCAGCTGGGTGATAATCCCCGTGCGTTTTAAGCTGTTAAGTTTGGGGATAATTGGTTATGCAGCAATACATAACGAAGACACAAGGTTTTTGATCTGGGCAACTGGAAGAATAAAATTACCACTTATCATAGCATGAGATGAGTATAGATAGAAGGGCTTGCGATTTTTGGTGGGAAAATTGCAAATTTGGTTTTGCATATGTATAATACACACACATTTCTGTTTCAGTGATAATGTTTATTGTGAATTTTTCAAATGGTAGTTAGCTACCAATATATATGCTCTAAATGTTCTCCCACGAACCACTTTAAAAAATGTTAATTAATGCATCTTCAGAAATCAGATTCTGTAACAATTTTAGTCACAATTATTTCTGGAAACTGAGAACATCAAATACAGTACCAACCCATTAATTCTGATGTCTCACTTTTAGAATTTATCTATTTTTTTACAGTTTGCATAAAAACCGGGATAAAATGCATCTTTGTATATCTATGAGGAGAAGGTTTGCGGGAGCAAATTGACATACAAATGATTTAAGAGTGAGAGCATTTCTTTTTTAGCGTTTAAGAAGGATTTATTTACATGCTCACAGAGCCACTTACTGTTAGAAGTTTGCTCAACCTACCAAGGCTTTGAATTATGATAGCCTCTATGGAGACTGAAAGGAAAGTATGAAACCAGAGAGACACAAAGGAGATGAAATTGGCAGACAGAGGTGATCGGTTGGATGTCGAAGAAGGGACCAGGCAGAAACTGTCTGTTGCCTATGCAGTCCCTCATCTTTCTTGCCCAAAGAGCACCATTTTGGCTCTGATATCATGTGGCCCATGTGATGAGAGGGGGCCTGGTCTTCACGTGACCCCAGAAGGTGAATCGCTGTTAATCTCAGCCATTCTAATATTTCCATTCCTCTTGCCCATTACTGGTGTAGGAAGGGCATGTGACACAGTCATGGCCAGTGGGACATGAAGGAAGTCTCCACTGGGGTGCCTCTGCAAAGGATTTCTTTGCTCTTTTTTTTTTTTTAAGATTTTATTTATTTGACAGAGAGAGAGATCACAAGTAGGCAGAGCAGCAGGCAGAGAGAGAGAGAAAGGGGGAAGCAGGCTCCCCGCCGAGCAGAGAGCCCAACTCGGGACTCGATCCCAGGACCCCGAGACCATGACCCGAGCTGAAGGCAGAGGCCCAACCCACTGAGCCACCCAGGTGCCCCGATTTCTTTGCTCTTTAAAAGAGAATGTTGAAGGAGATTTTCTTTTCTGCCTCGGGATATGGCTGTCTGCTTGTGTTACCTAGAACCAGGCTAGCGATCTAGCCAACGGGCTCAGGGCAGCCAGGTGGACAGACAGAGGAACTTGGGTTCTTGAAGTTCTTGATGCGAAAGGTGAACCACCCCACTAACCCTTCTGGAGCTGCTACATTTGGTGGCTTGTTTTTATATGGGATGGGACATATCATAATGACGTAAGCCATTTTGAGTTGGGTTTCCTGTTACTCGCTGCTACGAGCATCTGAGACAAGAAAAATCCCAGGGTAAGGTCTAGTTTTCTGGTTTAGTCGGGGATTCATTTACTGAAAGGAAATTCAGAAGGAGGTGAGTGGGCAGGGACAAATGATTGGATGGGTTCAGGTTCTGTTTAGTTAGAGGTGCCGTGGGGCGGGCACTCAGGGGAGGAGGGAGCTCTGAGCATAGGTAGAGCGTGGAGTCCTCATGCAGGACGGAGGTGATGGTGCAGCACAGTCTTCGGCTTGGTCGTGAGCCCAAGCTTTACCTCTTTATGCCTGTATAACCTGGGGCAGGGCACTTGACTTTTTAAAACCTGCCTTTCCTCATTTGTAAAATGGAAATGCTTTGTCTCAGCGTTTCCAAAGAAGGAAATCTTACCTCGATGTGGGAGAGACAATTCAAGATCTTCACTGAACCTGTTTTCCTTTCCTCTTGGACTCACAAGCTAACTGCATGTCCCAGCTTCCCTTGCTGCTGGTTGGGGTTAAATGGATGAGTTCCGACCAATGGGGTGTGACACTCCCTCTTCCTTCATGTGCCATCTGGATGCAGAGAACCCAGGGAAGGGAGGCTTCAGAGGAGGGTGGAAGCTTTTTTTTTTTTTTTAATATTTTATTTATTTATTTATTTGACAGAGATCACAAGTAGGCAGAGAGGCAGGCAGAGAGAGAGGAGAAAGCAGGCTCCCCGCTGAGCAGAGGGCCCGATGTGGGGCTTGATCCCAGGACCCTGGGATCATGACCTGAGCTGAAGGCAGAGGCTTTAACCCACTGAGCCACCCAGGCGCCCCGAGGATGGAACCTTTTGATGGAGGAAGCTTGGGTCTGTGAGTGACTTTCTGGAGAATCCCTGAGCCCCAGTCGCTTACATGGGACTATAACAGGAGCAAAAAATCAACACTGACTGCGTTGTTTCTATAGTAGCTACCGTTCTGTACCCTGACTCACATTCCCAGCATTTCCCAATGTCAGAGACACAAGATGTCTTAAGTGGTATCCAGTTTTAGATTTCGAATTGTTATGCATTCATTTAAAGGCATTAGGAAGGGGTGCTTGGGTGGTGCAGTCCGTTAAGCATCTGACTCTTGATTTAGGCTCTGCCTATGATCTCCGGGTTGTGGGATCGAGCCCTGTGTTGGGTTCTTTGCTCAGTGTGGAGTCTCTTTGAGATTCTGTCTTCCTCTGTCCCTCCTGCGCTCTCTCTCTCTCTCTCAAATAAGTAAATAAATCTTTTTTTAAAAAAGGTATTGGGAAAAAATACATATTTACTAAAACTAACCTTAATTTTATGATTGCGGCCTTCTAATTGCAGAGATAGCATTACTTAAGGTATCTTAAGGGTTGGTTTATTTAGATAAAGAAAAATATCGGTAAGTAACAGAACCGGTGTTGGGTAGAAATGGCAGAAATTGCAATGGGGGCACGCACGTGCTGGCTTCCTTCATGAGGTCGTGAGCCTGAAATGCTCTGATGTATGTGGACAGTACCTCTCGGAGGCCTGATGCCCAGTAAGTGTGTGATCAGTGGGAGCTCTTACCTTGTTAGTGTTCAAACCCACGTAACAGGATTTATGACCCTGCACTGCACGACTGGTTTACTGTGTGCTCATCACCCTCACTGACTTGCCAACTCAGAGCTCTTGAAGGATGGAGATCTGTTTCATTCCTCTCAGAACCTCTAGTAGTACTTTAGTGCCTGGCACCTCCCGGGAAACCAGGAAATGGAGGTCGAGTGTTGATAACCTCGGGGCCGTGGCGTCCTTTCTGTCCTTTACTCGGATTATAGATTTGAATGTATTGCACTGCCTGTCCCAAGCAGACAAGACCTCTGTCTGACTCGGTGTTCAGTCCCAGCACCCAACACGATACCTGCCACCTAGGTGGAGCTCAAGAAATCTTTGTTGTGGGAGTGCCTGGGTGGTTCAATTGATTAAGTCGCACGACTCTTGGTTTAGGCTCAGGTCATTATCTCAGAGTGGTGAGATAGAGCCCCGCATCTGGCTCCGTGCTCCACGTGCCGTCTGCTTAGGACTCTCTGCTACCCACCTCTGGGTGCTCTTACTCTCTCTCTCTCTCTCTCAAACAAATAAATCTTAAAAAAAAAAAAAAAAAGGGTCGCCTGGGTGGCTCAGTGGGTTAAGCCGCTGCCTTCGGCTCAGGTCATGATCTCAGGTTTCCTGGGATTGAGCCCCGCATCGGGCTCTCTGTTCAGCAGGGAGCCTGCTTCCCTCTCTCTCCTCTCTCTGCCTGCCTCTTTGCCTACTTGTGATCTATCTCTGTCAAATAAATAAATAAAATCTTTAAAAAAAAAAAAAGAACTTGTGAAGGAACATATTGATTTTAATCATGCTCATATACTCCTATGCTGTCCAAATGGGTCTGTGCCCAGAGAACTCTACTTCTCAGCTCAAGATGAGAAAAAGAAAATCTGGAGAAGTGACCCAAAAAGATCACAGGTGTATGGAAATGTGCAGTGGGCTGAGGAACAATTCTTCATTGTGTGAGACTGTCTGAGAATTGCAGGCCATCTAGTAGTGTCCCTGCCAAAGCCCATTCATGTCAATGGTGTCCCCAGTCAGGGTATCATCAAATACGTTCTCACAGATCTCCAGGGCACCCCACAGGGAACAGTACCCCCACTGGTCCAACCTGTTCTCCCAAATGGAATATAAACTAAGAGGCAGGGAGGGAGAGAGGCTTGCATGACTGCCAGAGCCAGGATTTGGATACAAATCTCTGATATGGTACCAGTAATATTTCTTGAGTCACTAATACTATGACTTACTCAGATCAAAAAGTGAGCTCCAGGAGGGAGCAGGGATTTGGGGCTGGTCAAGGTGGTGCTGAGGTTTCTCTCACTAGTGGATGAGGAGTAGAACCCACCCATGGGACTCCACCCTGCCCCCTGCCTCCCCACCCCCCAGCAGCTCAGCCTTGCCTGGGGCAGGGGTGGGGAGCGCAGCCAGCCAGGGGGGAGAGTGGCAGAGACAAATCTACCTGGGCAAGAGAGCTGGCTCTGCCTCCTTGCAAAAACTGAGATGAGTGTGTGTATTTTAAACCAAAGAAGTGTTTCAGAACCTGAGCAGGGAGTGCGTAATGGCTCCATTTGAATCGTGTGGAGTTTCTTTGCCATCGGGGCTGGACTTTCTGAGAAGCGTGGTTCAGTCAAGGTCAGACATGAAAGAAGCACTTGTGGGCTGAGTGGACACCAAGTCAATCCCCTAACCCTTCACCTCCTGCAACGCACCCTTCTTAATTAGATCTCCGAGTCTTCTGTCGTCCCCTGGCTGACACACACACACACGCGAGCTCTCTCTTGCACTTTCTGGCTTTTTCCATGTTGGAAAGATGATCTTTTCAAACTCCTTTTCCCAATCAGCACTGAGACGACCAGCCAAGCACTCGGGCCGCCCTGTGCGTTTGCAGCCTCTCTCTCCCCGAGGGGTACCCGTCATCCAGAAATGAGAGGTTTGGCTTGGCCTCCCAGAATGATTATTTTAAACAATGAATGAATGGTGTTTACAGAAGTGCGACTGGGAACAGAGTTCCGTAATGAATAGCTCCAGCAATAATTACTTATTTTCTATATTTATCGAAAATAACTGCGTACAGTATTGCTGTTTTCTCTGAAGAGAGAAATGCGGAAATTATCACAACTATTTATCAGCCCTTCTGCATCAGTGACTAGCAATTGCCATTTTTTAATTACTGAGACAAAAGGCAGAGGTTACCCCTTAGATGAGCTGGCTCTCCTGTGATCGCGAATGCGTTTACACATTAATAGCAGTAACTTAGTGTGCAGGGAATAAACAGGAGGGGTTTGGCCTCTGCCCCAGACCACCCAGCTGTTAGCCTATGGACGCAGCACAGCTTGGGGTGGAAACCGTTTCTCCCTAGATTCCTCAAATGATGAGCTAGTTTTCCTCGGAGTTGTATGGGAACCACCTCTTCCAACAGTACGTGTTCACTGATGCTCAGGGATAGACTGGTAAATGTTTAAAAACCAACTTTCTGGGGATCAAAAACCCTGGTGTATAGCGCTGGCCAATTTCTGTGGTGTAAACACCCCCATCCCAGCAGATTTTCAGGTACGGCAGAACAGGCATTGGGGGAGACCTGTGTGCAGCAGACCCTCAAGGCTCGGTAAGCTGGTCCCAGCACACCACTGGGTATGAAGGATATCTGACCCACGTTTGTTGAGAGCCTACTATGTGCCAGGCTCTGTCCTAGTGCTGAAGTTCCAGCAGCGAGCCAAACAGACAATCCTCTGCCCTCAAGGAGTGTGGATTGAGTAGAAGAGACATACGGTAGCCAAAGAGGCTAACCAGTGAGCGCATAACCTACTGTCAGGATGGAGGAGTGAGAAGTGAAGCAGAGTCAGAGGGAGGGTCAAGACCGGGTGGGGCTTTTGCATTCAGCAGACAGAATGGCCTTGGTGAGGGGTATCGTGAGCACAAGTTTAATGGAGTGAAGGAGTGAGTCCACAAGGATGCCAGGAAAAGAACATTCTAGGGAGAGGGAAAAACCAGCGCCATAGTGGATGAGGTGGCAGGTGGGCATGGGTAACCGGGGGTTGTATTTAATCTCTTTCTGAAAGTCCTGAGATCTGGGAAGCTTGGGGTTGCCTTCTGTCTAGGACCTAGATCGGTCTCTGGCCGTGGTTGGTGGAAGCAATATCGCTCTACATTAAACCAGTGAGGGAGACCGGGAGTGGCCCTGATTCTCTCTCCCTCCCATCTGTGTGCAAAGGCTTTGTTGCAGGATGTATGATAACTCAGCTTTTATTCTCTTGTCTGCCCGGCCTCCAGCTCCTTCGATGCCCTCATATAGATTGGCTCCTGATCTCCTTATTCGTCTTGCTTTCAAACCTCTGCCTTGCCTAGAATGGCATTCCGCAGGGAAAGGATGGGTTCACTGCTGATTTCCTATCTCCCCGAACACTGCCTGCCCCTCCTTCCCTGTCAACATTCAGTAAATATTGAATAAATTAACACAAGAAGATGCAAGCATCTGATTAGTTCATTAGGGTTTCCAGTGAGGTCTTGCCTGAGCTGTTAACACACACCCTCCATGGTTCCTATCCCTCTTCCTGCCGATTTTGTTTGCCACTCAGCACCTACACAATTGCTGAGAAGAGGAGCTCATAAACATTTGTTGAATGATTGCAAGCCTGGATATTATTTTATTCTAGATGACTGATTTTTACTCTAAATTTCTTCTATTCCTCTTTCATATAATAGATAGGACAGTCTATTGATTTCTTTTTAAACTGTGCACAGGGAGGTAAAATTATCTATGAATTTCATTACAACCCAGTGAAGGAGACATTAACATCTTTTGGGGGTGCTGGGCTGATAGGCAGGAGTACGGTGGACAGAATGATAGGCGGCCCTGCGGGGTCACCTTGAGCATCTCTGAAGCTACAGGAGAAACTCGGGCAGACCCAGGGCAGCTCTGGGGACCCTGGGAAACTGCCGGTGACTTCGACGAGACACCCATCTGCCAAAAAGGCAAGCCTTCCTTTCCGTGCATCCACAGCGAGCACGAGCTGGAATCAGGAGAGAGGGCCAGGTCCATTTCCACGGCTTTTAGAAACGCTTCAACGATGCCGAGAGTGGGGGTTTGAAGTGAGTGTCTCACTTCGTGCCACGTTTGATGTGTGGGGCACAAAGAAAGTACAAAGTCAGAGAGGCGACCCAAGAAGTGAGAGAGTCTTTTCCTGGTGGGAGCAAAGTCTTGCTGGGTTTAAACACGGATCAGTCTGCTCTGCGCTAATAATGAGACTGGGAAATGTATCGATACTTCAGGTGTTTTTAGTGCAAAGATAAAACAGACTTTTCCTTTCATCTAGACATCAGTGACTAGACAAGACTCCCAGCTCAAGAGGTTTTGTTTTGTTTGTTTGTTTGTTTATTTATTTTCACGCTGACTTCTAAAGTCAAGAAATGCACAGCAGCATCTCATCTTTAGAAATAGGTAACTGGCAGCTTAATGCTGGGAAGTGATATTAAGGACTGTCACAGTGGTGATTGTTGGCTCTGTCCCCCACACCCTGCCATTGAAGTTGGAATGGTCCCTATGTTAGAGACAAGGAAACCGGGCTCTGGGAGGTGAATGGCCGGCCTTCTGGTTGGGGGTGCGGGGGTGGTCCCTGGGCTCAAACACAGGCTTTCTGGCTCCCAGATTGCTGTTCTCTTTGATGAGGAATTAACAATAGAAGGCAGGAACCGCACTGTACAAGGCAGGGCTCTCCAGAGAAACAGAACCAATGGGAGACGTGTACCTGGAGAGAGAGATCTTGTTCTAAGGAATTGGCTCCCAGGATTATGGCAGCCTGGCAAGTCCAGACTCTGCAGTGAGGCTGGCAAGCAGGAAGCACAGGGAAGAGCTGCAGGTCAGGTCCACAGACAATCTGATGGCAGAAATTCCTCTTGCTTGGGGGAGGTCAGTCTTCTGGCAAGGTCTTCAACTGATTGGTTGGGGCCCAACCTCATTATAAAGAGTAATCTTCTTTACTTAAAGTCCACTATTCTAAAAAACACCTTTATAGAAACATCCAGAATAATGTTTGACCAAATATCTGGGCACTGTGGCTCAGCCATGTGGATACATTAAATAAACCATTACACATATATTCATTTTTAAATGCATTTCTTTATGGTAGCAAATATAGTACATATTCAATATGGAAATTTCAAAATGGCACAAAACTATAAAAAAGAAAAAATGTTCAATCCAATCGGGGCCTACTGGGATGGATATTGCCTTAATTCTAGGCATATGAACATTGTAAGACCTATGTTTTCAGGGTGTCTGGGTGGCTCAGTTGGTTGAGCATCTGACTTCTGGTTTTGGTTCAGGTTATGATCTCAGGGTCATGAGATTGAGCCCCAGTGTTGGGCTCTGCACTCAGCGGGGAGTCTGCTTGAGATTCTCTCCCTCTCCCTCTACCCTGCCCCCATACACTTGCATGTGCCCGCGCGCACGCGCACACATACACACACACACACACACACACTCTCCTGCAAATAAATAAATCTTTTTAAAAAAAAGAAATATGTTTCGTATCCTGTGTGATATCACTTTTCAGTAATGTTTATAGCCATTTTTTTTTTTCATTTAGCAAGACTCCATGAATTTTTCCCCAGGTTAATAAATATTCTTCCATATTCTGATTTTTAATGATACCATAGCATGTCCGTCTCATGATGGCTGCAATGAATGTCTTCCCCTCTTATTCAATATCCATTCCCCTTTGTTTCTGATAATAATATTTGGTTCGGGTCATGCTAAGTCTTGTCTCTTATGCCAATATATAGGCATACGGCTAAGTTGCAAATATCAAGAAAGAGGGTTTTCTTTTCTCCAGATTGCTAGGTGGTGCTTTATAGGTCTAGGACTATTGGAGGCCATTTTTGTTAATACTTAGACTTGATCCTAAGAATGAAGCCAGTATAGAGGAAAGCAAAGTAGAGAAATGAAGAAAAACAGACTTCTGATTACATTCTTTGGACACCTAGATCCAACCCTGCCTGAAGCTACTCTCCTATACTCCTCTTCAGCTCTGAAAGATAATAAATCCCTTGTTTTTGGTATAAGCCAATAGACTTAGATTCTGTGACTTTCCTCTAAGAGATTTCTATCTGATATGGCATCATTCTAGCTGACACACACCAGTACATGACTATAATGTTTTTAGTTTTTATTTTTTCTTATAATTTACCCATGGAGGGCAAGACATTGTGAGGGGATTTGAAGATTGCAAGATGGCTAAGATGTGCAGCCTGTTCTGAAGGAGCCTGTGATCCAGTAATTGTAGCCAAGTGCATTTTAGACATCTACAAGGATGTAAATTCCAACAGCTTACGGGGATCAGGCCAGGCTTCCCAGAGGAAGAAGCACTTGATGTTGACCTTGAAGGAGAGGATAAGGTTTCAAATTTCTAAATCTGAAAGGATCTAAAAGAACCCACAGTGGCCTGGTCTTGAAGCACAGCTCTAATGTGCCTATGAATGGCCCAGGGATCTTATTAAAATGCAAATTATGATTCAGTAAGTCTAGGAAAGAGCCAAGACTCTGCATTTCTTTTTTTTTTTTTTTCAAGACTCTGCATTTCTAAAGAATTCCCAGATGAGCTGGGCCCTGCTGGTGCACCAGAAGCACTGGGAGTAGGGAGGGTCTGGCCCCTTGGCCCGTTCCTCCAGCCTCGCCTCACACTAAGTCTCTGTCTGACCCAGGGCCCACCTCGGCAGGCTTCCTTATGTCCTGGGAGCACACGCAGCTCGTGCCTGCCTCGAGGCCTGCATCCCACTGGACCCTCTGCCTGGATTGCTCCTTCCTGCACACCCACCCTTGGGGCTCTCTCCACCCTCTGCCCCACTGTCTACACCTCAGGCAGGCCTTGTCACTTTCCCGCCCCCATTATACCCAAGCTTTCTCGCAGCCCGCTGGAGGCAGAAAATGGTACTTGTAGGGCTCACTGGACTGAACGAATGAGCAGTGGAGGGGCTCCACGTCTCGCAAACGTGTAATCCATTCCCCGCAGGTGGCCAGGGAGCTTGGCTGACCTGCTTCAACCTGTTCTTCCTCTTTGGTACCAATTACCAGAACCCACGAGGATGATGTTGACTGATTTGTTCACTTCCGTCTTTTTCCAGCAGAAGGTAAAGCCAGAGAGTCAGAGCGCCTTTCTTCTGGCTCTCGCTCTCTCCTCCGCCACGTCTGGCCCGTGATGGGTGCTCTGCACATATTCCCCAAATGAAATGGCGGCAGGCATGGATGGGAGTGGAGGGAGACAGGTAGCAGGAAGGACATTTCTGGCAAAGGGAAGACTGCAAGCAATAGTGAGGAACAGAATGAATCACCCGGTTTAACTGAGCCGGAGTAGAGTATGTGTAGGAGGTGGCAGATGGCAAGGAAGGTTGGGACCGCTCTGTAGAGGGCACCTGCAGGGAACCGATACTTAATCTGCAGGGTGATGGGGGCCTCTGAGCAGATGTGGTCGGAGTTGGGCTTGAGGAGTGGCGGCCGGTGGGGAGGGGGAGAAGGAGACGGTGGGCTGGCGGTGGGGCGCCAGCAGCTGCCCCAGGCTCTGGAATGAGGGTGGTGAGCACACCTGGTAGAATTGTCATGAGGTTTCGAGACTGCAGACATCGGTGAGTGGTTCGTGCTTGCGTGCAGTGTGGTGTAGGCACAGAGGACGTAGTGCCGTGCCCCCCGCAACCCCTCCAGGACAGAAACGTTTATGTCCCCTGTTGTCTGGGTGTTGGTAGCTGACAGTTGACAGCAGAGTTCTGTCTCACCCCAGGACGTACCTCCTTCCCTGGGCTCAGCTATATCCAATGATGAGTAGATGTCGGGGTACAAAGACTCGGCTCCCTGCCAGGTTGGGACAAGACCAAAGCACCAGGCTAGCTCCAGAGCTCCCTGGGGGAGAGGCGAAGGCCTTTGCTGAGACTGCACTGCAGGCCTCCCCTCCCTCTGTCCAGTCCCCGCTTCCTGCCCTCTTGGCACGGCACCCACTTTGTTCCAAAGGGCACTCCCCGATACCCGCCCTGCACTCCCATCCCTCCCTGAGTCTGCTTCGCGGGGACCACCGTGGGACACAGGGTATTATCTTGACAAGGTGAGTCTAAGCCACTAGAGTATCATGTGTGGCTTTTTGGCCACCAACTGAGACACCCTGCTGCAAATTTTCAGTCCAGAAGCTGAGAAGGAAAGCAATGCTGTGGAGGCCCGGCCTGTGGGTCAAGAGGCTTCTCAGGCATGTAAAAAAAAATTTTTTTTTCATGTTATGGATCCTTCTTAGATTATTGTTTATAGACGCATAATTAAATACATAGGATTGCCAAGGAGTCCAATTGTATTGCGAAAGAGTCATCAGGGCACCTGGATGGCTCAGTGGGTGAAGCCTCCAACTTCTGGTTTCAGCTCAGGTCATGATCTCAGGGTCCTGGGATGAAGCCCCAGGTCAAGCATCGTGTTCAGCAGGGAGCCTGCGTCCCCTCTCCTCCTGCCCCTGCCCCCCGTCTCCTCACATGCGTGTGTGCACACACAGCACACACACGTGCATTCTCCCTCTCTCTCTCTCAAACAAATAAATAAAATTAAAATTAAAAAATTTTAAAAAGAATCATAGTTATCAAACTATTATAGACTTATGACATATTAATACATATGACATATTGATATGTGGCACAGAAATTACTATGACAGTAATATAGTAAATGAAAGGCCTATCAGTGGGTCTAATAATCTAGAAGAAGCAATGAATATAGATATTTCAAGGTATATAAAGCTGCCAAAATGTGATCTGAAAATTCTGTTGATGTCAAAGTTACAGGGTTTGTAAATACCAGGGTCAATGAAAATAAAGATGTAAGTCTTCCCCACTGAAAGCCGTGGACTCCCCCCTGAATTCAGTACATGCGCTCCCTGAAGATCTGTGAACCACAAAAGGTTAAAAAAGAAAGTCTTGGTATTATAATATCGGTTACTGCTTTACCATGCTTAGTTCTCCATGGTGTGATATGCATGTGTGTGAGGGACCCTCTAAGCCAGTCAGGGATCCACAGTTCAGGAATGATTCTGTTTCGATCAGAAGAGTCACACTTTGGGCACCTGGGTGGCTCAGACAGTTAAGCATCTGCCTTCAGCTCAGGTCATGATCCCAGGGTCCTGGGATCAAGTCCTTCATCGGGCTCCCTGCTCAGCAGGGAGTCTGCTTCTTTCTTTCTCTCTGCCCCTACCCCCTGCTTGTGTGCTCACTCTCTCTCTCTCAAGTAAATAAATAAAATCTTAAAAAAAAAGAAAGAAAGAAGGGTCACACTTCAAGGCTCCTGTTGTAGGCCCATCTGTTCCTTGTCTCGGGTCAACAACAGGTGTCCCATGAATTAGCATAGAAACTAGTAAAAGTGGGTTTTTATTGGTGATATTTGTGACTAGCGATCCAGCGGATGTCAGAAATGGGCTCTCGTTAGTAAAATGAGTGGTGTTCAAGTTTAGGGGCATGGAAAATGTTGCTGAGGTACTCTCTATGCTTGGACGAGTGGGCTTAAGAGTTCAGTGGGTTCACCCTTAGGGCTGCTGCCCATGTCCAGCCAGGGGCTGTAGGCTCGCTGCTGGCCTCATATGAACCCTAGGGCTAATAGGATCCCACTCTGAATTTTGTCTTATACAGTTCTCCAGAAAACATTCCCTGTAATGTGTGAGCAGATCAGCTAAGGAAGTTGGAGAGCTGGAACTTTACCAAGTTCGTGGGGTATAAACCATTTGTTAACTGCGTGCGTATGTTATTAGAGTCTGTGAGGTGTGGTGAATTTGGTCTGAGATTTGCTTTCAACATAACCAGTAGCAAGGTTGCTGAGAAGTAGCTAACCCTTGCTCACCTCAGATGTTCTGGAAAATTCTTGTATCTGTCCGAAAGAACCCAAGAGATTGTGCATGGCCATCTTGGCTTAGGTCATTTGGCAATAATGACAGTTACAAGCTCAAAGGTTCTGTGGTAAAATCATCTATACCATCATCGTACTTTGAAGGCAGGAAGAAGAAGACTTATTGTCAGAGGCCTCAGAGCAAGGAGAGCTGAACTTTGGGTTAATTACTTCATGAATGTTTAGATAATTAGCCTGGAGGGAATGAGAGGTCAGAGCTTTACCCAAATGGCCCCAGAGAGAGGGTCTATTTGGCTTGGCTGCCTCCCTAGCAGCTAATGTGGACAATTCTTGCTTTGTTGGGATGATTCCAGCCTTAACAAACAGGCAGCAGGGCTCCCCTAAATGCTTCTCCAGAGAGAAATGAATCTTGAGGAGGGAGGGGCAGAGGCAGCTGACCAGGAGGAGCTCTGTGTCTGGCTGTCCCTGCTATCCTGGGCTTTATCAGGAACCCAGAAAAAGCTCTTTGACTCTCTTACCTGGAAACAATGCAGGGTATTATCAGGAATGGATCATAGTCCAGAATAATCCTTTCTTTTTACTAGTAATCCCTTTATATGAAATTAAGTACCCATCACACAAGACTGGGGTGGAAGAGAGTAATATTTTAATAATAGGCTGACATATCTATCCATCAGGCTAGAGAAGAGGGAGACAAGCAGGAACCCAGTCCATGTCACCCTCGTACATCCATCCGGAACCGGAAACTGAAGGCCACCGTTCATCCGCGCCCCATCCACTCGCGTACTCGTTCAGCACGTGAACTTGCGCCCCGATTCTGCTCCCGTCGCTGTGCTAGGTGGCCGGCGCCGCAGGAGCGGGGGAATAAGTTCTCATGGATCTCAGACTGGTGGCAGAGACAGACATCAATCACATAATCACACAAATTAGTATGTAGTTCTAATTGTACTACACGTTGAGGAAGAAGATGGAGACAGCGTGAGACTATAAGATGGGAGGAAGTGTGGCCTCTAACGTAGCTTAGGAGATCCAGGAGGGACTCTAGGAAGAGGTAACATGTAAATGAGGCCTAAAGATGGAATCAAACATTAGGAATGACGCCTAGCAGGGGAAGGGTGTGTGTGTCTGTGTGTCTAGATCATTCTGCATAGACCTCATATAGCAGCTTTATAGTGGGACGTACTTGGTCAAGTTCAAGAAATAGAAGGCAGTGTGACCAAGGTGAGACATGGCAGGAGAAGAGGTAGGGATTATTCTGGGAATATTGATATGAATTGGACTCAACAGTTGTTCTTAGGGCTCCCCTTCAAGTGGGAGAGAGCGTTGTGTGACTGGGTGCATCACAGCAAAATAGAGATATTTACAAGAGGGCCGTAAGACTTCAGAGAGGGGCGCCAGGTGGCTCAGTCAGTTAAGTGTCTGTCTTCTGCTCAGGTCGTGATCCTGGAATCCTGGGATAAAGCACCTGGTCAGGCTCCCTGCTCAGCCGGGAATCTGCTTCTCCCTCTTCCTCTTTCCCTCTCCCTCCTCATGTTCTCTCTCTCTTTCTTGCTCACTCTCTCTCCCAAATAAATAAAATCTTAAAAAAAAAAAAAAAAGAATTCAGAGAACAGAGTGACTGATACTGCCTGGGGGGGAGTCAGGGAAGGCCACCAAGAGGAGGTGATATTTGATTGCATAGTACATCAGCGATTGCATAGGAGTTTGTTAAGCTGAAAGGAAGGTAGTGGGGAAGAGTATATGGAAAAGCCAGAGAAGTAGTCAGAATGACTGGAGCATAGAGTTTGCTGTAGGAAATACCAGGAAATGACACAAGAAGAACAAGATGAGCTGAGGGCTAAAGGCATTTCTTTTTTCTTTCGACAGTAGTTCCAATGTGAATTTTCTCTATATTATAGACACATTTGGTGGCAATTTTCTGATTTTAAACACTGTAAAAATATTGCCATCATCTTTGTTTTCTGGGCTCATAAGTGGATTCAATTCTTTTTCTTGGTTGGGTAGAATATTTTCAACAACCCAAAAATGAAGGCTTCTGCAAATTTCTTTAAAATAGTCATATTCTTGCAAATGTATTCTACACTACCCAGCGCTCAAGTCTGTGATATTTACATAACTCAGATGTCTGAGCTGGGGGCCATGACACTGATTAAGCTTTGAGGAATTTACATTTTTCTATTTGGAGACTAACGGAGTCACAGCGATGATTCTCATATCCTCAAAATCCTCTTGTTGCACACATATGCTACATTGCCTGGATCTGTCTGGGGGTTCATTACTACTGGAATATTCACTAATCCCACTCATTTTCCAATCCGTCAACAACATTCCTGGTCTGCCATTTTCCATCAATAGAATCATGTATTTGTTTTGGTGAAATGTTAATATTTCAATTAGACCAGTTATTAGCTGTGCAGAAGGGTGCTCATTAACAGGGAGGGGGGGAGCCCTGATTTGTAGCATTTGCCAATTACTATGGTTTTAATAGTCCCACCAAATTCCTGAATATTTAACAATCGGCACCCCAGCGGAGCTGTGTGACCTTTGTCAGTTTACTTAACAGCTTCAGGCTGTTTCCTCATCTAGAAAGTGTGGATAATAATAGTATCTGCTTCCTAGGGTGGGTAGGAACAGTAAGTAAGTTGATCCATTGAAAGCACCAGCCAGAGTGCCTGTATATCCAAGAGTATGCAGTCAGCAAATAATTATTGCAGTTGTTTTTATGGTTTACAAACACCTAATTGTTATTTACTGAATTAAGCCCCAAACCAATAAAACACTCTCCTTGATTTCCTATCACATTTGCAGATCTCCAGATAGGTGCGTCACATATAATCATTTTGCTGCACAATTCTCTTTTTGAATCGCTCGGGTTTGGTTCACTTCCATTCAGCAAAAGATAATTCTATAGTTGTTTCAAGAGTGTCCTTTTTGTGTATGTTGGGCTCCCATGCCTTTGTCACCTCAAAACAAAACAAAACAAAATTTTTGCTTTTCGTGATTTAAAAAAAAAAAATGCTGAAAGCTTGAAAAGTGTCCCTTATGATTTTCTCTTTAATACCCAGAAGGAACTGAATTATACCTTTTCCTTTGTGTATTTCAGAGGGAATGGAATTAACTTGCCTACTTTATGCAGCTAATAATATAGTACACTAGGCTGTCAAAACAGCTTTATAAATTAGCGACACTAGCTGCAGACGCCTTGCGTGCCTCCAGAAGTTATATTAATGGGCAGCTGCTCAAATTCTGGCAGAGAGAGCATCTGAGTTAATGGTTTTGGTGAGAGCTTCTAGATAGTCTCTTGTGATCCTTCAAGGAAAACAGACTAGGGGTGTAATAATCTTTCATTTTTGTAATAAAGTGTCAAGGCGCGTCTGGCTGCACATTACAGAATACCTAACAGTGGCTGGAGCAATAAAGACATTTAATTATCTCTCGTGACAAGATGTGTGCCGAGGATGGTGGAGTGGCTCAGTCACATCTTCTTCCTCTCGCCTGTCCTGCTGCTTTTGGTCTGAGGCTTGTTGCTTCGTGGTTGCAAGGTGGCTGCTGCAGCTCCAAGTACCTTGTCCCTTACACAACCACGTTCAAGAAAAGAAGTGGGGAAGGGGTGGCCATAGGGAACTCTCCTGATTTTTATCGGGAAGCAAAGATTCTCCCAGAAGCCCCCAAGTAGACTTCTCCTTGTATATCCCACTGGCCAGAACCTGGGCACGTGGCCACCTCTAGCAGCAAGGAAGGCTGGGAAGGACCGTGTTGGGCAAAGCATGGTGGGATTGCCACGTTGGTTTAGACCAATGCCGATTTATCCTGTGGAACTTGGGGAGGAGTCCTCAGCCCCTGCACTCAAGGGTTCTAGGCCTTCTACTGGAATAAAATTCAGGTTCTGGGTTCTGTTAGGAAGAAATGGGGGTGTGGAGGGCATGGAGAGGTGTCTACCCCGTGCAATGAGTAAGTGCCACCTGTATGACCCTTGTCTGTCAAACCTGACATTGTGAGGCAGGTAAGACAGCATGAGGGACACCTGATTCTGCATGCCTGACATTCATTCCTCCGTCTTCTGATGACAGAGCCTTTATTTTCCTTTGGAGACTCGCCTCTCGTCCACTTCCGGAACACTTGAAGTGGATCCAGATCCCCCCCCCCTGCCCCGGGGGTTTAGGTGACCCAGGCTGCTCAGCTCCTTTGGCCTCCTGTCCACAGCGTTGTTTTTGTGGGGAGCGTTATTTTGGGGAACCAGTCTGGTTCCACAGCCTCAATCCCAGGAGACCCTGGGGTAGCTGCTGCAAGGACTAGGTTTCTTCAGGGGGTGCTGATAGGATGGGGCCTTTGCCATCTCGGCGGGGAGGGGTGGTTCACCTGAGGGGAAAGCCAGTCAAGATATGAGGAAAGACGGGTTGCTGCCAACATTGTTTGGATGCCTTCTTCCAACGGTGGCTCATCTCCTAGACTTTCCACACGCAAGCCGTCATAGTTCTTTGGCTTATACAGAAAGAGCCCTCAGTTACCTTCCATGTAAAACCTCCCTGACCTGGTGGCGTGCGGATCCTTCTTCCATGTTTGCCCCCACTGACCATAGATGGGCTTGGCAAACGCATCTCTCACTGCCTTGCATTGTCCCCACTAGGCTTCTAGCCTAGTGAATTTTCTCCTGGTGCGGACTGCAGTGGACAAGGGCGCAGGTGGCTGGAATCCTGGCTCAGGCCCTTCCTAGTGTCACGGCTTCGGTCAAGCTGTTGAACTTCTCCAAACCTTGGCCCTCTCATTAGTTTCCTATGGCTGCCTTCACCAGTTACCACAAATTTAGGGGCCTAAAACCATACAAAAACTTCACTGTTTTACCTTACAGTTCCAGAGGTTGGAAGGCTGATATGGGTCTCCCTGGGCAGGATCAAGAGGCAGGCAGGGCTGAGTTCCTTCTGGAGGCACTAAGGGAGACCTGGTTTTCTTGCCTTTTCCGGTTTCCAGAGACAACACACGTGCCTTGGTTTGCGGCTCTCCTCCATCTGCAAAGCCAGCAAGGGTGGGGCGGGTGCTCCCCCTCTCATGTCCCTCTGACCTTGCCACCGTTGTCCCTTCTCCCTCTCTGATGCTGACGCACTTGCCTCCCATTTGAAGGATCTTGTGAGTACGTCGGGGCAGCCTGGACAACCTCTCTACTTCAAGGTCAGCTGGTTAATAACCCTAATTCCAACTGCAACTTGAATTCCCCTCATCATCCAACGACCTCACATAGGGGCATCTTGGGGAGTCTGTTATTCCACACCATGTCATACTTTGTTTTTTAAGGTTTAAATGAGATAGTACATGGATGCTGGTACACAGCAGGTGCTCAATAAACATTGGCTATTATTTGTTTCCTCAGTGCTTGGCATATGGTGGGATCTTATAGTAGCTACTCCTCCCCTTGAGAAGTTGGTCTGTGTCCCCTCTCTTTTAAAGATTTGTCGATTGATCGATTTTGAGGTGGGGGAGAGGAGCAGAGTGGGGGGGAGACTCTCCAGCAGATTCCCTGCGGAGCATGGAGCCCAGTGTCAGACTCGATCCTACGACCCTGAGATCATGACTTGAGCTGAAACCAAGAGTCGGACGAGCCACCGACCGAGCCACCCAGGCACCCCTATGTCCCCTCTCTGAAACCGGAGCTGTGAGATTGTATGACCGATGGACTGTGGGGGAAATGGCACTGTGCCAGCTTTGGGTCCCGGCTCGTGGGGTCCTGGCTCTGGAAGCGCAACCAGCATGCCATGAGGAGACCCAAGCTGCCTTGGAGGAGAGATGCGCTCGAAGAGGGGCCAACAGCCATGGGAGCCCATCCCAGAAGTGGACCCCTGAGCCTGATCGAGCTGCCCAGCAGAGCCCTGCCTCGGTTGCAGATCTGTGAACCAGTGAAACGGTGATCATTGTCTTGGAAACCCCCGAGTTTGGGGTGGTTGGTTGTATGGCACCAGCTAACAAAACAAGGCTCAAAAAATGATTCAGGGGATGACTAAGGAAATGAACCATCAGGATTTAGAGACGGGAAACAGTTTGCTGTGAAGGATCCGTGTGCCTTTCACCCACAGATCGTTTTAAAGCTCATGACGCATCTTTAGAAAAGCTCCGAGGGATGACATCCTTACAGATGACTCACGGGCCCCGGCCCGCGCTCGCACCTTCTACCGACCACCTGGGAAGGCACGAAATCAAGAATGACCTCTTTGCTGTGAAAGGCTGACCTGGCTGGAGCTGTGAGGGGAGGCCCCTGGCGAAGGGAGATCCAGACATCCCTCTGCCCGCAGCATCTGTGCCCACGCGCACCCCCAGGAACTGCGTTCCAGGATAGAAGGATGATTTCCCACCTGGGTCTGGAAGCAGACAGGGATGACATTCTCATTCAGGTGCAGCCCTCGGTGCAATTACATCCCTACCAAGTCTGCTGGGGGGAGAGCCCAGAAGCTCTTTCAGAGGAAAAAGGCATTAAGAATGCAACATTGAGATCTTGATTTATAACACTCACATTTACCTGTCAGTCTCCTTGGATACGCCTCTCAGTTGCAGGGTACGGATTTCGGTTAGGCATTCTCCTCACACGCTGGGGTTGGCTGCTGCATAATTAGGCGTAAACGAGCCACCCGAGCAAGGAAGCTGGAGGAAGAGGACTGTTCTCCCTTCTCTACAGGATGGTCAGGGAGGAGCCCCGAGGACCTCAGGGTCTTAGAGAGGCCTCAGATCAAATTGTTACCCTTTGCCCCTTCCTCCTACCAGAGCAGAAAGTATTTGGCTGCTTGCAGAATCAGGGGTGCACCAGAACTCCCTTCTGACCTTTGCTGTTGGTGGAGTGGCCCCATCGAGTGGCCTGGGTCCGACCAAATGACACATAAGCAATGCATGTCCTCCCTCCCTCTGCATGAGGTGACTCAGCCTAATTCCTCTGCAGTCACGGCTCCCCTACACCCAGGCTTGGGCAAATGCAGGGCTGGGCCACTCAAACAGGTTGAATAGTGTCCCCTCAACATTCACATCCCCCTAGGACCTCAGAGTGTGACCTTTAGGTCTCTGAATGTACTTGGTTAAGATGGGATCTTACTGGATTCGTGTGGGCCCCTGTCCTTATAGAAAGAGGAGGGGACACAGAGAGACAGAGAGAGAAGAAATTTCTGTAAAGACAGAGATAGAGATGGGAGGGATGTATCTGCCAGTCAACGAAAACACCAAGGATTTCTGGCAACAACCAGAAGCTGAGACAGAGGCGTGGGACGGGTTCTCCCTCAGAGCCTCCGGAAGGAACCGATCCTGCAGGCACCTCGATTTCAGACTTGTAGCCTCTTGAAGAGCGAGAAAATGCACCCTCCCTCCCCCCGTTTGTGGTGATTCATTATGGCAGCCCCAAGAACTGGAGCAGCTATCAGGGACGGTGACGTTCTAAGCAGGTTGTGGAGCGCAAGACGGAGGGAGAGGCAGAGCCGCAAGTACCCTGGTTCTCCCCCACCTCTTGGGGTCTGGGGGGGAGCTCATTCCTGTGGAGACTGGCAGCAAACTGAGAAGTGTGTCCCCCAGGGCCACCACTAATAAAAATCACACCAGTGGAGCAAAGCCTTAATTAACGCTTTCATTCGGAGCTAGAGTCCTTACGTAATGAACGTTTATCCCTTCCTCTGTGTTTGTCAGGAGAACAAACAAGCTTATCTGAAGTACTTAATCAAATCATAACCGTGTCCAAGGGTGATTATAACCATGTGCAGATGTTTCTATTGGCGGATTAGTGTGAACATGGCTGGTCTTGAGAACTGTGACCGCAGCTGTTCAAAGTGGCGCGCCAGAGACGTTCATGAGCACCATCCAAGTGGGTTCACAGGGTTGAAATGACCACGGCAGGAACAGCCACAAGAAATGTTACGTTTTCAACCACGAGACTGAGTAGGGCGTAGTAGATAAAAACATGGAATCAAACAGAACACACATTTGCCTCGAAAGCTGTATTTGATCAAATTTCCTTTGTTCAAGCCAGTCTGAGGGTAGAGCCAACCCAAGACGGATGGATCCCGGTCACATTGCCTGAGGCCTGGATAAGGCTGTGCCTGAAACCATTCTGATTTATGCCCTTTTAAAAAGAGTGGACATCTGCGGAGAAAGCTGAGGTGACCATAAGCCTCAGATCAAGACCTTTGATTCAAAATCTCCTATTTATTTCTTTATTTCTAGTAACTCCCACAGCTTCCTTCTTTTCCCCATCTCTTCCTGGGGGCAGTGATCCTCCTGTGTTTAATATGTAGCTTTATATATATTGTTGTAGGTATTTTTCATTTACGCAAAGGACTTTGTCATGTTTCATTCTTTCTTTCACTTTTTTATTGAGTACCGTGTTTTTAAGGCCCATATACGATGCTCTGGGTACCATATCATCCATCCATCGCTCCTCATGGCATACTTCTCCATGGTGTGTCCCTCAGAGCCTCAGAGATGTGCATTTATTCTAGTTTACAAACCCATTCCCCTAACACCAGATACCCCGCAGCGAGCGTGCTGTATGTATCCCCTGATGGAGCCCTGTAAGAGTCTCCTTGAGTCATCACGTTAGCAGTGGGATTGCTAGGTCCCTTGAGTTGGGGGCACATAATTTCACTAAGTACTGGATGACTTGTCTGGGTAATGGGTGTCTCAGTCTACCTTCCCTACAACCGTACCAGAAGGTTCCCATTTCTCTACTTCCCCATCAGTGCTGAGCATTACCGAGTTTTCTAATATTTACCAGTCAAATGAAAGTAATATCTTCTGTTTTAAAATTGGCATTTCTCTGATTACTAATGATTGTGAGCATCTCTTCACACACCTGTAACTATTTGGGGTTACCTCTTCTACAAACTGCCTGTTCATACTCTTTGCTCATTTCTTCATTTGGATTTGCAAGGATTCCTTATATATTATAAATATGTTATAACTATTATAAGTATTAACCCTTGTCCATTTCAGAAATTGAAAATATTTTTCCCCTTCTTTCATCGGTTCATTAACTTTGCCCTCAGTGTCCTTTGTAAATCAGAAATCCTTAGTTTTCATGTCACTGTAGCAGGCAAGAATGTACTGATGTCCCCCCAAGATTCCTGTCCCCTGATTATCCAGCCAGACACTAATCAAGGTACTGCTGTGGAGGACTTTGCAGACATGATTAAGGTTATGGACTGTGTTAGTTCATTCTGAGTGCTGTAACAAAATACCATAGATGGGGGGCTTACACATTTGTTTTCTTAGAATAAGAAATTTATTTCTCATAGTATGGGAAGCTGTGAAATCAAAAATCGAGGTTCCAGCAGATTGTCTGGTGAGGCCCACTCTCTGGTTCAAAGATGGCACCTTCCAGCCCTAACCTCCCATGGAAGGAGGGTCAAGGGAGCTCTCTAGGGAACTGTTTTATAAGGGCACTAATCCCATTCGTGAAGGCTTCACCCTCCTGACCTAATTACCTCCCAATGATCCTACCTCCTAATACCATTACCTTGGCGGGGGTTGGTTTCCATGAAATTGGGGGTGGGGTTAGAAACATACACAACTTAGCACAGACCTCTAAATAGAGAGATAATCTGGATTATCTGGGTGTGCCCAGACTAAACACTTGAGTCCTTAAGAGCAGAGACATTTCTCTGGCTGATGTCAGAAGACAGGAGGAGAAATGAAATAAGAAGCCAGAGATTTCAGTCAAGAGATACGCTTGAGTGTATGTTGCTGGTTTGAAAAACAGAGGAAGAAGGCCAGGGTGGTTGTGGTCTCTAGAAGCTGAGAAGGACCCCCTGGCTCACAGCCAGCAAGAAAGGGGGGAGCTCAGTCCCACAATTGCATGGAACTGAGCTCTGCCAACAATTCGAATGAGCCTGGAAACAGATTCCCCTCCAGAGCCTCCAGAAAAGAGCCCAGGATGGCTTGGTGGGAACCTACACTGAGCAGCCAGCTGAGCTCACCAGACTTTCAACCAACAGCTCTGTGAGATAATAAATGAGTGCTGGTAGAAGTCAGTAAATCCGTGGTAATTTGGTACGGCAGCAATAGGAAACTAATTGGGTAATCGAATTTATCAGTCTTTTGCCTTATGGTTTGTGCTTATTTTTTAAGTTTTCTTTCCTTTCTGTTGAGATATAGTTGACATAAACACTGTAAGTTTAATGTGTGCAACATAATGGCATGACTTTTGCATATTATGAAATGATGACCACAATGAACTGATATCCATCATCTCATATAGTTACAAAGAAAAGGAAGAAAGGGCTTATTTGTGATGAGAACTTCCGGGATTTATTTTCTTAGTACACAGCCGTGTTCGCTCTGGTCATCATGTGGTACGTCCTGTCCCCAGTACTTATTTATCGTCTAACTGGAAGTCTTAATCTATTGACACCTCCTTCCCCCTCCTAATTCCTCCTTCCCCCTCCTCACTCCTCTCCCGTCTCTGATCACCACAAATCTGATCTTGTTTCTGAGTTTGGGTTTAGTTTTGTTTTTCATTAAGACTTCACATATAAGTGAGATCATACAGTACTTGTCTTTCTCTGTCTGACTTATTTTACTTAGCATAATGCCCTCAAGGTCCATTCTTGTTGTCACAAATGGTAGGATTCCCTTTGTTTTTTTATGGCTGAATATTATTCCATTGTGTATGTGTGTATAATATATATACTATATATACCATTTTTTTAAAGTAGGCATGGAGCCCAACCCAGAGCTTGAACTCATGACCTTGAGGTCAAGTCCTGAGCTGAGATCAGCAGTTGGACACTTAACTGACTGAGCCACCCAGGCGCTCCCATACCACATTTACTTAATCCATTCATCTGTTGATTGACATCTAGGTTGTTTCCATGTCTTGACTATTGTAAATAAGGCTGCAGTGAACATGGGGGTACAGCTGTCTCTTTGACATACTGATTTTGTTTCCTTTGACTATATATCCAAGAGTGGAATTGATAGATATGAATTTTTTTTTAAAATTTCTTCCTTGCCTTATGCAAGCATGCATTCTTTTTTTTTTTTTTTAAGATTTTTATTTATTTATTTGAGATAGATTGAGAGTGAAAGAGGACAAGCAGGGGAGCAGCAGGCAGGAGGAGAAGCAGGCTCCCTGCTGAGCAGGGAGCCCAACCTATGACTGGATCCCAGGACTCTGGGATCATGACCTGAGCTGAAGGCAGCTGCTTAACCCACTGAGCCACTCAGATGCCCCTCCAGCCTGCATTCTAAGTGGGGGGTGGAGTGATCAACCCAAAGAGGGCAAATATTGGTTCTTGGGGGAGGAAAAGACTTAATTATTTTATATATAAAGCACAGATATATATGTGTGTGTGTGTATTATATATAATATATATACATATATGTGCATATACATATATGCACATATATATGCTTATATATAATATACACATGCATATATATATATACATATATATATATATATAATATAAACAGAAAATCAATATAACTGTAGAATTAGAGTTTCCCTGGGTGTGAGGGTGGAGTTACAGTTAGGAAAAAAAAAAGTTTAAAAAAACCTCCTTAGGAGGTGACAATAGAAAAAGGTTGAGAAACATTAGCCAATGTCACAGTGACATTTTGTATTTTAAAAAATTAATTCTAGGGGTGCCTGTTTAGCTCAGTTGGTTGAGTGTCTGACTCGTGATTTCGGCTCAGGTCATGATCTCACGGGTCATAGGATCAAGCCCCTCCTCGGGCTCTGAGCTCAGCGGGGAGTCGGCTTGAGATTCCGCCCCGCTTCCCACTTGCACACACACTCTCTCTCTCAAATAAATAAGTAAATCTTCAAAAAATTAATTCCATAGTTTTATATTTCATAGGGAGGTCTTTATGTAGAATTTTACTGAGTTCCTCTGAAACATCCATATGAAATTTTCGTTGGCATTGCATTGAATTCATAGGTTAATTTGGGAAGAATCGACAATTTTATAATAATCACACCATCAAGAACACAAAAAAATTACTTCAGTTCTTTGGCTCCTCTTCTGTATCTTTTATTAGAGTTTTAAGGTTTTCGCCATAGAGATCATATGTATTCTTTGTTATTTCAAAGACATTTAAAATATCTATGACTAAGGGCGCCTGGGTGGCTCAGTGGGTTAAAGCCTCTGCCTTAGGCTCAGGTCATGATCTCAGGGTCCTGGAATCGAGCCCCACATTGGGCTCTCTGCTCAGCGGGGAGCCGGCTTCCTCTTCTCTCTCTCTGCCTACTTGTGATCTCTGTCAAATAAATAAGTAAAATCTTAAAAATAAAATAAAATACCTATGACTATTGTGAATGGTGCCTCGTTTTTACTTCTGCATTTATTCAAATATATGATGCATCCCAATTTCAGAGACATTAAAATGTGGGAAAATGTAGGTCTTTTTTTTTTTAAGATTTTATTTATTTATTTGACAGAGATAGAGATCACAAGTAGACAGAGAGGCAGGCAGAGAGAGGGAGAAGCAGACTCCTGCTGAGCAGAGAGCCTGACGCGAGACTGGATCCCATAACCCTGGGTTCATGACCTGAGCTGAAGGCAGATGCTTAACCCACTGAGTCACCAAGCGCCCCGAAAATGTGTGTCTTAAAGTTATTTCCTTCTATTGACTTATTGCGGGTGTAGAAAAATGCTGTTGATTTTTTTTTTTTTTTTTTAATTTAATTTTTTTATGTGACAGAGAGAGAGAGATCACAAGTAGGCAGAGAGGCAGGCAGAGGGGAAAGCAGGCTCCCGGCTGAGCAGAGAGCCCGATGTGGGGCTCGATCCCAGGACCCTGAGATCATGACCTGAGCCGAAGGCAGTGGCTTAACCCACTGAGCCACCCAGGCGCCCCAATGCTGTTGATTTTTATGGGCTAATCTTGTATGAGGCAACGTTGCTTATAAATTCTAATAATTTGTCTGTTGATCCCGTTGGTTTTTCTAAGTAAATGATGACAGCTTTATCTCTTCTCTTCCAAGTTTTTCACCATTTCCTTCTTTATAGCATCGGCTGTGACCTGTAGTACTATGTAAACATTAGTGGTGATAATCAACTGCAAACTTTCAGTTTATGGACCAATAAGTTATTTTTCTGAAGTCCCTGTGCTTGGGGTTTCTGAAATTTACAATCCGAGAACCCTAACTGAAATAAAGTAACTTTTTCAAGGATACTGAGTGTTGAACTATAGCCCGTTCTTTTTCTTTTTAATATTTTATTTATTTATTTGACAGAGAGAGATCACAAGTAGACAGAGAGGCAGGCAGAGAGACAGAGAGAGGGAAGCAGGCTTCCTGCCGAGCAGAGAGCCCGATGCGGGACTCGATCCCAGGACCCTGAGATCATGACCTGAGCCAAAGGCAGAGGCTTAACCCACTGAACTACCCAGGCGCCCCTATAGCCCATTCTTTAAAGGAATCTAAATGTTTCAGTCTTCCCCACTGTGCAGTGGCTGAACGTGGACTCCCTTTGTGGGTGAAGGCAAATGCTCTTAGAAAGGGGTGTGGGCAGGAAGAGAATAATTGGTGGGTTTAGTAGGGTGATAATAATAATTAAGATAATTACAAAGATAATGATGATCCTTCCATCTTTATGACTTTAAGCTTTCAAAGTATTCCTTTATCACATTTGATTCTCAGCACAGTCCTATGAAGTTGGGTTGGAAAAGTATCATTATCTACGTTTTGCACAGGAGGAAAGGAGATCCTTGTTTTCTGCTTGGTCCACGGATGGATGGCTTCTTACAAGGGAACCGGCTTGTAATGGACAGGGGAGTAGGGCCATGGAGGAGGGGAGTCCCCGAATTGACTGGAGCTGAGAGACTTGCTTATTCAAGACAGTCCACCAAGTAGGGCTCAGATCAAGAACTCCCAATGAGAAAATGCACAGTGTCACAAAGAATGCTGTCTCCAAACAGCGAAGGAGGTCCCGGGGACAGGTCTGCCATGAAGACATTGAACTAGAGTTTCTAAACTAGGGTTCTGCAGAACTCAGTTCTGTGAGAATTTGTGATTAATCAAAAAGCACATGCTATATGTGCAATTTTATGTCTGCATTTGGGTAGCATTTGCAGTAAAAGACTCTGACCGAGCAGCCCCATTCACAGTTTTGAGAAAGGTCTTTCGGCCCCTGTCTTCAGCATTCCACAAGAGAAACAGAACCAGCAGGAGATGCACGTAAAGAGATTTACTGCAAGGAACAGGCTTAAGCAGCTGGGAGGACTGCCTAGGCAAGTCCGAGATCTGTTGGGTAGGCTTTGAGGAAGGGCAGGTATGAACAGAAGCTGCTAGACGAAGCAGAACTTCTCCTTCCTGGGGAAAGCCTCGGTTCTGCTCTGAAAGTTTAAACTGATTGAATCAGGCCCATCCAGATTATCTAGCATAGTCTTCCTTCCTTACAGTAAACTGATTGATTATACACCCGAATCACACCTACAAAATACTTCCAAGCAAGACTCAGATTAGTGTTTCATTCAATAATGAGGACCATAGCCTCACAAAGGTGACACAGAAAACTCACCACCCCAGCCCCTTGCGGAAGTATAGAGTCGAGCCCCCTTCATCAGTCGAGCCCGTTCTCAGCCATGGATTCAAGGGCTGCTGGAAGCTAGTGAGCTCTGAATTACCCCAGGGAAGGGGCAGGGGGGACAGCAGGTTGATGACATCAGCTGCTCCTTCCCAAATGACCTCTCCCAGCCAGGAGCAAACAAATGCTACAGGTGTAATGGAAAATCAGGGAGCACCTCTAAGATGGAAAAAGGCATGCTCACCCGCTGGGCCTCAGCTGCCCCACTGGCCTCCCTGCTGCCGTTGTAAATCGCCGCAAATGGAGAGAATTACATGGTGAATTATTGCATGTGTTCATTTTCTTGTTTATTTGTCAGATCCTCCTACTTTATAGTTTATTAATGTTAGTGTTTTACAAACACTTTTGAGAGTAGGGTGGTGAGTTTCGAAGATGAGGGATGACGTGTAGGAGGAGAGCTCCAGGTCCAGGCAGTGGACAGTCCTGAGGAGGTCAGGGATGGGGCTTTGCAGGTGCGACCTGAAATCAGAAGTCACCGACCAGCGAGGAATTCCCGTCTTCAGAGACATTTCACTGCCCTAGGGCAGACAAGGGACACAAGAGACGCTATTCTTTGCAATGGAAACTGCTCACGTCCATGGGCTTTACACAGCCCAGCAATCCAAAGGGTCCTGTCCTGTGGTCCTCTGGGATGGTGCACAACTTGCAGTTGCAGCAGTGTCTTGTCCCACTGAAAAGACACAGAGCCGCAGGCCACGGCCACTTGATAAGGAAAGAGCTGGTCATTTAAATGGTGATTGGAGGGAGCCTGGGTGGCTCAGTGGGTTAAGCCGCTGCCTTCAGCTCAGGTCATGATCTCAGGGTCCTGGGATCGAGTCCCGCATCGGGCTCTCTGCTCAGCAGGGAGCCTGCTTCTCTCTCTCTCTCTCTCTCTGCCTGCCTCTCTGTCTACTTGTGATCTCTCTCTGTCAAATAAACAAATAAAATCTTTAAAAAAAAAAAAATAAATGGTGATTGGAATCACAGCAAATGCCCTAGTGGCCGAACTTCATGCCCACAAGAGAAAAGGCCACCCAGTTGATGCAACCTAATAAAACCAGTAAAATTTTCGGGAGTGAAATGCCAAGATAAGATGCGATATGAGGAGTCAGGAAGGTTCCACCCTCAAAGAATACAATGAAGTCAAGGTACTGCAGAGCTTTACGTAAGAAACTAAAAATAGCTTCTTTATACAGGTGGATATGTCAATATATTTCACTAATATTTATATTTATATTATATATATATACTTATATACTATATTTCACCTGTCATGGTGTGGCATTTGTAAGATTTATAAATGATGAAATCCAAGAGTAGTTTTCCTGCTGCAAAGAGTTGCCCCAGATAAGTACAGGCCAATATATGTGTGTGAATATATGTTTTTTCATTACAGCTTTGTTAAGGTATAATTGATATGCACAAACCACATAATTTGATGAGTTTTGACATATTTGTACACTTGTGAAACCACCACCATCACAATCAAGATAATGATTACACACATCACCCCTAAACTCTTCCCTATGGCTTTGTGTAATCTGTTTCTCTCTGTTCCCCATCCTTGTGCCCTGGGGAGGGAAACATCCATCTCCCTTCCGCCACTACAGACTAGTTTGCATTTTCCGGAACTTAATATAATGCAGTCATACAGGATGTATTCTTTTCTGTCTACTTTCACCCGGTATCATTACTTTGAGACACAGTGGAATCATCCTGTTGTGTATCCATAATCTGTTTCTTTCCGCGGCTAAGTCACATTACGTTGTACGGATAGACCAAGGTTTATCTCACCTGTGGAGAGACGTTTGGTTTGTTTCTAGTTCTGAGCTGGCAGATAGAGCTGTTAGGAACGTCCATGTAGCAGTCTCTGTATGGACGTATGCTTTCATTTCTCCTGGGGAAGCATCTAGAAGTGGAACGGCTGGGTCACACGTCAGGGGTATGTTTCACTTTATAAGGAACTGCCAAGCTGTTTTACAAAGTGGTTATATTATAAAGACCTACATATTACATTGCACTGTATAGACCGCTTGCAGACTTTGAGAGTTGCTCGGTGTCTTTGCCAATACTTGACATGATCAACCTTTTTCATTTAAGCCATTCTGTGGTGGGTGCTGTTATCTCACTGTGGTTTTAATTTGTATTTCTTAATGACCAGTAATGCTGAACGTCTTTCCATGTGCATATTTTGCTATCAGTATCACTTCTTTGGTGAAGTATTTGTTTCAATATTTTGCCCATTTTTTATTAGGTTTATCTTCCTGAGTTTTAAGTATGCCTTATATTCTAGATATGAGCCCTTTGTCAGCTCTGTGTTTTGCAAATATTTTCTGTCCATCATGGCTGTCTTTTGAAAAGCAAAAGTTTTGAATTCTGGTGAAGCCCAATTTACTGAGATTTTCTTTTTTTGTATTCTATGTAAGAAATCTTTGCTAAACCCAAGGTCATTAGGATTTTTTTTCCTAATGTCTTTGTCTAGAAATTTAATATACTTCATGCTGGATTTTCATATCTGAAAACAAATGGTCTGTCTTGGAGGAATTCTTTGACATCGGTAGGGAAGCTGCCCCATCCGTGGTTGACTCCAGGAAAGGTTTTGCCTCTCTTATGAAACAGAAAATATGGATACTGGCACAACATCCTGTTTTCTTCCTTGAGATCTGATGTTATCAAAAACTCTTGGTGATGAACTGAGGAAGTGCTAATTGGTGACACAAAAATAGTTAACTTGATTGAACAAAGACAAATTTATTCATGATTATTTAACAATTGCATGAAAATCTGGGGTGAGGAAGAAGGACTTCTTTCCTCTGGGACCCCGGCCCCCTTGAGATCCAGCTGCCATGTAAGGAAGCCCTAGAGAGAGAGAGAAAGAGAGACAGACACCCGGCCTTCCAGCCATCCCGGCTGGGGTGCCAGACACCTAAGGGAAGCCATTTTGAATATTCCAGCTCTCATCTTCCTGAAGCCACGTGAGAGATGTTAAATGACACCAGAAGAAATGACCCAGCTGGTCAGCCCACAGAATATGAGAGAAGTCACTCAACCTCTGCCTTCCTCCTTGGCCCAGCGGCCCATCCCAGCCCCCTCCATGTTCAGCCAGAACCACCTTTTTTGGTGCTCAGAGCAGGGGAGCGGCAGGTCAGAGGCGTGGACTCCCACTCCCCTCTACACCCCTGCCTTGGAATCCGTTTCACTGCAGCCATCACGACTTCTCTGCCCGTTCTCTAGAAAACCCTGGGGCGCCTGGGTGGCTCAGTTGGTTAAGCGGTTGCCTTCAGCTCGGGTCATGATTCCAGGGTCCTGGGATCGAGCCCCACATCAGGCTCCCTGCTCAGCGGAGAGCCTACTTCTCTCTCTCCCCCTCTCCCTGACGCTCTGCTTACTTGTGCTCTCTCTCTAGCTCTCTGTCAAATAAACCAAAAAAAATATATTTAAAAACAAAACAAAACAAAACCCTGGCTCCCGGGTTTTCTGTGAGTAAAAACCACCTGTGCCCCTTGCTGCAGTGCAGATTCCTGGGCCATGATGATTCTGCCTCCACAGCTCTGGGGTCTGACTGAGGAGGGTGGGAATGTTTACGTGGAGCTGATTGTGACAGAAGATAATCAGGGGTGGGGGTGGGGGGAGCTCTTGCTTGGAGAAACTGCCCTGGGCTCACAAGGCCCTCCTGGTGAACAGAGGGCATTTCTTCGTCACAAGTTGCTCTTGATGAGCCAAAGTGCGTGTGTGTGTGTGTGTGTGTGTGTGTGTGTGTGTATGAGAATGTGTGTGAGCGTGTGGGAATATGTGTGTGGTGTGTGCGTGGGGGACGTGTGAGTGTGAGCATATATGAGTGAGCACGTCAGTGTGAACACAGGACCGCGTGAATGAGTGTAACTGTGAGCACAGCACTGTGCCCCTGGGAGGTGGGGAATGAGACCCGGGTTGTGTCACAGAGCAAGCAGGGGAGGGGTGTAGGTGCCCCAGGAGGAGGAAGGGAAGGGCTTCGATGTGGGACTTGGTGAAGTCCACGGCCGTGGCTGCTGGCACTGGTGGCCAGCGACGCCCAGCAGCTGCTTTGCTTTTCCTATGAACACATGCGTCTGTGCTTTGGCTGAGTCCAGAAGCCTCACGTTATAAAAAGGTGTCCTGTGTGGGTAATGGAAAACGGGCAAAGAAAACCATCTGGACCTGGGAAGGGATCTGGGCTGGAGCTTGGCAGACGGCTGGGCCCTCCCGAGGTGCCCACCACCCTGCTGCCAGACTGCCCATGGCCCGTGGCCCGTGGCCCATGGCCACCCTCATAACCCGCCCAGGTGGGGGGGATGTCACCGTGTTCAGTACTCCCCCCTTCCCCCCGCCTCTCTTTAAGAGAGCTGCTGGCACTGGACCTGCAGGTTAGACGTGGTGTGATTTTCAGAAATTCTCCACTGCCATTCAGAAAGTCACAGACTTAATAATAGTAGTAATAACACTTGCTAGCATTTATTGAACAAGGGTCTCCGTTCCAGACACCACGCTAAGTGCTTCTGGGGCATTAGCTCATTTAATTTCAACTTGCATGATCACAGACATCTTCTGGAATACTGATCCTGAAATTAACATTTCAAGGGAAGGGCAGATATCCCTGCTTAAACCAAAACTTTTTAAAAAGATAGAGGAAAAGACACCAACCAGAAGTGTGGATCCCAGTGAGTCGGCCCAGGTGGGCACACCTGTGTAAGCAGCGGCCAGCGGAAGAAACGGAGCTTTCCCAGGTCCTGGGAACCCGCCCTGAGATCCTGCCCACTCACTGCACCCCTGCCCATTTCCCAAAGGGAATTGCCGTCCTGTCCTCCGGTGCGTGGGTTAGGTTTAACTATTTATAAACTTCCTGTGAATTGAAGCACACAGGAGGTAATTTTTTTGGTGTCTGGTGTCTTGATCTTGTGCTCGTGGGACTCGGCCACGTGGTTGCACGTGGTAGGGCCTCCTTCATTCCCTTTGCTGTAGGGGATCCCCCGGGCCACTCCCCTGAATTTTATCTGGCCCCTCTGCTCTCGGTAGCGTGCTTCATTTTTTTCTGATTTGGGCTATTACAGATAATGCTTAGGTAGCTCTGCTCTTTACGGTTTGGTTTAAGGAGCTACGATTATATGTCTCTGTTCAGTTCACGGTCGGAAGCGCTAGATTCAAACCCCAGATGGACTGCTTCCTAGCTCTGTGCACTTTGGGGAAATTCCTTAACCTCTCTGAGTCTGGTTTCTCTCTGGCAGTAATGACCATGCCTGCCTGATGTCCGTTTCCTCATCGCTGAAGTAGGAAGGAGCAAGATCTCTGTCCTAGGACAGCCATGTGGGGTCAGGTAAGGCCCCTCCTTGACTCCCCCGGGGGTGGTTGTGAGAGCAGAGGAGGTAACTTCTCTGACAAGCTCCGAGACGTGCTCAGATCCGAACCAGCGTTTCCCTGTCCCTGTGTTCATATTGGCAAAAAGAAAAAAATGAATAATTATTCCTGGACTATAACACCGTAAACGACTAAAATAGTTTGCTCATCAAAACTAACAGCTTGGTTGGGAAGACTCCCACAGCTTGGCTAGCACCAAGCCAGAAGCTACCGTATCATATTATAATTGCCCAACCCCATGCTGTTCCCAGAGTTGCAAGACTCACTTCGAACTATCCTCTCTAGCCCTAAACCCTATCACTGTCCTCCCAGACACCCTCCCTCTGAGACATCCCTCAGATGTTGTCGTAGTGACAGTCTCTTTTACTAGTAAGTCCGGTAAACCGTTCTGCTTGGCCTATGGGTTTTTCTGGTCTTTTTGGGGGGCGGAGGGATGTTCAAACTTAACATTCCTCTATCTTTCTCCTACTCTGTTGTCTCCTTTGATCTTCCTGAGAGTCCCAGAGTAGGTGTTATCTATCCCCATTTTACAGATGAGGAAGCTGAGGCACAGAGAGAAATCAGTAATTTGCTCAAGGCTACTCAGTAGGAAGCAGAGCGTGTGAACTCAGATCTGGCTGACTCTAAATTACCCTTGACTTTGTGCTTAGTGCTAAGCAGGTGGGAGCTGGTATTTGTTTTGTTATTACGTGGAGTCAAGCTGGGCCACAGGGAGCTCAGGCGTGGCCCATCAGGGCCCTGATGGTGCGGAGGCCAGGGCCATGGGGCTGAGACGTTCTGGGGCTCTCCCCTCCAGGCCTTTGCCTCTGACCTCTGTCTCCAGCACTGTCGTCCAGAGCTGTTCTAGACCCTCCGGTTACATTCTACATGGAAATAGTCTGCTCATCCAGACGAAGGGGCTGGCCCTGAAGATTCTCACCCTTTAGCTTCCACAGAGCCAAAAGCTCTGTGCCCTATTATTTTCACCCAGTCTTAAACATGTCACTTTATGTCCGTGTTCAACTGAGAGTTGAAAGCAACGGATTCAAGTCTTGGAATGTCAAGTCGAAGTTCAAGTCAAGAACTTGCTGGCTCTGTGAACCTCAGGAAAATCACTTGGCCTCTCTGAGCCTCATTTTTCTCTGGAGGGAATAATGCCTAATTTACCTTCGTTTCCTAGTCAATCAACAAGTACTTGTTGAACACCTACCATGTGTGAGGCATCACTCTAGCTCTGACAGGGAACCCCACAAAGATCCCTACATGGTTTGGTGCCTTCATCCCTCCAGTGGGAGAAGCTCTTGCCTTCTTCCTCTCTCCCACTGTCACCCCACATTTTTACTTAGTGATTGCCTCCTAATTCTATCTAGACTCACGTCTGAGGTCCTTTCTTCTGGGAAGGTTTCATGGCACCTGGCAGGGCACTAGCCATTGTTCCCCGAAATGCTGGGGAGCTCATATCTCCCCATCACCTGTAAGCCTCTGGATTTCCTGTACCCTGGCATCCTTGGTGCCAGCTGTGGGGCTCGGCCCCCGGTCAAGGGTGAGTACAACTTAGCTAGAACTTCTGCTGTCCAGGTGGCCCGAGAAGCCCATGTGGTGGTCACTCCAGGCAAATCTGAGTTAGCAGCACTCCGAGAAACCAGGACTTAATTCCAGGTAGTTGCAGGGTTTTTGGGAGGCTTACTTTCCAGGGTTATTTGGGAAGCTTAAAGAAAACATATGTGAAGTGCTGGGCATCTAATAATAGCTATGTTGGCTGCTTGCTATATATCTAGCTTAAGAAGGATTTTACATATTTTAACTCAATCATTTCAACAGTCTTGAGGGAGGGGCTGTCATTGTCATCAACTTATGGTGAGGAAACCAAGGCCCAAGGAGCTTGGGGAATTTGCCTACGCCTATACTGACACAGGCCAGAGGTAGCAGAACTGGGAAGGAGACTTTGACCTTGACTGCCCCAGGCCCCACGGCCCAGAATGCTACCAGCTTGGAGATTCAGTTCAGGAGCATCCACGGAACATGTTAGCACAGGCTGCAGAGCCTGGCTGGTCCTTCCCTTCCCTGGTCCACTGAGGGCCAGGCCGTGGCTTTGGACAGTAAAGTTGGAGCCAAACACAGCTTCTTTTAGACTCCAAACTCTGTTCTCCCGCCTCTCCGGATGAGGCCTCAGGGCACGTGAATTCTTGCCTCCTTGTCTGGGCAGCGAACAACTCCCCAAAGACAGCAGCAGCTTGTCCGTGTGGGCAGCTCCGGCAGTACTGACGACACTCGGATCCATCCATTCATTCATCTGTGTAACAAATATTTACTGAGCATCTACTCTCTGCCGGTGTAGAGGATGAGCTCTGAACAAGCAGCTGAGGCCCCTTGCCCTGATGGGGCTTATGTTCTGGTGTTGGGAGGAACAAAGCAAAAGCAAAACCAAAAAAACAGAACAAGGGAGAGATACTTTCTGGTAGTGGCAGGAGCTTTGTAGAAAACCACACAGTTGTGGGATTGATCGTGGCTGGCTTGTGGGGGAAATGCCACTTTACAAAGGGTGTTCAGGGAAGGCCCTGCTGAGGAACTAGCATTCTAGCTGAGGAACCGGGACTGGCCACGTGCACGTCTGGGGGATGGCAGCCCAGGGGGAGGGAGCAGCAAGCCCAAGGCTCTAAGGCAGGAGCATGGTGGGTCTGCTCAAAGGGCATCCGGAAAGGTCCTTGTGGCCAAACTGTGTTAAAATGAGCCTGAGGAGATGAGGTCAAAGAGCAGGCAGGGGCCTGATCACATAGGTTTCACAAGCCATAAATGGCAGGAATTCCTGGCCACTCCCTGCCACAATAACCAGTCTGTCCTTTCCCACAGTAATGAAACCCCCCACATTTAGGGGGCCACCCGGCCACCCGAAAAACGGACTATATTTCTCAGCCTCTCTTGAAGTCAGGTACAGTCATATGACTAAGTTCTGCCAATGAGATATTAGCAAAATTACCTTCCTTAAAAGATAGCTAGTGTGTGCTCTTTGCTTCTACTTTCCTGGGCCTCCTCCCGTCCTGCTGCTGGGACCCCTGCTGCAATGCCTGGCAACCTCGCAGCCATATTGTACCATGAAGAGGTAGACCCCACCCAGGGATGCTGGAGCAATGATGTCAGGAGCTTGCAACTCTGGGGACTCCGTGAGTGGAGCCTGGGTAGCAAGTCTGCACTGCCTTCCTTCCTTCTCTACATACCAGAAGAAGAAAGGAACAAAATAAATGCCTCTTTTGTTTCAGCCATTTTTATTTTGGGGTCTCGCTTATATTTACCTGGACAAAAGCTGCCTTTGCAATTGATATCCACTATAAAGACTATGAGTGACTCCTATGTTTTTGGGTTGAGTAACTGGGTAGATGTTGGCATTTAAGGAGAGGGTGAACTAGGGAAAACAAACCAAAAAGGCTGGCTGCGATTCAAGAGTTCTCTCTTGTTTACATCCAAACTGAGATGCATATTATACACCCATGAGGAGCTATCGACAAACAAGCAGCTGGATATTTCAGTGCAAGGCTCAGGGTTTGAGTGGGAGGCAGAGCTGAAGGTACAAATTTGGAAGCCATCGTAATGGGGTTGTACCTTCTCAGAGCCTCCAGCAGCATTCTAGGGAATGCTGCGGGAAATGGCTTTGCCTTCCCTGTTATTGGTAAGCTGTAGATTCTTGGATTCTTGTAGATTCTTGGATAAGAATTGAATTTTGTGGGGCGCCTGGGTGGCTCAGTGGTTAAAGCCTCTGCCTTCGGCTCAGGTCATGATCCCAGGGTCCTGGGATCGAGCCTCACATCAGGCTCTCTGCTCAGCAGGGAGCCTGCCTCCTCCTCCTCTCTCTCTCTGCCTGCCTCTCTGCCTACTTGTGATCTGTCTGTCAAATAAATAAAAATCTTTAAAAAAAAAAAAGAATTGAATTTTGTTAAATCAAATTCCATTATACATGTACTGGACAAACTTGCCATTTCCAGAAGTCCTTTGTAAATTATTATTATTGGAATGCCAAGTTTCTTTCTGTCGCTTTTTCTTCTTTGATCAGTTCAGTTTGTCCACGTTTTGGTATTTTGATTTATCCTCAACCATTTCTTTCTTGAATCTTCTTTACTAAGGTAAGAAAGAAGAATTTAAAACTTTATTTTAAAAATGGAAAGTTAAAGTGAGAGTGTTATAGGGGGATTCATATAATCTAAGAAACATGGAATTATAGCATTGGAAAAGAACTTTCTGATCCAGACACCTGTCTGGAGTGGGTTCTGTGTGAGAAATCACAGCACATTAGGGCTGGCAGGGACTTCTGAGGTCTAGGAGGCCAATGTTTCCCAGGTGCTGACTTATGCAATGGCACTGGTTGCTGGGAATTTTTTCCCACTTACAAAACTTTCGGTGCTGGAGGTATTTACTTTTGACTCACCCAATGACAAATGGACAAACACAAACTTTATTCTCCATGGTCAAGCCCAAACTGGGAATTTTATTTTTAATTTATTCATTTATTTGAGAGAGAGAGAGAGAGAGTTGGTGGAGGAACAGGGGGAGGGAGAGAGAGAGACTCTTAAGCAGACTCCGCACAAAGCATGGAGCCTGACCCAGGGCCTGATCCCATGACCCCGAGATCATGACCCGAATGGAAGCCAAGAGTCAGATGCTTAACTGACTGAGCCACCCAGGCACCTCCCTAAAGTGGGAATTTTTAGTGAATCCATATATAAGTATAATTTCCTATTGAGGATTTATGAGGTTTTCTTAAGGATAATGAATTTAAAAGGAAGCTTAATAAATTCCTAAATCTACTGAAGAATTTATGTGCTATGGACTGAATGATTAGGTCACCCCCCAAATTCTTATGTTGAAACCCTAATCCGCATTGTGATGGTATTTGGAGGTGGGGCATTTGGGTGGTAATTAGGTGGCCAGGATGGAGCCCCCATGATGGGATTAGTGCCCCTACGAGAAGACACCGAGGACACTTGCTTCCCCCTCTGCTCACTGCCCCGTGTGGATATGGCAAGAAGGTGGCTATCTACAGCCAGGAAGCAGGCTCTCATTCCCTCACGGCCAGACTCCAGAACTGTGAGAAATAAATGTGTTCTCTGTAAGCCACCCAGGCGATGGTATTTTTGTGATAGCGCCCTGAACTAAGACAATATGCCTGGTGCGGATTTGTCCATGCTAAGATGCAGACGCTCTCATAAGTGATTATGTGATTTTACTGAGCAGTGACCAAGAATTCAGATAATGTATCACTCCAGCTCTCATTTGACAGGTAAGGGAACTGAGGCCACCAAACACAGACATATATTCAACAAATATGTATGTTAACCAAACACATGTATGTCCAGATACATGTATACACACATACATACATAGATATGTATTTGGAAGAGATAAGACTGGTGTTGAGAGGAGTTGGATGTAAGCCTGGGTGGGTGCTGGGTAGTTGCGGGAGCTGGACAGATGTGGGGTTGTCCAGATTGTCCAGTGACTGCCGAGTCACCCACTGAGTGGATGGGAGAGATGACAAATGGGACCGGTGGGGAAGGGGGCAGTTTCCAAGAATCACACTGTGGGCTTGAGTGCACCTGAGTGTACAGCGAAAATGGAATGAATGGTAAGAAGGGGAGAAATCAACATACGGTCCCGTAAATAATTTATACAACCTCTTGAAGTGCTGACTCGCTCCACATTCCACGCTCAATCTTTCAGATTCTTCCCCCGACCTGCTTCTCCGTAAGACGTCATCCGGGTGTATGGAGGAGAGCTCAGGTGACACTTGGAAGCAGAGGAAACGGGGCCTGGGTCGGGTGTCCCCACTGACTTTAAAGACTCCCCAGGGGGACTCGCAGGACTCATTGTATCATGATACCCATGGCTGTGATTTATTACAGAGAATGGGTATAAAGAAAAACCAGCTAAGGGTGAGGGCTTGTGGGGTAAAGTCTAGAGGAAACTAGATACAAGTTTTAAGACTCTCTTCCCAGCAGTGACACAGGGATGCACTTAAATCATTAGCAACCGGCTGTGACAACACACGTGAGGTGCTGTCTATCAGGAAAGATTGCCGGAGCCTGGGAGGCCAGGGAGCTTCACTGGGGCTCCGTCACGTAGGCACCCCTGCCTAACATGTACTAAAATTCCAGACTTCCAGAGGAAGGCAGGTGTTCAGCATAAACCATATGGTCTGTACCAAGATTTTGGGCACGGCGAGCCACTCTCGTCAGTTCTGGGAATGGTGACAACCCTGCCTGAATCCATGTTCCCAGAGGCCAGCCAGCCCTGCAGACAGTCCGGATCTGGCTATGTTAACTCCCTTCCGCAAGGGGCCTTGGATCCACTTGTGTCTTCTCCATAGCTGGGTCCGTGATCACCGCATCACCGTGGGTTCTCGGTTCTGTCTCGGGCTATGTGCTTTCCAAAGTCCTGCATATCCTGAACAGGCCATAGGAAGGCTACGAGTGGCAGAGCAGGCCAGCGACCCAGCAAGACACAGCCTTCCTCCAGGATTACCATCCTGAGCCAGAGGCAGCCTCAACTGGGACTTCTTTCCATTTTTCCCCCTTATGGGAAAGTATGGCATGACCCTTCTCCTGCTTATATCCTACCTGCTCCTTGGGTCTGATCATCTGTCCATGGCTTGGTCCCAAGGCAGGAGGTAGGAAATGCCAGTGCAGGACCCTGGAATTTGAACTGCTTTCTCCACCTTCTTTTCTTTTCTCCTTCCTCCATGCCACTGAGCTGGGAACAGGTGGCTTCCCATGTCTTCAAAGCCACAGCAGCATACTCAGAATAAACTTGGGCATCTGGGCAGCCAGGCCTGGCTGCTGTTGATGTGTTCATGAGAGCTAAAGAAATATAGAAAGTCCTTTTCTCTCTTGGCAAACGTTGGCTTCCAGTGCTACTTGGAGATTCAAAGTGGACGGATTACTGTTTTGCTCTAGATGGGACCTTTCTTCCAGTGGGGAGAGAAACCTCATGGCCTGTGTTGGTCATCGATGGCTCAAAAGGTGGGTGAAATTTAATAACCACACATTTCATTCCGGAGATGACAATTTCCATTTGTATGATGCTTTGCAATGGAAATGTGCTCTTACAAACATGTCATAGTAACTCAGTGATAGTCATTGTACAGGTTAAAAAAACAGAAACAGAAAGAGGGCCAGTTAATGGTAGAGCTTGGACTCACACTTATGTCTTTAGACCTTGACGTCCAATAAACTTCTTACTATATGATGTTCATAGTTAGCAATAAATCTTCCCTGACTTTTGTATTCTCTGGACAGATGAAGATGTGGTTAAAAAAAGTCTGTTCTTTTTCATCCAGTGGGATGGGCTGAATCATGTCTGAATAACAACCCAAAGATGTCCACATCTTAATCTATGGAACCTATAAATATGGGACCTTATATGGCAAAAGGAACTTTGCAGATGTGACTAAATCAGGGATTTTGAGATAGGGAAATGATTCTCATGATCTGGGTGGACCCTGTGTAATCACAATGGTCTTGTTAAGAGGGAAACAGGAGAATTTCAGAGACACAGCGAGAGAGAGATTGGAAGATGCTATGCTGTAGCCTTGAGAATGGAGGACGGGATGACCAACTAAGGAATACAGATGGCCTTCAAACGAGCTAAAAAAGACAAGGAAACAGATTCTTCCTAGAGCCTCCAGAAGGGATGCAGGCCTGCTAACAACCTTGATTTCAGCCCCCTAAGATTGACTTTGGACTTCTCACCTCCAGAGCTATAAGATGATAAATTTCTGTCATTTTAAGCCACTCAGTTTGTGGAATTTGTTATGGAAGCAACAGGACAGAGTACCTTCAGCATCCCTTCTATGAAAGAATCCATTTGGGCCTCTTGGGGAGCCGTCCTGCCCATTCTCCTGGTCCTTGCACTGTGGGTGGGGCTGATCCCGCCTTTGGCTCCAGGATGGAGTATGTTAGTGGGGCCTGGCCAGTGAGAACAGCACATTCTCTGTCCCTGGTGAGGGATGGGCAGGTGACCGCAGCTGGGCTCACCAGGCTAAAGCACTAGATTCTTGCTGGGGTGGTAAGGAAGGAGGCATACATTTTCCACTGTCAATACAGAGCTGAAGCCGGGAAGCCTGCAGCGGCCACCTGAGAAGGAAAACACAAACTTAGCAGCAGAGTAGTGGGCTGGAGGGAGACATTGTCCTGAAGACATGGCTCGAAACCTTGAATCCAGTCACGCCTAAAAGCAGCTTTGCCCCTTGAAAGTCCCAATTACAGGCTTCAAAGTCCCTTTTTGTTCATGCTAGTTGGGGAGTCCGATTTCTGAGCCCCGATGTTCCTGACTAATATAATTACTGGTCAGGAGTCACCTAAGTGATATCATTTGATGATTAATTTTGTTGAAGTTTCATATTATTAAGCATTAGTCTAGATAGTACTACTCAAGAGGAGGCATGTCCTTGTCCAAATGGCACTGACTTTATAATGAAAACCAAGGAGAAAATATGGGTCCTTTCTCATAACAGTTGTCTGCCGGGACCTTGCTTTTCTGAGGCTTTATTGCACATGGTTATTGAGACCCAGGGAAGGGGAATAACTTGCTTCCAGCCACATGGTCAGCTGGTGGCAGAGCTGGGATCAGAACTCTTGCCCCCGTCTCCCGGTGCCACGTGCTTTCTCCAGCTCTCCGGAGAGGGCTCTCCGTCCCATTTTCATGGCTCTAGAAATTCACACCCTGCTGTGTGCAATTAGTCCTCGCTGCTCTCTCTTGCATTCTCAATTTTGTTTTCGGATCCCTAGGTTTATCATGATCATAATGAGATTATTTAACATCTCGAATATTAACAATTTGACTCCACAGAATAAAGTTTGGTTTCCAAGGTTATTGTTGTTGACCACACCCATCCATTCAACCTTTTTTGAGAAACATCCCTTTGAGGGCAAGACACGCATGCAGCCCTCCCTGTAGAGGTCATGTTTCAAAGGATCTCCATTTGAATTCCTTACATTGGTGACACCGGCCTGGCACACCTGCCCACAGGAACCAAGCTCATCTGATGATCCTAGAATCGCCCTAGACTCAGGACAGGAAGGGATCTTAAAGCGTATTGTCCAATCTTTGTATTTGTTTGCTCAATGAAAAATTTTTCCTACAATTTAAAGACATCCTTTTAAAATGAAGACTTTACTTTTTTTTTTTTAGAGTGGTTTAAGGCTTACAGCAAAATTGAGGAGACGATAGAGATTTCCCATATACTCCTGCCCCCAGACACGCACAGCCTCTCCATTACCAACATTCCCCAGCAGCGTGGGACTTTTATTATTATCATCACTCCAATCCGTAGTTTACATTCGGGCTCCTTCTTGGTGGCGCACGTCCTACGGTTTGGACGAATGTTGAATGACCTATATTCATCATTACGGTACCATACTGAGCATTTCCACTGCCCTAAAATCCTCTGTGCCCTGCCTGTTCATCCCCTTTTCGTCGCTAAGCCTTGGCAACCATTGATCATTTTACTGCTTCCATAGGTTTGCCTTTTCCAGAATGTCATGTAGTTGGAACCACACAGCGTGCAGCCTTTTCAGATTGGCTTCTTTCACATAGAAATATGCATCACCCTTTGCATTTTCCAGTTGGAAAAGGGAGGCTAGAGAGTCAAGTACGTGTCAGTCAGAGTTCTCCGCTGACGGCAGCTACCCTGGAGTGTTCCGAAGGAGCTCGGCCCTGCCAGGGCCCTGATTTTGGACGACTGGACTCCAAAACTGTGAGAGAGTGAATTTTCTGCAGTTTGAAGTCACCAGACGTGTGGTGATTTGTTTTGGGTGCCACAGAACGTGAAAACACTGTCACTTGGCACAGACACCAAGGTTCCTGGGGATGAATGTGGGACGGGGTCCTGTGAATTCACAGCTCCTCCAGAGAGCCAGACCCCTGGGGCTCTGCCTTTGCCACACGGCACTTAGGTCCGATACGCGCAGAGCCCAGGTCACTTGCTGTGTCTTAGCTGCAAGGCATGCTGGGAGCTGATATCCGTCTGGCTCCTCCCTAAAGTGGGAGGGTCTGCAGCCCTCAGTGATGCTGGGTGGTTGTAAATATGACCAGTATCCTCTCCAAGTCACCGTGTTGTTAGTCTACTTGGGTCGCTATAACAACCAGGTTCTGTGGCTTAAATAATAGACATTTATTGTCCCACAGTTCTGGAGACCAGAAGTCTGAGACTGAGATTCTGGCAGGGTTGATTTTGGGGAGGTCTCTCTCCTTGGCTTGTAGACAGCAGCCTTCTCATGGTGTCCTCCCAGGGCTTGTCCTCTGCGAGTGTGCCAGAGAGAGTGAGCCCTGGGGTCTCTGCCTCTTCTTATCAGGACAGCTGTCCTATTGGATTAGGGCAGCACACTATGGTTTCATTTAACCTTAATAGCTCTTTTGCTTTAAAGATTTATTTATGGGCCCCTGGGTGGCTCAGTCGGTTAAGCGTCTGCCTTCAGCTCAGGTCATGATCTCAGAGTCCTGGGATTGAACTCCGCGTCAGACTCTCTGCTCAGTGGGGAGTCTGCTTCTCCCTCTCCCGGATCCCCTCCCCGCAACTCATGTGCTCTGTCTCTTTCTTTCTCAAATAAATAAATAAAATTTAAAAAAATAAAGATTTATTTATTTGAGAGAAAGAGAGAGCATGGGGGGAGGGGCAGAGATTGAGAGAGCGAGAATCCCAAGCATATTCCCCGGTGAGGATGGAGCTTGACACCGGGCTTGATCGCATGACCCTGAGATCATGATCTGAGCTGAAATCAAGACTGGACACTTACTTGACTGCCACCCAGGCGCCCCAACCTTAATAACCCTTTTAAAGGCCTCATGTCCAGCAGTTACACTGGGCATTACATGTCTGCATAAGAATTTTGGAGGATAATCCAGTTCACAGCAGTTACACAGTGGTTAGAGGTGTGCCCAGCTCTGTGCGCGCACGTGGCTCTGAATCCATCTCTTAGCTCGCCCCCATCAGACTGGGGCACGCCGGTCACCATTTATCTAGAAAAGCAAGGGTGCCCTTGTACCTTCTGTCACCCTTGTACCTTACTGCCTGGCAGGAAAGGGGCAGAGGAGGGGAGGAGATCGGCCAATTTCCCTATGACACTGGTGGCACAGCCGTAGGTTCCACATCTCCATCCACACCTTGCAATCTATGTATTCATAGTTCTTAGTGGCAAACAACGGAAACCAACTATGGCTTAGGTGGAGAAGGAATTTCTTGGAGGATTGACAGGTAGCTTGGAGAAATGTGCTAAGAGGTCCGGGACATAGCTCAAAAGTCAGCAGGAAGAAGGGCCGTGGAAGGCCATGATCGCAGTACACGGCCAGACTGGAGAGGCCACCGCTTCCACTGCCGCAGGATTTTGTGGAGCTACCACTCAAGAGGGTTGTCTGCTGTCCCTGCTTTTCTGCACCAGCAGCTCTGGGCTCAGCGCACCAGGGTGGGCGCCTCTGACCGGTCAGACTTAGATCCAAGTAGTCCTCACAACAATTCTAAAAATACGTGTTATCGCCCCCATTTTACAGATGAGGAAACTGGGACCCAAAGACGTTATGTGACTTGCCGATGGCAAGTTTAGGTCGTCCTGACTCCAAAGCTCACGTTTAACTCCCAGTAACCACACCTGGTGCCTCAGCCCCACTGCTGGGCAAAGCACATGTCTACTTCCAGAGGGATCATTCTGGTTGCTCCTGTACTCAACCCTTCCCAGCATCGGGGAAGCGTGTCATTTACCACAAGCCCTTGCTAACTTGATGGACTAGAACAGTGACTTCTTGTTTTGGCTTGCTTCTCTTCAGCTGTTGAGGCTGACCATTTCCCCATATTTTATTATCCACTTTCATTTCCTTTCCCTATGTGTGAAAAATCCCATCCATGTTTTTTGTTCATGTGTCTGCTGGGGTCTCCGCGGTGTTATCATAGTTGTTCACGTGAACTCTTTACATATAGCAGGGAAGTTTAACTCTTTATCTCTCTCCTTTTTTTCCCCCAATGACTATTTTCACATGTTTATTTCCTGTTAAACTTTGTTCACGTCCCTTTGACAAACAGGAGATTTGCCCTTTAGGGTCAAATATTTAACCAATTATTTTTCAGGCTGCCCACGTAACACAAGGGACTGTTTCAGGGGGAAACCTCTCTAACCCTGAATACTTAGAGGATTCCTCTTTTCATGGCCTGCCACCTCACAGTACTTTTGGGTCAATAGGCTTCTAGGAGTCCTTTCATCTCCAGAGAGAGGGTCACGGTCAGAGAGGCATGGGGTTTCACTACACCCTGGGGCAAGAAAAAAAAAAAGACAAAGGTGAATATTGTTTGCTTCTGTCATTGACTCATCCTCCCCTCTAGTCAACTATGTGCCGGCAGAAAGGAGAGACAGGCAGGGGCAAAGCTAAAACCCTGGTTTAAAATTCATGGAGGTTTGACCTGCAGGAAGGAAAGGCTCTGACAGTGAGTATGTCTGTGAGCACAGCGGCTGCTGAAGGCCTGAAAAGCTCTCCTTTAACTCCTTATTGCCCACCCCACCCCCCTTGACCTGCTCTGCCAAGCTCCCTTAAGGGTTGATCTTGATAAAGCATCATCTTGATAGGAAGTCTAGAGGAGGAGCTGTTAGACGTCTGGAGGACACAGGGACGTGGTTGGTACACCGCAAAGCAGGAGTCTTGGAGCCACGTAATATGGCTCTTCCGAGCTGTGCTGATGGGAGCCAGTCTCTTAATCTGCCTGAGGCTCAGTCTTGTCATCTGTGTAATGGGATACTGATGCCGCCTTGTGTGACTGATGTGAGGATTAGGGTTGGTGCACGTCATGTGCTTAGCAGAGTCTGGCATTCGGTTAGGTACGCAGTGGAAGCCCATTCTAATGCATCAGGGAGGTAATTGACAAGAACTTGTGGGTCATGTGCTGTGTGCCCCACGTGGCAACACGACAGTGGCAACTGGTCCCCCAAATCGGCCTTCATGGGCTTACAAGGTGCAGCCCAGGAGCCAGGGCCCAGCTCATGAGATGACTCTGCAACTGTCCGATAGCGTGGACATGCTGAATTATAGAGAAAAGGCTTCGTATCTTACAAGCAGCAAGATATCTCTGCGGGCTGAAGTATTAGGGAAAGCTTCCTAAAGGAAGTAGGGACTTGATTTGGGTTTTGATGATTTAAGAAAGCTTTTTGCCTTTATTAGGACATTTTCTTTCCCTCTGAAAATGAAAATAGCTATATGTTTTTCCTTTTTAAATATAATATTCTCTTTTTAAAAAAATACTTCAACAATGCAGTAAATTGATTTTAAAAATCTCAACACCCAGGAATACCTACCACTCATGCTCGTATAACATGTATATAATGGGATATAAATGTAATTAGGTTTGCTTATGTATTTCTACAAAAGCAAGAGCAAACATACACATTATGTGGTAACGTCTTTAATCGGCCACTTCCTTTGTAGTGGCTGGAGTATTCTATTGTATTCAGGTTTTGTCCTTTTTCAAACCAAACCCTAACTGCTAGACCCTTAGGTGATTTTGGCCCAGCTACGGACATGAATATTCAAATTCTCTCAATCAATAGCTTAGTGATTTTAGTCAAATTATTGTTGGATCACTTTCCAGAGATGTTGTAGAAGTTGTATTGATCTCTCCTCACTTCCATCATCAGTACGTAAGGATTCGCTTCTCCCCACACCATTGCCAGCACTGGGTCTTGCCAGTATCTTATGGTTTCTGCCAGGCTGCAGGTAAAAATGGTATCACTCATTGAATGTGTATTTCTAGACCACCCTGGGCCAACACTGCCACGCTAGGCATGGCAGAGACAGGGCCACAGCCCTCCCCTCACAGAGCTCAAAGACCGCAGGATTGAGAGACATGAATTAAGCAGTTCCTGCAAAATTGTGAGGAGGGCTGTGATCATTTGCCTTTCTTAGGTTATCCAGTCAGGTTCTTAGTAAATGAGATAAAAGGGGCCCGTGGAGTTTTTATGGTGATGTGACCTCATGTTTGTCAGCAGACCAAGGAGATGGCTGCTCTCTCTTGCCTCCGTTAACTCGTGAAATGATACAGATGAAGGGACAATGTTATGGAACACCCCGAGGGATTTTCTAGGGGAAACAGATGAAATCAGTTAGGCTTTTCTGGCCTCATTTCTATAACATCCTTGAAATCTTATCTATTATTAATGTCTTGAGGACTGCACAGGCCTGTGGGGATTATACCCTGATGTGGCATGCTTTAATTACACAACATGGGATAAAATAATAATTGTATATTATTATTATATATTATATTATTATTATATTATAATATATTATCATATATTATATTATATTATATTATTATATAAATGGTGCTGGAACAACTGAGTATATGTACTAAAAAAAAAAAAAAGAGCAAGAGAGAGAGAGAGAGAGAGAGACACCTCCCCGCCATGCTTTCTTTACACCAGACAGCCAAATTTCACTCAACATAGATCAAAGATTTCAATGTAAGGGCTTGAACCATGATGATTCAGCAAGAGAACACAGCAGAAAATCTTTGTGGCATTGAGTTAGGCCAAGATTTCTTTAACAGGACACAGAAACATGAGCCATCAAAGAAACGTTTACTAAAATGGACTTCAGTTTTGAGAACTTGTGCTCTTCCAAAGGCACGGTTAAGAAAACAAAAAGGAGAGCTGACCGAGAGCAGACAGATGCAAAACATGTATGGGCTCATTCCAAAAAATATGAAGGATTTAGTGATATCACAACCGATCGTAAGAAATCATGGTTAAAAATTTGAACAGACGCCATACGACGGAAGGTTTTTGAATGATTAAGAAACACGTGAAGAGGTGCTCAGCGTCACTGGTCATCACAGACAAGCAGTTGAGACGAAAGTGACAGGTCATGAAGCGTTCAGCGGGATGGTTAAGATTAAGAAGACTGACGGCACTAAGTATTGGAAAGGATACGAGAGTCTCCTCGTTTGCTGATAGCGATGCAAAAGGGTACAACGGTCACTTTGGAGGAGAGATAGACTGTGTCCTATAATGTATCCTAGGTATTTGCCCAAGATGAATGAAAACATTTGGAAACAGACTTGCTTGCAAATGTTCATTGCAGTGCTGTTCGTAGAAGCTAAAAACTGGAAACTGTGCAAATATGTGTCAGCTGTTGGATGGACGGATGAACAGATCATGATAAACCCACACTGGGGAATACTACTCAGCAATGAAAAAGGAATTCCATATTAAGGTGAATGAATTTCAAAATAACCGTGTTAAGTGGAAGGAGCTGGCCATGGCAGGCTACATAGTACATGATTCCATTTCCACAGAATTGTAGAAAAGGCACATGGGTGGTTCAGTCAGTTAAGTGCCTGACTCTTCCATCCAGGTCTTGAGCTCGTGGTTGTGAGTTCAAGCCCTGCGTTGGGCTTCACACTGGGCGTGGAGTTTACCTTAAAAAAAAAAAAATCTAGGAAAGACAAAACCGTAGTGAAAGAAAGGTGATCAGTGGTTGCCTAGAGCCAGGGTCTGGGCAGGAGATGGACAGCAGAGGGGGTGAGACAAAACTGCCTGGACATTGGAAATCGAGAAAGTATCTCGATTGCAGTCGTGGAGGTTATAAACCTCTTATAATCACCTAACTTCAGCAAATTGTACACCTAGAGTTAATAGGTTTTATTTATGTATTAAAGCTGGGAGGAAAAAAAATCAGAAAAAAATTGAACTTTCTTGGCTCCCTTCTTATGTATTTCCTGCTTCGGTATGATTTCTATTTTGAATTATACGTGGGAGTGAGATATCGTAAGGTTTTCAGTTCGAGGTTCTCAGTGTCTCCCTCGGGCCCCCGGCACCAAAGCCTTGGAGGCCCTTTTGGTCACACGTTGGGGACACCGATCACCTCTGAGACATCTGTTGCTATTGTCCTTCAGACTCTGTGTGACTTTCATGCTAGGCTTGGGGCTCCAGAGTCTCTTGTGACACAGGGGCCACGGTACTGGGTTCCTGACTCCCCTGGTGACCACAGATGCCTTCTGCCTTGCAGGGCACAGGGTGGGAGGCACTCACACCTCCCTTCTGAAATCTTTCCCAGAGCCCCCCTTTTCCCTTTCTCCCTGGCCTTCCCTTTCCCATAGTTTTACATTTGTCTCCAAGAAGGTCTTCATCAAATCCCTCAGGCAGGTAGCAAGACGCTGCTCCAAAGGGAGGGGTCGCGGAGCAGTGAAAGATACAGGAGAACAAACACAAGTGAATATTTCAATAAATTAGCAGGCCATGGATGTCAAAGTGTGGAGAAGAGATGCTAATGTCCTCACTGAAGAGCAGCAGGAGGCGAAGGTCCTGGAAGGATGGGTCACAGGGGCATGTGCAACGGCTGGCAGGGGTGGAAAGGGAGACAAGCAGCGAAGGCACACGACAGTCATTGCATGCCATCTCCCTGGCGTCCTGCCCATGGAGGCAGCTGTGCCTGTAGGGCCCAGACGGGGACACGACCTGCCACAGGTCACACAGGTCCATGTGGTCCATCCGAGCCCTCGGCCCAGCTGGCAGTCAAGCAAGGAGAAGAGGGGGGACTCGGGAGCTCTTGCTGCTGCCTGCCGGCGGGCTTGGTGACCTGGAAACTGCCAACACCGCTGTGTGACCCTGGGTATGTTAGGTCACCGTTCTCTGCCTCAGTTTCCTCCTCTGTATCATGAGGATAGCAGTGGCGCCCATCTGGAAGCAGGTGGGGAGGGGAAGCACATAAAATGCCTAGAATATGGCCTGGCCCAAGGGAGCCCTGCGAACAGTGGCAGCTCCGTGGTCACCATGCCTGGGTCGGGTGTGGGGGTGGGCAGAGGCAGTGAGGTCATTGGATCGGAGCTGGAGAGCTTCCTTCCCGGTAGGTGCTGGGGAGTTGGCCAGGGAAGCTAACGAGCAGAGTTCTGTGCTGTGCGTGGATGGCTCACGGGAAGGTATGGGCGAGACCATGCAGGGGGCATTTGGAGTGGGGTCCAGCCTTGGAGTCCAACAGCCGTCTCTCCTCCAGAAGGGAAGGAGAGGAGCCTCTGGGGCCTAAACTGGGCAGAGGGGCAAAGGTAGCATCAGAAAATGAACAGAATGGGGGCACCTGGGTGGCTCAGTGGGTTAAGCCTCTGCCTTCGGCTCAGGTCACGATCTCAGGGTCCTGGGGTCGAGTCCCACATCGGGCTCTCTGCTCCACAGGGAGCCTGCTTCCTCCTCTCTCTCTCTCTGCCTGCCTCTCTGCCCACTTATGATCTCTCTGTCAAATAAATAAAATCTTAAAAAAAAAAAAAAAGAAAATGAACAGAATGACAGTGGGTATTTCTTTCCTCCTCCTTTGTCTCCCTCATCCTTTCCTTCCTCTCTCCTTTTGTCCTTCTCTGTCTCTTCCCCTTCTCCTACCCTGCTCTGTCTTCCTGTCTTTCATCCCTACCTTGTTCCAAAAAGCCTGCCAAGAGGAGTCTGCCCTCCGAGCGGTGTCATGAGTAACCCACTTGTGTACTTGCGGTTTACCTACCTGTAGACAATCTGTACCTAAGATCACCGCATGCCATGGGCAAATGGTTTTTGATTCCACTCCACAAATATTTACTGTGCTCTGGCTAACTGAGCGTACTTTGTGCTGGTGGTGCCCGAGAGATGCAAATGGGCAAGGCCAGTCCTCGGAGGAGCCAGTCGGGGGGCCCCTGGCTGATGTTGGCAGAAGACAAGCTGCCCTTTCCCAAGGATGGTAAAGAGCTCTCTGTCTCCCAGTGGCCTGGGCCCACTGCCTTCTCCAACCCATTGCAGAAAGGGGCATGGCTGCCAGTCCTGCAAGGTCTCAACAAGACCGTACATTGAAGGCATGGTCCATGGGAACGAGTCAGAGCCCAGCCTGCAGGTATGGGAGGGCTTGGTAAATATCTTTGGGCTCACTGCTGACAGCACGTGCGAGCTGGGTTTCTGATTTCACATCCATTTCTTCCTTGGCTGTGAGTTTTCCAAGATCATCCGTACACACAGAACTTTCCCCTTAACATGTTTTTTCGGACCACATCAGGCTTTGAAACGGTGGAGTGGGGGTGCGGGAGGGGGTGTTTATTTGAATGTTGTTTAATTCAGACAGAGGATGTTTCCAGCCTAACAATGACGCAAGCTTTAACCAGGTCCCAGGATGAGCTCAGTGCTGGTTTGCCAGAGCTCTCTCAGCATTAAAGGGAATTAGAAAAATAAGGGAAAATAAGATCTGAAGAACAAGGGAGGGGGGGTTTGCGGTCAGGAAGACTGTTCTCCAAATAATTTAAGCTCTGACTTCCTGGCATCGGTGTGACGTGGAACCGACTGTGAGTAGTTCCAACTGATAAATGATGAACAGAAGTGGTATGCGTTTCTTCAGGGCTAGATCACTGAATCGTTCAAGTGAGGCCTTCCAGAGACTTCTTCTCCTCAGACATGGCAACCAGCATTGTTCTCGGTGGGGGCTGCTTTGGCCTCATCCTTGAAAATGCCACATGGACAGCCCCTCTGCTGGCACACCACAGACGTGGTGGAGTGAGATGTAAACCCTGGTTGTCTTAAGCCGCTGAAACTGCAGCGTGTTTGTTAGTGCAGCATAACGTAGCCTGTCCTGACTGGTACATTGGGAAAACAAAAACCCTGATCTGAGAGGCAGGCCTTCCTTATCCTCTCTTCAGAATTCAAAATACCAAACCTTCTCCCTTCTCCTCAGTCTTATCAGGCAACACTGTGTGCTTTATCTGGTCAATATTGATCATGTAGCATGAGTCAAAAAAGTTTTGTTAGAACAGAAATGTACAGAAAGCAACGAGTACATTTGTGGTTGGGGAATTTACAGTGTGGCTGGGGGAGACAAGAAATGGTACCTTTCCCTTCACCTGTAATGTGGATAGAACAACAGAATCCCATGACGGTTACAGTACTTTGGAGGTGATCTAACTTAACTTTGTAGCCCAAGAAGGCATTACTTCTACATCTCGGACTTAGCTGTACCTGCCCCATACCAGTCATGAAGCTGAACATAAGAAAGAGACAGAGGTGAATGAAAGCCAGCCTAGTGGGTGCAGTGACCCAAGAGGGGTTTGGACCTAGTGCTCAGAGCAACAAGGAGGAAAGCAGCTACTTCAGGTGAGAAATCAGGGAAGGCTTTTTGGAAGAGGTGGTAGTTTACCTATGAGAGGTTCACCTCTCCCTGTATGTTTGGGCCAATTCCTGACTGATTGTGGGAATACAAAAATGGATGTTGGGCATGGCTCACCACCTTCTCCACCATTTGGGCCAACTCAACCCTCCATGACCCACCAGAGATTACACTTCTCGGCCCTGTGACTTCTCAGACTGCCTTCTGCATAGCCAGATTTTTGTCTACATACAGTGTGGTCTCTGCCCTGGATGGTGAGACCCTAGCTGGGTGATCCCTCCTTGCTTTGTAAAACCAGGAATTAACAGGAGAGTGTGGTGTTCTAGGCAAAGTTCTCCAAATGCTCATCTAACCATCCTTCATGCAAAGAATCCCTGCCTTGGTTGGGGTAGGTGGCCATGGGATCACCTCCCATCCCCAATCTCCTCTGGGGAGAATCATTGAAGAATGACTTTGTTCTGGATTGTTCAGCTCAGCAGCCTTTATCAAGGGACTCATTCACAAGTGAGTACAAATTAATACAGTACATAGCAGTTACATAAATATCGTGCTGTAATTGATTCTTTTTTGTAATCAAAGACAAGGCTGCTGACTTTGTTACTTTCCCTACCTTACAGCTCTGGGAGAAGGGAACTGAGGTGGTAGAGGTGGGTTTCGGTGCATGGGTCTGTTTGCAAGTTGTGTCTGATGTCTTGAGAAGAGGGGGAAGACCCCTTACATTCAGATTCAATAAGTATTTATCAAATGCCTATTATGTGAGAGGCACTGAAAGACATAGTATCTTAGTTCATTACAAATTGAGTTAATAGTAGTAACAATTTGACAATATGACACAAAAGTTAAGTCTTTACAATCACATATTTCCCCCTGGCAGATACTGTTGGAATTTAAATAATCCTTTAAGTTTTAAAAGCCCAATGTAAACTTACAGGGAAAGTAAAAAGACATGGCAGCCCCCATCTCTTGGCTTACAGAAACCACAGAGAGCAGAAGAACAGCATCTGCAGTCCTCAGTGTAGGTAAGTGGACTGTTTTCGAAAGTCAGAACAGGGTGGGGGAGCCAGCGACCAACACACTATTTGCCTGCATCCACTTTATTGATTGCTGAACCATTTAAATGCATGGCATTGGAAATTTTAAATTACTTTCCACAATACAAGAAAGCAACGCCATCTTTCCATTTACCTGCCAACGCGAAGGCCGGCTGGGTTTTTTCCATCAGTTGTTTGCATTCGGAGGACAGTGACTTCGTGGGGCAACCTCTCACTTCCCCTCTGCTGTGAGTCCAGCAGAGAATTTGGAGGGAGCTCTACCTTTGGGGAAGCCAGAGTTTTTAAAATCCGCAAGCAAGCCCCTTTTGCCTTGTTGGTGGAGACCCTGCGTAAATCCCCGGGGAAAGCTCAGTTGTCGCCTGACCCCGACTAGTGCAGTTTCCCTAACCTTGACCCGAAGTCAGCCGTTTTAAACTCCTTTCCAAAACATCGCTCAAGCCAGGCTGTGGCTTGAAAGAAAAAACGAAACCGCCCGTTTTGAGCGTCGGCAGAAGGGCACTCACTCCCTGGGGGCTGGGAGCAACTTCCCGACCCCCCGGCCTAGGGATCTGAGATAGTCGCGGACCACCAGACCCCTTTCCGCTCTCGGGGTCCAACGCGCTCGCTGCCACTTCCCTCCACAATCGCCGGCAGGAGTGGGTGGCAGCACCGAGGCGATTTTATTCGCATTTTTTTCCTCCGGGTTTTGTCATGGAAACGCTGACACAGCCTCCAGACGGCGGCCGAGCCCGGCCGGGGACTGAGGGCTTTTGGGACCCTGCGGGAGCGCGGCTCCGCACTCCCCGGGAAACAGCTGGACGCGACCAATTCCCGGGTAGGGGCGGGGGGAGCGCGACGCTCCGCCCCGGCGCTCGGGTCCCTCCCTCCTCCCGGCTCTCCGCGGGCGCCCTCCCCTCGCCGGGGGCTGCGAGTTGCATTTGGTAAAACCCAGCCCGGAATATATAGATCATTGGAGCTCAATGAAGTAGGCTTTGGAGAGGAGGGAGGGGGTCCGGCCGACAGCCACAGCGGCCAGCGCAGCGGCGGCGGCGGCGGCGGCGGCACCATCAGCGCTCGCACCCCAGCCGCCTGGCCCGCGAGGAGGCAGCGCGGCGGCCGCCGGCGGGAGCGGAGGCGGCGGCGGGGAGGCGGAGAGGAGCAGCAGGAGCGCGCAGCCGGCGGGTCCACGCATCTCGGCACTTCCAGAGCAACTCCGCCGCCTTCCCTACCCCTGCCCGGGGCTGAGGGCTCCGCGAGCGGCCGCGAAGCCCTCCCGATCGTTCCTCCACCCCGAACCCTGCCCAGCCCTGCCCTGCGCCTCCCGGGCTCCGCTCCGCGCTGCAGGGTCCCGGCTCCTGCGCCCCGGGCGCGCCTCCCGGACACCCCGGTCCCCGCAGCCAGGACAAAGCCATGAAGCCGGCGCTGCTGGAAGTGATGAGGATGAACAGAATTTGCCGGATGGTGCTGGCCACTTGCTTGGGATCCTTTATCCTGGTCATCTTCTATTTCCAAAGTATGTTGCACCCAGGTAGGGGGCGCGTTAGCGTGGTTTTGTTAAATATTTTTTTTTCCGCTCTCGCGCTCTCGCTCGCTCACTGACGCCGGGTTTCTGCCTCTTCAGCCTTACCTCTTCCCTCTCAGCCACCTCGGGGCTCCTTGCTGCCCCATCTGCCGGGGTCGCCGAGTCGGGATGGAGAGGAGGAGGGAAGACGTGCTCACCTTCCTCCTCTTCTCTCGGCTCCAGGCTGGAGGATGGCAGCAGGAGGGGCGGTAGTATTTTTTCCTCCCCCCTCTCCCTTTTTTCTTTGTGTCTCTTGTCTGTCTGTCTGCGAGGTAGCAAAGCAAGGTAGAGAGGTTGCGGGCAGCTCCTGGTGGTGGGGGGTTAGGTATGAAGAGAACGCAACTCCCGGTTGATGCCGCGAGCTGAGGATGAAAGGGCGCCGGGAGCCTGCGCCCTGCGCCTGGGCGCGCTGCCTGTTCTGGGTGGGGGGCCCGGGGGCGAAGGCTGTGCGCCCCGGCGAGCTCGCCAGCCCCCGCCTCGAGCTGGGGAGCCCGAGGCTTAGGCTCCCACGTGTCCCGGGCTCAGCGCCGCGCGGAGGTGTGGGGAGAGGTTGGGTGCCCGGCGCTGCCCCTCCACCAGGCTGGGGAAGGGGGCGGGCGCCCGCTGTTTGTCCCCGGGGTCTGGCTCTGCATTGACCTTGCGGCTGGTGCCCTGGGGCCTGCTTCACCCTGCGCCCCCACCCCAGCGGCTCTCCCTACTCTGTGCTGGTTACGGCCTCTGGGTCACGCCTTGGCCGCAGCAGTTTTGGAGGAAACTTTGGCCGGGTCCTGGGCTGACCGTCAGGTTGCTTCCTCCATTCCTGGGTTCCGAGCATCCTAAGTCCCAGGAGGGCCCCGGGCCTGTGGCAGTGAGCCCCCTTCCCACTCCTAAACACCGCCCCCCACCCCCAGCCCTCGGGAGCTTAGACAAGTTCCACATCTGAAATGTGGATTGGGGGAGGATCGAGTCTCGTCCCTTCCTAGGGGCGCTATGGAAAGTTTGGGACCCGAGGAGGGAGGGGCGCCTTTGAGCACGGCAGCCGGGGGTTCGCAGCTCGGCCCCCAAGCCCAACAGGTAAAAACCGCCTAAGGAGGCTTCGGGGCGGCGCGGATCTCCCCGGGGAGCCATGGTATGCCCACGCCACCTCACCCGGGCAGGCCCCCGCTGGGCCACACTGGCTCCGAAAATCCATTTTTTCTACGCCTCCGAGTTGCCTTTCTCAGTATAACCACAGCAATAATTTGCTTTTATAATTGCAAGGAGGGAGCTGGAAACACATTTCCTTCCAGGGAAATGGGGTTGGTGTTTTTCTTTTTGACCCCCCCCACCCTCCGCGTTTTCCTTTCAGTGTGTATCTAACACTTCGAGCAGACGCAGCCCCGAATTCTTCTAGCCTGCGTTTGGGTGGGTGGCAGAGGAATGAAGCTCTTCTTTCCATCAATCAGGCCGGGCTGCGGGTGTGAGCTTCCTTGACAGCGCGGGCCGGCGCGACCCCTGCGCCCTGCTCCCTGCTCCACCGGAGCAGTTGTTAGGGCGGCCCCACGGCCAAGGATATGGTCTGACACTACCACACGTAACCTCAGGACATCCGAGCCAGCCTTGTAAAAGATGGCTTTTGTTTGCCGTTGGGTATTTTTAGTTCCATGTCAGCAAACTGCAGCCGTGTGTGTCTCCTCACCCAAACCGGTGGTTGGGAAACTTCTAAGGGAATTTAAAAATGGACCTCGCTTATGTTCTGGGCAGCCGGGGCTGGTTGCAGCGGGCAGGGCCAGACAGACAGAGGCATCCTGGACGCCAGGCCAGACTCCACCCCAGAGACTGGGGGACTTGGTGGTGTGCAAGCACACTGGGGCTCAACCAGTTTAAACAAAGGGCCGAATGATTTGGTCTAGACTCTAGACATGTGTTTAGGTCACTTAAAATTTGCCTGGATGGAACATGCCAGGTAGTTCTCTGCAGAAATGCCTGGAACAAGGATAGATCTTTGACTCTATCAGGAATGCACTTGAACCTCTCTCTGTACCTGTTAGTGGTCCAGGGAAAGACTAATAATACTACTGCCATCCATGCTTTTCCTGCAGCCTGGGCTTTGCTTTTCTTGTCTGAGAATTAGGAAATAACTTTCTAACCAGAGACACCAGGAAGAAACTTTCAGCTTGTAATTGGCACTTCGCTAAAATTTCCATCCCTGGTTTACAGTGTCGGCTTGAAAGTGGCGCTGGTCTTTTCGGACTAGCCTTTGGAAATCAGGGACGGAACTTTCTCGAAGGGTGCCCTGATAAGGATCCTCTGTCCTGGACCCTGTGTTCTCCGCCTTTGCTTCCCTTCCTGACCTCATTTCCTCCCAAGAAATAGCACTTGTTTATTATTCATATCTCTATGAGCACGCTCTTGTGACTCTTCCCACCCGGTCCTTAGCAAGTACTGCGTTCAGTGCCTTCTGTTCATCAGACCTGAAGATGGTTCAATCGAAAGGTCTTCCTTATTTTGAATTACATATGGTTCCATGAAAACTTCATGCCAATGCTTTATTAAGACACGGGACTTAGTGTCTTTTTATATGACTTAGTGTCATATAAAAATATGCTTTGAAATCACTATTACACATTTTCCTTTCTTTTATCCCCCCATTTTATTCAACTTTGCTGACATTAAACATTACTGATGACAGCTGACACTCCATCTTTTCTACTGCTTTGAATTTCTTTAAAAGTGAGCTGATCTTTGCCCCTTTGATTTAGGGTGATGGTGGGATGATCCTTTGGTCAGTCTCTGCAGTGTCAGTCTTTCCAGATCACCCAGGGAGAGGCAGAAGGGACCGCAGCATGGCACAGATTGTGTTGCTAAAAATTTGGAACCCTCTGGCAGGAGTTCCACGTACCTGTATCTGAAATAGAAAAATAGTACTCCGAAAGAAATGGATTCCTGGCTTTTTTGGTGGCTAGAAAACACCTGGAGTGTGAGAGGAGGGACAGAAAGAAGAAAGGAGACGGCTGGTGATGGGGAGGGCTGTCTGTCTCTCCCTCTGATTCTAATCTGAGGCCCATTGTCTTTTGTACTTTTCTAATTCATAAACTGGAGCAATTCCTAAACTCAAGAAGCTGATCTTTCATTTGTTTGAAGCATTTGGCAGAAGTGGGCCTTGTCAGTAAGGCAGATTTCTTTGGATCTGTGACACTCTGAGCTGATAGTCTTTGTTTAGGTCAGGTTTTTGTTTTGTTTGTTTTGTTTAGATTTTAGTTTTAAGTAATCTCTACACCCAGAGTGGGGCTTGGACTCACACTCCCGAGATCAAGAGCTGCATGCTCCACCAGCTGAGCCAGCCAGGCTCCCACGATCAGGTTTTCGGCCCCATTCTAATTCCTGTGTTTTGCACAGTGCCTGACACATAGTAGATGCTCAATAAAATATTTGCTGGATGAAAGCATGAAGTAGCTCAACCCTAGAAGACCCACTTGTCCGGTTTTCAGGAAGGGTGGCAAGCCTTGCCATGAATGCTGTGTCAGTGAGTCTGGGTCTGTCTGGTGGGGACCCTTCCTTGCTTTCCTGTCTCTGAGACCCACATGTCCCCTACCCCGCCAAGACAGGGATTCGGTTTAGGTCAATATGCACCAGACCAGACCATTCCCCAAGGGCTAGATTTGCTGCCCTGAGAGGTGTGATGCAGCAGAGGGCACTGCTCTGCGTCCTGGGTACCCTAGGTCCCGGGGAAGCTTGGCCTTGTTTAGCTACTGACTTGAAGAAACCCATCCACAGGACGAACATCTTTTGTGGGTGTGCACTGCTCCTGAAGTTGGTGAGAAGGGAAGCACATGCTAGTGGTTTTTGCACACGTTTAATCCATCAGTGAAAGCATCATCTAAAAGTGCCTCCTGGACAGTACGGTGCCTCGCATACCTGCCTGGGTCAGCGGGGTCTTTGATGGCACCCTGTTGTGCAAGGCGAAGCTGAGAAGCCCCCGGGGTGCTGCATTGTGTGAAGACAGCTCCTCTGAACCTTCCTTTTGTGTCACTCCGTAGGATTGTGGTTTTGTTTGAAAGCTCCTGTTCAAAGAGAAGCCTGCGGAGGAGAAAGCCTTTTCCTTTCTTGGCCTCTTTTTTTCCTTTGGCCGAATGTTTACTTTCACTGTTGCCTGGGATTTCTTTACCCTGGTTGGATGTATTGAAAGATTATACCCTTCATTTAAAGACTTCTTGGGTTACCCCTTTGTAGTTTTACTTGATTAGATTGAATGCACGGTGCCTTTGTGTTATAATTTTAGTCTAATTATAAACATAATAGGTGCTCTGTTTAGAAAATGTAGGAAGTGTAGATGAGAAGTTATCATTTATTATTCCAGCACCCAGAGGCAACAGGTGCTTTATTGTATAAGTTATTGAATAGTAGATTTTAAAAATAGTTGAGACCATAGTGTGCCATTTGTACCTGTTAGACAAATTCATCATTATGGTAACTAGTTATTAAGTTTAAAGACAAAATTTAATCACGACCCTTTTAAATTATAGACTTACATATATCTCTGCTCTCTCCTCCCTTCCCCTGCTCTGTAGGATGTCAGTCTTATTTTTTTCCTTTTTTTTTTTTTTTTGCTGCACGTGTTTAATTTTATTTTTTAATTTAATTTACTTACTTATTTATTTTTTAAAAGTAGGCTCCACGCCCCGTGCAGAGCTTGAATTCACAACCCTGAGATCAAGATCAGAGGGCAGGAGTCACCCAGGCGCCCCTGCACACATTTAATCTTCAATTAAAGAATCTTTTTGCTTAGACGTGAAATGAGTTTGGAGTCAGAGGAATTTGTAGGGGCTGTTCTTAGGTTGGCTATCTGAAACGTCCTTTGGAGAGGCATCAGGAGGGTCTCGAATACGGGACCGTTATGGATCCCGACCGCAGCACGAAATCACCGAAGGCCAGGATTTGTCCAGGATGGGGGCTCCCTTTGGTAGCTGAAATGTTTGCACTTCACTGGGGCATTTTCTGAGCTGCGTTAAGAGGAGACCAGTGCGCTTAGGCAATTTCCTCCCACAGTTCTAGCCGTGGCTTGAAGGGAGTCGGTGAGTGAGTTGTTGCTTTAGGAAATAAAGTGGTGGTCATGCAGGCACCAGGGGAAGGGCGACTGGAGATTTCTGCCAGGCCTGGGCCGAGGGGCTCTGCCTGCAGCGGAGGTAGCTGCCGTTTATATTGATCTTGCTGGAAAGTCATTTTGCTTCTGACCAGCTCCACTGGCACAGCCACATGAAAACAGGAAATCAAAAACCTAAAAGTACAGGCTCCGCCCTTTCCACCTCTTCAACCCACTAACTGGACGACCTCTTCTTAATCTGGGGAGGGTAGGTGAAAAAGACCTCAGGAAGATCACTGCCGGCAGGCGTGTGAGTTCCTATTCTTAGAAAAACCAGAAGTTGTTTTGCTTTACTCACCTTTTTTTTTTTTTTTCCCTTTTCAGTTTCCTTTCTCTCGAGTTTTGAGATCCCATCTTTATGACAAGTGAAGATGAAGGCACAGCTTGCTAGGAGGTCAACAATACTTGAATCTGTCAGTTAAAAAGTCCTGGAAACTGTAATTGGACACATCTGAGACCAAATATGATCCATTGAAATTTAGGAGCTCTGTCTCTGTCTTTCTCTTCTACCCTGTGCTAGGCACTAGGGATTGTCCTAGGCGCTTGGGGATGCAACACTGATATTTGTCCCCAGGGGACTTACGTTCTAATGGGATAGCCAGACTTCAGGTAAGTGCAGCAGTGAAATATATGGCTTGTCAGATGGTGTGACAGACACAGAAGCAAAGCAGGAGGAGATGGATGGGAGGCAGGGGTTGCAATTTAATATAGAGGTAATTAGGGACTGTCATTGTTAAGATGACCTTGGAGAGCAGAGACCTCAAGGAAGGGAAGGAACCATTCATGTGTCCATCCCAGGAAGAATGTTCCAGGCATAGAGCAGCCTAAGGCCTGTCCTTGAGGTGGGACTGAGCAGGGCAAGCAGCAAATTGTTCAAAAGCAGAAGGCAGAGGAAGAGGGCAGCCAGAGTATGGGGTGGAGAGAGATTTGGGATAGGAAGCCCTGGAGGGTCTGAGTGGAGTCTGCTCTGGGGGTCTTGGGGCAGGCTGGGTGGGAAACATGGATGCTTCTTACTTGCAGTTTCGTGTTTACCTTTGGACAGCTGGTCGTGCATTTTGTAAAGTGGTCACCGTGGAAATCCCATTTCTCCTTACTCCGCCACCCCCAACTAGACTACACTCCGTAAGAGAGATTTGCAAAACATTTAACAGAGCTAGTGTTGGGAAATTCTTCAACAAAATGTTCAGGATGTGATCTGTGGTCATTCTCTATAGAGAAAATAACACAGAATTTGTAGTCCAGAGACCAGCTTTCAGACAGACCTTGGCTGTCTACTGTATCCATTCGACATCACTCAAGATATTTTTGCTGAATGCTTTTTAAGAGTTAGGCTCTGTTCTGGGTACTAGAGATACTGCAGGGACCCAAATAGACAGAAGTCCGTGTCCTCATGGTACATTCTCCTGGGGGAGGCACAATAAAAAATGCATGTTTAAAACATAGAGCACGTTTGGGGCGCCTGGGAGCCTCAGTCAGTTAAGCATCTGCCTTCGGCTCAGGTCGTGATCCCGGGGTCCTGGGATTGAGTCCCACATCAGGCTCCCTGCTCACCAAGGAGTCTGCTTCTCCCTCTCCCTCTGTGTTCTCTCTGTCTCCCAGTTAAATAAATTAAATCTTAAATGTTTGATGATGACAAGGGCTACAGAAGAACATTAAAGCAAGGAAAAGGAAGTGGAATGGAAGTGGCAGGGGGACTGCCGTCTGCAGGAGGGTGCTCAGACAAGGCGTCCCTGAGAAGGGGGCTTTAAAGATACAAGGAGACAAGGACATACAGGAGGAAACGAGCTGGGGAAATAATGCAGATGTTTATTAGGTATTATTTCTGAAGGTCGACATCGGCCAGGTGTTTAATATGTTATTTCTCAAAGGACTCTTACCAGGTGCACATGGTGATTATCACCATTTTATAAGGCGGGGACATGGAGGCAGAGAGAATATCACTTGTCTAAGGTCAGATGGAAAGGATCGGGGAACCACAGCTGTCTGACTTAAGATCCGTTTTCCAGGCCATCGGGTAGGGGCTATCAGCTGGGGGCTGCCCCTCTCTCTGTGTTTGGAAATGTGTAGGGGATGCTCTTAATTGTATCTAAGGATTGATGACATCAGTCTCATTGGCTGGGCCAAGGATGCTAGACATCCTGCGGGGGATCAGATCTTTCCGCCCATCAGAGGCATCTTGCCCAAGTGCCAATAGTGCTTCTCCTTGAGCGCTGGCTCGAGACTCTCTGGGCTCAAACAGTATCTGGCAGAGCACCGGCCACACCCCACCACTTGGGCAGGTGCCCGGAGATCGTAGCAACTTAACAATGGATTGAATGGCTGCGTGAAAGTCTGAGGCTCAGAGATTCCGGTCCCTTCTTTGCCAGGCAAAGGTAGCAGTCTTCCCTCTCCGACGACGTGGTGCTGGCGGGGAGGATTAAGTGAGAAACGAGAAGGAAAGGTGCCTTGAATACGGATGCAGACAGAGCGCACACAGAGTAAAGGCACTGTGGTTTCTCATCCTGAGATCGTAATCTTTGTGTTTATGACAGGGTTTATCTATTTCATGTGTGTGCCTTGTCACGTTTACTGGGAGGGTCCTGCGTCCAGACAATTGTGAGTATCTTCTTTCTTTCTGCACTAGCCTTCTGTCCGCCACGCCGGCATTCCCCCCTCCCCCAACACCCCCCTCCCCCACCCAGAACTGAGCTCTGCCTCAGTGATGCATTTTATTTTATTTTATAGATTTTATTGTTTATTTGAGAGAGAGAGAGGTAGGGAGCACGAGTCCGGGGAGAGGCAGAGGGAGAGGGAGAAGCAGACTCCCCGATGAGCAGGAAGCTCAATCCCAGGACCCTGGGATCGTGACCCGAGTCGAAGGTGGTTTCTTCACCAACCTTGAACCACCCAGGTACCCCTCGATGTCATTTCTGAAGCTGAACCCAGGAGGATGAAAGTCGCTTCAGAGAAGTAACATTGCCCCGTGGCAGCCCTTCAGGGAGCAGTGGCTGGGTGGCTTACGTGGCTCATTGCACAGGACGGAACTGACTGGGCTTTGTCACCACACTTGAACCTGCTGTGTGCAGAGGAGCCCCAAATGGCTTCCTCCTGTCCAGGAGCCAGTCCCCCTCACCTCGGAGCCTGGGGGAGCCGCCTCTGTGGATGGCACTCACAGCCGGGGCAGAGGCCCATTTCGGCCAAGGTCCCCAGAGAGGTGCTGGAATTCAGTTAGAAGCCTGTAATCCTGATTTGGGCGAGGCCAAAGTGTATTTGGTGCCCTTTGCTGGCCTACCGCTTGCTTTCCTGGAGACAATCCTGCTGGCTTGATAGCCACGGCGGGAGCCCGTCAGTGCTCAGCGTTCTTTACACGTTAAAAATGTTTATCTTTTTAGGCACTGGATCCCCCTCCAGGTGAACTTTCCACCTCACCTGATGGAGGCCAGTGGTTCTCAACTGGGGACCATTTTGCTCCCTTCTCTCCCCATTGCCAGGGACCTTTGGCGATATCTGGAGAAAATTTGGTTGTCACACCTGGGGAGGGGGTGTCCTACTAGTACCCAGTGGGGAGAAGCCAGAGATGCTATTAAACATCCTACATGCCTACATGCACTGGACAGCCTACCCCCACCCCCCAAACCATTGCTTCCTCACCAACAAAGAATAACAATAGCTGGGAAGCCCCCCCCCCCCCACACAAGAACAATACAACCGAGCTCACTTACTATGGAACTACTGGGTATTAGGCGGGTGACAACTGCTATATTTGGATGAACACATGTAACTTGCACGATCTTGTGAGGCGAACATTTGCCTGTCCCACTGTACAGGTGAGGAGACTGAGGCTTAGAAGTGAAGGAGCTTGTCTAAGGTCACAGAACCGGAGAGTTGGAACAGGACCCGTGCCCGGGTCCGACTGACACCAAAGACTGTGCTCTCCATGTCACCGTTATGCCCCCTGTACATGCTCTTGCTTTCAGCTAATTAGGTCAGGAGGTAATTTGTTTAGAAGGGCCCCAAGCCCAGCTGTGGACTGCAAGTGGGACACTCACTGATAGCCTCTTCTCCTCTTACCCTACACTCTTCCCCTGGGTGAGCTCATCCCCTCTGGGGGCCGGTTCTGTCATCTGCCTTCAGATGACTCTTCTTACTTCAGTGTCGCTGTGTCCTGAGGTCAGAGTCCAGCTCCTGTGTTGCCTCCCGTGTCAGATCTTCAGCCGGCCTTAGGTGGTCAGAGTAAGGGGATGGGCGTCCCTCCTCTGCAGCCTGTGGTACTTGGTAAGCGCACACGCTGGTATGTTGGGTCATTAAAAGCAGCCTTGTCTTGCTTCCCACAGTTCCTCAACATCTAGAACAGAGCCTGGTACCTGGTAGTTTTCCAAATCCCTGTTCAGGTGCCACAGACTGGTGGCGTGTCAGCCACTGGGACTGATTTCTCATGGTTCCGGGGGTTTCAGGTCAGGGTGCCAGCAGGATTGGGTGAGGGACCTCTTCCGGGGCTCAGACTTCTGTTGTAGCTCCCCATGCCAGAAGGGGTGAGGGAGCTCCCTGGGGTCCTACCCTCATGACCCAACCCCCTCCAAGGGTCTCCCCTCCTAATATCATCACCTTGGGCATATGCTTCCAACGTATGAATATTGTGGGCTGCGATGGGGGGTAGGGAGGGAGACACACATGGAGACTAAAGCAATAATCACTCGGTAAATATACATTGAAAGAATGAACATGTTGATGTTGATGGGAAACCAAGAAGAAAATCCTGCTTCCTAGGGTGCTGAGTGTGGAATTGTCAGCCATCATCATTGCCCATTGGATTTTTGGTTTGATTTGGCAGTGACCGAGCTGCCACAGAAGAGAGTAAAGAATAACTCAGTTAGCACCATGGCTACCCGTAGACCCAGCCCCAACACCAACAACTTCTGAAGGTGTGGCTGTTAGAAGGTGTGGCTATTAGAAGGTGTGGCTGTTAGGTGCTGTACCCACAAGAGGAGCCCGTGTGTCCTGGGAACGGATCTGCTCATTCACCTGGGGTAGGGCGGTGTCTGCAACAGGGCTGTGCTAGGGGAGTCCAGCCAGAATGGACTGTCAGCTGCATGTGTCACTTCGAATTATCCAGTAACTACACGGAAAAAAAGTAAAGAAACGAAAAAAACCACTGGTGATAGTAATATCTAAAAATCTACTTAACAGGCAGCAGATACTACGAACTATTGAGATTTCACATTTTTGCACGAAGCCTTGGGGAATCCAGCGTCTATGTTATGTGTACGACCCCTCTTGATTCAGACCAGCCACGCTTGACGTGCGCGGTAGCCACACCTTAGTGGCTACCATATTGGATGGTGTCGCTCTGAGGTGCTGGAGAACTTGATATGGATTAGGGCTTTTTGTTTGCTTCTTGTTTATTTTATTTGCCCCTTTCCCCTTTATTTAAGGCATGTTTTATTTCCTGGGTTTAAATGTGCCCTCTGGGAAGACTGTTGAAGGTCTAAGACTGGAGGTGTTAAATAGGAGATATTAGCTGTGGAGTTGTACGTGTTGCTCAACTCATTTCCAGCCTCTGAAATATCTTCAGTCTTGTCATCTGAAGCTTGACCCTCCTAAGGAGACCCTAACAAACTCTGTAACATAGAGAAACAGTTATCAACTCTGTTCCCCAGATGAAGCAGTGGAAACTCAGAGGGGGTTCAGGGAATTGCTTACATTTGGTTTAAAATGATCCTAACACAAATGTGTGCGTGTGAAGACTGGCTCAAGGAACATTCATTCTGTCGGGATGGACAGAGGACACATGGGGCCAAACGTGGTTGGGGTTACCAAGAGAGAAGAACTGCTAAGGACAGAGCTGATCTGGGATCGTTGATTTAGAGGGAGGGTGTTGAGGAGGACTTCTTGGGAGAGGTGATGTTTGTTGGGCCCAGAAGGATGAGTAGAAAATTGTTAGGGAATATGGGAGAAGGGGAGGTAGGACATTCGAGGAGAGGGCATCTGCCAGAGCAGGGGTAAGGTGGGAAGGAGAGTGATGTCTGGGAACACAGGAGGCCCTGGGAGCAGGGAGAGGGGGGTCAACAGTGGACCTGGAGACCCCCGAATGCTCTCAAGTTTGAATTTTATTCTTGGGACCTGGGAGCCATAGAAGGTTGAGGGTCTCCTGTGTTTCAGATGATGAAATTTAAGCTCCATTTAATTAAACTCTCTTGTTTCATTTGAAGGGCAGAAGTTTTCAGTTCACTCTCTCAAATGAACTTGGGCCAGTTTGCAGTAGTTTCTGTTATTATCGTTTAATGGGAGGTAGGAAGATTATTCATGCATGGCTAAAAGTGCAAGGTAAGAAATAGCTTAAAAGCACTCTGTGATGGGATTTAAAACTCCACTGTTTGCTTTGCTCGTGCCAAAATGATAGGCGGCAGAGGTTAAGTTTCAGTCTCTCAGTTGCTAATGGTGCCCTGGGTTCACCCTCAGAGGCTCTGGAAGAAGTAAGTGGCAGGAGAAAGGAAAAGTGTGTAAATAGTCACAGGGAGAATTTCTCCCTCCAGTGTGAGCTTCTGGGTCTCTCTGGGGGTCCAGCGGCAGCTGTGGGCTGTCCTGGAGAGGGGCAGTGTAGACTGTAGACTGAACCGAGTCAGCGGCTTCCTCCTGGGAACCAAGGCCCAACGGTCAGGCTCTGCCCCCCCAGCCCCCCAGGAGACTCTCCCTGTGGGCTGTGTGTGGGGTCTGATCTCATTGTCCCCCTGAGAGATGCTGCCCTATGTAATCTTCATATCAAAAGGCCCCCTCTTTTTACCACTCCACTCCTGGGCTGTGGGAGAGAGGACGGGTTAATTATAGAGCTCACACGCAGCATAAAAAGGCATCCCTGTCTTTCAGAATCACTTGTGGGGGCCATTGTGCTTGGTACAAAGCTGAGGGCTCCCTTCATTTTCTCTGCTACACTGTAGTACTTGACACCGATTGATAAATATCCTAGAGCTGGTTCCCACATAGGGGTTTGATTCCCTTTTTATACCCCTCCTCGATCTCCTTTTCCCTATTAAAACAATGCACAGAACTTTCCAAAACCCTTCATTTTTTTAAGAAAGTGAGATAGTGGCGTTGATGTGCAGCATTGTTTAAGGGTCGTGGGGCCATGCAAATGGCAGGGGCTTCTGGGTTTATGCTGCAAATTCGTGCAGATTTAGGGATCAAGGATGGGAAGGTCTGATGAAGGCAGGGTTTATTGTTGGCAGTCTGGGCAGAAGTACGAGAATGGAGAACCGGAAGAATTAGATAGTGAAATCCTTTAATGAGTCCAGGTTTTATGTATGGAGGGCTTTCTGTGTAATTCTGCTGTTCAGAAATGGAAGCAGGCTTGGATTCAGAAACTGAAAAGGCAATCTTTTAGTCACTTGCAATAAAACAGCTTTTGTTGGGAAGGTGTGAGCCCTCGGATGAAAGACAATTCCGACAATTCTGTGCTTAAAGATATGAACTAGTAGCAGTGGCCTTGCTCATTTTAGGATAATCCATTTAATTGAGTGGAATGGCTCAGGGCTCTTACCTACGGGACTCAGGAGAGAGTTCTTTCTGTGACGCAGACTTTGTTTCCTGTGTCTGTAAAAAACGCATAGAAATTTTAAAAGTAAACACAGGTCTGATGGTTGGTGCCTTCCTGCAAATGGGATTCAAGCTACGTAAAGGATGTTGTCATTGGAGGTTATAGTGATGTTCTTTTTTTATTTTTGTGGGAAATAAATGAGGAGTGGCTCCAGAGCACCCTGTCTCAGCCCGTAAGCCTCTGCGGTCATTGTTGAGTGTTTGATCTGTCATAAAACATGGATGACCTTGGCTGGAGGAGGCCGTGCAGGGAAGTGGAAAGGGCCCTGGGTATGGGTCAGGACCTGGGGTTCTAGCCCTGGTTTTTCTTCCCCTTATGGGGACCCTTTCACGTGTTACTGACAAATGAATGCACGTGGACATTGGCAGTTTTCAAACTATTCCTCTAGGCCCCGGGTGACTTAAGACCAAGGAGGGTTCTGGCAGAGCAGCTCCTTGCCTTTCCCTTTTAGATTCTGGGGTTCTGAGTAAAATTTTGTTGGAAAAAAGTTTCAAGGCTAAAACCAACAAAGACTTTGAAGTTTACTGCTTAGACGATTTTTCCAATTCAGATCTTGTCCTGTTAGTGGGTTGCAAAATCGATGCACATTAACAGTTAGGGTTAAATCATCATTAAAATGATTGACTTCTTTTTTTTTTCCTTTAAAGATTCTTATTTATTTGAGAGAGAGCAGAGTGAGAGTGATAGAGAGAGTGCATGAGTGGGGGGGAGGGGTAGAGGGGGAGGGACAAGCAGACTCTCCGCTGAGCAGGGAGCCTGATGCAGGGCTGGATCCCAGGACCCTAGGATCATGACCTGACCTGAAGGTAGACGCTTAACCGACTGAGCCACCCAGGTGCCCTTAAAATGAGTAACTTCATACGGTGTCAATGGACAGACATCTAGCTACCCCTCCATCCATCACTCAAAACATTTTTTGACCATTTAGCTAAGAGTCTACGGCCATACCACCCTGAACGCGCCCGATCTCGTCTGATCTCGGAAGCTAAGCAGGGTCGGGCCTGGTTAGTACTTGGAGGGGGGGTGACCATTTAGCTAAGAGACAAATCTAAGTAAGACTTAGTTCTTGCATTCAGATAGTTTGTAATTTAGCAAGTGGTGGCAGACCCATAATTGTTAGCTGTGGTGGGGCTTTGTCATAATGGTTACAGGTGGCTAGAAAAAAAAGGAGTAATTAGTTTAGGGAAGGTCAGGAAGCTTCCCAGAAGAGGAACATTGGAGCTGGACTTCAGGCATTCATTCAGTTATTCAACAAGCATTTATTGAATGTCTACTGTATGTGCCAGGACCATCTCAAGTGCTAGGGAAGCAATAGGGGACAATCATAGACAGTGATCCCTGTCTTAATGGAGCTGACGTTGTTGGCATACAATTTATCAAGTGTCAGGTTCGCAATACTACTGGCTCTCTTCTACCACGGGCATCCCCCCTGCTCCCATCCCTGCCGTGCAATGTCAGAGTAAAGCAGTGTTTTGTCTATATATATATGTATACACACACAAACACACATGCATACATATATAATATGTAATATAATGTATGTATAATGTTTAATATAATGTATATAAAATATATATGTATAATATAATGTATACATTGTGAATATGTATAACATATAATGTATATATCATGTATGTAATATATAATATAATGTATATATATGATATATACACATCTGTAATTCCGACTGTCAATGTAATTCAGGTATATAGTAGAGAATTCTGAAAAAAACGAATCCACTTCCAAAAAAGTCATCCCTGATACCCACCAACCAGGAAGGATCTCTGTTCATTTCCAGTTTGTTCTTCTGTGCACATATGTATATATTTGCAAAGATGAAGGCCTTGTGCATATAGTATAGGGTATCTGCTTTTGCCATTTAGTACTGAATCATGGGTATTTGCTCATGGCATCCAATTTTCTTTGAAAACACCATAATATTTCATCATGGATGTCATAGTATTCCATCATATGGATATGTCATCATATGGATAGAATTTAGTCATTCTCTTTTGTTGAACATTTTCAAGAAAGATTTTCCCTTTTTAAAAACTGCCATCATACACCTCTTTGTACATAAATCTTTATCTGAGTTTCTTAATGTTTCTTTGAAAGAAACGCTCAGAACGGGAATGCACAGGTCATAAATTTGTGAAGGTTCTGGATAAGTGTAGCCAAATTGTTTCCTAGGTGGTTGTGTCCAATTACACTCCAACCAGCCGCGTATGAGATGGTCGGTCTTACTGATTGCGGCCAGTCTGCTGTAGCTGTCGGCCAGATCCCCAGCAGAGCCTCCCTCAAACTCAGCGTGGATGCCCTCCCTTTGTTTTCGGTCCACACTAGGTGACAGGCTTCAGGAGAGCCCGGACTGTGTCTCTGGTGCCCGCCCTGTTGCAGATGTGCGATGAAAGAGATTTTTGTTGTATACGTGCTTGCACATCTGAGTCAGTGAGCCGAGAAGGGTAGGGTAAAGTTTCCCCGGGAAGCTGGGAAGAGAATGGAAGTTCCTTCATTGTCCCCAAGTACTTGGCCAACAGACTTTCAGGGAAAGGGAAAGTCATCAGGAGGCAAGTACTGGTCTGGAATCCACCTGCCCAATGTCAGTATGTGTCTGAGAAGCCACTGCGTCATCTTCAGTGTTGAAATTCAATTAAAAGATCCGTCTGAGTTGCTTCCTTGCTTTGTGCCTAGTTTCACTTGTGTCAGACCATTTAGACTTCTCAACTGCCTGGTGAGGGAGGCGCTGGTGAGGGAGGTTCTGTTGGCATCCTTGTTTCGGGTGGGTTGCGCACACGTTTTGAACTAAGGTAACATAGTGCTATTGTCTAAGTGTTTGTGACTCTCCCTCTCCCTGCCTGGTTCATATATTGAAATCCTAATGCCCAGAGGTGATGGTATTGAGTTGGGAACTTTGGGGGTGCCTGGGTGGCTCCATCAGTTAAGCATCTGACTCTGGGTTTCCACTCAGGTTATGATCCCAGGGTCATGAGATCGAGCCCCGTATCAAGCTCCACTGTCAGTGTGGAGTCTGCTTGAGATTCTCTGCCTCTCCCTCTACCCCTCCCCACTCTTGAGTTCTTGCTCTTTCTCTCTCCCTCTTAAAATAAATAAATAAACTCTTAAAAAAAAAAGAGTTAGGGGCACCTGGGTGGCTCAGTCATTAAGCATCTGCCTTCAGCTCAGGTCATGATCCCAGGGTGCCGGGATCGAGCCCCACATCAGGCTCCCTGCTCCCCCCTCTCTCACTCCCCCAACCTATGTTCCCTCTCTCACTCTGTCTCTGTCAAATAAATAAATAAAATCTTTAAAAAAAAAAAAAAAGTTGGGAACTTGGGAGGTGCTTAGGTCATGATGGTGGAGCCCTCAGGAATGCGATTAGTGCCCTCATGAAAGAGGTTCCAGAGAGATCTCTTGGTCCTTCCAGCCCTGAGGACTCAGAGAGAAGGTACCAGCTGTGAACCAGGAAGAGGGCCCTTCCCTGAGCATGCTGGCACCCTGTTCTTAGGCTTCTAGAACTGTGAGAAATACATTTCTCTTTTTGATAGGCTACCCATTTCCTGCTGTTGGGTTGTAGTCGCCCGAGTGGACAGAGACACATAGCTGCTCAGTGCTAGAGCTGGGAGCCCCAGGTCTGCCAGACTTCAAATGCTCTACTGAGAACTTCCATCCTTTTTTTTTTTTTTTAAGCTTTATTTATTTATTTAGGTAATCTCTACACCCACTGTGGGGCTCAAACTCGTGATCCCAAGATCAAGAGTCACATGTTCTTCCGACTGAGCCAGCCAGGAGTCCCTGCTGAGAACTTCTTTCCATTTGCCAACCACGGGGCTAGTGTCTGTGTGAAGACCTCCTTTCTGTGATTGAGGAGGAAGAGTGTATCTCGGGGTGTTCCCTGAGCTGGAAGGGAAGTGGTCAATTGCTCTACAGTTGACATAGTAATAGCTCTAGGAGGCATGGTGCACCCAATGGTCCTCAGCCAATGGAGGAAGGAATTCAGCTGGGAGGGAGTTCAGTGACAGGGACCAGGACTCTGTGGCACCCTGGAGCGATGCTTCACCACCTCCTACTGCTCTCAGAAGGGTCATGGTTAGCGGTGCTCTGAGAATGACACCTCTCTGGGTGGCTGCATCTTGATGGTGCTTTTAGGTTTCGGGGGATGGGCTCCCCTAAACCGGAAGTAGGGGCGGTGGAGGGGGAGGGAGAAAAACACAACTAAATTCAACTAAATGACTGTCTTTCCTTTCACAAAAGTCAAAAAACACTACTGATGGTTATATGCAGGTACACAGACACACAGACACACACACACACACACACACACGGCAGATGGGGCTTCCCATGTGACCTCTCTCTTGCCTGTGCCTCCAGAGGGGAAGCCTTGATGGGTTTAATTTCATCATTCTCTTGAACCTTTTAAAACAAGGGTTTCCCTTTAAAAAAAAAAAAAAAAGCTATAACATTTTTAAAGTTAAAAAAAATTTATTTAAGTAATGTCTTCATGCCTTGTGGGACTCGAACTCACGATCCCAAGGTCAAGAGGCACATTCTCCTCCAACTGAGCCAGCCCGGAGCCCCTGTAATTAACATGTTTATACATACACATACATCTTTGAATTCTACAGTATGTCTTTCACACAAGAACAGTAAATCACTTGTTCTTGGTATGGGAGTTAAGAGTGGATGCAAACCACTCTAATGGTGGCATCAAGGTATGGCTTAGGGGAAACATTAATCCCCCACAATTTCCATCAGCCCACACCAGATCACCCCAAAACACACATGACGGACAAATGCGCTGTTCGCAGATACGGCGCCTCCTGCCTCTCTTCTGCCAGGGAGACTCCCCTCAGCCTTTTTCTGTCAGTATTCTGGGGGCACCTCTGTGGCTCAGTCAGTTAAGTATCTGCCTTAGGCTCAGGTCATGATCCCAGGATCCTGGATCGAGCCCCACGTTGGGCTTGCAGTACAGTGGGGAGCCTTCGTTTCCTTCTCTCTGTGCTGCTCTCTTGTGTGCCCTATCTCTCACTTAAGTAATAAAATCTTAAAAAAAAAAATCCTGGAGTCCTGTCACCCCTCCCCCCTACCCTTTTGTCTTCTTTGCACACTCTTTTTTTTTTTTTTTAAGATTTTATTTATTTATTTGACAGAGAGAAATCACAAGTAAGCAGAGAGGCAGGCAGAGAGAGAGGAGGAGGCAGGCTCCCTGCTGAGCAGAAAGCCCGATGTGGGGCTTGAACCCAGGACCTGGGATCATGACCTGAGCCGAAGGCAGCGGCTTAACCCACTGAGCCACCCAGGCGCCCCTCTTTGCACACTCTTATTTCCCATCAGCTTCACACTGTGGGAGGCGAGAATGAGGGGAAGCGAGAATAGCTGTAAAGTAGCCGGCCGGCTGGTAGGTTTCCTGTGAAATAGGATGTGGTCAATTAACCTGGGTTATCTGCATCTAGTTCAGACACTCCTGCGAGCTGTGAGCACACAGAGGGCCCTGAGACATGGGGATGCCTGCCTAAGACTGAAAGCAGTTATCAGAGGCCCTGGGACCCAGGAACTGCCTGGAGAATAGCCATTGTGACTTAGGGCTCTGGGAGGTAAAGGTGATGCCACCTGTAGCCATCAGCAATGGCAGGTAACTTCAAGAGTGCCAGGTGGCTGGAACCATCTAGCTTTGGGCATTTTGGAGCTGCTGATATGTTTGGTTCTTGATGCACACTGAGAAAGGGCGTGAACTGGTTTCTCCATTCTAGGAGGTTATTAGAGGGATTTTTTTTTTTTTTTTTTTTTAAGATTTAATCTTTAAGTAATCTCTCCACCCAGTGTGGGGCTTGAACTTCACATCCTTAAGATCAAGAGGAGTCGCATGCTCTCCTGACTGAGCCAGCCAGGTGCCCCTAGAGGAACGGTTTTTAAAACTGGAAATGACAACATGGAAGGAACCTTTGAAACAGTGCCTGGCGGTGAGGAATATTTGAGAACGGGCCTTCTTGGAGAAATCACCTATTTTTACTTGGCATTTCCAAACTTGCCTCAAATGCCTTTTTTAGGGGCGCCTGGGTGGCTCAGTGGGTTAAGCCGCTGCCTTCGGCTCAGGTCCTGATCTCAGGGTCATGGGATCGAGCCCCGCGTCGGGCTCTCTGCTCAGCAGGGAGCCTCCTTCCTCCTCTCTCTCTGCCTGCCTCTCTGCCTGCTTGTGATCTCTGTCTGTCAAATAAATAAATAAAATCTTTAAAAAAAAAAAAAAAAAAAAAAAAAAAAATGCCTTTTTTAGGGAGCTTAAGGTATTGGTTGGTCAGGGTATTTTCAGATGTAGGTCCTCCCTCCCCCTGACCCTGACCCTGTTCACACTGGTTTAAGCAAAAAAAAAAGGACCATTTTTTTCTGGGCACAGAGAATTGAAAAAGTGTGGCAGGGTGCAGGCACTCCAGCATCAAGTCTAATGTCCTGTCTCTCCCCTCTTGGTGACAAGATGGCTGCCAACAGTTCCAGCCACCATCCCGTCCTTTCAGCAATCCCAGTAGAAAGAGAGTACTTTTTGTTCATAGCAGTTTCCATAAAAGTCCTATACTGTAAACTCTGTGAGGGTAAGGATTTTTATATTTTGTTTGCCATCCTTTTCCCAACTCTTAGAACAGTTCCTGGCTTATAGTAAATGTTCAATAAATATGTCTTGAATGAATGAATGAATGAATGAGTGAGTGAATATCATTGGTGTGGCTGGGGTCACATGCCCAGTTCAAGAGTTGAGCTGATACTACAGGAGAATGGGGGAGAATGGTTTCCAAAGAAAACTGGGAATGCTGTTGTCTGAGAGGGGGCACTGACCTGAACATTGGTAAGAAACCACACAGTGTTTGTGCTGAGTTGTACCAGGGACATCAAACCTGTGCTGAGACTGTTGAAGGAGCCACTGCGTAAAACCAGAACGACAACTGATACCAGCTTAATCACTTGGCCAGCTGGAATTCCAGCCAGCTTGTGGAATCCTAGAAGTTCACAATGCTTTGACTGAAGAGCTCAGGTAAGAGAGCGTCTAAGACTTTGTGACTGAAGTAAGAGGTTTAAAATTGGCTTTGGAAATGATTTTGAAAACTAAGTCTGCGTCTGGGCATGCTCTGACCTGGCGATGTGGTCTCTCTGTGGCATCATGGCTGCTTTGGGTCCAGGGTCACCATGGGCTGTTGAAGGCTGTTCTTTTTTTCTGAAGAACAAGCAAGAAAGGCAAGAAGGCAAAAACCTATAATTGGATTAAAGAGACACCTCGCTCTCTTCGAGTAGATAGTATTCTTTGGATTTTTTTTTTTTTTTTTTTTGCTACTTGGAAAACCAATTTGGATTAAAGTGGTAACATAAATCTTTGATTTCATTTACCTCCTGTTTTAGGAAGACACACGTACCACTGTGGCCTAAGGAAGCTGTAATGCATAGTTTTCTCGGGTCACGGTTCTGGGTGGATACAGTGATTCCGTGGTGCTGGAGGAGGCTCATACGCCTTCCATCTTGCTCAGTCTATAGAAGGTTGTGTCTTCATCCACTTGTTGGAGATGACTCACTCCCATGTCTGTCCTGCCGGTGGGAGGAGGGAGACAGGTGCTGTGGAGTGTGTGTCCCAGCACTCATTACTTCTGCTTAAGACTTGTTGAGTCATGGCCATTGCTGTCTGCAAGGGAGGCTGGGCAAGGTAGTCTTTATTCTGTTCCACTATTACTTTGGCCTTTTAGCTCTAAAGAGAGCTAGAGAATGGCTATTGCGGGTTAACCACTAGTTCCACCACATTAAGGTTCTGCACTTCGGATGGTTATGGCCCCAGTCCTTGTTGAACACAAATATATTTCATGAACCTCTACTTGGTCAGTGCACTGTGTTGGATGGCGTTGCTCCAAAATTCGTGTCCTTCCTAGAACCTCAGATGAGGGCCCTATTTGGAAATAGGGTCGGTGCAGATGTAATTAATTAAGATGAGGTCATTTTGGAGTTGGGGTGGGGAACCCTTAGTCCAGTAAGACTGGTGTCCTTATAAGAGAACAGACACAAAGAGGAGGAAGGCCATGTGACAAGGGAGGCAGAGACAGGAGGGATGCAGCCATAAGCCAAGAATGCCAGGAACCATCAGAATCGGGAAGAAGCAAGGACGGATCCTCCCCCCGAGGCTGTGGAGGGAGCACAGCCCTGCCGACACCTTGATTTTGGACTTCCAGCCTCCGGAACTGGGAGGGAGTATGTTTCTGTTTTTAGCCCACTGAGTTTGTGGCACTTGTTACAGTAGCCCTGGGAAACTAACAGAGTCAGGAAGAACACACTTCTTGCCTTGCTTCAGCGGGAATTGTTCCCAACTGGAATCAGTGTGTCTGGCTTCTTGGCATTGCCCTGCATGTAGGTGGAACTCCACAGAGGTTGTTGTGTGGGGACATCGTAGGTGGTCAATGATACATATCTGTCGTTCTTATCAGTCCAGTGGACGATCGGACGTTAAGTATGAAACAGATACGTATTTAACGAGTGTGGTAAGTTACACCGAAGAGGATGGGATGATGAGAGGCTGCGGTAAGGAAACCGAACCTGGTGTTGGTGGCAGGGCCGTTGGTGGGGTGTGGCGGTGCTCACAGAAGCCTTTCTTTCTCTAAGACCTGGATGAGCGGGAGTTAGGAAAAGGATGGGAAAGGAGTGGGGGCCACTTTTTGGGGAAACAGCCTGATGTCAGGAGCTCACAAACATGGGTGCTGTTTAGGGAATTAAATTCCTGGGCCCACCCCAGCTGGTCTCTATCAGGATTCAGGGAGGGAGCTCTTCTAGGCTGTGGGGTCCAGAATGTGTTTCTTTTAAACCTACCCTTGGAAATTGTGTTTAGGGGGGGAATTGCTGCCCTAAGGCAGTGAGTCTTAAAACATTCACGGGCTTCTGGAATCAGCTGGAGAGCCGGCTCAGAAGGCAGATTTGGGCTTGGGCGCAGCAGGCTTCAGGTGGGACTGGATCTGACAGACCTCGCAGTCTGATGGACGGTGTTCCCTCACCTCGTTTTGAGAAACACATCTCTGGCAGTTTGGGTAGCTCCGTGAAATCAGAAATTGACCTCCACAATGGCTAGTAATTCCAGTGGAGAATACAAGGGGTCACCTAAAGGGACATTGGTAGCTGATGTGATCTTAGGAAGCCCTTATGGGCCGGGCCAGAAGGGCAGCCCGGAGCCCAGACCTGGCAGCAACAACAGCAGCAGCAGGAGGAGGCCTGGGCCGGCGGGTCCCCAGAAGAGACCCATGACCATGGGGAGCTCCACTGGTCCTGGCCCTCACCCCAGAAGGTGAAGGCTGGACATCTGACACCCAGCCCCGACTTCAGGGGTCTGTGCAGTGACAGCTGTTAAAATGCGTCAGTTTAGACTTCCCTCGCAAAGAGAAGACAGATCCGGGCCCCTCGCCCTGTTCCCATCCATCGTCGGACCTGGGAGGTGGGCGGGGGTGGGGGAGCCTTACATTCAGACCCAAAGCATCTTTCACGTTCGGTAGCCACAGTGCTGTCATGATCGGTGGGGCTCAGTGTGAGCGCTTGAGCTGAAAATGGGAACAGCGGACCAATGAAAAGACCTCCGAATGCAGACTTTCGGTGGGCCCGCCTTCCTCCTCCAGTCTGAGTGCCGAACTTGACCTCCCATTTTTAGGCGGCAGGGTGATCCGAGGTGAAGGGAGCCTTGGCACAGCCGGACTTGGTTTGGAGCTGGAGCGTAAATCATCGCACAGCTCTGTGTGTGTGCGTGCGTGCACGCGTGTGTGTTTCTCCCTTCCGACATCATTCTCCACTGGACTACGAGTTTCATTCCGTTGTGTTCCTTTCCCTGCATGAAGCTGCTAGTCGTTCCCACTCGACTTTTAGATTTTTGTCTTCAGGGAAAATACGATCATCAGTCTATATTCTGGAGCAGATGTAATTGAGTCGAGTCGCACTGTCTTCCTGCCTCCCTTTGAATCTGTGGGAAAAAAGTGTACTAAAGTCAGTGTGGATGTTTCTTAATAATATGGAAATGAGTGTTAGCTGAGGGAACCACTTTGCAGCTACTGGCTGTTGGGTCCGGAGCCTGAGAACGGCCTGTGGTGCGCCTGGCTCTTCTTGAAAATGATGACTTCAGGGGCGCCTGGGTGGCTCAGTGGGTTAAAGCCTCTGCCTTCGGCTCAGGTCATGATCCCAGGGTCCTGGGATGAAGCCCCGCATCTGGGTTTTTTGCTCCGCAGGGAGCCTGCTTCCTCCTCTCTCTCTGCCTGCTTCTCTGCTTGCCTCTCTGCCTACTTGTGATCTCTGTCAAATAAATAAATACAAATCTAAAAAAAAAAAAAGAAAAAAAAAAGAAAATGATGACTTCAGCTTTTTGGGGGTCTGGCTTTGTGCCTGTTGGCTGTTGCCTGTTGCTCGGCTGGACTGTGGGGTTAATTAGTCAGAGCTTAATCCTGGGCCTCATGGCCCGTGTGAGCATGAGTGTTTGAGAGTGCCAGCCCGGGGTTCGTGAGCTGTGTGTTCTGGTTCCTTCCTCTGGATGTGGAGACTCTCTGGAGGGTGTGTTCCTAGAACTTCTCTGCCAGCCTTCACCATCTGCCTATTTATAATGACCACCATGAAAGGCCCCAATGGCCAGGGCCACTTCCTAGGATAAATCGAAGCATGGAACCATGGAGTCTAGAGCTGGAAAGGGCCCCAAAACAAATCGGGGGAAGAGTTTTCCTTCTGAGGACTAGGGAGACCCCCAGCTTGGGTCCTGGCTCCACTCCCATCGCAGCCGAAATGGGATTTCTGATGAGGGAGTGTGTTTGAAAGCACTGGGGTTTTGCTAGTTTCCATTTTTGTCATAGAAATACACGATAGTCCAATTGAGGTTTTTATGAAGAGGCAGAGCTAGATACATTTGCAGATAAACAACAGCCAGCCGCATTTCTGGTGTAAGGTATTTTAGTCTCTCACCTTGCCTTTGTTGAATCCATTGGTGGACTCAGTAGACCCCCGAATAAATGAAGAACCCAGCCTTGGATGATTTTAGGTTCCATCTGCTTAAAAATATCCTTCTCCCCACCCCACGACTCTGTCAGAAACTCCAGCTTACAAAGACCCTGTTGTTAGCAGTAATTACCAGACTAATAACAGTGGCGTCTCTCTGTGAGTGCCCGCCACCTCCTGGACAGGGTGCCTTAGAAATAGTATCTTGTTTAATCAACAGCTTTGGAGCGGTCCTCCTTGTCCCTATTTTACAGAAGAGGAAGTTGAACTTGGAGAGGCAGAGGAATGTCTTCCAAGGTCACCCGTGGCACAGAGGCAGCTGGCTCCTTCAGGTTAGGAATCCTGTTACGAGGCTCTTGCAACAAGATTAAACAACAACAGGAAGTAAAAAGTAAATCTAAGAGGTTGGGGGTAGGGTTACCAATCATTTCATTATTTGTATATATTCTTAGCGTGTTTTAAATGCCGCTTAGAGTTTCAAAAAGACTTACATTATCTGACAACTTAGTTTTTTATACGGATGATGATGATTTTTTTTTCAAAGATTTTATTTATTTATTTGACAGACGGAGATCACAAGTAGGCAGAGAGGCAGACAGAGAGAGAGGAGGAAGCAGGCTCCCTGCTGAGCAGAGAGCCCAATGCGGGGCTTGATCCCAAGACCCTGAGATCATGACCCAAGACCCTGAGATCATGACCTGAGCCGAAGGCAGAGGCTTTAACCCACTGAGCCACCCAGGCGCACCCCCCCTTTTTTAAAGTAAGCTAGCTCATCAGGGACCCAGAACATCTGGGAATAGGGACCAGTGTGTGAGGGAGGGAAGAGGAGACAGGGGACTCCTCCTGTCCAAGGAGGCAGGGCCACATCTCACCGTGGAGAGTGAGTGTGTGCTCCACTAGCTAGGACAGCCTGAGGCACCCACAGGTGAAGGGGTATGTGTGTGTGTGTGTGTGTGTACACACGTGTGCATACGTGCACTGAAGCCTATTTGCTGTCCACTATTGTATTAGTCTGTTTGGACTGCCCTGCCATAACCAATACCACAGACTGGGGGGCTTCCCCAACAGAAACGTAGTTTCTCACAGTTCTGGAGGTGGAAGTCCAAGATGAATGTGTCGGCAGGGTGGTTTCTTCTGAGGCCTGTCTCCTCAGCTTGCGGACAGCTGCTGCATCCCGGAGTTCCTCATGTGGTCTCTCCTTTGTGTGTGTGCACCCCTCGTGCCTTTTTTTATGTCTAAATTTCCTCTTACAAGGACATCAGTCAGATTTGGACCAGCATCCACCCTATCGGCCTGACTTTAGCTTAATCACCTCTTTAAAGGCCTCATCTCTAATTATAGTCACATTCTGAGGTACCGGGGGGGATTAGGATCTCGACACGCGAATTTTAGGGAGATCCAGTTCTGCCTGTAAGAGCTGTGACTGCCTTATTTTGGCAGGGATCTGTGTCTCTAGCATTTCAAGGGAGCCGAGGGCCACTGGGCTTCCCATGTTATGAAGAAAAAGCAAGCCGTAGACCAAATCCTGTCTCATGCACATTTTCTGGCAAGAAGTCACGTAAACATTCATTAAATTTTGTGCTCGGAGCCTGATGAAGTCCCAGTAGTCTGTCCTCTCAGGTTCTCTGTACCTCGCATGGAAGCTTCCCTCAGGGCAGCTGAGAAGGTTCTGGGGAAGCATTCAGCTAAGTTTCTAGCTGGGTCAGGCCACAGAACACTCTGCAAATGTCTGCTCGCACACCAGGGGGGACTCTGGGCCAGAGGGTACTCTGAAAGTTGTAGGCTTTGATCTAGAGTTTGTTGAGGAAAAGCAGACAAGTCTAGTCAAACCACACATCTTGAATACCCCTCTCTTTGCCAGCGTGAAGTTATTTCCAATATTCATTATGCTAAGTTTCCCACCTTCTGGTGCATGTGGGAGATAAAGATGGCGGACACGCTACTGGACGGCCAATGGGCAGCGAGCGTCTGATTGTTAGTTTGCAAATACTAACCACCCCTGACAGTGTGTGTTTCCTCTTTAGGGACCTTAGATTTTACCTGACTGCACCTCTATTAACATGGACGGACGTGATGTCACACAGTTGGTGCCAGAGTATTTTAAGATAAATCGCAGACGATATGATCTTTTTTCAAAAAACCTTACCATATAAGCATTTTGTCTTGAGCCTGTGCTATTCCCAGGTGAAGGTATAAGCACAGCGATTTCCTTTCTTGAAAGGTTCAACAAAATCAAGTGAAGTATTGGGTTTGATGCTCCGTTTCTATTACAGGTTAAGTCTTGAAACTGTTTTTGCTAAACATCAGTCAGGGGAATTGGGGGAACAAACACTGGGCTTCTTTCACCTTTGAAAAGAGAGGATGGATTTATCACGACAAGAACGGACATCCCCAAAAATGTTTTGAGTGTGTATGATGGGTCTGAAGAGAAAACATTTCGATCTCAGGAGTGCACGCTTTTGAACTGTTTCCAAAATTCTAGAGTACGGTTTGAGAAATAATAAAATACTGGCCATCGTTCAAAGAGAAAAACACAGGGCAGTCTTAGGCATAGCCTGTCATTTTGCTTACGTTTCACTCGTTTCTCTAACTTGTTGAGAGTCCCTACTGTGGACCAGGTGCTGTGCTGTGTATCGGGGTGTCTCTTGACTTTTTGGATCTGTCTTAGCATTGAGCTAAGTGGAGACAGTGTGTTTAATCACCTACTCATTTATCCAACAAGTATTTCCGAGAGCCTGTTGCATATAGGTTTGGTCTTAAGCTCTCTGCCAGTATTCTCTCATTGTGTACATATCAAATGAATAACCTGTTAGATTTCCCCCAGGTGTCTCCCTTCATGACCATCAGAGACAATCCACCATGCCCACCTCATCTGATCTAGATTTTTCTGAGAGTGACGTGGGATAGGATGGACAGGAGAATTTAGCTAAAGCATATAAGTAAAATCTGTATAATGAAGAGTCACCCCCACCCCCACGATCTATTCTTTGTACCGTAGTTTACCTTAGTCTCCTCCTTAAAATCCTTCAGAGCTTCCCATTGTACCTGGAATGAAATTCTCACCACTTATGCAGACCTAGCCTTTGTCCACCTTCATGACTGTCTTCTAGTACTTTTGGCCTCACTTGCTGTGCTCCAGTCATACAGGTCTCTCTGGCTCAAAGATGGCCTCAGGGCCTTTGCACTTGCTGTTCCTGCTACCTGGAATGCTATTCTTCCTAACGACTTCCTGATTCCATCATTCCATCTCAGCTTATGATGTTACTCACTTAGAGCGACTTCTCCTGACCATTTGGCCTAAAGAATTCTCCCTTATTTCATTGTCCTCTTTAATTTTCTCCAAAGCAAGTATCACTTTCTGATTAGCTTCTTTCTTCTTTTTGCTTGTTATCACCAATTTTCCCAATTATTTTGGAGTCTACCTGAGGGCAGAGCCTTGGTTAATTCCTCCTGTATATCCCTGGCACAGCTCCAGTGTCTGCTCCAAAGTAAGAACTCAATAAATATTATTGTTGACTCATTGCATGAGTAGATCCCTGTTAATGCCCTTTGGAAGCTATGAGTAAAGAATGGAATTCCCTTTAAAATTCTACTTTTGGCTATTGAACCAGGCTTCTGGAACGAGATTCAGCTTGGCGATACCACCAAGGGGCATGACATCGGTTGAGTGGATTAAGGTTTTATTCACAGGATCCAAGATGTAGCAGAGGAAACTTTCAAGTTGAATCATGTATACACCTACTGTAACTCTCATTGCTTCTCTCAGCCGAGTTAGATTTTTTTGACCAACAGAAGATCAGAAAGTGAAACAAGCCTGTCATGGAAACGGTGCGTTCAAGCTCCGTGGCTCGCCAGCAGCCCATGTAGCCGTGGCCGTCCCATTTGTGGGGGAGTCTCTGCTTTGGGTGTACCTTGGAACCCTTGTCTAGCGGTAGGACAAGATCTTGATTGATGCCTGGGGAAGAGAGCTTTTTGCCTGGAACAGGATAAGCCGTGGGCTGTTGAATGGGCTCTCGATTCAACAGAGGCGACCTTGGAGCGTTGTTCCTCCAGCATGAATTTACTGAGCACCTATTAGATGCAGTGGTGCTGGGGGTGCCCCGGGGAGTAAGATGTGCTGGCTTTGGAATGTCCGCATGAGAGAGGTAGGGTAGCCTATGTAGATAAGTGCCAGAGGCTTCCTAAGTGGGAAAGGCCATCTTTAATGACCTGGGAGACAGGCCAGGAGAGGCGGCCTCAGGTTGGCAGTGGAGGGGTGACTGGACTGAAGTAGTTTCCCTCCTTGCTCAGGTGGACACTCACCGAGACTCAGGCTGATCGGGAGGGAAGGCTGGAGGAACTTGGACGTAGGAAGACGTGTTTAAGGTCTGTGTAGGGCAATCTCTTTTGAAGTATTACATCAGTTGGTGAGAGGCTCCCCAAGGGGTGTGTATGTGTGCAGAAATGAGCTGTTTGTTATTCGCGACCGAGCTGCTGTACTAGGACTCAGGCTACAGCCTGGTGGATAGAATTGGGCCAATTTCCCCAAATCCCCACAGGGTCCCCTCTGCAGGGCTGCCGTGGAACTGAACCCGAGAGCCTGCTGGCTGGCCCCCTGTGGCCGGGGCCTCACTGCTGCCTGCGGGCCTCACTGCCTCGGAGCCGCACATCACGCGTTAATGTCCCTTGTCATTGCTCCTCTTGGAACGGCTCAGCGATAACATCTCCGAAATGAAAAAGAGGGTCTCGGCTTCGGAGGATGTGATCACTGAGTCGGAGGCAGCTTCCCAGGGGAAGAGGATTTTGTCTCAGAGCCTTAAAATAGAATCCGTTCTAAGGCAGAATACTTCTTTTCAAGTTAACTTCTCAAAACTCCTCCGAGCCTGATCTTCTCGTTAGCAGCTGACTCGCAACTCTGAGCTGCACCCCTTCTCCGAGCAATCTGTGGGCGTTAGTTCTGTGCCACCACGGATTCGGATTCGGATTCAGAAACCTCGTGCTGGGGGCGGGGCGGGGGGCTGGCTGGCTGACCCCGATGGCTCTACAGGTCTTGTTCTGAAACACTGAAGCAACACAGTTGTTCTTCCATGTGGAGAGATTTAAAACCGTAATTAAAATATTTTTTTTAATTGTGGTAAAAAAGCACATCACATAAATTTTCCATTTTCATTTCCATCTTCCATTTTTAAGTGTGCAATTCAGCGGTGTGAAGTAGATTCCCATGGCTGTGGGACTGATCTCCAGAAAGCGTCAGCTTGTAAAACTGTTTCTGTTGAGTGATGTCCTATGTCCCCTTGTCCCCCACCCTATCCCACTTTCCCATTCCGTGACTTTGACTCCTTGAATACCACCTCCTAAAGTGGAGTCCGGCAGTATTTGTCTTGCTGTGACTGGCTTATTTCACTTAGCACAATGTCCTGAAGGTTCCTCCATGTCGCCTCTTGGTTATTGTGAATAGTGGTGTGATGAACATGGGTCTGCAACTGTCTCTTTGAGATCCTGCTTTCAGTACTTTTGGATAAACAGCCAGAAGTGGGATCACCAAATTATAGGGTAATTCCATTTGTAATTCTCTGAGAAACCTCCATTCTGTTTTCTGTAGCAGCTGCGCCATTTTACATTCCCACCTACAAGCGCCCAAGGGTTCCAGTTCCTCCACGTCCTTGCCAACACTTGATTACCAACTTGTTGTTGGTAACAGTCATCCTAATGCGTATATGGTGGTATCTCACTGTTACTTCGTGTTGTCGTCAATACATAATTTAGTATTGACTGTTTGTTAAGTCTTCTAAGCACGTGGTGTGACTGAATTCCCACCACAACTCTGCGAGGAGCATTCCAGTTTTACCCCATTTTATGGAAGAGGAAATTGAAAGTTGGAGAATTTAAGTAACTTACCTCGAGTCGCACAACTAGTGAAGGCCTGCATCTGGGTTTGGACCTGGCTTTCGTGGAATTCTCGCTTTCTTTCACTAAGCTATAGAAAATCCGTATTCAGAGCTGACCCATATCGGGGTAGTAGGTAGTAAGTAATGAGATCTTTCCTGGAGAATGGAGCTCCTTGGTGGTGGGCTCAGGAGTTGAAGATTCCAGAATAAAACCCATGTTTGGTCATCACGGAATCCTTATGTAGCAGCCCAAAGCTGGGGCGCCACAAACAATGGCCAAGTCTCTTGAGCCCTTGGCTTGTGAAGGACTTTGTACTTTTTGGTTTCAGGTCCAATAACTCTTGAGTAAATAGCAGAGGAAGTGAGGAAAGAGACACAATTCATTTTGAACATTTTTCATTGACACTATTCAACTTCTGAATTTGGTTTCTAATCTGTGTGTGGGGGGGAGGAGGAGAATGTTGAATTAACGAGTTATTATTACATTGGAGGGTTCATTCTTTGAGCCCCCAGATTTTCTGGGAAGCTGTGGAAGCTGTGGAATAAATGTCAAATATTTGGTTTAATTTTTGTTAATCTTTATCCTATTTAATTTTGTTTTTCTGATTATGCCTCATATTAGCCCTGTTTCCTTTAGGGACTGTTGCAGTGATTGGTGGCCACAATTCGGCATATCAGCTCCATTGTTTGTGTTGGATTATCGTATTAACTAACATTAGGAAAAATACATTATACGTTAATTCAAGTGGGTGCACTCCCATCTGCTAATCCTATCAGTAAATAATGGCACAGGGTCATTCCAGCAGCACCAATTAAATCTGTGGGGCCACTCCTCACTCTTTGATAGGTTTTATTTACATATTTCTGATTTTGGCACCATCAAACCTGACGCCTCCTTTAAGAAGTTGACTCAGAGACTAATCCTCCGAAACTTTTTTTTTAATGCAAGACAAAGAAAACATGATGTGTCATTTCCTGCCACAAAATCCTAGACAGAGTTTGGAGAATGAGTTAGAAGGCGTGTTCAGGGGCTCACTGCACCGAGGAGTGTGGAAGCACTTGCCATCCACAATCAGCCATCCTACTCTCTGTCCCTCTGCTGGGCTCCGCCAACCTATCTCTGTGGCTATGCTTGTGGGTAGATGGGCCTCCTTCGAAGCGCGTGACACCTGGAGCTCTTATCTGTGACTTGGGAATGGGAACACCTATCTCCCAGGACACGTGCAAAGGTTTAATGAGCTGAGGAACATAGGGTGCCTGGCGTGGTATGATAGTCGCTTAACAGGTGGTAGGCCTTGAAGGACAGTTACTGCCATTAATTACCATTTGTTGGGGGCTGACTTGTGTGTCCCTCCAAACCCCCGCCACCTGCCCTCCAAATTCATATGTTGAAGCCTTAACCCCGTGACTTCAACATGGGACTGTATCTGGAAGTAGGGCCTTTATAGAAGTGATTAAGTTGAAAATGAACTCCCGTGAGTGGGCCCTAACCCAGTCTGACCGGTGTCTTTGTAAGAGGCAGTTGGGACACATGTGCTCACACAGCGTTGGCCAGTGAGGACATGGTGGGGAGGCCTCAGAGGAAGTCCTCCTGGCTGACACCTTGATCTCGGACTTCTGGTCTCCGGAACCAGGAGACCGTAAATGTCTGTGGTGCTCCCTTCCGGCAGCCCCAGCAGACTCTCATCCACGATTTCGTTCCTTTGATGCTTTCACAACTTCTTAAAGCATCTTGGTTATCATCCTATTTTCTCCACAGAGAGTTTCCTGGGAGGTTCCTGTTTCAGTTGTTTTCTGGGTTTTTCTGGGAGGGGCTGAAGTCTCTTGGTCTCCAGGAGCCCCTCCTACCCTTCCTGAGGAGCTGGGTCAGTGATGTTGGCTGTGGGGGGTGAAGGAGAGGAGAGTTGGTCACTGGATCAAGCAAGATGAGGCCAGGTGCCCCCTCACGTGCTGTTTGCCCAAGGACCTGGGCACCTGGCCCAGGGCCCCCACCCCGCCCTGCGTGTACTGCTGTTGGGAATCGACCAGGTGTGTCTTTTTGTCCCTGCTTTGCTCCATCCCATGGCTTCAGGGATGTTGGGCCTCATGTTTCATTGTAATCACAGCGTCCATCTTTGAACGGGGCGGGGGGGGTCTCCTCTCCCTCCTGGTCTGTGCGTGGGTCCGATGTACGCTTCCCCCCTTCCCTAAGCATCTGGGTCCATTTTATTTTAAAGGCTTTACTGCCAACCTTTAGTGGGAAACAGGCAGATAAAATGGGGAGTGACTAGGTTTTCGGGGGGATCTTAAACCTCCAGGGTGGGCTTAACCTCAACCCCGTGGAAAGCCGGAAGAACAAAGGGATGTGGGCACGAAGGACGGGAATGGTATTAATGTCTCAAGACCAAAATAATGTGCTGTGGAGTTCATTCCACAGGAGAGCCAATCCTTCAAAGATGTTTTTATTGGAAACTTCCCTAAGAGACCCTTTTCACTGAAGATTTTAGCAAATTTCACTTATGGGTTATCTGACTTGTTGGCAAGGGGTCTCAGTTGTTTGTGTAGCTCTTAATGATTTCCAAGAAAGTCCATTCAGGCAGACGTGGGAAGGATTCAGTTCAAAGAGCCGGGGTACTTGAGTTAGCCATTGATTTTAATGGTCTTTTGCAGCTGATAACATTGTTGGGAGTTTCTTTTAGGAAACTTCTCATATAATGGTTTGCAGGTGGCTGAAGGGAGGAGTTATTTTTGTTTTATATCCTTTTCCAGCATAGGAAGAGAGAGAGAGAGAGAGGTGATTCAGTTTTGAATTTCTTCTCATCCTTTCTTGATCTTTTTTTTTTTTTTTTAAGATTTTATTTATTTATTTGACAGACAGAGATCACAAGTAGGCAGAGAGGCAGGCAGAGAGAGAGAGAGAGAGGAGGGAGCAGGCTCCCTGCGGACCAGAAAGCCCGACGTGGGGCTCGATCCCAGGACTCTGGGATCGGGACCCGAGCCGACGGCAGAGGCTTTAACCCACTGAGCCCCCCGGGCACCCCGCTTTCTTGATCTTTTTAACTCCTTTTCAACATGGCCACCACTCTCCCGCTGTAAACTTTCAGTGGCTCACTGTTGCCGTCCTGTCGTCTTTTTCTCCCAGGGCTAGTTTAATGTATGTCTCCCTGTCTGGTCCGTGGTTCTTGTTTTTTAATTCACCTGGATCCAAAAGAACAGAGCAAGCACTCAGCAAATATGTATTGACTGGCCTTTTTTTTTCCGGGGAAGGAAGGAGGAAGGAAGGAGTAGGTTTTTCATCTTTTTCTTACAGGCTATTAGAGAAGCAGGCAGTTCATTTTGCTTTACTCTTCTGTGCCTGGCTTTTCTGTAGAGGCCAAGGTGAGTGGCAATGGGGTTGGGAATGAGGGGTTGGGGTTTTTGGGGTGAGGCCTGTGACCTGCCTTTTTGGATCCCCAACCGTTGAGGTGGAAATGCTTGTACCCTCCTTCTGGTCTGAATGGGGATGGGAAGGAATGAATTGGGAGACCCCATGGCCAAATGCCTGGACTTTGTTCTGTCCCTCTCTTCCCACCCCCAAGCCTGGAGCAGCAATTGTTTGTGGGCCATTAACTTTATGAATTCCTGGGGCCAGACTGTACATTTTTTAACCTTGGCTTCTATAAGAAAACATTGAGGAGGGAGACATGGAGAAAACGTGCCCTGACAAATGTCTCCAAACCGTGGTGGTTGGTGAGAGCTTCATGAGTATGGAGGAGGCATTATTATGCAAATCAAATAGACACTGGACAGCAGGTAGCTCCATGCTGGAGAATTAGGGCACACACACACACCCCACCCCCGCCCCGCCAAAAAAGGCAGGAAAGGGAATCATCAAAAACAGGGGTGGGTTCTCTGGGGCCTCTGCCTCCTGCCGCTGCTGGGGTCCTCTTATTCTGATCCCCCTTCTCTCTTGCTGTCCTCCCTTGGTTCCCCCCACAGTCATGACGCTGCCCCCAGAAGGTCTAGGGCATCCTCTGAGCCCCTGTCCCCGTGCCGCCAGCCCAGGGCCCAGCGGGGAAGTGCTCTGTAAACCGTGTTTTGATGACATTAAATAAGATTCATACAGCTTTGCAGTATTTGATTGTGGATTTTTAATCTGGCACCCCAGGTGACCTGTAAGCTCCTTCTATTTTTCCCTGCAGCTGTCTTCTGAGATACATTTGCTGGGCCTTGTTAATGGTTTGTTTTTTTCCACTTTGATTTATTAGATTAGAAGCTCAGTTCTTGGCCTCCCCCCTCCTTGGGAGAAGCTCTTGCTTTGTCTCCATAAAACGTTGCTTTGGGGCCTTTTCCTGGTTTATTACTTTGCATTAATACCAGGCAGCTTATCTGAGTTTGCCTTTTATTTCCTTCACGTACAATATGGCCTCCCCTTCGGGGGACGTGTTGCTTGCGAAGGGTTTGTTGGCCTCTCGTTTTTTACTTTAGGAGGTGTCAGTCCCTCAGGCCCAGGGATGAGTGGCACAGAGAACTTTAAATGGTTTGCTCCAAGCCACGTGGCTCATCACCGGTAAAATGAACCAAGGATAGTAGAAAGGAACGAGCAAGGAAGAAGACACATGAACTTGTGATGTCTTCTGCCCTTTGGCGTGTTTGTTCAGAGCTAGGTGTTTCTCTGTGAAGTAGGTAGGAAGGATTACGTGAGCTAAGAAGGGAGCCATCAACAGGAAAGCGGCAGATAGGTTTTCCCCCCAAAACCCACTTAATAGAGGGCTTACCAGTCCGTTGGGGATTTCAGGTGGATGGCAGAGCAGGCAGCTTTTGGCCCTGGGCTGGTGTGGGATTCCTCTACGGGGTTTTGGCTTTCAGTGCCTTGGATTCTCTCTAAGAAATCAGCAGAATGGTCGCAGCAGGCTGGCGGATTAGTCTGGTGACTTTAGGGAATTCCTCGGGCTCCCATCTCTGTAGGGCCCCAAGTGGGAAGGTAGGTTTGCTCGAGGGGGTGGAATGGAGCCCTTTGAGTGCATCCCTGGGGCCCAGGACCTGCTGTTAGGGGCACTTCATTTCCTTCGGAGTCCTTGAGGATTGGAGGTGCTGAGTTTTGCAGCCTTAGGGAGACAGGCGTAAAAGGAGAGAAGCTTTCTAGAGCGTTCTGGAACAAGAGGTAAAAACCCGGGTCTGGGGACGGAGTACAGAGATGCTCAGATAGAACCGCCTTCCTGGTGTTCACAGCTGGGCCATGAGCCCCGCTCTGTTGTTTGCAGATTTTGGGCCCTTAACCGTAAAGCCTGCTGCCTTGGGAGCTCGGGGGAGGGCAGCTGTTCTTGGAGTCCTAGGTGGATGCACAGTGGGGCTCCAGGATCCGGGAGGGAACAAGGGGGCACTTCTGAGTCTCTGAAGGCAAACACCCTAGCTTTTCAGGATAATCTCGTGGATGCTGAGCGGAGATGCTGGGCCCCTCTTAGGGCTTGTGGTCTAGCGTTTGGTCAACCAATGGTTCAAATCCTCTCCCAACCCCTTAACAAGATTGTTGACCTTGGGCAAGTCACTTATGCTTGCAGTTGACCTGCAGAAAATGGACTCAAGTTGGCACTGTGGGCACCCTCATGGCATCTGTGAAGATTCGGTCAGCTGAGGCAGGCGACGCGCTCAGCCCAAGGCTTGGCTGGATAAAGTCGGCCTGGAGAGATGGACCCTCTGGTTGGAGTCTGGGTGCCTCGACCTCCTTCCGGTGCCCCCAGGCAGGATGAAGGAGCCATCCTTCCACTGTGAGCACAGCAAGATCCAGCCCCTTTGCAGAAGGTAGGTGCAAACCTGAAGCGCCTTCCAGCAAACCCTGTCCTCAGTCACTGTGGACATTGTTAATCATTGACAGGGCTGGCTGCTGACTTTAGGGTAGGGCACGGCTCTGAGCAAACCCCATCACTTTCCCTCTTCCCCTGCTAGCACGCGGTCAGGCCGAGGTTCCCAGAGCTAGCTCAGCACATCCCTGCTCCCTGTTCCTCTGCCCTTAGCCCATCTGCCTGCCTGGTTTTTAGAACAGACCCGGTTGACCAGATATGCCAGTTAATGAAGATCTACACTTGTTGGAGTAAATGCCTGTTGGTGGCTGGTGGGGGCAAAAAATACCGCCCCCAAAACACAACCTCTCAGGTCTTCCCTTGAGACTGCTGGTAATTTAATAAGATGGAGGTAATTTGTGAGTGATAATTTATTTCCATCCCCTCTGCAGTCTTACCTTTCAGCCCCACCCCTGCACGTGGGAAACAAGTAAAATGCAAGCTAGCTGGGCGAAAGCTCTGGGGGCTGAACTGGGGAGCCGACAGGCACTTGGTACTTCAGCTGTCAAGTGTAGAAAGTACCTGATTAGAGATTCTCATACCGCATTCAGCAAGTCTGGGGCAGCGCTGAGGAGTCTGCCTTTCTCACAGGCTGCCAGGGGGACGCTGCTGGTCCGAGGTGTACCCGCGGGGTCGTGAGGTGTTGATGGGTGAGGTACAAGTCAGAGATCTGGATGAGGCAGTAAAAGGTACAAGTTACAAGGGAGAAGGAGCTGTCGGCACATGGGACTCATAGGCCTTTGCAAACATTCTCAGGGTGGTGAGTGGCCCTGGATGGCCTGTTGTGTTCCAACCCCACCGTTGCCACTTTCTAGGTGTGTGACTTTGGTGTCATCGTCTGTTTGGGCGGTTATAACAAAACCCAGACGGAGGGGCTTAAAAACCACAGAAGTCTGTTTCGTACAGTCTGGGGGCTAGAAGTCTGAGGTCATGGTCCAGCGTGCTTGGGTGAAGGTCTTCTTTCAGGTTTGTAGCCAATGCCTTCCTGCCATGTCCATACCTGGTGGAAGGGGCTAGACATCTTTCTGGACCCTCTTTCATAAGGGCACTCATCCTGTTCTGGAGGGTTCCCCCCGCATGACTAAAGCACCTCCCAAAGGCCCACCAACTAATACCACCATCTTTGGGAGTTGAGATTGCAACATACGAATTTTGGGCAGGGGGGAACCCCAAAATTCAGATCATAAAACTTGGGCAAGTCATTAACCCCAGAAGAGCCTTGTTGCCCACCTGCAAATTGGGGTAAGTAATTACTGCCCACCTTCAGAAGTGTGTATGTTTGGGAGTAAAAGAGCAAGTCCCCGTAACCGGTTAGAACAGCTCCAGCCCCGTACGGAGCAGCCAAGAGCTAAGTCTTCCCATTCTCTCACCTGGGCGCGCCTCGAGTTGACGGGGCCTGACCAGTGAGACTGTGGGCCTTGGGCCTCCAGCAGACACAGCAGGACTGGGGACCTGGTTCGCGGCAGGGCTGCCTTGACCCTTCCCGGGAATCCCGGCCACCCGCGGTGACCGCTCTTGGCACCCAGGACTCATTAGGACTTGTTCCCTTTCTCTGTGGCCAGAGATTGCTTCAAGAACTGACCAGAAAAGCTGTGGCTGAATGAATGGGGATTTAAGTGGGTGGGGGAGGGGGGAGTTCTTAATGGGGAAAGGAAAAAGAAATCATCGCATAGATTCTTGAATGAAAAATGGTGACGTGCTTCGGGCTCAGACAGTCCCTCAGTTTTGTCATGAGCCAAAGCCTTGAGCACTGTAACTTGGCATTGAACTCTGGGGATTGCAGCTCGGTTCCTGGGGCCAGGCCTAGTGGCAGAGGGGGCTTCTGTTCACACCCTCAGGTGTTGGCTGAATTGGAGAGTTGGTGCCTAAAGGTCCCTTCAGACGCAGCAGACAGAAGAGCCCAGATCGCTTCCCACCATGGAATCTGGGTGTCCTGGCAGGAACAGCTTTTGGGCTCTGAACCTCGGTTCTCCTCCTGTAGCAGAGGCGGCCAGCCTCCCCGAAGCGAAGGAAGTGCCTCGCCCGTTCGATGCACCTGGTAAACGTCAGCTTTTCCTTCTGTTTCTGCAGAGATTGTTGCACTGAGTCTGCCCCAGTCCGGAAGACAGCTCCGGCTCTCTGGCTGGCTTACGGGGTGGGGGAGGGGTGCCTCCTACACGCAGGGCAGCATCCTTGTAACCATAGTCTTGCCGTGGGGACAGTTGGTGGCCGCGAAGGACCTGCCCCTCCAGGTCGCGCTGGTACCTCACACAGCTTTGCAGCTGTAGAAGAGTCTCATGTTTGTGCCTCATTCCCCATGACCGCGGGAGGCTGGAGCAGCCCTGCTTGCCCTGACTCCATATGGCGGTGTTAATGTAATTAGCAGAGTTAGGCAGCAAGGGCAAGGGCACGTGTGCTTAAAAAATACCCAGACACCACAGTGCTTCCTTGGGTACCACTGAGTGCCATCCCTGCGGACGCCACCTCGGCGTGCCCGATGCACCTGCCGGGGGGAGTGGGTGTGTGGCTCGTGCAGGTTGGGTCCCAGCTTGGGGCAGCCTGAGGACTCTGGGGGTGATCTGGTTTCTTGGAGTCAGCTGCCTGTCACAGGGCTGGGTGGGGACGAGGCCTGAGTCACTCACTTATAAGGAGGGCAAACCCTGGACTTTCGGACCCTCTGGAATGTTCTAGCCTCATACTTCCTGAAAGTCCATTCATGGATGAGGTGCATTAGGATCTCTTGAGCTTTTTGAGAAAACAGATTTCAGGGCTCCTTTGGAGATCTGGAAAGGTTGGGGAAGGCCCAGTTCCCAGGTGATTCTCGTGTGCCGTGAGGTTGGGCACAGCCTGGGTTTAGTCCAGCCTTTGCTGGGGCTGGACGCCGAGGAGCAAGTCTGTCACCCTCTGTTTCAGGGGGCAGTCAGTGACCGATCTAGAGCCAAACACAGTCCGTGGAGCTCCGAGGTTCTTTTCTGGCGTGCAGACCCCTGGGAGACAGGCCTCTGTGATTTTTGCATACAAACCGCTTATCCGCACTATAAATTCAGCCCCACAGAAGCGTGCTGTAGTCTAACCAGGGCTCTCAGCTGGGGACTGTTTTCTTCTGTCCGTGGACACTGGGCACTGCTGGAGATGTTTCTGGTCCTCATGACTTGGGAGGAAGGGGAGTTACCACTGGAGTCTAGTGGGTGGAAACCAGGGATGCTGCAAATGTCCTGTCCTACACAGGACAGCCCCCAGAGCAAAGAAGCATCCAGCCCCCACCGCCAGTGGTGCCAAGGGGGAGAAACCCTTGTCCGGGTGAGTGTTTTGCAGATTTAACCGTGCATCTGCTCCTGACTTCGCAGGTCTGGGGTACGGCCTGAGATTCTGCGTTCCTAACAAGCTCCTGGTGATATGGGTGCTACTCTTCTGAGGACCACACTTGGCATAGCAGGGGTTCTTAGGAGAGTGGATTTCACAATAACTCGGGTGTGGGCCGGAGTCACAGCTCTCCTACTGAGCCAGCTGTATGACCTTGGGGAAATTACTTAACCTCTGTAACCTGCCATTTCTTTGTCTGTAAAATGCGGATAATATCCCCTGGAGTCAGGTAACATTGGTAAAGAATTTAGCACTTCTCAGCTTTGGCGAGCATTTGAGCATTTGGTAAGTGCTGCTGTTACTGTCATCTGCTTAGCCACTCAGCTTTGTCCACAGACTTGTTATTTACTTACTTTGTGCCTCATGCTTTACTAAAATAAGACTGGTTGGGAGGGGATAGGAAGGATTATCTCTGTGATCGTGAATTTTACAGAGGACTAATGTCATTTTTACTCCCCAGTTGCCCTACCCTCTGACACTGGGTGGGAGTCGAGGTTGGGTAAGAGATGTGACATCAGCTCTGTCCTTCCCATCCCCCAAACACCACGCTGACCCTACATTCACTCACCATGAGTGAGTTTGGAGAGAATTTGCTACAGGTCAGGCTCCCGTTTTTGGAGCTCTCGTTCTGATCATGGCTTTAGAGACCATAGAGATGCGTAGACATCCAGTGTCTCTGGCACTCAGAACTCCGTGGGTCACCTAGCCTCAGAGGATTTCAGAGCAGGCTCATGAGATGGGGCGGGTCTTTGTTCAAAGCCCTGCAGAGCTATGCATTAGCCATGTGGTGTGGAGTTATTTAAGACTGCAAAGCCTCTGTTTACCCATCTCTGAAATGGCAGGAAAGTCTTAATCTGCTTGTGGAGCTGTGGAGAGGTAGGTGTGAGATGCAGCGTGGACGCGGCTTACTGGCTGCGGGCCAGGGTTGCTCCCATCCTGCTGCTCAGGGTTGTCCCTTGGAAGGCTGTCCCCACGGGTTCTTGCCGTCCAGTCCTGCGGGAGGCTTGCTGTGGGCAGAGCTTCTAGGCCTCCCTCAGGCAGGCGGATCCATCCAGGACTGCTGCCTTGTGGACGAGCCCCAGTTAGGGTGGTCGCCTTCGGTCCCGTGGCGATGGGCGAAGACGGAGGACACGCAGGCCACGCGTCTGGGCTGAGGAGTAGGAGGACACGGGAGCTCCGAGAGGCGTCCTGACAGGCGTCTTGTTTGGGCAGAGGCTTATGGTTTCCTTGCCAGGCCATTGTTGTCCATCGGGATTTAGAGGTGTCTGGGGGCGGTTGTGGGGGGGCATGGGGGCCGGAGAGGGAACATGCACAGCTGGCTGTACAGCAGCTGCCCTCCACGGGGGACAACCCGGAAGCCGGGCAGAAGCAGTCCGGGAGCAGGACGAGGAGGTGCGGGAGCCCAGAGCAGAGGCAGGTGCCTGCCGGAGCCACTCCTGCAAACTTCCCGGTGAATGTGCGAGATGACGCTTCTGCTACCACCTGGAACGCCTGGCAGGGGTGAACCTGGGGAGGGTGAACATGAACGTGGTGGAGAGGAAGCCCCTTGCTTGCTCCCAGTACTGGCCCCAAGAAGGCCTCTTTGGAGGTACTGGTACAGGGCTGGGCTGGAAGAGCTCAGGTGTACAGGCTCCCTCTGTCTGGTGCACAGCTCCTGGGAGAACAGACGGCCTCCATCGCCGTCAGTGCGCACTCAGTGGCTAGAGGAGGGCGGGTGCTGCTGGTTGGCCGGGTACCAGGATCCCGTCTCTCAGCTCAGATGGCCCCCCTGGGGAGCTGGGCAGAGCGCTTTGCCTCCTCCTGATAGAGAGCAACCCTCCGTGCACCTGAGGGGCTCAGTCGGTTAAGCGCCTGCTTTTGGCTCAGGTCATAGTCCCAGGGTCCTGGGATTGAGCCCCGCATCTCGCATCCCTGGCTCCTTACTCAGCAGGGAGCCTGCTTCCTCCTCTGCCCCTCCCCCCGCCTGCATGCTCTCTCTCTCTCCATCAAATAAATAAAAGCTTAAAAAAAGGAGTCAACTCTTACTGCTTAATTTTGAGAAGCCCGGGTGGATGATACGAGCAAAGACCATAGAGCCCCTGCGCTATGTTCCAGTTCCAGCTTTGCCAGGTCCCAGCTGTGTAACCCTGATGAATTCACCTCTCCTCTCCATGCCTTGGTTTCTCCATCTGTAAAAGGGGAAGGAGGACGATAGTGCTCTTTCAGTTACTGCCACAATAGGCTGCCTAGCAAGCGACCACCAAGCCTCAGCAGCACACAATGACGGTTTGTAGCCACACATCTGGGTGGTCTTGGCTGGCTTTGCTCCCATGTCTGAGGCTCACTGATCCAGGACGGCCTTGGCCAGCATGACCGAGGTGGTTCGACTGTGTTCTGTGCGTTGCTCGTCTGAGGGCAGGGCAGCCCAGGCAAGTTCCGTGGATGTGGCAGAGCTGCCGTGGCCAGCAAGCCATTCATGCAGATGCTTCTCAATCCACTGCAGGGTTTTCACCGACGTCTTGTGGACCAGAGCAAGTCAAACGGTGGAGCTTGGAACACGGGGCAGAATGCGCTGGCCAGAATGGCACACAGACCCAAGGCCAAAGGAGTGCATCAGGGAGGAGTGAAGAAATGGGGCCATTTTTGCCATTTGCCACAATTACTAGCCCCACAGTTTCGTATACAAGCAAATCCTTACCCACCCGATTATCATTCTTAGCATGTGGGATGATATGATTGGGTTTTTGTGCATATGCTAATCTTGTGAGAAGAGATGGTGGGGGCGGTTGTGTGTACCTCTTGTGATAACTTGTGTGGTGGGACAGTCCTTATGATTTCTCAGCCATCATTCTTGCCAGCACTGCCACCGTCACCACTGTTTACTGCTGGGACCACTGCGACTTCTCCTAGCACTCCCATCACCGTCATGGCTGCCTCTCCACCACCTTCAGTGCCGCCAGAATTAGAATCATTCTTCAGACCTTGTCCAGATTGTGTTCTTTTTGATGGACTTTCCCAGCCAGCTTCCCCAAAGAAGCAGCAGCACTCTCCTGTCTCGTACCTTGCCCGTGCTTCTGTGATATTGTGCTGTTTGATGTACGGTATTTGTTGCTGGGTCTCCTCTTTGCCCCTCTCTAAGGGGACAGGAAGCATGTCTCTGTGCCTTAGTATCTAGAGAAGAATCTGGCTTAGAGTGAGTACTCAGTACCTGTTGAGGACCATGGACAAAGGAGTTTTACTCCACTTTTGGGATACAATACCCTCATTCTAAGACCCAAATCTGTGGGAGAAGCCCCCCAGAGTGCTAGGGTTTCAGGGGTGCCTAATAAGAATAACATTCACAAAGTGGCCACAAGACACAGGATTCCATGGAAGGGCACGTGTCAGGAAACCCCAGACCCAGGAGGGACCCTTCGTGACTGCCTGTGTTAACGCTAGCTTCGCTAACACACATCCCCAAATCTTGTGAATGAACACAAGCTTATTTCTCACTCATGCAACAGTCTAGAGTAGATCTTCTCGTTGGACACCTGTCCTCCACTTGGTGTTTCCGGGACCCAGGCCTCTTCCGTCTTGTTGATCTGCCCTTTAAAATGTAGTACGCCCAAGGTCACTCCGAAGGTCATCTGCTTTTTTAGGCAGCCAGCGGGAGGGATACTGAGTTGGGCCTGGAATTGGGTCCCACCACTTCTATTCTCATTCCACTGGCCAGAGCTTGGTCTCAGCAGGGCAGAGAAATGTATTTAGCTACCGGTTCATTTTCTGTTCAGCAAGACCCTTCTCAACAGTGTTTATGCAAGAGATGTGTAGCATTCTATTTTTTTGGTAACACCTCTATCTGATTTTTCACTTTAAAGACCGTCTTAACCAAGTCTTAACTTAAATTTCATGAAACCTTGGGTCCTAGTCTGCAGCTCTGTAACAAAATGGGGATCTTTGAACCAGGAAGGTGGGTTGGAGAATGCGAGTTGTGGTATACAGTTTATATGTGGCAAAGATAAGAGTGTTGCTCTATGCTGTTCTTAGAACCAGTTAAAAAAAATTTTTTTTTTTTAATTAAGTAATCTCTGTTCCCAGTGTGGGGCTTGAACTCACAACTCCAGGATCAAGAGTTACATGCTCTACAAACTGAGCCAGCCAGGTGCTCCAGAACCAAGTTAATTTTTAGGCGAAACATTTATGTGGTCTTGCTGGCTGGCAGCTGGTGGGTACGCAGCACCCATCTTGCTGGGGTTAGAGCCTTTGAGTTGAGGGATGACACTTTCAAGAGCGGAATGAAATCTGCAGGGAGCTGGCAACTGTTGAATTTGGTGACTGCTCCTTTCTTCTCGTTGTGGAAACACTGTTTGTACAGCCTGTCGCCCATAATCAATACAAGGGAGACATTAATGAAGAGAATCTCTTGTTTGGCAGACAAAGCTTTCCCTTTGTTGGGGCAGAGCTGCTCAGCTAACTTCCTGGGAGTGTCTTTATGAGAAGTCGGTTTGTGATTCTTCCAAGTTGATATGTGAGGTTCTTGATTTTTTTTTTTTTTTTTTTTTTTTTTTTACAGAGGAGTCAACAGCCCAGTGTGTTATTGTCAAGTGTTTTGGTAGCTTGCAATTTGAGGAATATACCCACGAGAGTGCCTCATTTCATAGCTTTGGGGAATTTGTACATACTTGTTCATGGGTGGGATTGACAGGGGGCTTTCAGCCTCTTGTGTTAGAGGTGAAACTACCATGAATCCAAGCATCATGGGTGATGAATTTTTTAGACTTGTGGAATTTCATTGAGAAAAATAAGTTGGACAAAGTGCTGGGGCAGTTTGGGGCAGCCCCGGGGTGAATCAGCTTCCACCCAATGGAGTTTACAACCTAAATTCCCTCCTGTCTTCAGAAGAATTTTTGTTGGTCTTGTTACTAATAGGATGTCTTCCCCCCACTCTGGTGTTCCCTTCACTTGACTTCAGGAGCTCAGGGGCTCACTTCCTTCCATCACTTAGGAAATTCTGTTCTGGGTCCTATTTATGGGTCTGCCCTGAAAAACTCATTTGGAACTTGGAAATCAGGATGCCCATTTCTGCCTTCCTGCTCTCTCTCAAAGAAGGGTTGCGCTGTATGTTGTCATAGTGTCTTCCTGATGTTCTCCCAGATCTTCTGTTTTTTTTTCACTTAGTTTGAAGCTACAGAATGTTGTAGGAAGTGCAGTGGACGGTCAGTGGACAGCTGGACCATGCATGGCCAATTTCTTGGCGTTTGGATAGTTAGTTGAATGTTATGTTACCTTGTCTTGATCATGAAGTGGTTTTGAAAAGTACCATTTCGGGAACTGAGATGTTCTGGCTGATAAGTTTCCTAATCAGTGGAAGGGAATGACCGTGGCCAGAATCTGTAACCTTGAATTATTTAGCATTGTTGAGCCTCATTTTCTTCACTTAGAGACTAGGTATGCTAATGTGTCCTTATCAGGGCTTTGGGGAGGATGTATCCAAGGTTTCTTGACTGTAATGAAAGTATAGAGGGCTCAGTATGTGATAACTACTATTAATCATTATTATATACAAGATCACTATCAGTGAGAGACCTTAAAATATCCACAGTGGAAATAAAATGGTATGGAATATCAGAAGCAGTGATTTTCTAGTAAGATTTTATTTGGTAATCATCTGCAGCATCGTTTGTAGAATACCAGAGTAGCTGGTACCTGTGGTACCCTGTAGGGCTCCTGCAATTTACAGAATTAGTTTCACAAATATTTAGTATCAAGTGCCTTTGATGATGTTTCAGGTGCCATACTTGGAGCAATTTGGCTCAAAAGGTAGGGCAGAGTGACCAAGGTAATGCGGGGTGCTTCTTCCAATGTCTTATATAGTTGGAGTGACCCTGTGCCCTGGTTTGCCCTGGACAGTCCTGGTTTATTGCTGTAGTCCTGGCATAATTATTAATAGTGCCCTTTCATTTCAGAAGTGTCCTCGTTTGGGAAATCAATTTTATGGTCATCAATATAGTTAATTATTGAGGCAGAAGGAGTTTCTTGAGAAAAGGACTATTTAAGCTCTCTGAACAGAAAGGAGCATAATGAAAGCTGTTCCCCAGCAAGCTGAATCCGAGGTAGATGGTTAGCTGTAGGACCAGAGAGGAAGAGACAGAAGGGAAGGCATTTTGGAGCTAGAACAAGGCAAGCACTGCCAGTGTCAGTGACAGAAACCCAATTGGGGTTACCATCTTGAATTCCAGAGTGTGAAGAACCAACCTGAGGTGTCCAGGTTTTCTTGTTTAGGATTCATTCATCACCCCGTCCCAGATGTTTTCATGGAGATCCTATTAGGCTTAAACCTTTGCCTTAAGAATTCCCTAGCAGGGGCACCTGGGTGTCTCAGTGGGTTAAAGCCTCTGCCTTCAGCTCAGGTCATGATCCCAGAGTCCTGGGATTGAGACCCACATCGGGTTCTCTGCTTAGCGGGGAGCCTGCTTCCCTTCCACTCTCTGCTTGCCTCTCTGCCTACTTGTGACCTCTGTCTGTCAAATAAATAAATAAAATCTTAAAAAAAAAAAAAGAATTCCCTAGCAGAAGGATTTGGGGAGTAAGGAGCAAGAGAGGGCTTCAGATGCTGAACTAGGTTATTACCCTGGTTTATATGGTCATTTTCGTTCTGCATCTAGTTATACGGGTCCTGTGGGGGGAAGCGCAGGGCTTTTGCATTTCTGCTAGTCCTTTGAAATAACCTGATGCCTGGGGGGAGGTGGAGCAGGGTAGTTAGCCCTTCCCTGACATACTGCTTGAAATTGGGGGGCATTGCTTCCTTTTTTATCTTGTGTACACCGAGAAAACATTAGTTGCAGTAAATTTGGGGAGTGTTTTAAGGTGATAACGTACATACGTTCAGAGGTTATTTCTGAGACAGTAGTCATCAGGAGTGGCATTCAAATTTCTTGGATTTTGGATGTCAGTTTTCCCCCAGGTGTTTGCCTTTGGTTTGAGAGTCTTAATTATTATTCGGGGACCATCTGTGAGGTTAAGGTGAAAAGGGGGTCATGCCTGACTTAGGTATTAAAGTATAAGCCCTGTCTGTGTTTATTATGAAGGCTTCACCTTTCAAGTTCCTATTTGCCATCCTGGGCAGCACAACCAATTTTCTGTGTCGTTAACTTTTTCCTGTAACAATGAAGGGCAAGAGGCTGCAGGTATCCACGGTTTCTTTCTCTAAGATGGGTGGAACAGCCATCTGGGCTGGAGGATGGACACACAGTTGCCCTCTTGTTGATTTGTGTTTGTATTTTAATTCAATGGGACGCCTGGGTGGCTCAGTTGGTTAAGCAGCTGCCTTCGGCTCAGGTCATGATCCCGGCGTCCTGGGATCGAGTCCCACATCGGGCTCCTTGCTCATCGGGGAGCCTGCTTCTCCCTCTGCCTCTGCCTGCCATTCTGTCTGCCTGTGCTTGCTCTCTCTCCCTCTCTCTCTCTGGCAAATAAATAAATAAAATCTTTAAAAAAAAAAATGTTTGCTGATTCCAATGCTTACTTCACTGGGATTTCCCCTGCTAACTCTCTGAAATGAATAATGGATTAATTGAAGGCTTTGTATCCATTGTGGACAACCTATTAAGTGCAGAAAGAATTCTAGCACTGGAGTCAGAGGCCAGGGCTGGCTCTGTGACCTCAGGTAAATCATGTTAGGCCTCTGTGTCTTCAGAGGTAAACCGAGGTAGAGAAGGATATGAAGGATCACCCTCCTGGGGATGCTACGAATAAGATAGCAATTGCGCAAGGACTCTGGGCCATCCTTTTTGAATAAATCACTAAAATTCATGGAGATCTAGAACAAGGGTGAGCAAACTGTTGGCGCCATCTAGACTGTCGCCTGGTTTTGTGTGGCCTGTGGGCCAAGAGTCGTTCTTACATTTTCAAATGATTGGAAGAAAAAAAAAATTCAAAGAAGACTATTTCTCCGACAAACAAACAATTCCATGAAATTCAAATCATCAGTATTCTTAAATGAAGGATCACTGGAACTCAGCCAGGCTTACCCGTTTACGAATCTTCTGGGGCTGCTTTTGTGCGATGGTGACAGAGGTGAGTAGTTGCTCCAGAGACGGAACAGCCTACAAAGCCAAAAATATTTATCTGGCTCTTTCCGGGAAAAGGTATGCCAACCCCAGCTAGACTAATGGTTACTGTAGCGAGATGAACCGCGTTCCACAGAGATCTCTCCCCCGATGATGCTGAAGCTTTGGGAAAGCTAAAGTTCTTCATCTCGTGAGGTTGGAATCTCAGCTAGTTCACTCGCTTGACTCATTCATTCACTCTGTCAGTCAGTCATTATGGCTTCACCGCATGTCTACTGAGTTCCTGCTACGTGCCAGACAGTGTTTTTGGGTGTTTAGGAAAAAACTGTAAGGAAACACAGGAACAGATCCCTGCCCTCGTGGAGCTTACAATCTAATGGGAAGAACTAGGTAATATCTAAATAAACAGGTATGTTTTATTATTAAGAATGGGGTGTTCGGGGGGCACCTGGGTGGCTCAGTGGGTTAAGCCTCTGCCTTCGGCTCAGGTCATGATCCCGGGGTGCTGGGATCGAGCCCCGTATCGGGCTCTCTGCTCAGCGGGGAGCCTGCTTCCTCCTCTCTCTCTGCCTGCCTCTCTGCCTACTTGTGATCTCTCTGTCCAATAAATAAATAAAATCTTTAAAAAAAAAAGAATGGGGTGTTCGGTGTGAAGGAGGTGAGGTGTGAGCTCTGAACCTACGTGACCGATTTGGTGGGAAGGGGGAAAAAACTGCTCGGGCAGAGTTTGGAAAAGCAAGCTCAGAAGCCTTGGAGTGGAAGCGCTGGAGAAAGTCAAGGGAAGCACGGGCAAGGCATGATCGTAGTTTTAATATTCAGCATTGGCTACGGGGCTGTGGTACTCTGATTTATGATGATTTGAAAAAAAATATTCCTTGCCCTTTTCAGGCACATGAGAAAACGAGGGGAGACAATAGAGTGCAGTGGGTAAGATAGAAGCTCGAGGGCAAACTTTGTCAACCTCTGCAGCATGGGCATTTAGGGCTAAATAATTCTTTGTTGTGCTGGGAAGTCCTGTGCGCTGGAGAATGTTTAGCAGTATTCCTGGCTTCTACCCACTCCGTCCAAGTAATAATCCCCCAGTTATGACAACCAAAAATGTCTCAAATCATGTCAGATGTCTCCTCAGGGCAAAATGCCCCCCATTGAGAACTACTGCTCTGGGATCAGGCTGCTTATTTAACTGTGTGACTTGAGGCAAGCTGCTTAACCTCTCTGGGCCACAGTTTTATTGTCTGCACAGTGAAGTATTACCTGGACCTACCATTCTAGGGCTGTTGAGGATTAAGAGGGGAACGCCAGCAAGCACTCAGCATGGGTCTTGGTGTGGCCCAAGCCCTTGACAGATGTTTGCTGGGAAACCAGAGACCCAGGCCCTTGTTTTTCTTTCATTCACCTTGTTCCTCCACTGGGAGCAGTGTCCATGTATGTCTTGGTGAGAAGTGTGTTTATATAATTTTTATGATGGGCTCAGATCCTTGTGTTAAAGTACAAGCTCTCAGATGGTCACCTTTTGCTTTTTTCCCTCTACTCATCATCATCCCTCATGGGGGCTGCCATTTGGCAATTTCCAGACTGACCTATGAAGCAGTAAGGTGGCCATCACTCCTTCCAGCTCTTCAGGATGGTTGAAAGTCCAGGACCTCAGAGCTTAAGAAACATACCAGGGATCCCCAAAAGCCCACTGCCCCTTGGAACCCCTAGGATGTGGAGCTCAGAGCCAGCAGATGTTGGGCTGTGGGAGGCAGCCCAGATAATGGTGAGAGCAGCTGAATAAAGGAGAGAAGCTTTTCCACTGTCCTCTGCAGCTTTAAGCCCTGCTTCAAAAGGCTTCTTTGTCCCGGGAAGCCCCCAGAACTCGCGGATACCTTATGTCACCATGGGCCACAACACTGGAAGGAATGGGCAGACAGTAGAGGAAGCCTGGCCTCCTTATCTCCTAGTCCGCTCAGGGCACCAAGAAGGGGCATGTTGGGAGCACTCATTGGGCTCTATTTGGTCCCCTACATCTCCTAGTCTGTGCCTCAGCTGGTCCCAGGACGAGATATTCCTGTGGGCTCTTCCTTCTCGAGTTAGAGAGTAAAAGCTGATATTTATTGAGCATTCGCGATGTGCGGGAGGCACTTTCTAGGCATTATTTTGTTTGACTTCCCAATTCTCCTGGCCCGGGTTGTTCAGTCATTTGGGGAAGCTGGAATGTGACCTCCAAAATCTGTTTCTTTTACAAAATCTCGGATGTAACATAACGGGAGGCTGAGGATTTTGCTAAGAAATGACAGTTGCACTCCAAAGCTCAGCTCTCTGGAGGGGTCTTGGGGCTCCCCCGCAGGGTTCCTCCTGTCCCCGAGCCCACTTCTCACTATTAATGGTGAGTTCCCCGGAGCAGGGTTAATCCGTCTGTCTGTACCAATGATGGTTTGACATCCTTCTCTGGAGTCATGTTCGAGGGTCTCACCCTGTCGTCTTCCTTCTGTCCATCAGTGTCTTTTCTTTCTGAAGCTTGTCAGTTTCACAGCTTCAGTTACCCTTCCCAGAGCACGCTTGGATGTAGGGGAATCCCTCTGGGATCTGGTTCAAGAGCAGACTCTGATCCCCTGGGAGGCCTGGCCTGGGACCTGGGTCTGCATTTCCAGTAAGTTCCACGGCGATGCTGAGGGCCGCTGACCACACTGGAGCTGGTAATAGATGACGTTGTCCTCTCTCCTACTTCTGAGGCTGAACTGAATTCTTGGAAGAAGCGTTTTGCCCCAGGAGAGACTCAGGAACAAGTCCCCAGGAAAAATTCCATCCTTTGGGAAGCGTGGTGTCCATGTGATACGGTGTCCTGTAACTTGACTGCTGGTCAGCTTGGTGAAATGAAGACAGATGTTTTATAATAGATTGGCCCCTTTTCTTAATGGAGTGGCTAGCATTTTTCCGAGTACCTACTATGTGCCAGCCCTTTTCTCCCCCACTGAAGAGCATGCTGGGTCGCTTTGGACTTAAGGTCACCTTGGTGGTGAGAAGGATGACTCATCTGAGTGAAAAACTATCTTCGGGGCAGCAAGTCTGCCATCCATTTGCATGCCTGGAGCTTGTGGGTCAGAGGGGAGATTTGGACTTACACACATTTTCATGCTGTGTTTCCTTCATTGGTTATGTGGTTCCGAGAAGTCTGCTGCTTGGAGGCCTGGGAAGGGATGTTCAGGAGCTGGTTAGACTCCTCTGCGCCAGATTGACTCTGACTCTCTTGAAGCCCCTGGCAAGTTGTTTGCTTGCAGACCCCGTGCCGTCTGTGCATCTCGCTCCGGGAGACACTAGGAGGGACCCCGGACAGATGTGCTGTCCCAGTCAGTATACTCCGGGCTCTGCATACGGTGGCTTATGCAAAGCACATGGAGACTAGAAAATCATCTGTGTGTCACTTGCCAGAGAAACATGCCAGGTAATGAGACAGGATTTGAGGAGGTGGGTGGGAAGGTGATTAGAGCCAACCCTTCGTCCCTCTCTGCCAAACAGCCAACACGTCGCCTCCCAGGCTGCATCATGGATGTAGCATCCGACTGGGGATGTAGGGGAGGGTTTATTTTTTTATCTGTGATCTGATATTAATTTGCCTTAGACAAAAGAAGCAATTTACTATGTAATTCTGATGTTTATGGTGTTTCTACTGAGTCTTTTCATCTATTGAAAGATGGTGTTATGCATTTTAATAGAAACTATTGTTTTGCTTAAAATTTTTTTTTTTTTTTTTTAACGCTTTCTTCTCTCTTCAATCAAATTACAGAGTTGGAGCTAATATGGTAAGGAGCTTTGAGGCCCAGTACTGCACATCTTGAGTTTTCCTGTGGGTGTGTGTGTGTCTTTGTCACGGAACCAGGCCTAAACAGAGACTTGGCCAGCACTTTGGGTGGACAGAGTGCTGTTGGTCTAGCAGGAGAATCGAGCCTCGCACAGACCGTATTTGGTCCGGGTTCTTGGGCTGCATGTATGACCTGACCTTCAGCCCCTCTGTGGAGGATAGACTTCCTTTAAAGAATTTCCAGGAAACCCTCTTACCACGAGGGTACAAATGAATGTTTTTCTAGTTTAATGACAGCAGTTTTGAAAGGAAGCACCTTTCAGACCCTTATCTCAAGCCGACTTCCTTTAAAATTCGAGGGCACAGCGTCCTAGCTTGTGATCTGCTGGGGCACGCTGGAAGTCACCCGCGCTTGGGGCGGCCACGCGATGGGCTCGAACCTCGCCAGAGAGGTTTGTGTTTTCAGGCATTGGGGTGGAGAGAGCTGTAGAAGAGCCCGTGGAACCCCTTCCTCTTAAGGCTGTCCTCACGCTCGTCCAGTTCCAGCTCTCTCTTTAGTAACCACCTCCTGCATCCCAGTGAAGGGACCCCCCAAGGAGCCTGTTATTATGGCCCCGGCTGGACGGCTAATCACGGGTTACAAGGCTTGATTTGACACCAGCACTTTGCGTGATAGCCCGTTGGATCTGCTGGGCTTACACTGATGATTGCCATTCATCTGACGCTGCGGTGTGGAAACACGGTTGCAGCGGGCTTTGCCTCGGATGCCAGGATCATTCCCTGCTCTGCAGCTGTTCCGGGAGCCGGGTCAGCGCAGCCTTCGCCATCTGGGGCCTTGAAGGTCCTTCTGCAGGTGCAGGGCCGGTTGTGAGGGACGATGATTGGGTTTTCCTGGGAAGTCACTTGCAGAGAGAGAGAGAGAGAGAGAGAGGGAGTAGTTTAAGAGGCCCAGCTGTATGTGGGAGAGAAGGGGACCCCTTTGGGGTCGCGGGACTTCTTCTGCCGTAGCTGTCATCCCTAGCAGCTGGCGGTAGCGCCGAACACGGGTGCATGGCTGTCACTGGAGCCACTTGTCTCTCTGCACAGCTGTGCTGCAGGCAGGGAGGGATGAGGTAGCTGGAAGCATCTTACTGCTTCTCAGCTGTGAGTCCTCGGGGGGACTCTCTGAACTGCTGAGACTCAGCAACTTTATCTGTCAAATGGGTCTAATAATAACCTGCTCTGCGGATCTCACAGGGTCTTATGTATCCCGTAAGATCATCAACAAGGCTGTGCTTTTTTTTTTTTTAAATTTTATTTATTTATTTGACACAGAGAGAGCAAGCAGGAACACAAGCAGGGAGAGCAGCAGGCAGAGGCAGGGGGAGAAGCAGGCTCCCCAACGAGCAAGGAGCGTGACACAGGGCTTGATCCCAGGACCCCAGGATCGTGATCTGAGCCGAAGACAAGTGCTTAACCGACTGAGCCACCAGGTGCCCCAGGTCTATGCTTTATAAACCATAGAGGAACAGATGTGGGTTCATTCCGTGAGAGGCTGTGTAGCCAAGTGGTTAGTCATAAGTCGGCATGTACTTGCTGCTGTTGTTAGTAGTAAGAAAGACTCGTCGGTACATGGGGGGTGATTAGGAAAACAAACACCACCCCTGCTCCAGTATGGCCAGTTGTGGATTTTGTGTTTTTATCCCGAGCATACTGTAGGATGGATGGGTCTGCCGCCTGAAATTTCAGAGCGCTTGTTGAGATTCTTAGGATGTGTTCAGTGATGGTATCTTCCTCCTGGGGCACTACCCTGGCAGGGCACAGGCTGAGCTCTGGGCATCGAGCCCTTGCAGCACAGTGTTCTCTGGGTGGAACTAAATCTGTCCTGGGCTCTGAGTGTCAGAAGGGGCGGTTTTGAATTCCCTTGAGAGCCCTTGACCTTTGCTTGTCTCTGCTCAAGAAGCCAGACGAGCTGTCGCCCCTGGTGTGTGTGCATCTGCCCTTTCTGGTCTGGCCTTGGAAGCTGTGGGCCTTTTGTTTTGAAGTCAACTACCTGATATTCCTTTGGAATATGTGACTCAAGGGGAAAAGAATTGGACATGTTTTGCATCTTGCTGGTAGACCCTTTTCCTCTGTTAAGGGACCCCCACACCCCTGTCGGTAAACCAGCATTACTTAGACGCATCTTTATTTTCCAGCTGCTTTAGTGATATAATAGTAATCATAATAGTAGTTGGCCTCAGTGCCCCCGGCTCCCAGTGCAGTTTCTTGTACGTATTTATTCAGTGAGTGGATGAATGACTCGAGGTCTGTGGGGGAAGATTTGTAAGTTACCATCAGATTCAAGTCTGCGGGGACCTTGGAGACAGACATTCCTTTTCTCTGGGTCTCTACCCTTTCCTTTCTCCCATAACCACTTCCTTCTGATCTGTGTGCATTTCTGCAGTGTATGTCCACCACAGATGACCTCGGGCAAATACGATTCCAAGCAGGCTGGCTGCCCTCCGTCCTGTGGACATCATCTTGAGAAATTTCTGCATGTTTGTCCTGCCAGCCTGGTCACAGCCTGGTCCTGTGGGTCTGGGGTCAGAGCTGGCAGTGAAACCAAAGATGGGATACTTCTACCTCTGTATTTTGGAAGCTCAGACACAAAGGGAAGTGACTTGCCCACGAACGCAGAGAATTAGTTGGGTGACCAGGTAGAAATCTTTATCTCTTGTTTCCTCCTAGCTCTGGCCTATTTCCAGGTAAGCATGTGACTTCTCTACCCCATGTGTCCTGGGCAGAGATGCTATTCTAGATGGATATGTCCTATATTAGGGTGTTATAATACTTTGGCCACTGGGAGATCCCGGGGTGTTGCTTTGAGTCTTTGGACATTGAGGGAAAAATGGATTTGGCTCTGTTTCACTATCTGATTAAAATGGGCCTCTCCCTCCCCAGCCTGGAAGGTTGTTCCCTGTTTCCGCGCCAGTGGGCATTTTCTGCCTTTGTCCCCTCCCCCGACTGCGGGATGGAGCTCCCGCACGGTGGCCGGCAGAGCTGTGGGCTTGTGAACTTGACCTGCCTAGTTCCTGCCTGGTGGTGGCATCCCAGACAGGATCCCAGCAACGCCACCCCCCACTGCCGCCATGCCTGGCAAAGGTGACTCTACAGGAGCTTATAACATTGGGGTGTCTGTCTCCACTAGCATTTCTTTCCCAGTGGTATGAACCAGTAATAGGAAACTAAATCAAGGCATTCCTTGAACCACCACCAACCACTCAAATCCATTTGTGGTGTGTGTGTTCTAGGGCTCACTCCGGCTCTTAGCCTCAGTTCATGGATTTTCTCTGCAGTATAGGTCTGTAGGACTACAGAGCAGGCTTTCTTGGGGGAAACCTGGGAATTCATGCCGCCTCAGCAAATCAGTGTATCTCACTGAGCCCTGGTTCTCTTATCTGCAAATGGGTGTAATTGTGCCAACCTTGAAGATGTTGTTAAGGGGGACATGGGATTCTGGTGTATGTGGAATAGGGGCGCCCTGAGTGCTTGGCTGCGGTAGTGTGGGTGCTGTCCAGACAGCCTTTGCTCTAGGATGATTGCTGTAGGAGTACGGCAAGGGTTCTCAAGGATCGTCAGAATTACCCGAGTGGTGTTTGAAAACATAGGCACCCCCAGCGCCAAACACGTAGCCGCCCCCCTCCCCCGCCAGAATACCCATTCACTGAAATCTCCAGGAGTGGGCCCAGTATTGCACCATTAAAAAAGGTTCCCTGGTACTTCTTCAGATCCCCAACTATGTTGGGGAAACTCTGCAGGATGGGCTTTATTTACTTTCTCTGTAGTAATCTTTGTTCAAGATAAAATGGTAGGATGGTATAAATGATTTGAAGATTTAAATATTCTGACCATTATTTTCATGCTTGTTTTGGGCTCTGTATATATACAGTAAGTTATTTCTGTGTGTTGGGATGGGTAGGGTGGAAAATAGGACAATTATTTTTTAAAAATGTCTATTAGGAGAAGCTGTGATGCTTGATTAATTAGAAATAGATAATCTGCTCCTTAAGGCCTTCTTTGTGGTAGGAAAAGACAACTGGATTCTCTTTATTCAGGGGCCACTGGGTTCACTTCCAAGACATAGAAACTGATCTCTGGACCAGCTTTCAAAGGACAGAGAAGAGTCAGCTTGCAGTCAGTTCCCTGTCTATTTAAGATGTGTGAGTGGGGTTTCTTCTCTGCTGCTCCCTGATGCCTTCCCTCCCTCCGCCTCTCATCCCTCCTCCTCAGGCTGGGTAGCTCCTAGAACTCTAAGCAATTCCTGGAGGATCCAGTGCGAGTGGAATCAGGGAAGCCAGCTGAAATTTCTGGCTGCAACCCTCAAATGCCTGGAAATTTTATGAGGGCAGGAACCGTTCCTAGCTTGCAACTTACCTGGGTGCAACCTGGTACTCCGTGTGAGACCACAAATGTTTCCGGTGAGCAATGAGAAATACATCAGAGCAGAATGCAAAACGTGCCCCTTTCTACTTCCCGCTTCTATGACCTGGAACCAGTCATTGAACCCTCATAGAGCGAGCCTTGCTTTCCTTACTGGTTACACGAGGTGTTCACACTGCTTTCCTGAGCTTTTCCAAATGAAATATTTTATGTAGAAGTGCTGTGTAAAACCACAGAGCCCATGTCACTTTATTGTATAAGGAATATTTTGTTGCTTATTAGAACCCTGGCATTTGCTTAGGAGTTTTGCTGGCTGTCTACCTGTTATTTTTCCTCCATGTTTAACATGGCAAATTATTTTTAAGTTCGTTCGTTCGTTCTTTCCTTCCTTCCTCCTTCCTTCCTTCCTCCTCCTTTCCTCCCTCCCTCCCTTCATTCCTTTCTTTTTTCCTTTTATTGTACCGTGGGAACATGGCTACCTTTGAGAGTCAGTCTCAAGCCCTGTGTTTGCTGGAGTGGGAAAACAGACGTCTGTTGTAGCGTTCACGAAAGCCAGAGAATTTATTCTTGTGCTTGGCTCCTTAGTCAGAATGGAATGGCACTGCACGACTTGTCTTCTGGAATGGTTTTTAACCCACGGTGTCTTTCTTTGAATAAATGTCACTCCCCGCTCTGGTGACTCAAGAATGGGAAGGACATATAGCGATCACAAGTACGTTTTGGTGCCAACAAATGGGGGCTGCCTCCCAGGAAAATTATTTGCACTCAGCATGTGTTTGTTAAATGGGCAATGATTGAAGGCACCGTTGCTGGTATGTGTCTGCCTGTCCTGGTGAAAGGTCATAGGTCAGTCGCAGCCACATTTGATCCTGTGGTCACTGCACTTGTGGAATCTGCAGCTCGGTCTTTCATTTGTCTGAATCCGGGGTAGACTGTGGAAAAATAGGCATCTGGCCAGGAAAGAATTGTAGACAGAAACAGAGAGAGTAAGTTCTTTACAGAGGCTTTCAGCATTTAACCATTGGTAGAAGCATCCCTGCATCTGAACAAAAATTTCCTCACCTATCCGCCATCCATCCACCCATCCATCCATCCATACGCTAGTCTATCCACCCGTTTGTCCGTCCATCCATCTATCCAGGTGCCCATCCATCCATCCAGCAACCATTTTGGCAAATCCTTTTTTTTTTTTTTTTAGGATCTTATTTATTCAATTGATAGAGAGAGATCACAAGTAGGCAGAGAGGCAGGCAGAGAGAGAGGGAGAGAGGAAGAAGCAGGCTCCCTGCTGAGCAGAGAGCCAGATGGGGGGCTCGATCCCAGGACCCTAAGATCATGACCTGAGCCGAAGGCAGAGGCTTAACCCACTGAGCCACCCAGGCGCCCTTTGGCAAATCCTTATTAAGCACCTGCTGTGTGCCAATTTTGTGCTAGGCTCTGGGGATAAAAAGTCACATAAGACAAGAGCCCCATCCTCCAGGAACCAGCAGTCTAGGGCACAGGATATTTTCCTAAATTTTAAGTCAAATTCTTACTTGATACATCCCTATTATTGTTTCGTTTTGGTTTCCATCTCTCGAACAAAGTGCAGCCTGTTAACCTTTGGGACATTTCCACTAGTTTTGATACACCCACATCCCAGCATTGGATTTCATGTTTTGTGTAACTCTGAGCACAGGGTAAGTGCTTGTATTATTAAACAGGAGATGATGGAAGGAGTCATAATCCAAAAAGAAAAAAAAGACCAAATCTTTTGTAGGAAGGTATCCATCGGAATTCCTAAAAGCTTTTTAAAAGCCTCATAGTGTATATTTTCAAAATTACTTTTCAAACCTTGGGTAAATTTAGGGGTAAAACACCTTCTTAATCTATTATACCAGAAGGCTGGTTGGGAGGCAGAGCTTTCTGTCTTTCAAATTCGCCCAGGAACAGGCCATTAAAAAGAGCCTGGGTTTGGGACCTTTTGCAAGCTTAGGTTGGGGTCTCCATTTTGCCACTATCTGTATGACCCTGGTGAAGTTACTTAACCTCTCTGAGCCTGTTTCCCTTTTTCTGCACCTTGCCTAGCAGTACTCACCTGAGGCTGAAGTGAGCCTGGCAGGGACTAAACCCACTATCAGGACTAGCGGCTTTGATGATTATGGGGAACAAAGAGCCTGGATGGTTCCAAAAAAAGAAAGAGAGAGAAATCTTGGCAACTCACAGCTTTAGTATGGAAATGAGATGGGTCATGCCTTTTGGTATTACACAACTGATAATCCCTGGGGAATATTAATGCTTCTCAGATGGCCCCTTCTTTGCATCTTTGCTGTGACAAGGATGAATGGTGAGCTTTAGCTGTTTTTGCAGTGCAAGGCTGGTGAGTGTTTGCATATATACAGTATATACAGAGGCGGACAGAGAAAGAGTTTAAGCCTATAAGCAACGTCATAGATTTTCCGCTAACGCGCCCGCGTGTTAGCGTGTCATTCAGGCAGGTCACCTACGCGGGAGAAAATCCAATTCCGAAATGAATTTCAACAAATCAAAAAGGCAGTTGGTAATTATAGCTGATATTATACATTTTTAAAGGGCCGACTGGCAAGTTGGATTTTATAACACTTGAGGCAAAGAGTTCAGTGTAGTGGGAATTATTTTCACAAAAGGATCATTTTCTGAACAGAAAAAGAGGGAGCGGTTCAGGTTTGATTTTTTTTTCTTCCCCTTTCACTGTGAAGGTAGTGCTATATACTGTTTATAGAGGCCTTGATCCTTTTTAAACCGAAGGAGCACAGTCGGCCTCCGTGGTAATAAATCGACAGCCATATGGGGGCTCGGGGACATTTAATTTATGTGCGAGACTCCTTCCCCAAATTCAGCTGGCTACTTCCTGGGATGGTGTGCTTGATGGATGATTTTCTGGCATTTTGTGCTACTGGGATGTCTTTTGAAGTTGCTCCTGCGGGGGCCTGAGGTCTGCCCCTGTGAGGTGTTAATGGGCTTCCTGCTGGGGCTTTATTTGTGAGGGGGCTGGCTGGAGGGACCTCCGGACACCAGGGCTCTTGTTCTTTCACTGCTGAAGGCCCACAGCTCAGGCCTTGGGTCCTGCCTCCCCCCACCCCCCAACTCGTGTTTGGAATGCAGGGCGATGTTTTTATTCCTGCTCCCCAGGCCGCTGTTTGTTTAGCTTCTGGGGGTTCCCAGAGCCTGGCAGGTATCGGTGGTGGTGGGTGATCAGGCCCAGCCTGGGAACATGCTGGAACAGTTGTTCAGAGAATGCACAGGGACCAGTAAGACTCCTTGCAGCTGGGAATGGCGGAGATCTGCACTGGGCCACAGGAGCTTGTGTTCTGAGCAAAAACAGCCAGGCTCGGCTCAAACACGAGCCCCATGTGGTGAGTGCATTACCTCCTTGGTGGCCTGCCTGCCCCAAGGCCCTTCCTTTCCAATTTCCATTCTCCTTACTGCCCTCTGAGTGCCCTTTGTCCTGTGAAGACCTGCTCCTGTCACTCTCCTCCACGTCCTTGCACAGTGTTACCAGCTGAATTGTGACCTCCCCAAATTCATCTGCGGGAGTCCTCTCACCCATAGGCTCGAATGTGACTGCATTTGGACAGGGAATTTTTTTTTTTTTTAAGCGAGGACCCAGGCCCACCATGGGGCTTGAACTCACGACCCTGAGACTGAGCCAGCCAGGCGCCCCTGGAGAGGGAGTCTTTAAAGAGGTGATGGAGATAACCAGAGGTCATGTGAGTGGGCCCTAATCCAAGCTGCTGGGTGTCCTTATATGACAAGGAGATGAGGGCCCAAATGAGGTCAGGCCATGCGAGGACAGAGTGTGAAGACAGCTATTTGCAAAGCAGAGAGAGGCCTTGGGAGAAACCAGCCCTGCTCACACCTAGATCTTGGACTTCCGAGACAGCGAGACGATGCCTGTCTGCTGTTTAAGCCATATGGTCCATGGCCTTCCCTTATGGCACCCAGCAGACGCATACATGAGGCTGCTCACCCTAGGGGGTGAGTTTCCAACCTCAATGAAGGTCACAAGGGTGCTTCGTTTCCTGGGTTCTGTCCGCCTTTCCCGCCTGGAGCAGAAGTCTCTTCTCCTGCTCCATGTGCTACAGCTCCTTCCTTCAAGGCTAAGTTCAACAGCCACCTGCACTGTGAGGCCCCCTGGACCGCTCCACTCTGGTCTCGTTCCTTCTCCTCCTCAGGGACTTGGAACTTCCTGGGGCTACTCCTGCGGGGCTGGATCTCACCTCAGTCACAGCTTTCTGGATCATTCTGCTATTGTCAGGTCTTTGACCCTTTTCCCACCTTAGACTCTGAGCACCTCAAGGGTGGGGATTCTGTTTGCCTTGGCTCCTTGGCACCTAGCTCTGTGCCCGGGGGTTCATCAAGGCTTATTCAGTCAGTTAAGACTCACATTTTACTCTTGCATAAAGCCTCTCGTCTCTTACCTTTGTGCTCTGTTGGAGGAGGTGATAAAGCTTGATTCTCCATGGGGTGTTAGTGGTGCCAACAGGTGTGTGCCCAGGTGAGAGCAATGAAACCAGGAACTCTAGTGAGGGTTTACCGAGCACGTTGTGTATGCCAAATGAGCACGTGTCTCGTCTGCTCTTTGTAGCACCCGTTCATGCAGGCATGTCTTCAGACACGAGCTGCCCTTCCCTGGGAGCTAGCATGGCCTTAGCTGTAGGCGAGAAGATCTGAAAGCTAAAACCTTCTTGATCTCCGTATCCTTTCTGGCAGGCCTTGATCCCCAGTGCAGATATTGCTTAAGATGTCCAGTTGCATAGTAAAATTTCCTTTTTTTTAAAAAAATTATTTATTAGAGAGAGAGAGAGAGAGAGAGAGCACAAGCAGGGGGAGAGGGAGAAGCAGGCTTCCCGCTGAGCAGGGAACCCAATGCGGGACTCGATCCCAGGACCTTGGATCATGACCTGAGCCGACGGCAGACGCTTAACCAACTGAGTTACCTGGGTGCCCTTGCACAGTAAAATTTCAATGAAACTTGTGACGAAAGGAAACCTGAATTCACTCTTCATTTGGAAATGTGGAAAGAAATTGCTTTTAGCACCCTGTAGCCTGGGAGCTGGGGTACCCGTGCCTCTTCTTCCACGTGCCCCTGTTTGGAAAGGGAGGTTGAGTCCTGGAGAAATTTCTGAGCTTGTAAGAAAAGCCACTGAGTGAGCCTATTTATACTGCTATCTATACTATCTATACTGCTGTATATATATACTATACTGTCTATAATCTATACTATCTATACTGCTATCCTTGGGTGTCCGGATAGAATTTCACACTCCTTCCTCATTCCGGGTGCTAAGGGGGGGCTTCTGCGTTATCCTCGATTGGACAGCTTGTAAAGAAAGAGTGGTGTCCTGCCTGTTTTCGATGCAGTGCGCCTGACAGCATTTCCTAGCGTGGTTGTGTCCAACTTAGTGATGCTCTCTGAATTGTGCCACTCCACAGGAGCTGCCCAGGGGGATCCTACCTTCTGGAAGGGAGGTGAGAGGATGAAAGAAATGTTGAGATGTGGTCAGCCTGTCCCCGGGCTTGTGGGACCTCAGTCTAGGGTTCAGGGAGCCGCCGATGTCGGGAAGTAGGTGTGCCCGTGCCCCCGCCATGCTCAGACAGCCCTGTGACTGGCATGGATGTAGGAGAGTCTCCTCCCTAGCCTGCCTGACTTGGGGAGGAGATGAAGGGCTGATGGATTACCTGGAGACGGGACCCAGTAAGAACGGCCAAGAAATGGTGGCCATCCGCCCGTGGCTGGGAAGATTGTTACGCCAGGTTTACATTTTTGGAGTTGGTCAGATGCCTTTCTTAGTTCAACTCACCTGGTTGTATGGTAAGGAGGCATCATGTTCCAAACCCTGAAGTCTGGCTGCTTTGTTGAACCAAAGCCCTGACATTTGCCTCACTGTGAAAGCTTAGACAAATGACTTGCCCCCTGGGTCCCCGGGTCCTCCAGTGTGAAATGAAGATAACCGTCATATCAGCTTTATAGAGTTGCATATGGATTAAATGAGATAATGCGTGTATAGCATTGTACCTGGCACAGAGTTTTATCAGGTTAGCTGTTGTGAGAGGCTCAAAATAATAGTGCCTTCAAAGAGTCAAAAGTCACTTCTTTCTGGTGTATGGCCAGAGTAGAGGACTAGTTACGGAAGTTTTGCAATGATCAGGAACCCAACTTGCTTTACCTTATTGTGTTGCCATTCTTAATATGCGCTTTCCATCTCATGGTCCAACGTGACTGCTTTAGTTCCTGCCATCATTTCTGCGTTCCAGCCAGGAAGTGGAAAAGGGAAATGGAAGGTATGACCTGAAAATGACCCATGTCTCTGTTTCATCCCATTGACCAGAATGTAGTCATATGACCACATTATTCAAAAGTGAATTAGGGAAATTTTACTAAGAACTCTTATTACCATGGAAGAAGGAGAGATTGGCTATTAGGGTACAACTGGTAGTATTTGTTCAAGAGGTAAGTGCTCAGTAGTTACCGCCCACCACCACCATCACCACAGCCACCACCATCATCGTCATCATTGTGATCATCATTTCTGATCTTAGCCTGTAACTTCCTCCATGTCCTTACTTCCTAATTTGCCTCCTTACTTTCCATTTTTGACCATTTAGCTTCTGCTTTATTCTATCGCACGGTTTGCTCAGTGTCCATGTAGTTTTGGTGCCTTTTCTTACCTAGAGGGTACAGAGTGACGACAGCCCGATGATGTTTTGTGTGACAGAAACGGACATTAAGGCTGGAGGGCACACTGACTACTTAGGAGTAAGAGAGAGAAGAGCATAAAGTCTTTGTAATCCATTTTACAGCTGAGTTAGAACGTTGCAGGAAAAGCTGATAAAAGGAAGAAAAAACTCTACCTTTTTCTTTTTTTTAAGATTTTATTTATTTATTACAGAGAGTGAGTGAGAGCAGGGGCAGGAGGTAGGGAGAGGGAGAAGCAGGCTGGGATCATGACCTGAGTCGAAGGCAGACCCTTAATCGACTGAGCGCCCCAAGTATCCCTCTACAGGTTAAGATTTTGTTAGGTTTTACTTTGCTGCTTCTATTCACATATTTACAAGCCTCAAATGAAGATGCGTTGACTCTCCATGGGGGTCTTCTTAAAGTATTGTCTGGACATCCAACCTCCTGACTCACCTCTGGGGTTTCTAAAACACGATGGGTTCCATATCCTTAGCTCTGGGAGGATGTGGAAGCCGAGGTTTTTCCTACTTCAGAAGCATTTTGAATAAATGAAGAGATTTGTTCTGTAGACACTTATTCATGATTTAAATGCTCTGAGAGAGTCTTCCGTGGTGGAGTTAGTTTGCTGAGAAATCACGTGGACTTGGGACTCATTAAAGTATTGAGGAGGACTGACACCGCTCTCCGGCTGTAAATCCCAGCGAGGCCAAGGTCATGGAGCTCTAGCTAGCCTTCACATCTTCCAAGCGTCGTACTTACCCCTCATTTCTCTTACTTCTCCTTTTATTTATTTATTTATTTATTTTATTATTTTGGGGGGGAGGGGCAGAGGGAGAGGGAAAGAGAGAATCTTAAGCAGGCTCCATACTCAGCCTGAGCCCCATGTTGAGTTGACCTCATGACCCTGAGGTCGTGACCTTAGTCGAAATCAAGAGTCAGATACTTAACCATCTGAGCCACCCAGGTTCCCGCCCCTTCCTTTCCCTTTTAAAGTACTGTGTCAGAAAGTGACTTTTTCTCCTGGGAAGAATTGTTCTGAGATTATAGCCTTGTTTCTTTCCACCAAAGCACTTTTCTTTTAAGATTAACAGCCATGGAGAGAAGGGATTTGGAAATCCCCAGAAAGCATCCTTTTGAAATCTTCTCCCCCCCCCTCCCCCCGCCATCCTTTCTTCCTCTCAACCCTCATTGACACACTCTGAGAAATGTCTTGGGGATTCCTCTCCTTCATGTTGATCTTTCTGTTATTGTTCTAGTTCAGGCCCTCAGTGTCTGTTGCCAGGACTGGTGCAGTAGTCTCCTGGTTTCCCTCTCTCCTGCCTCTACCCCGTCCCATGCAGTTTCTCCCAGCACAGATCTGGCCTGGTCAACTGTCTTGGTTATAGACAGGTAGTACTTTAGGGTTATGGATAGTCAGTCCTTTAGCATTGCAATCAGCAGCATGGAGGCAGCCTTCCATGGCATGGGGTCCAAGGCCAGGTCATTACTATGGTTGTCTGCTGACATATTAAAGAGCTGGCGTGGGAGTAGCCATTTATAACCCTCTTTGACAGCTGAAGACATGGAAGCTAGAGAGAGTGAGTAGCTGACCTAATGGGACCTGAGAAAAAATAGTGAAATCAGTATTGGACTCTAGAACTGGCTTTCCCAGGCACCATATCTTGTGTTGGGCTCATTTCTTTCTAGCCTTTCTCTGGCCACCTCCTTCCCTCATGCCCTGGCTTCCAGCCCCACCAATCCCCCATGGCCCATCTTGTTGCCTTGAACAGCCAAGCCTGGAAGCTGCAATGTCTCCGTGCCTGGCCCTTATGCAGTTCCTCTGCCAAGACTGCTTTCTCTTGTACTTTTTTTTTTTTCTTTTATTGAAATGGAGTTGACCTACAGTATTAGCTGAGAGTGTACAGGCTGGTGATAACAACATTTATATATGTTCCAGTGATCACCACGAGGAGTCGAGTTTTCCCTTGCCTTTTGACTGGCAAAGTTTACTGCAAGGTCTAGTTCACAGCTTCTTCTATGAAAATTCTCCCTTCTGCCTCCTGTTACATAAATGTGCAAAAGATGGCCAGTGTATTCGCTCCTATAGCTTTTTATTTGTTCAGTGCAGGCTAAGACCCTGTAGCTCAAAAACCTGGCACCGGACTCAGATTTTTAGGCATCCATTGTTTTAAAAATAGCCCAAACATACAGATTTTTTTTTTTAGCCATTTAGGGCTTGCCTGTTTTGCATATCCTGCGAAACTATACCCAGCATCTGCTGACATTGATAATATAGAGCCTTACCTTTAAAAGACCCCAGGCTGCTCCTGCCCTTTGGGTCTTTGGGACTCAAAGACTCCTCAGTGCTGCTAAGTGATGTCACTTAGACCTGTAAACCTCCCCCCCTGTGTGCTGTCCCTGTGGGGAGTTCCTAGTCCTCATCCTTTTCTGAATGGTGGGACCCTGAGCCAAGCCCTGGATGGTCTCTAGTAGTGAGGGGACTTCCCCGTCTCATGAAGCCCTAAGTGCCCCCCTCCTGGGCCCCAGTAATGGTTGTTGTATGCCGTTGACTCTCCTGGTCCTATCTTTTTCCTTGACCAGTCCCTAAATCACGGGAACCCCTCCAACCCCAGCAGATTCGATCATGCTTTCCTGAGTTCCCGTCATATTTTGAACCTGTCTCCCTTACCGTACCCATCACTTCCCAGCATGGTGGCTGTGGATTTCCTTGTCATCTTCCTTGGATTGCAGACCAGGAACTGAGGAAGCAGAGGAGCCCTGAGTTCGGGAGAACTGCAGAAAGTTGAATACTGTACTCATGAACCCAGGATCGAGCTTTCCCAGCATTATGGATGTATTTGGTGTTTTGCACTTGGTTTTGGCACCAAGGGCCAAAGGATGGGCATTCTGTGACATACTAGGGAGAAGGTGTCTTCTCCTTAGTTAGTTGAACTAACTTAGTTAGTTGAACTGTCAGTTTAGTTTTCTCTGATTCTGAGAAAAAAAATGACCATTGGCAAGATATTAGGCTGGGAGGATTATTAAAATTCGGAGCACTTTCCATGAACTCTCATTTGGATGGCTGTGTGTATGTCCCAGGGCCCCTTGAATCTGGACTTTCCAACAAAAATAGGATGCGTAGATAGATAAATGAGGGGAGGGTTATTGGGATTACAAAAGGATCCTTCTCAACACCTGTCCTTCCAAACTGTGCTCCCCTGAGACATGTAAGTGGTGGTTTGTGGATCGCGAAGGCTCGGGCAGCCGGTAGCACACACGAATCAATCAATAAGCAATGAAAAGAAAGCAGTATCCTGGAACAGCCTTCTGGTCCATGCATGTTCAGAGTGAGTCACATGCAGCTTTTCCAGAATAAGTCTTTTTGGGTATCGCTCATGTCCTGTTTATGTGTCTTTGCTGGACTGGCCTGAAGCTGGCAATGTGAAGGTACTTCTTTCCAGAGAAACCAAATTTCCATCCCTCCCCTGCCCTTAATTTTTTTAAGATTTTATTTATTTATTTATTTGACAGAGATCACAAGGAGGCAGAGAGACAGGCAGAGAGAGGAGGGGAAGCAGGCTCCCTGCTGAGCAGAGAGCCCAGGACCCTGGGATCACAACCTGAGCTGAAGGCAGAGGCTTTAACCCACTGATCCACCCAGCCCCCCCCCCATTTTATTTTATTTTTTTTTATTTTTATTTTTTTTTTTTTAAAGATTTTATTTGTTTATTTGACAGAGAGAGATCACAAGTAGACAGAGAGGCAGGCAGAGAGAGAGAGAGAGAGAGAGAGAGAGAAGCAGGCTCCCTGCTGAGCAGAGAGCCCGATGCGGGACTCGATCCCAGGACCCTGAGATCATGACCTGAGCCGAAGGCAGCGGCTTAACCCACTGAGCCACCCAGGCTCCCCCCCCCCATTTTAATAAGAATTAAGTTACCCCATAATGAAAGGAAGGTCTTGGGTTAGTAGAGATACTAGCTTTCTTCTTTCTTCTTCTCTTTTTAATAGAAAGGCAAATTAAAACGTGGTTTTCTTGGCAGAGTTCATTTTGAAGTGACTGAGCTCTTTTTTTTTTTTTTTTCCTTTAAGATAACTCCTGTCCCAGTGATAGAAGTTTTAGGGGTAAACTTATTTAAAAACCCAACGTATTAAGTATATCTGTGACACATTCAGTATCTCAATTCAGAATATTTTATTAAGGAGGAAGGGCAAGGACCGTAACTCTGTATCCCTTTTCTTTGATGGGGTAAGGGACTCCACTCATGGAGACACACCGGCCTCGGGGCTGTCTGTGGTTCCCCAGCTCCTCTCAAAATGTGGCTTCTCAACTCTTTTCTCAGAGCCAGGGGAACAGAGCAAGATACACGATCCCAAGGGTGCTCTAACCTGTTGTAGTCAGCCCCTTGCCCCTCATGGTTCCTATGTAGCGATTTCCATTTCCTTGGACTCTCCCCTTAGTGCCAAGGGACTTTTAAATTTGTTCATATAACATGAGAAACACAGATCTGAAGGTGGCCGCGTGGATGCATTTCAGCCGATCCCGTGGAGGAAGCGAGAGAAGCCGCTGTCTCCTGACCGTTTCCTTCCAGGAAGGAAGGATTCGGCGTGTAATCCCGCGTTGGCCGCGTGTGGTTCCTGCCGTGAGCCGTGTGGGGCCCTGAAGCTCTGCTCAGTTTCCAGTCGGCCAGGCTGGAGGACATCGTGCACATGCAGACTGATCTCTTATGAGCTTGTTGTTCCGATTTTTCCCCTTTGCATCCAGTTTAGGAAGCCCCAGAACATAAGGGCTAACTTTTTTTTTTTAAATTCTATTAAGGAGCGCGATTATTTTTAGTTCGCAGAAGCCAAGTTTCTGATTAGCCACACCACCCCGTCTTCATTAGGCAATGTGAGATGCGAATTATACATTTTTTAGAAAGGAGCTAATTATGCTAAGACCTGACACATTTGCATTTCCGTAAAGTGCGGCAGCAAATATTCTGGGCTAGAAGACACGTCATACTGGGTGTAAAATCAGTCCTGGTGGGAGCTGTTTCTTCTTGTAAAGAGACTTGGACGTGCGAAAAGACAGCACATGATTCCTTGTGATCCTCTCTTCAGAGGCCCTCCTGCCCTTAGGAGTTTGTGGACTGAGTGTCATTCCAGGGCCGCGTCCCTGACATCCCCGTGGTGAACCCCCCGCACCTGCATTTCTGTGGTAGCATGACAGAGCAGCCTGACACCGTCTCCTTGTTTCTTGGGGTGTCTGCCCTTGGCGCCCTGTGGGTCACCATGCACCGGGTCTACACTGCAGGCTGTTGTAGCACAATAGGGTCTTCATGTCTGCATGTTCTGATCTGTTCATCGCAACAAGGTCTCCATGTCCTTAAACCTCGGGGCCAGATCTCACACTGACTCTTTGACTGTGCTGCATTCCAGAAGCAATGGTGGAATGTTGCTTACCTCAAGGAACATAAACCTTACATTGTAGAGTGGAGGCATTTGAAAACATCTTCTCCTCTGTCATTGCCAAGGTGGCTCAGTGTCTACTAAAATTAAATCCATATGGGTACACCGAGCAGATGGGGAGGGTTGGGGTGTGTGTGTGTGGAGTACACTGCCTTATGTGTCTGTGATGACATTCATTTAACCAGAGGTAACCTCCAAGTTATAAACCAGGACATTGTTCCCTAAAACAGGACCGTGGATTCATTTACGGTGCTTCAGAAAATTTAATTTAAAGATGTATTTACACATAGATACATGAAAGAGGTCACAGCTCTGGATTCAATGTGAATGATGAGCTGATTCATTCTAGAGCCCTGCATGAAAGACCATGTTGTGATGGTCTTGTGAAAGACCATCCTTTTTATTATACGACATTAACTTTTCCTTTATGATATCTATTAGTTCCGCTATCTTCCATGGCGGGTCGGCCGCGTATAGAGGGGATGTGCATCAGAACGGGGGAGAACCTGTAATTTCAAAAAACTTATCTATTCAATTGATTATTATTTATTTTTTCTATATATAAAATGCCAAGAGTAAAGCTGGCCAAGTCTTCTTGCCAAGCCAGGGACATGATGGACTGAGAAAGCATCCTAGGGACATGGGTTCGGGAAGGCTGTGAAATGATGTCTTGAGGTTCTTGAAAAATGATAGTACTTTCTTATGCCCTTTACTCTCTCAGGGCAGGGTAAGACCACTTAATTCAAGTCTGGTGTTGGTGTCCATAAACCCAGGCTGTAGGTCCAATGAGGCCAGCCTCCCCTTCAGATACAACTGACTCTGAGTTTCTGGACTTTGTTGCTCAGTGCATGCCCGAGGACCAGTGGCATCAGCATTTACCATCGGTAGATTTCAGAAATGCAGACTCTCAGGGCTCACCTGCCCAGGAAATGCCCTTACATAAACTGTCTTTGCCCCTGCTTCACTGTTCTTCTGGTCACCCACAATAGCCCGTGATACCACGTATCCCCTTCTTTCTTGGGTAGGGGGGGGCCTGGGTTCTGGATCATGTCAAATGTACTCATCTTTTTTCTTTTAAATTATTTGATTTATTTGGGGTGGGGGGAGCAGGGCAGAGGGAGAGAGAGAGAAGTCCTCAAGCAGACTCCCTGCTGAGCGAGGAGCCTGACGAGGGGCTCAGTGCCAGGACACTGAGGTCAGAACCTGAGCCAGAATCAAGAGTGGGTCGCTCAATGGACTGGACCTCTGAGGCACCCCGAACCCCGCTTATCTTGGCTCTGCTGCATGAAAGTTACTCTGCACCTCTATGCCTTATTTCTTCATCTGTAAAGCAGAGATAAACAGGAACCACCTCCCAGGGATTTTTTCAAGCATTAGTAAGAGAATATTTCTAAAATACTCATCCAAGAGCCAAGCCAATAGTATCTGGAGGGTATTAGTGCGATGGTGATGATGCTTGTGTCCTATCTCCCTTACTGATGGCGCGTGCCTTTGACAGAGGCTTCTGGTCTTAGTCCCTCTTTACTCTCTCCCAACCCCTGCCCCTTTTCTGTCCTGAGAATGTGACTGATGGCGGAAGCACTTGCTGTGCAGCACTCCGGTCTGTAGCTGAAATCCTGATCTTTGGAAAATTCAGTTTGAGTCAGAGGCAGGATTCCTAAGAACCTTAGCTCCACGGGGGTTAAGTGTTCTAGAAGCCTATTAGGAGAGCGCTCCTTGGCTGTCAGGTTCAGGCAAGTACAGACTGCTCTTGGGCTACACACCACATTGTGCACAGGTGTGCGGAGCGGGAAGGAGCCGTTGCTGACGAGAACGCCGGGCTCACAGCTTCCATCATCATGTCACTCTGGAATGAGACAGAGGGACGAGCTCAGATACACTTTAGTTAGTTATTTTATTTTATTTTTTTTTAATTTTTATTTATTTGACAGAGAGACAGGTCATAAGGAGGTAGAGAGGCAGGCAGAGAGAGGGGGAAAGCAGGCTCCCTGCCAAGCAGAGAGCCTGATGTGGGGCTCAAACCCAGGACCCTGAGACCATGACCTGAGCCAAAGGCAGAGGCTTAACCCACTGAGCCACCCAGGTGCTCCTTAGTTATTTTAAAGTTTTATTCATTTGTTTTAGAGGGAGAGAGAGCGAGCGAGCACACACACGTGAATGGGAGGGGCAGAGGAGAGACCCTTCAGCTGGCTTCCTGCCTAGCAGGATCCTATCTTAGGGCTTGATCTCGGGACCCCATGAGATCACAACCTGAGCCAAAGCCAAGAGTCAGAAGCTCAACCGACTGAGCCACCTAGGCGCCCTCAAATACATTTTAAATTGGTTTAAATTGTCCCCCAGCTTGAGAAGATGTCATCTTGGATTGGACCATGGTTGTGAGACCTAGAAGATCTAAAACAGCAAATCCTAGGGCAGTGGGCTGGGCTTGTCCATGGGCACAGCCGATCAGTAGGGGCTTTAACCACATGCCTGGGTACCATTGGTCTTGAGAGACCACGTGGGCTTTCCATTCTGTTAGGAGGCAGCAAGGTCAAGTAATTACCTGGGTGGGCTCTGAGGTCCGACCTGGGTTGAAACCTTGGCTGTGTCTTCTTCTAGCAGCCAGATCACAGGTGAGTTATCGAACCTCACCGAATCACACCGCTCACGAGAGAACAGAGAACGGCAGGTGGATTCCTGCCCGGCCTGGTCCCTGAAGTTTTTGAATTGGTTATTCAGTGGAAATTTACAAAAATCTTTTTAATGTTTTCTAAGTTTCAGAATAGCTTTAGATTCAGGGGAAAGTTAGTACAGATAGTGGAGCTTTTACAGAGTTCTCGTATGCCCCGTTTCCTGTTGTTAACATCTTACACTAGCATGGTACATTTGTCATAACCAATGAACTGATATCGGTACATTATTACTAAATCAACTCCGTATTTTATTTAGATTTCTTTAGTTTTTAACCTCGTGTTCTTTTCCTGGCCCAGGATCCCACCCAGGGTACCACATTACTTCGTTGTCATGTCTCCTTAGGCATGTGGCTGTGATAGTTCCTTAGACATTTCTTGGTTTTGGTGATCATGATATTTTGAGGAGTACTGCTTAGGTTTTTTTTTTTTTTTTTTTAAATAGACTATTTCTCAATTGGGATTTCTCTGCTCTTTTTCTCATGAATTGACTGGGATTTAGGAATTTGAGGGGGAAGACCATGGTCAAGTGCCATTGGTGTCCCATTACATCAAGGGTACGTACTTTCAACATGGTTAATCACTGTCAGTGTGGCCTTGATCACTGGTTGAGGTGGTGTTTGTTGTTTCTCCATTGTAAAATTGTCCCCTCCCACCTTCCACACTGTGTGCTTTGGGAGGAAGTCATTATCTGTAGTCTACAGTGAGGGGCTCAAGAAAACTTAAAAAATTTCTTTTGCCCATACCATGACTCAGCACTTTCTACACCCTGCATCTTCTTAAAATGCACTCCACTTATTTATTTATTTTTTAAGTAATCTCTATACCCATCATGGGGCTCAAACTCGTGACCCCGAGATCAAGAGTCTCATGCTCCACTGACCGAGCCAGCCAGGCTCCCCCAATCCACTCCATTTCTTTCCACCATTAGATTGTCTTCTTCCTGGCTTATTTGCGTAAACATTGTAGGGCAGTTGGCCAAATTATTTGACATTTGACATCAGCTCCCCAATTTCCAATCTGTATTCTAGTTTAGTGTCCATAGTGCGTATTTTGAGAAGTGCTGAGTTTTGAGTAATTGAGGCCTAGGAAGTTCAAGTACCAACAGCAAAAACTCATTCCTACATACATGCACCTTCTCACGTGCCGGATGCAGTATTAGCCCTGAACGTATTTCATCCACATGGGAATTCTATAAGGCAGCTGCTCATGTTACAGATGAAGAAATGAGGCACAGAGAACTGCAGTGCACAGGAAAGTGTTGCCCAAGGTGACACAGCTAGTAAATTGCAGAGCTGGGCAATAGAATTTAGAAAGCAGAAGTTATCTCTTGTTTGCTAACCGTTCTTCCCTGCTACCCATGCTAGCTGATATTGCACTTAGCACTTTTTCCCTATGGTAGCAGACAATCCAGGCTTTGGCACACACTAGCCCTGTGTTTATTTCTGGCTCCAGCACCTACCTGCTGTGTGACCTTGGGCAACTCATTTCCCTTCTCTGTCTCTGCATGTGTGAAATATGGATGATAATATTTGTACCTCCCTGAGAGCTTTTGAGAAGATAATGCATCAAACCTAGTGTTTATCATATATTACAGATGCAATTGCCGTACTTTCCGAGTTAAAAGTAGGGACACATGGATGAAAACCTGTGTGTCAGGATGGGGACCGTAAGATGAAATATTTGAAATAGGGCTTGTCTCCTAAAAGTGGGATGGCTGCTCAGTGGAATTCTACGATGCTCAGGAAGGAGATGGAGGTGTAAGGGATGGAGGAGGGCAGGGCAAGTCAGGACCCCTGTTGCCCAGGATCCTCCAAACTGTCAGCCACAATGGCAGAATATATAGCAAAGCATAGTTTGAGAAACCTCAGTGATCTCAGACTTTTAACAGTTGCCTCTGCCTCCCTTTCCTCTCTCTCTGTCTCTCATGAACAGATAAATAAAATCTTTGAAAAAAAAATTAAAAAAAAAAACCCAGTTACCTAAATATGGGGATAAAGGTCCTAAATAACATGAATAAATAAAACTTGCCATTGAATTGACCTATTTTTAAAAAAAAAAAGATTTTATTCACTTATTTAAGAGAGAGAGAGAGCGAGCAAGCCAGCAAGCACGAGCAGGGGAAAGGGCAGAGGGAGAGGGAGAAGCAAATGCCCCACTGAGCAGGGAGCCCGATGTGGGGCTCGATCCCAGGACTGCAGGATCATGCCCTGAGCTGAAGGCAGACGCCCAACCGACTGAGCCACCCAGGTGTCCCTGAATTGACCTGTGTTTTAAAATTGATTAAAATTTAGGATCCATAAGAAGAACATAGGTAGCATCTTAGATTTAGGAGAAGTCACCATTTTTAGCTAAGAACCATTAATTCCTAGACCTTTTTATTTTAGTTTCGCTTCTATCAAAAGCTCTGGCAGGCAGCTTTTTGGGGGAGAGCCATATTTCACAAAGAAAGAATGCAAAGAGAGTGTGTGGGGCATGCAGAAGCTAGAAACCCCAAGCCATCGGACCCTAAGGGCAGGTCTCTGGTGAGCTGAGGCCATCCTCCTGTCTTCCCTTTCACTCTCCTGGATGCTCTTGACTCAGATTCATGACTCAGCAAAATCAGAAGCGACTGACACATGTCAAGGGCCTCTGGGGAAGGTCGCAAATGGGTAAAACTGCAGCATTCTGTCTGGGAACGCGAAGGTTCCATCCTCCGTAATTACAAAGGTGATGGACATTGGCAACAAGGGCTCCAGGTGGCCCGCGGTGAGCCAGCAAGAATTTCGATGCCCTAAAAAGGCACACGTTTTCATTCTGGAAGCAGAGTGTTACCGAATCATGCGTGTGTGTTGGATTAAAGGAGTGGCATGGAAACTGACCTTTCCCTCTGAGATTTTGCTCCCTGGGTTAAGGTTGAAGTCAAGTCAGAAAATTACTTCCTCATCTCTGGGATGATTTCCGGCAACCTTTTTTGTTTGTTGTTGGTTTTAAACACAGGCACAGACACACACACACACACACACACACACACACACACAAGTTTTCACCTGCCCTGGTGGTGCTGTCCTCCTTTGGTGATTCATTGGCAGTCTTTGGCTTTGCTTCGGAATTGCTAATATCCTTGAAGGTGACCTACACAGAGTCGTGTCATCCTGTTACAGAGTGATTCATTACATGTCTGAGAAATTCACATCTGAAATGACAGTCTGCCTTCATGTCCCTTTTGGCGGGTTTCTTCTCGGTGCCCACAAGACCCTTTTCTTTAAAGGTGCCCGGTGTTCAGCCTGTATGTAGGCTCTGGACAGCATTTTTTCCTATTAAAACAAAGATAACAAGTGTTCTCTTCTTGATTTCTATAAACCTCCTTGTCTGACATTCATGAAGTGGTTCTCTCTGACATTCTAAAAATTTCCAGGGTGGCCCAGTGGATGCACTGAAATAGAATTTTGGCCATTGCCTCTTCCTTTCCAGTCCCCCTGTTGAGGGTGGGATATTTCTCTGTGGTTGTAGATGCTGTGCTTGTTCCTTGCTCCGTGTCATGGGGGACGTGGGGAGACCGTTGAGGAAAGAGCAGCACAAGTTATTTCAGGACAGATAATCTGGAGGGGGAAGAGCTATTTTGGGAGTAAAGATGATCAGACGCCATGTGGGTATACCGTAAGTAATAACTGCATAATAATATCCCCGCATTCTCCTCTCTAGCAACGTTCATGCCTGTGACTCTGTTTGCAACATCTTGGATATGAAGGATCAAGCTGGGATTAACAAGTAACTTCATCTTTCCTTAACTGAGGAAAGTGCGAAGTGCTTTGAAATGGGAGCGGAGAACGGTGGTGGAGAATATGCTAACATTTGTTTTTCAAAGTAATCCACATGCCACGGCCACGGAAAACAGTATGGCGGGTCCTCAGAACGTCCACGCAGAATTACCATATGATCCAGCCGTTCCACCTCTGGGTACATTACTCCCCAAAAACAGACAGTAGGGACTTGAACAGATATTTATACATCCACGTTCACGGCAGCATTAGTCCCAATAGCCAAAAAGTAGCAACAGCCCAAATGTCTTTCAAGAAATGACTGATAAACAGAAGGTGGTCTGTGTATACGGTGGGATGGTATCCAGCCTTAGAAGGGGAAGGAAATTCTTTTTTTCCCCCTCAAGGATGTTATTTTTAAGTAATCTCTACACCCAACATGGGGCTCGAACCTATAACCCTGAGATCAAGGGTCGCATGTTCTACTGTCTGAGCCAGACAGGTGCTCCAAGAGGAAGGAAATTGGGACACAGGCTACAGCATGGATGAACCTTGAAGACATGATAATAAATGAAACCTCAGTTACAAAAGGACAAATATTGGATCCTTCCCCTTATGTGTAGTACCTGGTGGGAGGGCGGTGGTCAGCTTCCTCAAGACCTCAGATAGAATGGTGCTTGCCAGGGGGAAGTGGAGGGGGAATTAGTGTTTAATGGGTATGGAGTTTTAGTTGGGGAAGGTGAAAAGGTCCTGGAGACCTATGGTGGTGATGCTTGCACAGTGAGGTGAATATTTAAGGCTCTGAACCATCCGCTTAGAAATGGTTGGAATGGGGGCGTTGGGTGGCTCAGTGGGTTAAAGCCTCTGCCTTTGGCTCAGGTCATGATCCCAGGGTCCTGGGATCGAGCCCAGCATCCGGCTCTCTGCTCAGCAGGGAGCCTGCTTCCTCCTCTCTCTCTGCCTGCCTCTCTGCCTACTTGTGATCTCTGTCAAATAAATAAATAAAATCTTAAGAAAAAAAAAAAGAAATGGTTAGAATGGTCAATTTTGTGTTGGGTCTGTTTTACTACAGTAGAGACAAGGTTAATCCACATATGCCATAGACCGTTTGGGGGAGGTATCAGGGAGTAGGTTTGCAGCCCAGGGCTGGAAGCTGGGTTCCAGCTCCCAGGGTATGTTCTGTGAGTATCTGCGAGGAGACTGTGGCTACCTTGGGAAGCTGTGGGGGAGGAGGGAAGGCATGTTTTCATTGTATGTAACCTTCATGCCTTTGGTGTTTTTTGGGGGGGGATACTGTGTGGCTTCATCACCTCTTCAAACCATAAATTCAGCTCTTCAGATCCAATGGCAGGGAAGTGGGTAAGAGGAGAGGAAAGCTCCCTTGAGAACATTTTGGGAGCCTAGAAGGGTCGTTGCCCTGCAGAACGCTTGTCTCTGAGAGGTCCTCAAGGACAAAGAGAGGTTGACTGGACAGGGGAGGAACATGGGGTGGGTGCCCAGCTCTTACATGAGCAAGGCGGGTATCTTTGTCAATGTGTCCTATTTCGTGTGTTTTGTGTGTGAATGGGAGGAGGAGAATGGTGGTCTTGTCTTTTATTTCTTTTTTTTCTCTCTCTTCCTCTCTCTCCTTCCTTCCTTCCTTTCATTTTTTTTTTTTAAGATTTATTTATTAGAGAGAGAGAGAGAGTACATGCGAGTTGGGGCTCTGTGCTGATGGTGGGCCCCACCTGGGGCTCAGATCCCAGGACCCCAAGATCCTGACCTGCACTGAAACCAAGAGTCCGACGCTTGACTGACGGAGCCACCCAGGCACCCTGGGAGTGGTGATCTTTTCTAACCTTAAATGCCTTTAAAATTTGTTCTTCTGAGGTTATGGCAATGCCCCCCACCCCCTTTCCTCCTCCCTAGCCTGGAGTTGGCTCAGTCTTACGGGAGCCTGGAAGTCTGCGTTGGGGGCTGAGTCCTGCCTGATGTGCTGGATCTGTCCATAGCACCCCAAAGCACCGAGTGACAGTCACTGAAGTCACTATATCCTTTCCCTCACCCCCTCCCGCCTCCTCCCCAACCTCCGCTCCCCGCCCCAGTAACTGACAGATTTCCCCCAAGGGGCTGATGATTGATATTCTTCCTTCAGTTACTTCTGGCACAATTGGGAAGCATGAGAAGAATTGATTAAGTTCTGCAAGTAGGATTTCTGACGAGAACCTTCCTGGTTCTAAAGAAGGTGCTGGCCAGCTCCCCTCCCCTGGGCAGGTTGCTCAGAAAATAACGATCCTCATTAAACCAGAGGGACTGTGTGCCCCCTGTCAACGGAGAGAAATTAACAGATTGGTAGAGAGAAGGGAGAGTGAGGGACACAGTTTCTTTTGGTGTTATTGAAACCAGAAGTTCGAGCTGACATAATGAGCTGTGGTCAGAATCCTTCTCTGGAGATCACGGATCAGGTGCTTTTCTTTTTGGTTTCTCAGAATAATAATGAGGCCGTTTCTACGCCCATTTGAATGACTTACAGTAAATTTCCATTGGGTGGTTATTGGTCTTCCCACAGCAACTGTGTGGTGTAGCCGTGTGTTGTCATTCTGCCTGAGGCTGGAAAATGGGCAGGTGTTGCGCTGAGACCCAGCAGGCGGTGTCCTTGTTCTGAGAGGTGGGAGGCCCCCAGGAGGGGTATGCAGCGGTCCTTGCTGCTTAGATCATCTCTGTGGAAGGCAAGAATCCCCCAGAATGGGGCACAAATCCTGGCGGAGCACCCTTGCTGTTGCCCTGCAGAGTGAAAGCAAGAAAAGGATGCAAGGCAGGTTTTGTTCTCTAATTAAAAAAAAAAAATTTGTTGCCTTCTTCTCTGTCATCTTGTTCATGTGAACTTTAAGAGCCCTAAGTTGATTGAATGGCCTCTTGGCCAGGGGAGGCCTCCTGGCTCGGCTGAACTGGGCTGCTGTGACCCTTGCCGCCGATCTGGCATTCTAGCCTTCTTCTGGGGGGGCCCTGTCCAGGCTCCCATCGGAGAATAAATTCAGATTACTGGTGGAGGATGGAGCGGGAGAAAGCATGCAGGGTCCGGTTTTCGGGAATAACAGCCCTTGTCTCTCTTGGCTGGGCACGTGCTTGGTTGATTGGTTGAATCTGGGCTTAAATATAGAACCAGATGGATATCAAGATACGTGCTCTTTTCATTTTTTTTTTTTTTTCCTTTTTGAGAGGGGAAACTAATATTTATTGAATGGAAACCCTGTGTCCTAACTGTATTATTTTCCATAGTTCATGCAAGGGCTGGTGAGGCCTATAATAGTAAGAATAGAGTAACACTCATTACAGACAGAGTGGTGTGGGGCTCTGTTCTGAGCATCTTGTATGTAAAATTTACAGATTTACTCCTCTGAGGTGGGATAGAAGAACTCAGGATGCTGAGACACCTGAATGTTAAGAAAGGCGCCCAAGATCATCCTTAGTGACAGAGGCAGGATTCCAAGCTGGGTCTTTGGGCTCAGAGCCCAAGCACGCCCCTGCCCGTTGCCCCAGAGATAAGGAGCAGCGGTGTGACTTGCCGGAGCTCGTGGGACCCGAAGTGGTCAATATTATTTCTCCGTAGTTCCCCTTTTTCAGGGACTCTAAGTGGTTTAGCTTTCCTTCCCAAGTTGTTCTTAGCTAGCATAGCTGGGGCACTCGGAACAATCCAGAGTGCCCATTTAGAAAGCTCTGGGATTTGATTCAACACATATTGTAAATGGAATTGAAATGGAGTGTGTGCGGCCCCTGGTGATCTTTCTTTCCAGGCTGGGGGGAAAGTTCCATCATGTCAGGCTTTTCTGTAGGTTCCTGCAGCGACTTCAGTCTTTCCATCTCTTTTCTCCTTAGGACAGAAGAAAACAAAGGAAAGCAAAAAGTCCAAAAGCAAAAGTCAAGAGAGAAGCGGTGGTGGGACCAGCGTGTTCCCTTTGGGCAGCTGGCACCCACTCAGGGTGTGAGCCCAGACTTGCCATGACAAATAGAGCCTCAGGCTGTGCCTTTTGGAACCGTGTCCTCCAAAGCACTAGTTAAGTGGTACTTAGATTTCCAAACCAGATGACTTTCTTTGCAGAGCTGGATTTCTGATTTTGGCGTATGCCGTAGAGACACCAGAGAACCAAGTAGAGATCTTCCTTTTTCTATTTTAAAACAAGTTCTTAATAATAGCGTAGTCAAAAGTCTTTTGGCCCACTCTACCGAAAACTAGTGTTTTTCTTCTTGATCTATCTGGGGAGGGACTTTCTGTGTTGGGGGAGCAATTGGGAAGGTACAGATCATAAGATCTTCCCAAGCAGTGGGTACAGTACAAAGGAAAGCAGCCCCGGAAAGGGGAGGTGAGCAGTTCTAGGCAGACAGGCCAAGAAGATGATCTGCTTGCCAGGTGGATTGGAGCCCGAGTCTCCAGGTTTTCGAGTTGGTAACTGGAACAGGAAGGTGCCTGACGCAGGCCTGCTGCTGCCAGGACTGGCAGGGTTTTCCATTCAGGCTGGATGGTCTTAGGGCTGCGATGGGTGCGTGTTAGTTAACAAGTCCAAGCAGCCTCTATTTTGTCCATGATTGGGGTTGGGGGTCGTAGAAGAATGAGCAAATGGGATTTCCATTCTTGAGCAACAAAACATCTTGGGCTGAAAGGTGGGAGCACGTGACAGTGCAGGGTAGTACAAGGCAGTGTCATGAAGTGGTAAGTGGTGTGGTTTTGTTCCCCCGAGCTTGCATCTCTAGTTATGGTGTCTCTGGCCCAGCGCATGGGCTCTGGAGTCAGGGTGCTTGGATTTATATTTTGGCTGTGTGGCCTTGAGCACACAGTGTCCCTATTTGTAAAATGAGAGTCGCTCTAAAGCTACCTCATGAATTTGTTAGGAGGGTTAAATGATTTTCTTCCTGGATAAAAAGAAAAAGGCCTTGTCCTTGCTTCTTGCTTTTGAATGCAGTCTTGATACCTAGAACTGTAGCAGCTCTCTTGTACTCATGGGACGATGAGCATGAGGAGGAAGGTCAGTCTGCAAAGAGTGGCTGGTAAGGATGGTTGGGATCCTTGACTCTGCCAGGTGACCAGACAGACACTTCCCTGGAGACTTTCCTTTTCTTTCTTTTTTTTTTTTTTAAAGATTTTATTTATTTATTTGACAGAGAAAGAGATCACAAGCAGGCAGAGAGGCAGGCAGAGGGAGAGGGAGAAGCAGGCTTCCCGCTGAGCAGAGAGCCCAACGTGGGGCTCGATCCCAGGACCCCGGGATCATGACCTGAGCTGAAGGCAGAGGCCTAACCCACTGAGCCACCCAGGCAACCCCCTGGAGACTTTCTTTTTTCTTTTTTTTTTTTTTTATTTGACAGATAGAGATCACAGGTAGGCAGCGAGGCAGGCAGAGAGAGAGAGGAGGAAGCGGGCTCCCTGCCGAGCAGAGAGCCCGATGCGGGGCTCGATCCCAGGACCCTGGAATCATGACCTGAGCTGAAGGCAGAGGCTTTAACCCACTGAGCCACCCAGGCGCCCCCCCCCTCTAGACTTTCTTAAGTGAACATTGCTGGTTGGGGTTTCTGTTACCTGCAGCCAAATGTATCTTCACGGATACAAATTTATTGCTAGATTGTGAACTTAGTGAAGCTTAGACAATGATTTACTCACCTTGGAGTTCTTAAGGAGAGCCCAACATAATGCCCTGCATACAGTAGGTACTCACTGGTTATAAGAGGGAGATGGATGGTTGGAAAGAGGGGAGGGGAGGAGGCACGTAGACATGGCATGCTGGTAAAAATTTAACTACTAGTTCTCATAGGGAAAAAGTGCTGATTTGTAGCATTTGCCAATTTCTGTAGTGTAAATATTCCCAGAGCGAGCCTAAGTTGGCAGAGCAGGAGGCGGAGTGAGAAGGAGAAGCAGACTGCCTGCTGAGCGGAGAGCCTGGTGTGGGGCTCGATCTTAGGACCCTGAGATCATGACCTGAGCAGAAGGCAGTTGCTCAACTCACTGAGCCGCCCAGGAGCCCCAACAATCAGCTCTTATGAATGAATCCAAACCAGTGTTGGCTCATCACCGGAGGGATGCAGGGAGAAAAGGAGAGAGAAAAGGGAAGGAAGGTTCTATTACAATGAATTGTGGTGTTGATGATAATAGCAATAATAATACTTAAAGTTGATTGAGAGCTTACTTTGTGCCAGGTTCTAACCCCAGATGCTTCCCAGGGGTCTTCTCATATCTCCTGGTGCAGAACTGGGTCACATTGGCCTTTTCTAGCTGCCAGAGAGGCAAGGGAGCGAACAAAGGGGTGAGGCACGGTGAACGTGTTGGAACTGGCGTAGACCATTTGTGTGTCATTTTTCAGAGTGGCGCCCTCTGCTTCTCTGAACACAGTCAGGCGGCTGTTGGTGATGAGGGATGGCTGTTGGATGGGCAACCAAGAGTGTCCAAAAGGGCAAGACTTTCCAAGTAGAGCGAGTTATTTTTCAGACGCCCCAACTGCCTTTACAGCCAAGTTAAATAGTCTCATTGTCATCAAAACTACATAGTTCTTCCCTGCCTGCCTTCACGGCTGCCGTCCACTCCAGACATCATAAACTGACCTTGTCCTTCACAGCAGAACGGTTGGTTTTCTCAACCAAACAGATACCAACCACAGTGATAAATGAGGTGGGAAGGAAGGAAATCAAAACATGATTGTGATAAAGCATCCAGAAGAGAAAACAAGTGCTCCCGACGTGCAGATTCACTGCACTTGGTTTGGGTTGTGAAGACCCGCGTGGGCTCGGGGCGAGGACAGGCTGTGGTGAGTTGGGAGGGGTGTGGAGAGTGGGATGTCGGCAGCAAAACTCCCTCCTGACGAAAAAGTCAGCTTCCTTCCTTGCTTCTGTGTGGACTCTCTGGGCAAAGTGCTCACACCGCCTTCCAGACTTCTCTTACTCCTCAGGCAGGTGGAAAATATATAATAAAGGAAGATGCCAAAATTGGGGCCATCATCGGGGACAGAAGGCACAGACTGTTTGGGGGGGATATTTCTGGGTCACCTTTAGAATTTTTGCTGATTTTATATCCAGGTGTCCGTTTCTTTAAAAAATTTTAAAAAAAAAAAGATCATAAGAGAATTCTCGGTTCCGCTTCCGTCAGGAGTCCAGAGAGGAAAAGCAGGGGCAGAGGAGAAATCGGCTTGAGGAGAAGGACGATTCTGTTCCGAGGACTCCCTGTGATGGAAAAGCCTGACTGTCGGAGAGAGTGACGAGGAGCTGAAAGCCCCAGACTGTGGTTGTTTTTTGGTTTTGTTTTGTTTTGTTTTTGTTTTTTAAGATTTTATTTATTTATTTGAAAGAGAGAGAGAGAGCACGAGTCTGGGTAAGGACAGAAGGAGCAGCAGATCCCCTGCTGACCAGGGAGCCCGATGTGGGGCTCAGGCCCAGGACCCTGAGATCATGACCTGAGCGGAAGGCAGACGCTTCACCGACTGGGCCACTCAGGTGTCCCCGGCCTGTGTTTCGAAATGAGGACTCACTTTACCTAGAAGAAACGCCTGGAAGAGCTGAGATGGGAAGAGGTCATAATCTCTCAGCAGGCTGCAGAGCGGCATACCCTGGGAGTCCTAGCTGATCCCTACCTGACCCCCTCAGACGCTTTGGGAAACCGAATTAGAAGGGGCCCCCTCGGCGGTTCTGAGCCGACACCCTGGGGAACACCGGTGCTTTTCTTAGCTAGAACCGCAGCCCACAGCAGAGGGGCCGTGCCAGTTGCTTGTTACTTGCTGTGTTCTTTCCTGGGTCAGCTGGGCCCGTCCCACCTGCTCCATCCTGTTGGTGGTAGGAAGTCAGATGTGCTTCAAGTTAGAGATCAAGATCTGGGCCGTTGGTCACCAGCCAAATATTTTTGATCTTCCTTTAAGCAGAATGGAAAATACTTTGTACTTTTACTCTGCTGTGAGCATCGTCTGGATCTCAGGTGGGGACTGGCAGGCTCTTTCTTAAAGAGCCCAGTAGGACACATCTTAGGGCTTTGGGTCGGGGAGGGGGGCAGAAGCTGCTAGTTACAGAGCAGATGCAGCCACAGGGGAAAAGTGAATGAATGCGCGTGGCTGTCTTCCCATCAAACCATTTATGAGGGGTGCCTGGGTGGCTCAGTGGGTTAAAGCCTCTGCCTTCGGCTCAGGTCATGATCTCAGGGTCCTGGGATCTAGCCCTGCATCGGGCTTTCTGCTCAGCGGGGAGCCTGCCTCCCCCGCCCCTCTGCCTGTCTCTCTGCCTACTTGTGATCTCTGTCAAATAAATAAATAAAATCTTAAAAAAAAAAAAAAAAAGAAAGAAAATAAAACCATTTATAAAAGCAGGCGGTGAGGAGGGCTGGGCCCACAGGCCTTTGTTTGTCATTTGCTCTCCTAAGGGGTGAGAGATGGAATAGAAACCTCTCGTTTGCCAGATGTGGATGATAGTGTGTACGGTTGTTAGGCTATAAGACCCTTGCCCACCTGAAATTCTAGTAGGGAGCAAAAGGGGAACATCAGATCCCCTTATCCCATTGGTGGTGATATGGGATGAATATGGAGGGAATCAAAGGGTGAAGGAGGCAGAGAATGTCTTGGGGCCACTTTATGACACCACTGGGCTTGTGTGGCTGCTGTGGCCCCTGGAGCTCCCACCAACATGGTGTTGACATGACCTGTGTTGGCTGGCGGGCCAGGCACAGGTTAACTATACACCCCCAACCCCTAACCCCACTCCCAACCCTGGACTCTGCTAAAGCTTTCCTTCTCTTATTTCCTTCATCCTTCTAATAGTCCAGATAAAGAGGAAGATAAGGTGGTTGCCGATGACGACCCCCATTTGAGACCTATAGCAGCTTATTTTTCAGCAATTTTCAGGCTTTGGCCTTATTTCAAAGGTGACCTACTCTACTATCTTGAAGTGTGGGTTGGGATTCACTAGCATTTTCTCCCAGACTGGGGAGAGCTCTCTTAAGAAAGGAAAACAGTTCCCAGTTTTACAAATGTGATTTCCTGACAGACTTCCAGAGGGAAAGATTAATGGCCAATTTTTTTCTGCCCAAAGCTATTGTCACATTTAAACCCAGAGGAGGGGCAGGGTCAGACCCGACACCTCCTCCTAGACCCACATGTAGGCGTTAACCTCTCCCAAGACTGACAGTGGGATTCCACGGGGCAGGGAGCAGGGAGGTCACCCATCTTAGTGTTTACTTGCTTTTGTAAGAATGTGTTGTTTGTAGACTGTTACAAGTCGTTCAGCCCCACGCCAAGAAAGCCCTACTCGTGTTCCTGGAATCAACCAGTTTCAGTCCCTTGGAGGTCTTGCAGGAAGAAGGGACATGACCTTGCCCCTTCTGTCCTGGCCTGCGCTATGCCAGTGTAACCTCACAGGGCACCCTAAGGGAAGGCTGGATTTACATAGTTTGTTAATTACAGCTGTCAGATTCCTCGAGGTGATTTAACAGTGGGGAGGCCCAACAAGTGTGAAGGGTATTTTTAACTAAGCTGTGTGGGTTTGATAGCCGTTTGGGGACCACTGATGGAATCCGGAGCTCCCTGTGAGCCTGGTGGTAGGGGTGGGGGAAGGAGGGAGGCCGAGGCAGACCCGGCTGTGAAAGACTTCCATGTGGGACAGCTGTTGGGTGATTTGACCCTGAAGGGGGCTGGTGGTCCCCTTTCACGTTGTGCTGACAGTCGTCAGTTCAGCCTGCTTTACAGGGTGTGAAATCGACACCCTGCCTCCCGCCAGGGATGGGGGGCTGTCTGGGTGCTGGGAGGAGTACAAGTGAGGGTGGAAATTCGATCTGCAGGGCATTCATTCATTCGTTCATTCATTCATTCATTTGACAAGCATTTTTCGAGCACAGTAGACCAGTTTCTGGAACTTTGAGGTCTATACAAATCAGCAGGCAATCTCATTAAAATGCACAGACTGATTCAGTGGGGCTGGGGCTGGGGCTGGGCTGAGATTCTGCATTTCTGAAAAGCTCCTGATTGATGCCGATGCTGGTGGTATAGGGATCATACCCTGACTCACCAGGCCTAAGACCAGATGCCGTTTTGGTGAGACAAGATGTGAACACTGAGCGTGTCTCTAGGTCCTTCCTGTCCCATCCGCCCTGTGCTTTGCCTGGGTCTTTGCTTAGCTGTCTTTTTCCCGGCTCAGCTAGGGTTTGTTTGTTCACTCAATGCTGCGTCAGGCACGTAGTGTTTATTGTCATCGTGGGGCTGTCTCAGGTTCCCCTCCAATGTGTTTTGTTCATGTTAAGCGTTTGGGGTAGGGAACTCTCCCAGCCACGTTAGGGAGGCAGGTCCTAATCAAGGTTCTGCTCACCTTGTGGCTTATTCTCTGGAGGAGGGCAGGAACACTGTTCCTTTGATATCACTACATCAGGGTCCTTGGCCCTCCCTTTTAGGGGACCCCATGAAAGGGATTATCTGTGGAAGAATAGGGAGTGAAGATTAGTAGGGTAGGGAGGACTTGACCCCTAGGAGAGGGAAATGGATTTCTGTGATAGGGTTTTCACTTTTTAGACTTACGGGTTGAATTCCACTACTGGACCATTCCACTAATGGTCCTTCCATCTGGAATGACCCAGAAAGAAATCTTTTGCTCACTTTCTAGACTGGTGGTGCATACCTCTCTCTTGGCCTCTTTCCTGCTCACTTCCTGTCTTCTCCTCTGCATATTTTTAACTTTTGTCGATGATGCTGCCCTTCATAGGACTCAGAGTGACAGCTGGTGCTAGTTTTGGAATTAACTGCCACTAACCAGCAGTGGGACCTTGGACAAGTCAGCCAGCTACCTGGAGTTCAGGTGTGGGGGAGGGTGTTGGGCCTCACAATGTCTAATGCCCTCAGGACCATACCTGGAAGGCTGGGTTCTATCTGACAGCTGGAAGCATTGAAATTCATCGTCTTCCCTGGAGCCAACTCTAGTAAACAGCTTGTCCCTGCAGCAGGTGGAGCTGGGGTGGGGGGCTGTCCTTAAAAGCAACAGGTTGGGGGCTGGCAGACTCACAAAGGAAGTCTCTGGGGAGGTCCAACCTACCTGCTGCTCTGTGGGTAGGGGGAGACTGCTGGGCAGGAAAGGAACCTGCCCAGGGAGACGGGAGGGGGAAGCACCCCAAAGGCTGATCCTGGAACACTTGGCAGGGGTGGCTCCATTCATTGGGATCTCAGAGGGTCGATGTGGGGAGGATGTTCCTGAGATGAGCCTTGGAAGGATGAGAAAGACCTCCCAGAAAGAGAAGTCATGGCAGTAGCAGCGATGCTTACTTATCTGCTCTTCTATGCAAATTACTTAAGTATATTAATCCATAATACCAAAGATAGCATGGTGCCCCATTTTATAGAGGGGGAACCAAGGCTCACAGACCTCAAGGAACCTGTTCCATGACTCAGCTGGGAAGCACTGGAGTTAAGATTAGAAGTCAGGGCAGCTTCCAAAGCCTCTCTTTTCCATGTCCCCAGCTGAGAGATTATAAGAGATTATGAAATGGCTGGAAGGAAGGTTCTTCAAGGTTCTAGAGCTTGGATGTTGGGAAGGTTAGTTTCCTAGGGCTGGTGGAAGATTCCCACAAACTATAAGGTTTGACACAACCGAAATTTACTCTGTCACAGCTCTGGAGGCTAGAAGTCTGAAATCAAGGCTTAATTCCTTCTGGAGGCTCCAGGGGAGAATTTCCCCCTTGCCTCTTTCCTAGTTTCTGCCAATTGCCGGCCGTCCTTGGCATTCTTTGGCTTGCAGATGCGTCCCTCCGGTCTCTGCCTCTGTCTTCACGTGACGTTCTCCATGGGTGTTCTGTCTTCTCTGCATGTCCTGCGTCCAAATTTCTGTCTTACACACGGTTGCCAGTCAAGGGATTGGAGCCTACCCTACTCCTGTATGACCTCAGCTGAACTCGACGTTTGTAAAGACCTTCTTTCCAAATAAGGTCACATTCATGGGTCCCCAGCAGTTAGGACTTGAACGTATCTTTTTGGGGAACACAAGCTCGCCCACAGTAGGGGAGACAGCTGGGAGGCAGGAGTGGGCGGGGTGGGGTTGGGCACATGCACAGCAAGTACCACTGAGGCCAGAATAGCCAGCTTGTGGAGGGCTTATGGTCCTGTTGCAGACTTTGGACTCGGTCCCAGATGAGGAATGCAGGGCCTGTGAAGGATCTGAAGTGGGGAGTTGGGTGGTCAGGCTGGCGAGCCTTGGGAGGAGGATATGTAGGGACAAGAGGGGGCTCTGGGCGCCATAGTGGGTCTTCTGTAACAGCCTGGCAGTGAGCAGAGCCAACGCCAGGCACTGGTGGAGGGCTGAGAGTCAGGGGAGACTGGAGGGGAACGTAGGTAGTCAAGGGGGCAGAGCTCGAGCTTGAAGGGACTGTTCGCTGAGTGACCTGAAGCAGCTGGTAGGGAGACAGGTGGACTTTTCCCGAGAAGGAGTGGTGAGTACGGTGGGAGGAGAGCTGTGTGAGAGGGACATGGAAGCCAGGTCACTCTGCCTCATGGACATCGGGTTTGTCCCCCAGAAAATGTGGGAACTGGACTGCTTGATCTCGAAGCTTCCTTCTGGCTCTCACATAGCAGGTGTTCTGGGGTTCTAAGCCAGTGCAGGCTGTGGCAGTCAGGGAAGGCTCCACGGAGGAGGTGGCATTGACCTGGGTGGGGGCGGCGTGTGGCAGGCAGATGGAAGGGCAAGAGAATTGGGAGGGTGTTCCGTGGTGGGACCGTCAGTGCACGAGCCCGGAGCTGGCTCCACACGCACTTCTATCCGAAGCCGTGAGAGGACCAGCTCTGACATGCAGAGACAACCTTCCCCAGCAGCGGCAACCGCAGCTTCTGTCCTGTCACGGGGGTGGGCGGTTACTGTCCTTCATCAGTATTTCAGTCTCAGCTTTCACAAAGCATCTCCCTCCGCCTTTCTGCCTTTCTCCGCAGCCTGGTAAATAAAGCCGAGAACTGACATGTCCCAGCTGGCACGCCTGCCAGACTGGGGCTGCCGGGGCCCCTGAAGCCTTTGCATCTGAACGAGGCTTTTGGAAACAAAGCGCCCCATTCCTCCCCCTGCAAATTGGGGGCTGTCATGCCTGTCCCCTCTCTGCCCCCACTCCCTTCCCAAAGTATGTAAAATTAATCCCATTGTGCTGTCATCCTTTCTTTACACAGAAGCTCTTCATTCCGAGTCCTCAGGCACCGGGAGCATCTCTAATAGACGCTCTCCAGAAATTGTTCTAAGTGGTTGCCAGAGGTGGGGTGGGGGTGGTGGGTGCGTGCAACGTGGGGAGATGGTGAAAAGGTACAAACTTGCAGTTAAAAAACAAGTAGGTCTTGGGGATCTCAGCACAGCATGGCGACTATAGTTAATAATACTGTACTGTGGATTTGGAAGTTGCTTATGAGAGTAGATCCTAAAAGTGCTCATTGCAAGAAAAAAACTTGTAGTTCTGTGTGGTGATGGATGCTAACCAGACTTTTTTTTTTTTTTTTTAAGATTTTATTTATTTATTTGAGAGCTAGAGAGAGTGAGCATGAGTAGGGGGCAGAGGCAGAGGGGGAGGGAGAAGTCGGCTCCCCACAGAGCAGGGAGCCCGAAGCGGGGTTCGATCCCAGGACGCCGAGATCATGACCTGAGGCAAAGGCAGATGCTTAACCCACTGAGTCCCCCCAGGGGCCCCGGATGTTAACCAGACTTGCTGCGGGGCTCATTTCACTATATCTACAAATATTGAGTCGTTATGTTGTATAACTGAAACTAATATAATGTTATATGTCAATTATATCTCAATTTAAAAATGGAAAAAATATTTTTTAATGCTTTTAAACTTCTGTGTGGGTTCTGACTGCTCTCTGAGAAGAAGAGTGACATACCCAGCATAAACAGAGGATGCAGTTAGGTTCTCCATCTGGTGTCCGTGTGGAACCCTTGTCTCCCTCTGGACAGGGGCTTGTGGTTCCTCAGTGTCAAGTAGTCGGGTGGGTGTGGGGCAGCACTCCATCTTCTGTAGTTCCAGAACACTGTGGGTATCCTCTCTTCTAGCACTCTTGGCCTTGGACACCTCTGTAGACATCTCCCTCTCTCAGCTATGAACTCATAGCTAGGAACATTGTCTTGGTTTGTTGGTTTGTTTTTATTTTTTAAATTTAATTTTATTTATTTATTTAAAAGATTTTATTTATTTATTTGACAGAGAGATCACAAGTAGGCAGAGAGGGAGGGGAGAAGGCTTCCCGCTGAGCAGAGAGCCCAACTCGGGGCTCGATCCAGAACCCTGAGATCTTGACTTTAGCCAAAGGCAGAGACTTAACCCACTGAGCCACCCAGGCGCCCCTATTGGTTTTTATTTATTTATTTATTTATTTATTTATTTTTAATTTATTTATTTGACAGAGAGAGATCACAAGCAGGCAGAGAGGCAGGTAGAGAGAGAGGAGGAAGCAGGCTCCCTGCTGAGCAGAGAGCCCGATGCGGGGCTCGATCCCAGGACCCTGAGATCATGACCTGAGCCGAAGGCAGCGGCTTAACCCACTGAGCCACCCAGGCGCCCCTATTTTTTGTTTTTAAATCTCCATGTTTTCAGAGCCTCGCACAGTACTTGGGACGTGGTAAATGTTGAACAAATTAATTTATCCACTTACTTTTCAGATACTTACTGAGCCCTTGCTATGTGCCAGGCTCTGTTCCAGATGCTGGAGATACAGCCGTGAACTAAACGGCGTCTCTGCTTTCATGGGACTTCCATTCTGATGGGACAGATTGTCAGTAAATAAACACACACCTGGGAAAGAACTTGGTTTTGGGTAATGAAGAGCTCCATTAAACCAGGGTTAGGGGACAAAGATCAGGAAGGCTATTTTGGAAGAGATGGTTGAGGAAGGCTTCCCTACAGAAGAGACTTTTTAGCAGACACTTAAGGGATGTGAAGGGGGAAGACATGTGAAGTCTTAAGGGCTACCGAGGATAGAGGCCCAGAGGTAGGAATGAGCTTGGCACGTTAGAGGAGTGATACGGCTGGAATGGAGTGGGAGAGGTAGGCAAGAGGTAGATCAAGCAGAGTCTTAAAGGTCAAGGTTGTGTGTTTAATGGTTTACAATCCAGGTTAGCAATGATCCAGACGCACACCAAGGGCCTATAGAAAACTGAACTACTATTGGAAAAAGAGGGCAGTTGTATTAATTGGATCCCAGGACCCTGAGATCAATGACCTGAGCCGAAGGCAGAGGCTTAACCCACTGAGCCACTCAGGTGCCCTGTTACCACTATTCTAAAGGAAGGTGTTGACCCTACACTGTAATTCTTCGATTAGATTGTGAGTTCCCTGAAGTCAGGGGCCACAGTTTATCCATCCTGTGTCTCAGACTTGGCAGAATGCCAGGGTACTAAGAAGCACTCTGAATTTTTTGTGAATTGAATTCTGCTGTGGTCAGCTGTGTGGGGACAGAGCCTGGCATAGAAGTATCCCATAATCTGGAAACAGGCTCCTAGATTTGGAACTGAGACACTTTGGGGCTCTGTGACTTCAAACACATCACTTAGCTTCTCTGTGGTCCTTTCCCCCCATCTGTGAGCTGAGTAAGACGATTTTACCAACCTCACCTGGTACTTGGGAGGTTTAGATATGAAAACACGAGTGTATTAGGTTATACTTCTGATTGCCGTTACTGGTTCCCCAGATAACAGGGGCTTGCAAAAAGATGGAAGTTCGTCTCTTGCGACAGATCTGCCGTGGGCTGTTGTGGTAGCTTCATGGTGTCCAAGGCCTAGACTACCTCCATGTTTGTTGCTCTGTAGCCCGAAGAGTGCTGACCTTCGCTATGTGGGCCAAGATGGCTCTCCCCATGCCATTGGCTGGAACTGGGTCATGTGACCTACCCTGCAAGCGAAGGTGAGAACTCTGGTCTTTCTTGCAGATGCCCAAGTACCCTATTCCACTTCTAATCCTGGGGAAGAAGGTGAGATCAGATTTTGAGGGGGACGAGTCAAGTCTCCGTCGCTTGGTCGCAGCACAATGGAAGATTTCTAAACCTTGAAATAGAAATGATTCGCAGGTCACTAGCAGCTTGAATTGGAAATGACTTTACTCTGCTGGAATCTGACAGAAACAATGCCCTAGATTTTCTGTTTTCTTGTTATTAAATGCTTGCTCGGTGCCAGCCACTGTACATCACCCACACAATTTCCAGTTAATCCTCCTAGCAGTCTTATGATGCACGTCCCATCTTAAGTGCCCATTTTTGAGATGGGGAGACTGAGGCTGAGGCCAGAGGAAGAATTTGAACTCCTGTCTGTGGGACTCTAGGGCACGTACTCTCAGTACCTCAAACAGCTCAGTCTCTGATGCTTCTTCTGTCCCCTCCCCACTCGGAGCCTCATTTCCAGGAAGTCTGTTCATGCAGAGGGGGGCTCTGGGGGATATTCCTGGGGTCCTCGGTGCTGTCATCTACACAGAATGGAATCCACTGGTGGTCCCTTGGGTGGCTTAAGAGGGACATTCATGGTGGTGGGGGGGTGGGGAGAGGCACAGTGGGCGGGGCCAGGAGAACCGGCTTCAGGTGGGGATGTCATTTGGAAGTAACAAATCGGCATGGGATTCAGGCTCTGAATCCCTTGGGGTCGCCTGCAGCACTGTAAAAAAAAGGGGAAAATGAGGCTGTCTTCTCCCCCAGCTCCTCAGTCATTCTGACAAGAGGGGGCACAGGATCCATGAGGGGGCCAGACCTTTCTCTTGGCCTGTCTGGGTCTGCCTGTCTCTGACCCTCTCTGGACCAGAGCAGAGCTTTATTTTTATTTATTTAAGATTTTATTTATTTACTTGACAGAGATCACAAGGAGGCAGAGAGACAGGCAGAGAGAGAGAGGAGGAAGCAGGCTCCCCGCTGAGCAGAGAGCCCGATGTGGGGCTTGATCCCAGGACCCTGAGATCCTGACCTGAGCCGAAGGCAGAGGCTTAACCCACTGAGCCACCCAGGCGCCCCGAGAGCAGAGCTTTAAAAGTCTCTCTGGCTGAAGCAACTGTGTTTTCCTATCATTTGGCAAGTTGGGCAGGTTGAGTGTGTTCAGAATTCAGATACATTTGCATATTTCCCAACGATATCAAATTAATTATCCAGTGAAAGCTTACTGTGTCCTGGCTTCGCTGTAAGAATTTTAGAGCTCAAGGGGACTTTGGGCATTATTTAGTCCAACCTTTATCTTACAGAGGAAGATGCTGGAAGAACAGAGAGGTTACCTGGCCTACCCAGGGTCACACAGCTAAATCATACCAGGGCTCTATCTTTGGACATCTGCTTGAGCATGAGGAGGGACATTGCTTTATGAATTCTCACACCTCCAGTAGAAGAGAAATGATAACTCTTGGTGGTTGAACATTTGTCTGCTTCCCGGCACCTTCCTGAAGGACGGCATGGGCTCAGAAGGCATTTCTAGCTCTCTGCTGTGTATTTGCTTAACATTTTGGTGCCTCAGTTTTCTCATCTGTAAAATGGCCACGATAGAGAACCTGCCTTGTAGAGGGCAGCTGGGTAGTTTAAATGGGTTGATAGCATTCATTTAGACCAGGTGTAGCATGAACTCAAAGTGTTAGTTACTATCTTTTTTGTTATAACCCTCTTCACACTCCCTCATGGGACTGTGCTCCCTAAAAACCCCAGAGGTCTTTGTCTTTCTCTGGCATTCATGGTTCCTGAGTTGCAAGCTTAAAACCCCTTTCTGTGCACCTGGATTATCTCCATTGCTTTATGCATGTATTATTCACTGGCAATACTCTCTTCTTCCACAAGTTTAATTCCAGCTCATTCCGGCCACCCAGAACTTGACTTTCTCCAGGATTAATTGGCCACCAAGAAGTGCATGCGTCTTGGGTTCTGTGCGTCCTGGTGAAACCAGTGTTCTGGTTCTGGATCTGGTGGAAGTAATGCGGGTGTTTGTTCTTGGTGGGGGTTAGCACATGGAAGGGGGCTCTCTGGGTGCTGTGTTGCATTGGGGGTCAAGAAGGACACAGAGTAGGCTCTGCCAGACCCTGGGGCGTGCAGGGGGCGGGCGAGCGAATCTTGTAGAGTGCCCTCACCTGGGCGCCCGGTTGCCCGCTGCAGGAGGGACTCGGGGAGCCGCCACTGAGGTGTGGGTGGGGTAGGTTCTCAGAACAGTCTTCTGAGACCCAACTACATGGAGACACTGAGGCGGCACTGAAGGTGAGACTGACTTAGACTAGAAGGACGCGTCCTGTCTTCCAGGAATGCCGTCCAGCAGGACAGATCTCCCTCCAGCCTCCCCTCCCAGCTCTAATGAGCAGGACACCTCCGCACAGGCTCGGCCTGGTTCTCCCAGGAGTCCCCTCTGTGTGTCTTCGTAGTTCAGCCAACACAGCGTTTCCCTTTGCAGTTTGGCCCATCTGGGACATTACACCTAACATGCCTGCGCTCAGCCGCTCTGGTCTAGATCTCACATGGAGCCACATGTGACAGAGATAAACCCTGAAGGAATGAGTGTGCTGTGTGTTGCCTTGGGCAAGTCACCGAATCTCCCAGTGCCTCAGTTTCTTGTCTATAAAATAGAGGTAGGAGAACTTACTTCATAGTGTTGCCGAGGGGATACAGTGAGATAGTGCCTCGGAAACCTGAATCACGGTGCCCAGTGGGTAGCAGGTGTGCAGAAGATTTAACTGCTGTTTTTACGATGTTGTTCCTGTCACCCCTGACTGCTCAAGGCTTTTGGAGTCTAGTTCCCTCTCCCCGTTAAACCCCATCAAATCTTACCCATTTTCTCCCCAAGTCTGCCCAAGGATGGGATTGTGCAGGATGGGAATTAGTTATCCCTTTGCCAATGTATCATTTCCCCCCACCATGAGATCTTTGTCTTTCAGCCCTGGGGGGCCCTGGTGTTGGGGATTTGAGGCTTCCTGGTGGCAAGTAGTGGCCATTGTCAGAACCGGCTGTGGATGGCTCTGAGCTCCCATCCTGGAAGGGACGCAACGGACTGTCCTCTACAGCTCCTGTTTTTTCAGGACTTTAGTGAATTGCCTACTGTGTGGCTCAAATGCAAGACTCCCTGCCACCAGCCTTGGAGGGATGGGCAGGCAGCAGGGATGGGGGTGGGGAGGCAGAGTGAATGCGTGAGGGCCCAGGGGAATGGCTAAGTAGGGCACTCTACAGTTGCTGATTTGTTGTTCTCCAGTCCCTTGAGATTGGACAGGCCCCCCAGGTGATCTCTGAGTGGTGGGGGAGCACGGCATACCTTTCTCTCCCTGTGCAGTGGTCGCCCATCCCCCAGCTGTGCAAGTTGGGGTGGGGGGATGGGGGGATGGGAGTGGTCGCCCAGAAGTCTGGATAGAAACAGCTTGACCCGTGTGGACCGAGTTTCTTGGAGGAGTGGGATTGGGCAGAGTAGAAACCACATTCTTATTCCTTTGTTCCTCGTCTTTTGACTTCACTATCTAGGGCCTGTCCACAGTCCAGATCCTCCAACCCTGCCCTGCCCTGCCTACCACAGTCTGTCCAGTCGGCCTTGCTGCAGCATGGGAAGAACAGGACGTCCCCAAGGACATCTGGGTGACTCAGTGGGTTTAGCGTCTGACTCTTGGTTTCAGTTCAGGATCTCCAGGTCATGGGATTGAGCCCCATCTCAGGCTCCACACTCAGAATCACACTTTGAGGTTCTCTCTCTCCCTCTCTCCTTGCCCTTCCTCCCTTCTCTCTTTATTTCTCTTGAATAAATAAATACATCTGAAAAAGAAAGAAAGGACAGGGCTTGGAAGCCATTCACTGGTTCTTTGACATTCCTGTGACATTAATGTCACGACTCTGAGCCTGAATGTCACTGCTGTAATGAGAATCTAGAATGTTCTCACAGATACCTCTTGAGGTTTGGCGGTCCTCATAAACCACCCCTTTCTTGATTCCCTCTCCCAAGCACTATCTTAAACTCCACAGGAGTCATTATTTCACTTGTATAAAGTTCCCCTTTCTCTTATAGAGTCAGTCTATAAAGTGAAAGCCACATATAATGGAAATTAGACTCTGACAGAAGTTACAGGGACTCAACAGGTCTGCCAAATTTCCCCCAACCCCCCTGTCCCGCTGGGGAGAGCCCCCGTGACCTGGGGCCTGTGGCCCAGGTGTGCAGGGAGCACGTAGGACTGGGTTCAGCGGGGTTCTCCACACAAACAGCACTTTTTTCTCTAATTGCCACAAAAAGACCACTTTGGGAGGCAGCTAGGCTCACCACTGTGCCACCAGGGCTGCAGAGGGACAGCTTTGAACCCATGAGTGTGGCCTTTATTTAATTCAGTGCTCAGAATGTCTGAACTAATAGGCCTTTAGAGATTTTAAAATACCCCCACCCCGTCTGGAACTCAGATGCTTACTCAGGGTCTGAGAACTGTCAGGGGGGTCCTTTGCGCTGACCCAGGTTAACAGCAAACATACCTCCCATCTCTCCTGAGCGTGACCCCCTCAGACATCACCAGTGGGCCCCAGCACCTTTCTCTGTCCTGAACGAGAATGGAGCCTTGGTATCCGTGCTCCACAGTGCCCGAGCCTGAGAAACCCTATACCTTTGCAGTTACAGAACCGAGACCCAGAATCTTGTTATTTCTTTCTTTCTTTCTTTCTTTCTTTCTTCCTTTCTTTCTTTCTTTCTTTCTTTCTTTCTTTCTTTCTTTTTTTTTTTTGAGACCCAGAGTCTTAAGTATCACCCAGAGTCTTAAGTATCTAGCTCAAAGCAGCTCCTTCTGTTGGGTGGGCTAATAAACACATGTACACATGTAAACACATACATTTTTGCCCTCACACACATATACACACGGGTTCCTATATATATATGAACTTTTCTCCCCGTATCTTTAAATCTGAGTCTCTCCATCAGGACCAATTCTCCAAAGACAAAATTTGCAGCTGTCTCTAAAGTGTACTATCACACTGATAACAGAGCGTAGCCACTTGAGCCAGACACATTCAAGCTTCAGGAGTCTTTGGGAAACTGAGTCACATGGGTCAGATGGGCCACGTCGCGCGGAACAGGCAAAATATACCCAAGATTGAGGGTGATTGACAAGTCAGGACATTTTTAGGCAGGCAGGAGAGTGCGATTACAGAATCCCTTAGAGATTCAAGCAGATCTAGCAGAAAATCCAGTCCTTTCTTAGAAGGCAGAGAAAGGTTTGTTTTCAGTGATTGGCTTCTCTTGGGATAGAAGGATGTTCCCTGGGTGTGTAGGGATGGTCACCACTCCTCCTTCCCTGCCTCCTTTTCCATTTTCTTGTATTCCTCGGTCATGAGCTCTCCTGGGAATCTTTTGCCGTGCTCCTGGAGGTATTGAACCAGGTTCCCGTCTGCATGGGGCTTCACCAGGGACCGGTGGATGGTGTATAAGCTTCCCCGGGCAGGTCACCATGCAGAAGGACCCTTCTGTCTGTTGTCTTCCCACATCAGGATTCAGAGGGGTGGGCTGGATGCTCAGGCTACTGTTCAGGCCTGGGGTCTCCTTGCCTTCCCGCCTTATGGATGCTTGGCTGCTTTGACTAGGGGAGGAGCCAGGCTCTCTCTCTCTCTCTCTCTGCAATGTGCTGCTGCTCTGTTAACCGTCGCCATGGGACAGCCGGAGGAACCTACGACATGTGCATCAGCCCTTCTCTCTGTCCCCTTAGCTCTCAGCCCTGTTGCGGGATGGGGACAGAGGACTCTTGAACAGCAAGCAGGCCAGTTGTAATCGAATTCAGCTTGCTACACCTTCCCTGATGAGTTGTAAGTCAGCAACTTTGAACAGAGTAAGGATGGGGCGGAAGTAGCCCATGGCTTCCTACCTACTTGCTTCCCAGCACTCCAGATGTCATCTTGACATTTTACGAACGTTCCTGTGGTGATGGGACCTCCCATAGAGAAACAACGGTAGCAGCAAACTGTCATACTTTGTTGTTATGTTCTATAGGTTTCACATTGATTAACTCACTTAAGGCTGAAGGCAGTAGGAGCGCCATTTTACAGATAAACTAACTGAATCTCAGAGAGGTTAAGTAACTTGCCCAAGGTCACATAGGGAGTATGAGGCAGAGCTGGGTGTCAATCTCAGGCAGTGGGGTTTTATAGTTTGTGTTCTTAACCAATATTCTATACTGCCTTCTAAAATAAAAGTTGAAACTCACCCTTGGAGATCTTTAAAATGAAAGCGGGTCAGTAGCTGTTTAAGGCAATGCTGTGTAATGTATGTAGCTACATTTATTAAGTATTTCCTTAATAAGTACTTACAGGGGTACCACACGCTCTTTTAAGTGCTCTCAGAAAGCTCCTTCATCCCCACAACAACCCCGAGAAGTAAGCATTACTATTATTCCCACAGGGATGAAGACATGGTCCCAATGACAGGGCTGGGATTGGAACCCCGCTAGTCTGGTTCCATATTCTTCGCACATAAATAAAACTACTGGTTTATAAATCTAAACACGACAAACTTATCTACTCGGTTCTTCTAGGGGAAGAATTCTAGGGATAGAGATCCTCTTGGAGTTACCTAATTAGAGAGCAGAGCTCAACTCATGAGCTCCTGAAGTTTCCAGAATGTTTTATATTCTGAATGAGAGACAAGGGCTAAGAGAACCTGTTGAATTCATTTAAAGGAGCAGTCATCAGGGTTTGTGGACAGCACTCTCACAGACTGGCTCCCTTAGGTTCTCAATTTTCCTTTTTTTTTTTTTTAAGATTTTTTTTATTTATTTGACAGGCAGAGATCACAAGGAGACAGAGAGGCAGGCAGAGAGAGAGGGGGAAGCAGGCTCCCCGCCGAGCAGAGAGCCCGATGTGGGGCTCGATCCCAGGACCCTGAGATCATGACCTGAGCCGAAGGCAGAGGCTTAACCCACTGAGCCACCCAGGCGCCCCTCCTTTTTCCCTTTTGAGCAGTTAGCTTTAAAATTCAGCAAAGAGCTCAGAGGCTGCCTGATTGGATTTTGTCCTGTTCCTGACGTGGAGCTCCGTAGCCGAGCACAGCCTGGGCTGTCGGGAGCACAGCACGCGTGTCGGATCGATTGGAAATCGAACTCTCGTGCCCGGGAGCAGCAAATCATGAAATGGGGAGATGACCTATCCACCTGCACCAGCTCCTGGGGCCACAAGCCCCAAAGGGGATGGTGGGGCAAGGATGCTCCGTGCTGGGAGCTCGTGGTCCCCGGCTCTCTCTGCTGAGGTCCAGGGCTCAGTGCTGCACTCTTGGTTCTGTTTCATAATCTCCTTTTACAGTTGGTGGAAAGGACGAGGTTGCGAAAGAAACTCTCTTTTCAGTCGGCTCTTGGCCATCTGAGCAGCCCCACTCCACCTTCTGCCAAATTGCTAAACTCAGCAACAGTTAACGGCCTGGACATATCTGACAGCCTACAAAACCGACACACCCTGCGTTTGCACCCCCTTGTCACCACTACCCCCCCGTCACACACCCCCCCCCCCCCCCGCCCCACGGCATGGTGTCAGGGGAGTAGAAATGAGCATCTGTTCGAGAGGCTGTGCTCCAGCCCATTTGGGAGGATCTAAATTAAATCTGTGGCTCCCTCCCCTCCCCCACTGGGCTGCTTCCCATCCCCCTCCCCCCACACCAGCACTGATTACAAAGGGTTAAGTTTCACAAGCGTCCCGGGGTCCTGTGGAGGGCGCCTCTCTCTCCCCCTCACCCACGCCCTGTTTATTCCTCTCCCCATCACCGACTTCGTTGTCCTTGTTGTCTAAGAGAAAGTTGACTCATTTTTAACATTCAACAAGCTTTCTCCCTCCCACTAGTAGGTGTGTGAGCAGCTGGGGATTTTTTACCATCTGTGAACCCTTCACACTCCCAGCAAATTCTCTTCCTGCCTTTGCGGTGGTGCTGTGCAGCAACCTGAAGCCACGAGCCTTCTCTGTGTCCCAGCCACACTCTCTCTCCCAGCGGGAATCAAGCTGGCTGGTGATGGGCATGGGAGGACCTCAAAGAGAAGCCCACTTCTTTCCTTCCTTTCAGAAGAATGCACCAGGCATTCAGTGTTAGGGATAGAGAAGGGAATGCAGAGGTCCTTGCCCTTAAGGGGGTTACGCGTTTAGGAGGAAAGGCGACAACGTGGATGTTACTGATGGCTGTTGTGTGTTCAGTGCTCGGACATGACCCCGGGCACTGTGCTCCCCATCCTCCAGCCCCCCAATGACATTATCTCATCCTGTGACCAGCAAGCACCCCGTGAGCTTAAGACGTGTTCTTCCATTCATCTGAGGGATGAGAAAATGGCCGCCAGGAAAGGTCGCTAGATCAAGGTTGCACAGCTCCTGGGTCGTGGACTCCGGAGTCCTCTGAGTCCATTTTCAGAGGACGAACGACATTATTTATGGAATGCCTGCTGTGTGCCACCGAGTGAGTGGTTGCTCCAAGTCTCCAGTCTCTGTGAAATGCAACGGGGCTGGTTTTGGCAGGAGGTCATGGCTCACTAAGGATCACATGGTAGGGAGGGACAGCTTGAGGCAGATACCAAAAAGTTTGTCTGGTTCTAGAACTTGGGGCTTCTAACCCCTGCACTCCCAGCAGTGCGAGCACTAGCATCAGACCCAGCCACTCGGTAGACTAAAAGGGGAGGCTATGGAAAGGACTCTAGGACCATGAGCATAATGTGGGATGAGCCCAGGGTGCCCTTGGTTCCATGTTCCCCCTCAGTGGATTCAGTCAGTATTTTCTGAGCATCTGCTATGGGCCAGGCACTGTTGTCACAGTGAGGAGGACAGGGGGACCTAAGAGCTTAACACTCAAGGAAAGGAGCCCGGGGCTCTGAGGAAAACCATACAGGATAATGGGATAAGGGGTTGCTGAAGAAAGCCTCCCTCAGGCGGGGACGCTTGAGCTACAGCCTGAGTGAAATGTGGGTGAAGAGGGTCTTGTGGCTGAGGCACCCAAGAAAGCAAAGAAAGTTCTGGAAGCGGGAACGGCTTGTCGGTGGGAAGGAATAGAAATTCCTGGATGTGTTCTGAGATCCGTGAGTCGTTCAGTGGGGTGAGGCGGAGCACGGTCTGCAGACCTTCCTGTCCCAGCCACCCAGCCACCATGTGACTCCCTTCCTTCTGAGAGAGTCTGCTCTGTGAGTGGCAGTTCTGGCGCCCCTCCTCTGTCAGACGGCCCTCTTGTCCTTCCTTCAGCAGTGCTCAATAGTTATTGATGGAAGTATCCCTTGGCCTCTTGCCCAGAGAGTGGAGAGTCTCACATTTGAAATAAAAAGTTGGCTTCTCAAATTCATTCTTGTCACCTCTCTGCCAAAGGGCCGTGATTTGTCATCCCAGGGTGGATGGCATGAACGTGTAGGGAGTGTGTGTGTATGTGTGTGCGTGTGTACTTCAATAACACAAGTGTGAAAGCTGTCATCTCTTAGATTTGTTCCCTCCTAAGCCCATCCATGGGGAACACCTTCATCAATACAGTCATAGCTAACACTTCCTGACAACTCTGTGCACGTATCTTCATGGTTGAACACTTTGTTGGCATCGCCTGTCTCGCGTGGGTAAGAACTCTGCGAACTGGGTGCTCTGTTTGTTCCCATTTTAAAGATGTGGAAGCTGAGGTCTAGAGAGAGGAAATGTGAAGAGCCGGAGGTCACACGGTTGGGAGAAGAGTGGCCGGAGATTCCGGCCACAGGAGCCCGAGGAGGCAGCTGGGGCAGGCATCATCAGGCCCATTTTACAGAGGCTGAAGCCTGAGGCTCGATGAGGAGGAGGGTATGTGCGGAGAGAGCTGGCCCTGGAATCTGGGCGTTCTGGTTCTGTCTGATGGTCCGTCCACCGGCAGTGGGAAAGGCAGGAGAACAGTGCACTGTGTGTCTTGCCCCGACTTGTTCAAGGACTCAAAGTCAAGGGCCTCCTTGAAACCGAGAAAGAGCACCAGGCCGCCTAACCCGGACAGCAGGAGCACACGACCTCGGGGGTTTCCAGAGCCCCTTGCAAGGGCTGCGTCGGGTTTGCTACCCCCTTCTCATTGCTCTGGATCTTTCAGGCACCCCATATTCCCCCAAGTCACCTGGGATGCTTTAAAAAGGACAGAGATTTGGGTCTAGAGATAGGCTTATTGGATCAGGTTCTTGATTGGGGGGCAACGTTAGGGGGGGTATCCTGGAATCGGCATTGACCTCACCCCAGGTGGTCCTGAGGAGTGGTCAGATTAGAGAACCCCCCCCCCCCCCATCCAGGCCGCGGTCCGGAGACCCCGGGAGCAGTGGAAATGGGTGTGGACTCACTGTAAGGTTCCAGGCATGATGCTTGAACAAAGGACCATGGTTACTTTGGCCGGGGCAGAGGCTATTACCATCAGGCCTAGACATTTTGGGGACATGCTAGAAATAGCTCGCTGGCTGAGCGTTTCTATTTTGTATCAGTGTGATTAGGTGTGTCTGGGTCTGCAGCCTAAACTGGTTTTTTGGGTTTTTGTTTTTGTTTTTTTTTTGGTATCTTTTAAAAAACATTGTGGTAAAATGCACATAACATAAAATTCACCTTTTTAACCATTTTTAGGTGCACAGTTCAGTGACACTGAGTATTTCTACACTCTGGGCATGCAGCCCAATCTAGAGGACTTGTAAGGAGACCAGGCTTGGCGCACGTTAGGTGTTCAGTATGGGCTGGCAGGGATTGTTGGGGCGATAGGTAAATTGTTACACATTGGGTAGGCATCCTCACTCCTGACTTTCTTGTGCACAAACTAACTTCATTCTGAGATGCTGGTCAAGGAGACACTGGCGAGGTATGTTTAAAACTCAATTTCTATTCCTTAGCCCGGCAGAATGATGAGTTCATTGTCTGGTCAATGCCAAGGGCAACTTCCCCTGCCACTCCCAACTACCCCAGCAGAATAGAGGATACCTCTGGGAAGAATCCCTCCTATGTGTGTGTTGGTAAGAGGCAACCCACGGCCACAGCCACGACTAGGACTAAAGTTTTTAGATGCGGCCAGCTCAAGGCCAATCTGGTCAAGAACCAAACAAATGGGCCTTTTTATTTTAAGAGATTTTTTTATTTTTAAACCATGTGTCAACAAAAGATCTGTAGACAATCTTGTTATACATTTCACACTGCTGACTTCATACGTGTTAAGAGTGCTTACGGTCCATTTACATTTTTTGGTACATTTGTGTTTATTTCTGTGGTTACCATGCTCTGAGGAGGCCACAAAAGCTGGCCTGTTCAGTGGTGGAGCACATTGCCAATGGAATTTCGGTGAGCCTCACAGTGGTGGAGGGGAGGGCACTGGAGCAGCCAGTGGGCTGAGAGTCACAGAAGTATTAAATTTTGCAGCTGGAAGGGATCTTATATAAGATCCCTAATTAAAGATGGGGATATTGAGACCCAGAAAGCAGCGGGGTTGGGGGGTGTCACCAAGGTCATATGCCTGGTTAGGAACTCAGCCCAGCCCTGGCTTCCTGGTTTCTAACTCACCAACATCCAACTGCAGCAGATGTTCCTTGTCCTTGAACTCTGGCTTCTGCCACCTAAATGGCTTGAAGTGTAATAAACCTAAAGATAAGTTTTTCCTGAATCAAGGGGTCTTTCCAAATTCATATATATATTTTGTGCCTTCTCTCTGTTTCTCTTCCTGGGTTGGGGTAGAATCAAGCTTTGCTTCTGAGCAGACCTTTCTATTTGAGTTTCTTTCCTAAGATCTTGATCTTCCTGATTGTGTTTTGGAACCCCCTGCTTTGGAACCCCTCTGTTCCAAGGGGAGACCCTGGGTGCCTGGGCCCTCTGAAGGGCCTGCTGGCATGGGCAGACAGCCAAACGTTATTATCACTCCTGCGTCAGGAATGGTGCTTTTACTGCTTTATCGCAAATGAGGTTTTAAGGAGTGTAGATGTGTCCCAGTGTGGGTGGCTTCTGGTGGCTGGTATGCAGATGCGTGCCCTGGGCTCTGCCCTTCGGACCACCAGCCCCGACTCTGCTCCTGACTGTCCCCGGCCAGCCGCGCCTGAATGACTCTGCAGGCCACACATCCCTGGAGATAGCAGCTCAATGTTTAAGGATCCCGCTGCAGGACCCAGCTGACCAGAAGTGAGGCTTTGGATCACCTGCTGACTCTGAATGGTTTGGCTCATCACGTTCTCACCGACGTTGATAGTCACGGGGGTACGCGAGGTACACAGAACCATTATTTGCAGTTGAAGTCCATGGACGGTGGTCACATAAGATCAGCCCTGAGTCACGAGTCCCTTTTATTTCTGATGGACATTGGAAGAATAAGGCCTGGGCTTTGAATAGAACCATTTGCTTTTTGCTTTCGAGGCCTCAGTTACTCCATGAGGGGAATCGAAGCCAGAAGTCATTCGTGACTTCTCCCCCATGCATTATAAGTTTGGCAGATAAAATGTCTCTTGCGGTTTCTGTTAACAAGCAGGAAGATTCCAGGCTTAAGCCAGAGCGTAAAAGAAAATTGAAACTAAAGATTGGTTTTTGGATTTGACTAAAACGTTTCTAGTATCGTTCAGCCACAGGAAAGCCAACAGCTTTGACTGTATGTGCAGGCTGGTATAGTAAAGTTCAGGATGTTAAAAAAAAAATGGTTAATTAGGTCAGTTTGGTGGGATATTACCCTGCCTGTTTCCAAATACCATGAGACTTGATTTCATATTTTCAGTGTTATTTTATTTTACTATTTAAAAAATTTCTTTTAAATTTCAGTGTAGTTAACATACAGCATTATATTCGTTTCAAGTGTACAATCTAGATTACTCAGAGCTCATCAAGATAAGTGTACTCTTGGGGCGCCTGGGTGGCTCAGTGGGTTGGGCCGCTGCCTTCGGCTCGGGTCATGATCTCAGGGTCCTGGGATCGAGTCCCGCATCGGGCTCTCGCTCAGCGGGGAGCCTGCTTCTCTCTCTCTCTCTCTCTGCCTGCCTCTCCGTCTACTTGTGATCTCTCTCTGTCAAATAAATAAATAAAATCTTTAAAAAAAAAAAAAAGATAAGTGTACTCTTAACCCCCTCTGTGTATTTCTTTTTTTTTTTTTAAGATTTTATTCGTTTGATAGAGGGAGAGAGATCACAAGCAGGCAGAGAGGCAGACAGAGAGAGTGGGGGAAGCAGGCTTCTGCTGAGCAGAGAGCCCAATGTGGGGCTCGATCCCAGGACCCTGGGATCATGGCCTGAGCCGAAGGCAGAGGCTTAACCCACTGAGCCACCCAGGTGCCCCCCCCCCAACGCCCATGTATTTCACCCATCCCCTACCCACCTGCCCTTCAGTTGGAGTTTTAAGCCCTCAGTGCCCCACAGACATACAGATTTTGGATAAAGTAAGAGAAGGCTGGCATCAGATGCAATCAGAGAATGGTAGATAAATATGTAACGAGCCTCCTACCTCTACTCCAGGGCCAGAATTGGGCCCCACGAAGAGCTTCCTGGTAGCGTCGAGAACCCAGTTCTTTTCTTCCCTACTCGTATTCCATTCTGCTTCTATAATAGAGCTGGCCTGGGAACCAGGACGATTTTTGTCAAGACATGGGTCCTCAGCCCTCGGAATCTCCCTACTTCACTTGGAAGAAGAGAGATTTTTGTATTTCTTAGGTGGGGCCTGCTTGAGTGAACAACTCAGAATTTTAGGTTCCAACACTCATCTTGAAAAACCAAGGGAAGCCTTGAGTGTTGACATTGACTGAGGTCAGAAGGAAGTGAAAGGCAAAGGTGTCTCCCCTTCTGTTTCTGGCGGTCCTCGTTCTATTCTGACTCTTCTCTCTGCCAAATCCTCACCCTTGATTTTGGACATCTAGGAAGGATTTCTCCATCAGCCTTTTCCGTGTAGAACCTCTTCCTAATCCAGGCTTCCTGCCATCCTCACCCTTCTGGACACTGGGTCCTGATCTCTGGGATGCTCACCTCCTTTACCTTCTATTAGAAGGAATGACCTCAGACTTAGTCCATTGGCAGATCATCTGGAGGTCATGGTAATAAATTAGTATTTTCAGATATTAATATTATTGATATCTATGTGTATCAATCTATATATGATTTAAGCATAACTGGGTTCACGGCTTAACAAAGTTTTGAGGGAGAAAAGCTTGATAATGGGGAAAATTCTATCCTCTTTGTCTTAGATGTTGTGGCTTTTCAAACTTTGAGGAAGCTGGTTATTACTTAAGTGGCAAAACACTGGCAAGTTACTAGAGGCCATCGATCCAAAGAACCTTGGATTTCTGGCCTCAGCAGGAGCCGGGGCAATTATGTGGAGGAGGTTGGTTCTCAGGACAAGAGGGTTTTTCTTGATATTGTTGAAGATCCTTACCCCAGTCTACCCTGCCACCCATAAGGTGTCTTCCTGACATCCACTGCTATTCAGGGCACTGAGGCGAGTGTCCTCGGCGCTGTGATGCCTGGCTGGTGCCTGGGACTGTCTTGGGGGGCTTGTTATCCTGGAGCTGCCTGCCTGCCTCTGCGTGAGCCTTTGCTCTGAGGTCACCCTCCGAGGGGCCCCGGGACATTGCATGTGGTAGCACTTTGCCCATTTGGACTTGGGGACATTCTTGGCTTGGAAAACAAAGCATCAAACTTGCAGGAGATTGAGACAGGAGAGGGAGGGAGGAAAAGAGAAGGAGGAAGAAGGAAAGAAAAGGAGAGGGAACACGCTCCTTGCAAGGGGTTGAGCTGGAAGTTGAGGGTTGAGGATGGGGGAGGCATGGATCTGTGAAGTGAGTCAGTGGTTCTCCCCGCCATCACCCTCACCATCCCCTGCTTTACCAAGTGGAAGAAGGACGCATCGTGATCTCAAAGAACGTATAAACCATGAGAACATGTGCACTTGGAGTCGGGGCTGGTGGTGTACTGGTGCTTTCGCTCCCTCTGTCCCCTTATTAACCCACAAGGCACGTTCTCTTCTTGTTCTCATCGCATTGGTGAGAAGACTGGGACACGGAGGGGTGAAGGCCTTTGCAGGAGTTCCAGTCCTTTTGGGGCTTAGCCATAGCCACTGTGTTCCACAAAGTCCGTGTTGTGCGTGTGTGTGTGTGTGTGTGTGTGTTTGAACCCTTTGCTGTCAACATTATGACCCAGCTGAGTCAGACAGGTGTGGTGACTCTGCTCCAGTCCTATGACTAAGTGACTTCAACCCTATGCCCATGTTTTCCCATTATTACTCATCCTTGTGAAGGGATGGGCCCATCCTTGTAAAATGCTATTTTCTGTGTGTTTCGTATCTGCTCTGTTCCCCTCCTCTCCTATATCAGGTAGAGCTCTGTTGATAACACTCAGAGATGATAAACATTTACCTGCTCTATCCATCTACAGACTCCATCAGGCACCAGTTATGCCTGAATTTGTTGCTTTGCCTGTAAAGCGGAAAGGGAGAACACTTACTTATTTTGTTTAATGATGACACTTAACGTTTCAGGATGGTCCCGAGGAAGGAGAGGTTAAATCATGTTTCTTAAAGTGCTTAGCATTCAGCATGGCATATCGCTGGAACTCAAAATATGTTCTGCTTATTTTTCTCCCCTCTTCTCTGGGTCACCCACACAGTTGGTGGCAGCAAGCTCTGAACCAGAGCCCTCCCCAACCCACCTGGGTCACTTCTCATCGAACACTCATGTAGCCACAGACATTCGCAAACACCCTCTTATAAGTTTACAGCTTTTTAATTTGCTTGCACCCATAGATCCTGCCTGGCTGACTTTGAGAAGAATTTTATTTTATTTTATTTTTTTTTTTTTTTAAATTTTTTATTTTTTCAGCATAACAGTATTCATTATTTTTGCACCACACCCAGTGCTCCATGCAATCCGTGCCCTCTACAATACCCACCACCTGGTGCCCCCAACCTCCCACCCCCCACCCCTTAACAAAATTCTCAGATCGTTTTTCAGAGTCCATTGAGAAGAATTTTAATATCTAAACTCATGTTGGATGTGTGTGCTGGATCCCAAGAGGCCATGCCTTCATGCTCATCGTGGCAGCAAGGATACTGGGCACAATGTTCCTACTTTCTGGGGAAAGATGGAACTCTGTCTCTCCATGTTGTCACAAAGCTTTTTATCTATCTATCGATCTATCCATCTATCTAATCTATCATCTATCTATTTACCTATGTATTCAGGGAAAAAAGAAGCCTCAAAATGCTAAATATTTCCCTAGGGAAAATGACTACAGTAGCTTTGGTCCTCTTGTTCTTACCCTCCCCCTGCCCCGGGTTCATTCCCCTCGCACTGCGTGTCTTCCAGTGAGGTTCAGCCTTGCATCTTGCACTCGGTAGAAGGGATGGAGGGAGAGGGGGAGGGACGTTGGAGTGTGGGCATGTTTAATAGGCTACAGCTGCCGTGGTCTTTCCCTTCTGGCTTCATTTCAAGAAGAATAACCTTTGAAGGACAGCCTAGCTGCCCCCAGAACACGGATATGCCTTCTCTACCCCCATCCCCCGCCACCTTCCACCCACTTTGGAATCTTCTCCAGGGCCTGCTGTTATCTGTCCACCCCCTCCCACTTCTGGATAACAACACCTCAAGTGACACTCGAGCAACTTGTAGTCCTGAGACATGCAGACACGAAGCACACGCATCGTGCCCTCGTTTGTCAAAGATCCATTGGGGGAAGAGATCCCCATCAGCGGCTATGGATAAGTTTTTCTTCCTCTTTGGGAGCAATCCAATACTTTGTTTAGCACTTCCCTGCCGTTCAGGGGCGTCTGTAATACTTCGTTCCTCTGGAGCTCGCCATTTTAAGTGGGGAGAAATGATAAACGTCATCATTTTTAAGTGGGGAGAAATGATAAACGGCGCAGAAGAACGCATTTTTGTGTTTACGCGTTGTCATTTATGGGTGTATATATTAACATAGCTGAGATCCTCATCCCCGTCATACTTTGAAATCTGCTGCTTTAACTTAAGCCATGTCTTCACATTATTACTTCTAGTATCATTTTTGAGTAGTTAATATACTGTCATTTATTAATGATGTACCTAAGTGAACTATGATTTATGAAATGATTTCTCTAATCCTGGACATTTTACAGTGGTTGCAATTTTTGGCCATTGGAAGGGGGAAATACAGTAAACATCTTTGTGCGTAAATTCTTTAGCTTCTGTTGGATTTTTCCCTTGGTGACATTTTCCAAGAGGGAAATGGCCAGAGTTGAAGGCTGTAAACATCTTCATGGCTCCAGTGGGTTAGTACATGTGGGGATATTAGCCTCTTATGCCAGAAAAATGTCAGAAGAAGATAATACAGGTGAACAGTTAAAACGATAATTCCCATCCTTAACTTATCTAGACATATGGGAATGAAACTGTGGGTTTGGGTAGATGGGTGGCTGGCTGCCTTGGAAAGCTCTGGCCCTTCACTACTATGAACATGTGTTTCGTTGTGGGGGATATTCTCTTTCTAGTGGTCTCTTGCTTCTGGAGGAAAGGTACACACAGTGTCTGTTCAACAGCCCCCTTCGGCATCCTGCAGCTGCCGCACACTTGTCTTGAGCAAAGCCAAGATGGTTAGACCTTTACCGTATGTCACCGACTCCCTCTGATCTGTGAACCGATCTAGTGTCCGTAGATGAATGTGTATATATCATGTCCATGGCGCTGAGATTTCGGGTGGAATAGAAGAGGATTTTGAGGTGCTTTTCTTGGGGAATAGTTAGAAGGAGAAGGTATTGGACACCAGGAACGGTAGCTGATTATAGGTTCCTGAGCCCTTACAAATGCCTGTTGCAGATTCCTTTACGGAGTCCTCGCAGCCATTCCTGACAGGTAGGTGTATTGTTATCCCCATTTTACAGAGAGGTAACTGAGGCCAAGAGAGTGAGTATATCGTCAAAGTCGGATAGGACATGGGCCTGTGTGTATTAGTTTCCTAGGGACACCAAAACGACATGCCACAAACTTTGTGGCTTAAAACAACAGAAATCTGTTCCCTACCAGTTCTGGGGCCTGGAAGCCTGAAATCAAGGTGTTGGCAGGGCTGAATGCTCTGGGATAGAAACTTCTTTGCATCTTCCTAGCTTCTGGTGGCTCCCAGTAGTCCTTGGTATTCCCTGGCTGGTGGCTGCGCCCCTCTGCTCTCTGTCTCCCTGGGCCTTCTCCCTGTGTGTGTGTGTGTGTGTGTGTGTGTGTGTGTGTGTGTATGTGTCCCCTCCTGTCTTATAAGAACAGCGGTCATTGGGTTTAGGGTCCACCCCAGTCCAGTATGACCTCATCTTAATTTAACTAACTATGCTTGCAAAGGCCATATTTCCAAATAAGGTCCCATTCTGAGGGTTTCTAAGTGGGCATGAATTTGGGGAGGGGGGCACTTCAATCCACTACACCATGTTCTTAGCCAGGACCCCATTCTGCCTTCTAGAACAGGGTGGAGAAAAGGGAAAGAATGAGAAAGCCCGGGCATGCTCAAGTTTTGCCCAGCTAGCCTTGAGAGAGACAGAGGATGGGCGACAATCCCTATGTGGCCAAGGGGAGCAGAGGCTTACCTGAGAGATGGGGTGCCCAGGACAGGCCAACTGCATTAGAGTGAAATTGTTCTGCACAGAGCCCAGCAGCTTTCTGTACTTGAAGGGAGAGACAAGGTGTGGGGTTAATGGCCCGCTGTGTTTGAGCAACTTGCATAAAGGTTATATGGAACGTGTCCTTTCTCAAGCAGCCGCGTTATTCCCTGTCTCCGAAGCTGTGGGGAGACCCCAGAGGCAGACATCAGTGTCTCCAAGTCATAAAATCAGACTTGGAGCACCAGCCCCAGGGAAGAAAGTGTTTTGGCATATTATCTGCATCACTGCAAAATAAATTTATAAGCATTCCAGGGCAACTGCAGGGGACAGCATAGAAATTCTCCAGCGCTCAAGGAAGGGTAAATGAGAATTAACTGTACGAGACCCATAATTACTTATTCAAGGTGTAGAATGTAATTAATATGATCTGTACTGCCAGGGCTGTCTCTCTTGTTTTATTTAAAGGAACATAAAATGTCATTTATAAGGGCTTTCCTAGGTTCACTGCCAATTTCAATTCCTTGAACTCTGTTTTTCCACAGGGTCTTAAGTTTCTCAACAATAAAATTTGTCTACCACTGTCGCATTTTCGGGAACAGAATTTGGGCTGGGGGCTGGTTCTCCCTTACCCCAAACACTCTGATTCCCCACCTTTGACCAGCCCGAAGGTGCCAGTTCTTGTTAATTCTGCTACCGTGGGTGTTTTCATGTCATTCAAGGTGACGCCTGTGTACAAAAGAAGCTTCTAGAAAAACCAAACTACAAAACTAAAGTTACAAGTCTAGGATGGTAGCCTATAGGAATCTAACTCTTTGCAGAAGTCTAGTTAAGTTAAGTGTTCATGGCTACATTCAGAGTGGCCTTTGATTAACATTTGATCCTTTCACAAACTTAACCTGCTTTTAACCTTTTCAATTGCATTTAAAATTTAATAGATTTAAAGACTTTATTTATTTATTTGACAGACAGAGATCACAAGTAGGCAGAGAAGCAGGCAGAGAGAGGGGGAAGCAGGAGAGCGGGATGTGGTGCTTGATCCCAGGACCCTGAGATCATGACCTAAGCCAAAGGCAGAGGCTTTAACCCACTAGGTCACTCAGGTACTCTTAAAATTTAATACATTTAATGTCCTTTCTGAGTACTTCAATTGCCTGATTAACAAATGAGCACTAGGATATAATACAAATCTCATACCTCAAGCTTAGAGGTATGGTGACTAGTAAGTTTTTAAAATGCTCCAATAGTATATGTGAACAAGATTTCAACTTAAAATCTCAAGTCAAGTCCTTCAATTAAATCTCCCGTGTTAGGATTGTGAGGTAGATCTTCTACTCATGTAGGTCAAAATCTTGAATATATTAATCTTAAAGGTTTTCTTCTTAAACATTTCTGTACTTATTTTTTTAAAGCCTATTAAAAGATAATTTAGGTATAAAATTCACCTATTTTGAGTGCAGAATTTAGTGAATTTTAGTATGTTTTCAGAGTTATACAACCATCCCACAATCTAAGTTTAGAGCATTTCCATCACCCTAAAATGAACCTTTATGTCTGTTTAACCACCCTTCACCATCCTCCCCTTAAGCAACAAGTAGAAGAAAATCAACTTTCTGTGTCTATATGCCTGTTTTGGACATTTTCTATATTTAATTTGAAATCATGCTGGGTTTTTAAGCAACAGTTTTGCTATCTCAATTTTGGGGTCATCTCCAGCATTTTTTTTGGGTTACTGCCTCAGTGGCCTGGAATTTCTCCTTGAGGGAAAGCTGAGTGACCCAGTCTGTGTGTATGTGGTGGTAGGTGGAGGGGAGGGGCTCGTGTAACCCAAGACCCAGATGCCTAATGCAGATGCTTCTCTGCAGAAGACCAAACCCCAGCAGGTGGTTTCATACCACTCTGATTGCCCCTTGCCTCTTGCTTGGCTCACTGCTCCAAGACTAGGTTCAAGTGTAAGCTGCCGGCTGACTCTTGTGGCGAGGGCTTGCTCCAAGGCCCCCATTCTGACCTTGCACTCATCAGCCAGGCTCCTGTGCCCACCTGCTGTTCCTCACAGCACCTGCTTGCAGACCACCAGCCAGCACGCTCACCCCAGGAAGCCTCCGGGTCCCCTCAAGTTCATACTCCACATGCGAGCAAGACGGCTTCAACACATGTTCATAGCAGTGTTATTCCCTGTAGCCCAAAGGTGGAAACAACCCACATGTCTATCGATGGATGCCTGGATACATAAAATATGATATATGCACACAATGAAATATTATCCAGCCTTAAAAAGGAGATTCCAACTTATACTGTAATATGGATGCACTTGGAAGACCTTCTAAGTGAAACCAGCCAGACATCAACTACCGTACAATTCCATTAATAGAAAGAACATAGAATAGTTAAATTCAGGGACAGAAGGTAGACTAGGGATTGCCAGGGGCTAGAAGGAGAGGGGGATGGGGAGTTAGTGTTTCAGAGGTACAGAGTTTCTGTTTGGGATGATAAAGTTCCAGAGACGGTTGGTGGCGATGGTCACATAGCCGCGTGAATGTGCTTACTGCTGCAGAACTGCACACCCGAAAGTGGAGAAACCGGTACATTTCCTGTAATGCATATTTTACCACAATTTTTTAAAAATCGGCAAAACCCCATTGGTGTGATTCTCCAACTCAAAGATCATATTCAAGGGCTCCATCTTGACTACAGAATCAAAGGCATGTTTTCCCAGTCTGGCCTGAAATTATTTTTGGAGTGAGTTAGGTACAAATCAGTGAAGATGCCTCAGCCTAGCCAACACCCTTCCCAGCAAGGCTCTACCCCCCCAGCCCTGTCCCTGGTAAGGATGTTCCTGTGACACGCTGCCCTCACTGGCCACAGCTGGAACGAGCTTCCCCCTCCTCTGCTCCAGACCGTCCTGTAGGTGCACTGTCCGCGTGCCGTGTGTGGGCCGTGTCTCCTGTCTGGCTGGTCCAGCCTCCCCAAACCCTTCTGAGACATGAATCCCCCGGGGTGCTCATTCACCTCCTTGCTTCCCAGGCCCCTCTCTGGGGGAGCCTGATTCAGGGGGGCTACAGACGTGAGTCTTTTTTACAAGGACCTCAGAAGACTTCTCAGATTCTGAAGACATTGGACGAGGTTAACTGTGTTTCAGAAATGGTCTAGTTTCTTATCTTTTGGGAAAAGATCTCAGATTCATTCATTCACTTGTTCATTCATTCATTCCCTCAGGTGCCGAATTTAGGCATTCTTTTAGGGACCGAGGACATTGCGGTAGAGAAGACAATCCAAGTCCCTCCTCTCATGGAGCTTATAATCTTACGGCAGTGATGGGCAGCAGCCAGTAAAGCATTTAAAATAAAAAGGCAAAAGGCAACAGGTGCCTTGAAGAAGAATGAAAAGCAAAGCAGAGGGGAGAGCGAGAAAGAGGAGGCAGGCTGTGTTCGCTAGTGCGGTGGCGGGAGTGATGACGTGAGCAAGAACAGGAGGAGGAGAAACACGGTAATGGAACAGTGAGCACCCAGGGCCTAATGGGTCGGGACAAGTACTTAAAAAAAAAAAGAGAGAGAGAGAGAGAATAGAAAATATCAGTTCATCACACCTACACTGGGTGTGAAAGGATAGGAGACAGCCCATCTCTAACTTTGTGACCTTGAGTGAGTCACTTATGTACCTGGTGTCTGTTTCTCCACCTGTAAAATGGTGCTGGGGACATGGTCAGTTCCACTGGATTGGGGTTTCGTAACCTTCCAGTGTTCGGCACCTCCTCCCCCTTCAGCTCTTCCATGCTTTCTCGGGGTGGACTGCAAACACGATGGACTGTCCAGGAAGGTCATTTTTGAGCCTTGCATGCTGTCCTTTGCCCTGCTCACTCAGAACCAATTCTGAGGGGACTTTTCTCCAATCATAAATACCCATTCCCTTTGCTTGTGTGAAAGCCATGGGCCAGATGGCCTCCAAAGGCTCATCTTGTCCTGCATATGCCTGATTCTGTATTAACCTGTCAGGTCGACATCTGGTTTGCCCTTGGGCGGGGACCCTGGGCTTTGTGGAAGTGGGCACGAGCCTCGGCTCTGGGGGTTGTTTTTGCAGATGGGGCAGAATCATCTAAAAGAGGGGGTGCGTTGATGGCAGAGGCCTTTGGTTTGGGCTAACACGTTTGATGGCTCGTTCTTCTGGCAGGTTAGTACTGTAGTGTCTGTGGCGTGTTCTTTAAGACGTGGCGTCACAGTCTCTCCGTGGAAGGTTTCTAGGACAGTAAATCTCCTGGCCCTCAGATGAAGCTGTGACTTTTCTCTTCCAGAATTATGTCAAGTGCTTTCACCTAATTCTTGGATTTATACCCTTGACCTTCGTCTGCCGAAAGTTTGATTCACTTTAGTTCTGCCACCACCACCACAGGCCAGGGGACAGGAGCTTTGTGGAGCTTACGGTAGGGAAAGGACACAGGCCTGGGGGTTAGCTATCAGAAGGGTTCCAATTATTTCCGAATCAAATAAAACCCAAATTCCTCAGTGTTCTTCAGTGGTTGCTAGTAAAGGTCTCCAAGAAGGAAAAACAGATCTGGAATGGATATTGATTAGCTCTGGGTTATTGTAGGGACTGAGAAGGAAAGAAGAGAAAGTTGAAAAGCTTAGGTTTGATAATAGTATTAATGATGGTTTAGGTTGAACCTCAGTGCCCTGAGTCTCCCACCCTCAGTGTTCTGGGGCTCCTGAAAAGTCGCCTGCAAATACAAATGTTGAATGTTTTATGAAACTCAAAGCCTGGGTAGTTGGAGGACACTGGGTCAGTACTCAGGACTGCCTTTTTGCCTGGCTTCTCCCAGTTCCCACCTCTGTAAGCTTGTAACAAGTCTCATTTCAGAGGAGTGGGAGAGAACACTCAGGGTTTGCATCCACAGAAATGTGGGTTGGAATCCCAGCTCTGCCGCTCACTAGTGTGTCATCGGGTAAATTTTTCAGCCTCTCTGGACCTCAGTTTCCTTGTCTTTAAAATGGGTGTAATGCCACCTGCCTCCAGGTTGGTGGTGAGGAGTAGAGGAGGGACATAATAATAAAGCTAATGTTTACTGAGCATTTATAGAATTCATTTAGGGTACATCACAGTTCCTCAAGAATGGATCCTATTAATTTTGCCTTATGTTTTGGTTTGTTTTCATTCCTTTGACTAAGAAAGCCAATTAAGTGATTTTGAGGAGGTTTTGTTAGCTAACCAACTTTGAACTTCTCTTTTTTGTTCTTTTGCTAAGTGGTTTGGCCTGGTAACCCTTTCGCAGAAAAAACATCTTTGGTGAAACCCTCCCATCTCTTAACCAGTTGTTTGATCTCTTTCACTTGATGCAGACAAGCTGAGTACTTATTCTGTGCTAAACACTTAGTTGGGCTGAGGGCTTGCGGAGGGGGGTGGGTAAGAGAGCCCATAGGACTAGGCTGCCAGGGACTCAGTTGGGGGGTTGAGCTGGCCTTGGACGTGGGAAAGTTTGGCTATCCTGTCCCCTCACTGGGCCACGTTTTCTCTTCTGAAAATGAGCGGGAGGGGTCAGATAGGAGCTAAGACCCCTTCAGCCTCCAAACACGAGTTTTGATTCTTAATTTTTTGGCAGGAGCAAACAGAGAACGCAAAAACTGAACCCCTCTGGGCCTGCCGGTGTGCTGAACACACACGGATTCAAAAAGCCTCAGATTCCTTGAGATAAAACTAAATCTCACAGAGATATAGAACATTTTATTATTTTTTAAAAAATTTTATTATTTTTTAAATTAACATATGGTATTACTATTAGTTTCAGGGGTAGAATTTAGTGATTCATCAGTTGCATGTAACACCCAGTGCTCATCACAAGTGCCCTCCTTAATGCCCGTCACCCACTTCGCCCATCCCCCACCCACCTCCCCTCCTGCAACCCTCAGTTAGTTCCCTATAGCTAAGAGTCTCTCACGGTTTGCCTTCCTCTCTGTTGTTAATCTTATTTTCTTTTTCCTTCTCTTTCCTTGTGATCCTTTGTTTTGTTTCTTATAGTCCACATGAATGAGATCATATGATAATTGTCTTTCTCTGACTGACTTAATTCACTTAACGTAATACCCTCTATTTCCATTCATGTTGTTGCAAAGGGCAAGATTTCATTTTTGATGGCTGAGTAGTATTCGTGTGTGTGTGTGTGTGTGTGTGTATCTATATCTGTTTATTTATCTATCCGCCACATCTTCTTTATCCATTCATCCGTTGGACATCTGAGCTATTTCCATAGTTTAGCTGTTGTGGATATTGCTGCTATAAACATTGGGGTGCACGTGCCCCTTCAAATCACTATGTTTGTATCCTTTGGAGAAATACCCAGTAGTGCAATTGTTGGGTCACAGGGTAGCTCTATTCTTAACTTTTTGAGGAACCTCCATGCTGTTATCCAGAGTGGCTGCACCAGAAGAAAATTTTAATATAGTAGCTACAGAAGTGTTATTTGTGAGGATTTATGTACCCCTGTTTCCCTCTCCACTTTTTGGGGACGGCTTGGAATTGAGCCAATTCTAAGCCAACTTGTGACATCTGAGAACCCTGGGACCTTCAGCACCTCACCCACTCACCCTGCCGCCATCTTTGTTTTCTTCGCTCTCCCTCCTTTTTCCTTAGATCTGAATATTTCTTCCAGAAACCTGGGCAAAACCACTAATACGTTCTGATGTTAGCAAGTGACTCAAAGGGGATTTCTTCCTTCGTGTTTTAGAGGGAGACTGGTGGTCCGAAGGAGATGCTGAACTTTAAGGAAAAAGAGGGCTCCCGGAAGGCTGGGCTCATGGGTGCTCCCAGCAGAGGGCTGGGCTCTTTCCACTCTGAGCTCCTCCCTGTGTGGAATTTCAGGTCCCGGGTTACTGAGACAAGAGGGTTTTGTTCCAACAGCTGCCCCAGGGGAGCTAGAGACCACCGGTTCTGCTTCCATGTAAGATTTGGGGGGGGGGTCCCATTTTTGTATTATTATTATTAATTTTTCTTTATTGATGGCATTTTTTAATAATATTTATCTTTTTAAAAAGATTTTATTTATTTATTTGAAGGAGAGAGAGAGAGAGAGAGATCACAAGTAGGCAGAGCAGCAGGTAGAGAGAGAGGGGGGGGAAGCAGACTCCCTGCTGAGCAAAGAGCCAGATGTGGGGCTCCATCCCAGGACCCTGAGATCATGACCTGAGCTGAAGGCAGAGGCTTAACCCACTGTGCCATCCAGGTGCCAGAGACCACCCAGGTGCCCCGATGGCATTTTTTTTTTTTTTTTTTCCCATTTGAAAAACCTCTTCATTTCAACCGGGATGCCAGGCTTTGGTGGTGGATCGGAAACTGGGCAGAAATCGAGGAGCAGTCTGTCTCACAGCCAAGCTCTGCTTTTTCTTTCCCAGCTGCCTGTGTTTAGACATCGGGAACTTAGGGGGGTCCCCTGGTTTTATCTCTGCACTTGACCAAGGAGAAATCTGAGGCCCTGGGGGGACCTGGTTCAAAGCGAGGCTCTGTGGTAGCAAAGAGAGGTGTGGCATCCAGACCTACGACTTTTCGCATGGACAGTCCTGGATGCTATGTACCAGGCTATTTTACGTTTTCATTCAATTCCCCAAACCACCCTAGGATATAGGCATTATTATTGTGCTTTAGAATTTCAGAGATGAAGAAGTTGACTGAAGGTCCCAGGGCTGGTTAATAGTGAAGCCAGGATTTGAATCCAAAGGGTGCTGCTTGGGGCTTGGGACTTTGCTGGTTTTAGCATGGGAGAAGTCCAGAGTTCCAGGAATCTCTTCTGTCCCAGGCAAGCCAGGATGGTGGGAACTACAGGATGCCCTCTCCCACAGAGGGGGGGATCTGCGACGGAGTAGCCTTTCAGAGCAGCTGGGTACCTGACAGTAGCAAAGCAGATGACCTGTCTTTCCAGAATGGAAAACTTCCTCCTCTGAGGGAGCTGGGTATCTCTCTCACTTACCCTAACTTGGTGATGTTGACCGAGACATGGTCCCGTGCCAACACCCTTTAGACAGATGGGCTGGTCGGTACCACACCAGGGCACTGCGTGAATTGGTGCCTTTGCAGAAGACGTGTCTGTGATTGCATTGTTGCTCTGCACCCTCAGACCATGGTGTAGATGAGGGCTGACACCCAAGCTGTTAGCAAAATCAGATTTGGAAAGTGGAGTATTAGAGCTGTTTTGCTGGCGGGGGTGGGGGGAGTGGAGGCTCATTTGGACACGGCTGATTGAGTAAGCCTTGCCTCGCTCTGGATGTCGAGGGAAGTGGGAAGACAGATGCTGTGGCAGCAGCTCGTAGGGACAGCAGAGGAAGTGGTGAAGACCACCCTTTCTGGAAGCAGGCCTGGGTTTGAATTTGCCGCGTGTTCTGCCCTCCGCTGGCTGTGTGATCTTGCGCCAGTTACTGACCCTCTCTGGGATTCTGTCGGCTCAACTGTAAAATGGGAATAAATGATATTATCATCATTGCATTATTTTGGACATACAGGGTTTTTAGGAGGAACAAATGACGCAATGTGAGAAAAAGGCCTCTGTTAGGCATCAGACACATGATAAACTCAATAAATCATAGTCGTCATGATTCTTATTATTAACTCTTGCTGTACTTGATAAGACCTGAGTTCTAGCCTCAGCTCTGTGGCTGGCTACCCCGGGGAGCTTGGGCAAGTGTTTAACCTCTCAGTTTCTTCTGTAAAGTGATGGGGCTGGATGGTACTCCCCGAGCAGCCCAAAGGTCTGTAGTTTTCTTTTTCTTTTTTTTTTTTTAAACGATTTTATTTATTTATTTGACAGACAGAGATCACAAGTAGGCAGAAAGGCAGGCAGAGAAAGAGGAGGAAGCAGGCTCCCCGCTGAGCAGAGAACCTGATGCAGAGCTCAATCCCAGAACCCTGGGATCATGATCTGAGCGGAAGGCAGAGGCTTTAACTCACTGAACCACCCAGGCGCCCCAGTCTTTAGTTTACTAAAATGCATCAAAGGTGAGCTCCCACCCAGGGCCCTAGGGCCTTGCAGTTTTATGTCCTCGGACCCACATTAACCATCCACCAGCTCCTATGCAGCCCAGAAGCAAAGGCGAGGTCAGAGGGAGCCACTCAGAGGGTGAGGCTCCACCCCCTTGCCGAGAGCCCACTTTGTGTCACCTGCTGTCCGTTTATTTTGAGTAGAGGATCCATGTAGGAACAATGTGATCTTTGTCATCATAAAACAAACACAGGGGCTTGATTCTGATTTTAGCTTCATTCATGTATCTTGGAATATACAGAAACGTTCCTGGGTCCAAGAAATCGTGCTGTAAATTGAGCCAATTTGATTCTTACCAAACGGTCTTGAGTTCCGTTGATTGGGGTTTTGAAAGGAAAAGAGAAAAGCAAGTGTTGCAGCTAAATAAAACCTGTGGTGGCGCGTGGACAGCAGGAGGCCACTGTTAAATGTCCTCAGGGATTCCTTTCTTAGGGCTTTTGATCACCAGACCTTTTATTTTCAAAGGATAAAAAAAGAAAAAAGAACAGCTGTTGAATGCTACTGGTGGTTTCTTCCTTATATAGTAGAAAACAGCCTGTCCAACGCTTGTGAAGCAAGCCTTAAATCCTAGCTCATTCACAGGCTTTTTTGTGTGCCTACTATGTGCCAAGCAGCAGGGGAAAATGTGAATAAGAAGGGGGTGGTCTGTAGTCCATACCCCCCTGCCCATGACTGGCATGCTGTAGGCACTTGGGAAGTTTTTTGAATGAATGGAGCGCAGTAACGGTTAGTTTTTAGTCTGGCTGTCCCATCACATCATTTTAATGACCCCTGTTATGATGGATTACATTTTAGATCCCCTGCCCTGGAACTGGCCAGCCAACCCAGTCTTGGGCCAAGCTAGAAAGTTGCGTGGTGGACTTGGCATCTGACCACGGGTCTAGCATTCCAGCTGAGAGCACGGACGACCGCTGTTGGAGTCCACGCTTCCCCTCTTAGTCACGAGACCTGGGCAAGTTACCTAGCCCTGCTGTGGTTCAATATTCCTATCCATAAAGTGGGGACAGTGGTGGCACCCGCCCCATACAGCTGCTGTGCAGATGAAACGTAAGCTATGGGGCGTACCGTGAGCCCTCTCTAAACTGTACCCGCCACCATCTGTGTGTGTCACTCACTCAACCTTCTCTGATGCCACTTTACCTAAAAGGCTCATGAGAACGACATACTTAATACTTAGGTGCGTAATTGCCAACCCTTCCTTTGTCTCCCAGGCACGCAGCAGGTCCTCACTGTCCTTGTTTGGATGGGAAGAGCCTAGCAGTCAGGTCTGAACCTTCGAGTGGTTACTTTCCACTCCTGTGGTCTTGACCTTGGTCAAGCTTCTGAAGTTAACAGAGGCTCAGACCTATAAAATGTGGGTCCTTCCTTCACCGTGGGAAGGGTTATGCTTAACCAAGTGCCTGGCATACGAGCGCTCGGTAAATAGTAAGATTGTTGTCATTCTCATAAACAGTGCACAAGGCCCTTTTGGCTTTGGTGGCCTGGGGAGCCGAAGCTGGTTCCCGGGGCATCCGACAGAGCGCGCGTGGCCAGGGCTGGAGGAGGCACAGAGGGCGGGCGGCCTTGGGAAAGGGCCTGTGTTGCAGGCCCCACACGGTCAAAGTATTTTAAAGGCCTTGTATTAGAAAAATAAACCAATTAAATAATACTGCTCCCCATAAAAGCTGACTTTTAATGGACTCCATGGTGAGGTTTTCACCACGGCGGTCCTGCAGCCTCTGTCTCCGTGAGCCTGTCTGCCGCCATGGGGAGGGTTTAATCTTGCACGGCGTGAGCATAATTTTGTAAGTTTTATGGCTGTTATTTCTCCTCCGAAGTGTTGCTATGTATGTCATTGTGCACCGAGGGCAAGTTGCGTGCATTTAACAGTTTACCTCGTTTTTGGTGGAAATGAAAAATGAAGCAATAAATTAAAGAAAAACACAACGTGGATTTTCCCCCTTCTTCTCGAGGCTTTGGTAGAGGAACAAAGAGGCAGTGTTTCTCTCCCCACCCCTGGACAGCCTAATCAAATTCTAACAGCTTTTGTGGGTGGACATTTGCCCACAGATCGCCTTGCGGGAGAAGGCTGTGGGGCAGGCGGCACGTGTCTGGGGCTTTTTTGGCTGACCCCAGGCATCCTGGGGACTGCTCTCTGGGGTGGGGGGGTCAGCCAACGACAGCCCATGGGCCGCACCTGTTTCTGTGACACAGAAAAAAACATCCAAAGAAGAAGATTTCCTGACACGTGAAAATGACGCGAAATTCGCGTTCCATGTCCCTGAATGGAGCGGTGTTGGCATGCAGCCACGCCCATTGGGTTCTGGGCTGTCCCGGGCTAATGACAAGGTGCCCCAGAGACTGGGGGGCATGGGGCCGAGGTGCTGCCTGCCCTTCATAGAAAAAAAGCAGTGACCCTGCTCTCGGAAGCAAAGGAGAAGGGGTGAGAGCATACAGTCTCCAGGTTCCTGGAAGCGATGCTTTACTCTGAGGATTTCCACGTGGCTCCGAGGGACAAGTCAAAGGAGAACTGCCTGAGAAAGCATCGACTCACCTGGAGAATGTCCAGAAGTAACTGGCTCCTTGCAGAGATGGCTTTCCTCACCATCCCAACCTCAGGCAGGCTTCTGAGCGAGGGAGGGGCCCGGGTGTGTCCCTTTCACGGCAGCCCTCCCAGCCTTCTGTGGCTTTCCAGTCAGAGAAGCCTTTATTTATTTATTTTTTTAAAGATTTTTTCATTTTTTCAAAAAATTTTTTAAATAGCATCTTCTCTGTCTTTTTTTTTTTTAAAAGATTTTATTTATTTATCTGACAGAGAGAGAGATCACAAGTAGGCAGAGAGGCAGGCAGAGAGAGAGGGGAAAGCAGGTTCCCCACTGAGCAGAGAGCCCGATGCAGGGCTTGATCTGAGGACCCTGAGATCATGACCTGAGCCGAAGGCAGAGGCTTAACCCACTGAGCCACCCAGGCGCCCTTTCATTTATTGGACAGAGAGAGACAGCCAGAGAGGGAACGTCAGCAGGGGGAGAGGGAGAAGCAGGCTTCCTGCTGAGCAGGGACCCTGATGTAGGACTCAACTCCAGGACCCTGAGATCACGACCTGAGCTGAAGGCAGACGCTTAACGACTGAGCCACCCAGGCGCCCCCAGAGACGCCTCTGAGGTCTGCTGACTTCCCCTCAGCTCGCTGGCTGGCTCGAGAGCAGAGACGTTCTGCCCTTCCCTCCTGGGTGTAAGCGGGTTTTTGTTGGGAATTGTTATGTGCAAATCCAATGTACGATTTGATGCCTTCCGAAATTTGTAAGAAACGCTTTTTGGCCTGCACGCCGGTGTAAGCATTCTGCACATAGGAGAAATTGACTGAATTCTCACAGCCAGCGCCATCTTACAGCTGAAGAAACACATCACAGCAAGGTTAGGTGCCTTGCCAAAGGTCACACAGCTGGAATGCAGTTGAGCCAGAATGCAAACCCTGGGCTGTCTGCTGCAGGGAACGTCATGGGTCCACTCCATGGCTGCTACAGAAGGACGCATTCTTTAGGCTTCTGGATGGATCTGCTTTCCTTGTCCGCACCCCCTCCCATGCCCTACTATGTCGTTGCACGAGAAAGTAGCCTCCTGTGAGAGAAGAAAACGCTTGTTCTCTCATTCATTTGTTCCTCCCTC